>NC_061790.1:545000-1282724 GCF_022458985.1 Mugil cephalus
AATTTTGAAAGAGCTACGGGAGCTAATGCCGAGGATACTGTGTGTGTTGACATGGGAGTTAGCACAGGTAGTGTGTGTGTGTGTGTGTGTGTGTGTGTTTGTGAGGATATATGTGTGTGTGTGTGTTTGTGTGTGTTTGTGAGGATATCTGTGTGTGTGTGTGTGAGTGTGTGTGTGTGTATGTGTGTTTGTGAGGATATCTGTGTGTGTATGTGTGTGTGTATGTGTGTGTGTGTGTGTGTGTATGTGTGTGTGTGTGTGTTTGTGAGGATGTCTGTGTGCGTGTGTGTGAGTGTGTGTGTGTGTGTGTGTGTGTGTGTGTGTGTGTGTGTGTGTGTGTGTGTGGGACACAGGGATCAGCTGCATTAACAGCAGAGACACAGAAAAGAGCCAGATTTCCTCCTTTTCACTGGTCTCACATTTGGGCTCACTGTGACAAAACGGTAGCTCGTATCAGAAAAACAAGCAGACCGTGGGCGTCGTAAGACCTTCCTGAAGACTTTGATATGTTTTTTGTCCTTGTAGAGTAAATATTTTGGACACATTCACGAGTTAAAGACAAAGGTCCTTCTCCTTCTCTCAGAAAATCTTTGCATTGGAGTGAATGGAGAGCAGACAGGTACTTTACCACGAACAGAGGCTCACAGTTTAAATTCTGTAAATCTCACTGCTTTGCTGAGCACATTGTGAGAGACACAACAAGTTTGTTTAGAACTGTGGAAAACATCATGTGTCTAGTGTGTAAATTGTGGCCGGGACGAGCGTGGAAAGAGAAAAGTTTCAGGCGATTTCACACACGTTCTCTCACTCTAAGTAGCAACATTCCGCACTCTAACACCAGATTTTTGGAAAAAGATCATGGTCATTGAACAGTGATTGATCAACAACGATAAGACCTATCAAACCAAGATGATAATACACCAACACACAAGGCTTGTGTCTACATTTTAAAGTTTAAATGAAGTCTGTAGGTGAAAGTTTGCCTGAGCAGTAGACCTTTGATAAACTGTGTGTTTGGGTTCTTTTTTTGGTCCGTCCCATTCATTTCCAATGGGACATTTGTCGCAGTTCGTATTTCGTAAAGAAAAGTAATAACACACTGATCCCGATAGAACCGCACGTTTTCATATATAAGGGACGAACAAAGGAAGGAAGATGAAGAATGATAAATAAGAAGAAACACGTGGGATAACAATAGGGCCCGAGCGTTGCCCTGTAGCCCTGATAACTCTTTAGTTTTTGTTCTTGTCCTTGTAGAGTCACTGTTCCAGCTCCTCAACTTTCTGACTGAATCATTCAGGGTTTAATCTACATCTTTTATTCTTTATTCAGGTTGAACAGCTGCAGTTTGTCAAAGATCAGCTGTGATTCTCTGGTCTCAGCTCTGAAGTCCAACCCCTCCCATCTGAAACACCTGGTCCTGAGTGGAAACAAGCTGAAGGATTCAGATGTGAATCAGCTTCTTGATCTTCGGGAGAGTCCAGACTATAAACTGAAGACTCTGAGGTGAGTAGAGGGTTCCAGTCAGTCCATGCTCCTTTCATCAGTATCGTCCTAAACACAGTTAGTATCAAAGATCCAGTGTTTCCTGTAAACCTGCAGCTTCTCAGTGAAGCTGTGAGAGGAGAATGGAGACAGGCTTCAGGATTGGACAGAAAGACAGAGAGAGAGACAACAGTCAGCCAATCAGATGAGCCAGAAGCTTGTTGTGATCATGTGTTTGAGTTGATGTGAAGACGACTGTTGTTGTTGTGTTGATGTGTCCAGGAAATAAAGCTGGATTCCAGCTGACAGCCTTCCAAGATGTATAGAGACAGTGGTGGTCATTCATCACATCTGATCAACAACTGATCACAGCTCTGAGATCAGTCTGACTGAAGCCTGCACATCACAGAAGCAGCATTACATTTAGTAACCATGAGTTTCTTAGTCAGCTGATCTTTGTTTCCATGGAGCAGCAGTAAATCCATCACTAAAGTGTTGGTGCAGTAATGAAGCGTTCAGGACTCTCAGCAGTTTCTTAGTGAAATGTGCAGAGGAAACAGACTTGATGCTAAAAGTCTCTGCAGGTCTGTGTGTGTTCACTCCAACACGTTAACATGAAGCTGAAAGGAAGCTGGCTGAGCTCCACAGCTGCTCCACTGCTGCTCTGAACAGGACTCAAGTCCCTGCTGCTCTTTCTACTGGATGTGATGATGAAGGGAAACACTCCTTCACCTCCTCTCTTCTTTCTCCTCCTCTCTACAGGTGGAGGTGATAAACAGGAGGATGAGCTGTGTCCTGATGATCCAGAGGGTGAAGCAGCAGCAGCTTGTGTGGACAGAGACTCTGACTGCAGATAAATGCTGATGTTGATCAAGAATTGAGCAGCTCAGTCACAAACATTCTTCTCCCAGTGATGTAGCCAGTGTTCAGTTATACTGACTCTGATACAGTGGTGTGAAAAAGAGTTTGGATCCTTCAGGATTTATTAGTTTTACTGTTTGTCACCTAAATGTTTCAGATCATTGAACAAATTTAAATATGAGACAAAGAACACAAGTAAACACAAGATGCAGTTTTTAAATGGAGGTTTTTATTATTAAAGGAAATAAATCCAACCCTACATGACCCTGTGTGGAAAAGAAAGAAGAGTTGTGAAGTGCAGTCTGTGTCTCTGGTTAATGCAGCAGCTTCAACAAAACTTGAATCCCTGTTCTTCAACTCACCTATAATGTGAGAAAGAAGCAAAAAGAGGTAAAGCAACATGTCTTTGGAGTTATTAAAGCCAGACAGACAGCACATCAACAAAGTTCTTCCACCAGAGTAGAATGAGGAAGAAATAATGTCATTGGATGAGCTGATGATGTTGAGTGGGCGGGGCCAGTTACAGCTTGACTTCAACTCAACCAATCAAATTCTTCTCTGCTTCAACAGCAGCTCTGTCTCAGATGTCAACTACTTCATTTCTTTGTTGTCTTTGTCCTCAGTCCAATGAGTCAGAAATCAGTGGCTGAACAGAGTGTAGCTCCCTCTAGTGGATGTTGTGGAGTATTGTGTTGTCTTTGCTCCAAAGGTTTTTGTTCAGAGTTTTGGTGTTTCCTGTCACTGTGGGCCTCAGAGCACAGTAGTACACAGCAGAGTCAGACACATGAAGCTTCTGGATCTTCAGAGGAACTGAGTTCTGGACGATTTTAGCATCAAATATCTCTCCAGTTGAAGGATTATCTTTTGCTCCCGTGTATCGTTGAAGCATGTACTTTGGAAAACCATTCACTTCTTGTTTGTACCAGAACAAATAGTCGGTTCCTCCACTGGCCTTAAAAGTGCAGTTGAGTGTGAGAGTGTCTCCTTCAGTAGCAATGACATCTCCTGGTGTCTGGATCACTTTGTCTTCTCCTTTACACTCTGGGGAAGAACAGAACATGCAGAGGAAGAGACGAATCAATAAAGATGATTGATTCAAGGACAACAATCAGCAGCTTTAAATGTGTTCAAGTGTGTGAAGAGGAAACATGTTGAGCTTTCTATCTTACCAAAGAAAAGAGCAGCAAGAATAATCCACAGCCAATGTTCCATCTGTACAACAAGGTTTAAATCAACAGGAGAAACTAGCTGATGGTCAACATTCAGTCTGACAATTGTTCTCTTCACAGCAGCAGTTATTATTGACACAATGGTTGAACCCAGTGCACAAGTAGTGCACCGCCTACTTGGTAATGTCGCCCTCTAGTGGAGATAAAAAGGCTTCCAGCAGCTTGTCAGTGTGTCAGCTGGTGTTTTTGTTCCCACTCTGTGTTTCCTGTCACTGTTTGTTTCATTAGTTTCTTCCAGGCTGGAATAATGTCATTCATTATCATCAGCTTGATCCAAATAGCTCTGTAAAAATCCTCCAGCTGATTCAAAATGCTGCAGAGAGAGCAATGATGGGAATCAGCCAGAGAGATCATATTACTCCACTTTAAACTTCTCTTCTTTAGCTCCCTGTAAAATCCAGAATAGAATTTAAATCCTCCTCCTTCCATCCAAGGCCCTTAAAGGCGTCGCTCCATCTGATCTCAGACCTCATAGAACCATATCAGCCCAGGAAAGTTCTATCTTCCTGCTGGTTCCTAGAGGTTCTAAAAGTAGAATGGGAGGTAGAACCTTCAGCTATCAGGCTCCTCTCCTGTGGAACCAGCTCCCAGTTTGGGTTCTGGAGGCAGACACAGTCTCTACGTTTAAGGTCAGGACTAAGACTTTCCTTTTAGACAAAGCTTATAGTTAGAGCTGGACTTAACCATCCCTTAGTGATGCTGCTATAGGCCGAGGCTGCAGGGGGACGATGCACTGAGGACTGAATTGAATTGAATTATCATTCGACCTGGGTAAGTTATATACGCTGTGGTGAAATCTTCATGTGGTAATTACTGGCACCGTTAGTGGCGTTATTCATCTGTTAGACGCTTATCAGCGTACTTTGTTTATCAGGAATGTGTATTATCGATCGTGTTATTATGTTGATATTTCTTTATTGAAATTAATATTATATACAGTATGTTCGCTGCCGTATTTTCTGTTTAAAAAGTATACATATCATTCATTTCAGTTCATGTTTCTCTTTAATTATTCTATGTAGAAACCATAATCAACAAGCATCAGAAAATAAACGAGTGCATGGTCGTCAAAGAGTGAGGTCATCATTAGCATCATCAGATGCCATTCTGGTCACACCTGTTCACACCCTGTGGAGATTGTAGATATATAGAATCATAACAGTCCATCACTTCATTCAGAGATCTTATTCCAGTACCTCCTTTACACTACCTGATAACAAAGCTGTTCAAAACACTTCCTGTTGTTTCAAACCATATCACATCTTGTCTTTGCTGTAATCAACATGGCCAATATACGGCTGTATTCTGGTTATCTGCTTAAATGAATAGTTTGAATGTACATTGACATATGAGCTGAGAGTTGAACTATACAACACAGGAAGGAGGAAGTGTGAACATGATGCTGCTGCAGTTTTCTGAGTTGAGTTGGGCCACCTCCATGGTTGCTCATATGCACATGCCCATACGTTGCCTGAACCAGTCTGAACCAGTTTTAATGACTTTCTGCTGGACGTGTGCATCCGTTGGACAGTTTGTGGGTGGAAAAGTGTGGATTTTAACCTGGTTTGTCACAGGTGTTCAGACACTTGTGGAAGCTGACAATAGTTTTCTCCAGCAGGTATAAGCTCAGAGTTTTTACTTTCATCAGTTTAAATCATGTTAGTGAAGTCTGACTTTTTTACTGCATGTCTGCTGCTGCTAAATTGCTCAGTATTGTAACTCCCACAGGTGTCCACTGGAGACCAACGTCAAGGCTGCTGCAGCTTGGGTATAAAAATCATTATAATGACACGTGAAGTGAAAGGAACGCAGCAACCAGAAAAGGACAGGAGCAGACACTGATGATACTGAGGTTCAGTCTGCAGTCATTCATGATTCTCTCTTTATCTTTTCTACTTGTTTTTGTTTGTTCAGTAACTTGTTAAACCCTAACGCTGCAGTATTACAGTAATGTCCAATGGTAGATAGTTTGGCTGCTGGCATGACACTGTTTGTGTCGTACTGTGGTTGTCACATAGAAGTTAATGTTGCATTTCATGCTCTGTCAGACATCAGGCTTTTTATATTTCTGCACCTTTTACAGAATAAGAAAGAAGACTTGGTAAGTAATAGTAACTGCAGGAAAAAGACAATATTTCAGCCCCTTTGTCACTCTTCACACGACATTGTTGTGTATTGATGTGCTGAAGAAAGAAATGATCACTGCTGACAAGTCTTCTCTTGCATTTAAAAAAGCTTTATTACAAGAAAGAACATTGTCAAAAACTCTTGCTGAATCTGAGAGAGCTTCCAGCCAATCATTGAATCCCCTCTTTCAGCTCCAACAGAAGCCCTGTTCCCAAACAAAGAAACCTTATCTCACGTCTAGTTAGTTTTATGAGCTGACATCTGGAAAATAACCTTTCAACTTTGTCCACGCACCCAAAAACAGGGACAGAAGAGAAAAACAACAAGAAGACCATATACTGCAAATCACCCTCCTCTTCACCAGTTCTACTTCTAAACTATTGAATCTCTTCTTAGCTATTACTTCACTTTTGCTGCTGTTGCTTCATATTATTCATCTGTTCTTCTTCCTCAGGACACTGACTCTTTGCCACCAGTGTTTCAAGGTGCATCTGTTTCCATCCTCTGGGCCCTACAACATAATGAACATGCTGTGTGAGACCAGGTGGTTGTTGTGTTGTCTTCCTTTATCTTCTAATAAGCAGACGAGGCGTGATAGCTGGTCTTGTTCAGCTTTACTTAACAGCTAGCATAAATCATGACAGTCCGGAGCTACCAGCATGGCTACATGCAACCACCGCTAAGCGGGTCACTGCACATGCTCATAACTACTGTGGCATGCTGGGTAATGGAGTTCTCAACCTCTTAACTCATAACATCATAGTTGTGTTGGAATGGGACATCGTCCTACACATCATTCCAGCCTTGTCATACCTATTTGGGCTTCTGTCTGCCCTAAACAGTGCATAACACTTGGAAGCTTTGCAGGTAATCTTTTCTTCTTCAGCCTGTTGTAGGGTTTGTTGTTGTTTGTAGTTTACAGTCATGTAAAGTTGGTCTCCTTGGCCTTTAATATGTGTTCTCATTCATTCAACATATTGCTATTGTATTGATTCTTTAATAGTAGGTCAGTAGTTATGCCATTAGGCTAATGCTATTAAGCTAACGATGGCCTGGAAGAAGGTTGTCCCAGTTAAACAGTATGTCTTTGTTGTGTGTTTTTTTACAGATGTGGCACAGCCTGTTAGTATGTATAAGACTGAGTTGTCTTTACTGGAATTGAAAGAAAAAGAGTCCAGAACAATATACTTTTTCTTTTTTTTCTTTTTTAACCTGTGTTGGATCTCCAATTCTCAAAAAAGAAAAAGAAAAAAATCAGTGCAACAATGGAACATGATACATTTTCATACTGGCAAGTGTTTCTATTCCTTAAAATACACACTGATGCCAAACGTGCACAGGAAACCACGTACTTGATGTCACGACCAGACAAGGACACAGGACACAGATGCAGGAAATGGTTTAAACAGTTTAAACAGTTTTTAATAAGGTTCAGGTACAAAAACTCAAGGCAAGGAAGATAAAGTCAGCTCTAAAAAACTGCCTCTGAAAAACCACTTCTAGGAAAATCTAAACTAAAAATCTAACTAAACTAAAGTAAAAGGGCCGAAGTCAATAACAAGGAAATATACATGAAAAAACTTACAGAAGGAAGAACTCTCTTTAGAATCATAACAGGGCACCATCCAAATAGCAACCCTAGCAAGGCTAAGGTGAACACACAAGACTAACACGAACACTCTGGCACAAGACAAGGGAGTCCCAGACTATTTGAACACATGGAGGTGATGGGGAACGGGTGGAAGTAACCAGGGATCAGGGAAGACGATCAGACCGGTGACACATGAGGAAGGACAAGTGACCTGAAACAAGAGGAGAGTTACTCTTCATAATAAAACAGGAAGTGACGAGACAAAACATGGAGAAAGGACAAAAACCCAAGATGACCTCACCGCGGTGTGACACTCGGTTTGTTTGTTTTTTACAAATATGGCATTAATCAAGAATAATTGTGTTCGGGGAATCTAGGAGTATATGACACTAAAGGAATAATTCTAAGTTTATTCAAAAAAAAATAAAAAAATCTAAAAAAAATGCATTTGGTGAAGATAGAAATACATGGAATTCAATCAAGAGGTTCTTTATTAGCCTCACAGTATTATCCTCACAAGGAGAACAAGAAGATCAAGTTGGTAGAACTCTTGACAAAACTTAAAAATCTTAGTTCAGTCAACAACAGCGAAAGTTGAGAAAACTCAAATCTCTTGCATCATGTTGCTTTGAATTTTTACATTTTCTCAATGTTTTCTTTTGTCCTACATGAAGGTAGAACAATCTCCATATTTATGTGGTGAAAACAAAGGAGATGGTGGTGGACTTCAGGAGAGGTGACCACATTCACTCTCCCCTTCACATTAAGGGAGAAGCTGTAGAGCCTCTTTCCAGGAGCTGAGAGACTCATGAACAATATGACAAAGACCATCTACTGCTCTATGCTCTTTCTTTATATCTGTCTTTATATTTTATATTCTTTATGTTTGTGTGCTCCTGAACCAGAGAAACTAGTAGTGTTTGTATGTGAATCATTTGACAATGACAATAAAGAACCTTGAACACCTGATCACAGCATGCACATAAAGAGATAATATCTTCAATAAAAACCCTTTAGTTAAAGCTGAGAGCAGCACTCATAAACACACCAGGTACAAAGTCTGATCCACACCCAGAGATAAACTCCCCTGCTTTCCTGTAAATGGAGAAGAGAGGCGGAATTCAATTCAAGTGTGTAGTCAGTTCAGACTCCATTTAGAGGAACACTGAGGTCTGAAGCAGGGTGAGTGTTAACGTTCTTCTTCTTCTTCTTCTTCTTCTTCTTCTTCTTCTTCTTCTTCTTCTTCTTCTTCTTCTCAACAGTTTGATTCAAACATTCACACCAACTTGTGATGAATCAGCTGATTCCTGGTGATTTACATAAACATATTAATGTCTTTCAAACCAATGACTATGAATCTAGTGTAGGCCTCTGATACCAAAGTGTTTATTATTTATTGATTAGGACGTCAATGTTGATGGTGTCAAATGCTTTAGACAAGTCTAAAAGATACCAATACCATAATCACCTGTATCAACTGTGTCATTGATTTTATCAGTTAGATCAAACACTGCCGTGTATGTAGTATTTTCTTTCTGAATCCATACTGGGATGGGACTATAGCATTTAGCTTGTCCAGATAGCTGCTAAGTCTATTGTAGACTCGTCTTTCCAGAGCCTTGGAGAGAGTTGTCAGGATGGAGAGTGGACGCTAGTTGCTCAAATGGTTCTTATCTCCACATGTGAAAACTGGTGGAAGTCGTGCAGTTGTCTCTGCTTGTGTTACTACTCCAGAAAGTAGAGACAGATTAATGCAGTAAGTAAGGGCTGCAGTTATTACACTGGCAACACCTTTCAGAGTTTCACTGGAGATTTTGTGGGTTCCAGCTGAGTTTGAACTTGGAACATGTTCATGATGATTTTATCAAGTCTTCATCAAGTCTCAACTTTCAAGTCTCAAGTAAGTCCCAGGTCATTTTTTCTTGGGCAATTCAAGTCAAGTCAAGTCAAGTCACCTTATTTTACCTGCACAATCTGATCTTAATAAAGTGAAAAGACAAGATATTAGTAACTTTCACTTAACTTCACTGGCCAATTTATCCAACTTGATTTGCATTGTAATTACTGATTTTTTTTTCAATTTAGTCATTTGAAATATTTTAGTTGCCTTGCAATTCACAATTTTAAAATCCTATTTATTTCATGTACTGTTTTAACATATATTTATTCTATTTTAAATTATATATACTTACTTTGCTAAGTTTTAAAGCCCTATTTATGTCATAATCTGTTTTTAAGCAATATTACTTGTTTTTTTTTTTAGCTTGTAACTACTCCATTTTTAAACCAGTACTTAATTTAGTCCATCTCAAACAGTATTCAATCGACTTTAAAATCTTATTTACTTAATTTACTCAATTTTAACCAAATTTTGGCTTGAAAGCCTGTGAGTCTCACAGTCAATGCAGAGTTGTCTGATAATATAAGTACAATCAGACTGGAGTCAGTGTTTCTCGATCAAATCTGGGCAGTTTTCTGCCGCCAGTTTCCACAGTTAGGCGCCATGAGGGTGACTGACACTTACAGTGAGATCAGCCTGAACGTGGCTACTGTACAACATGGCTGTACAACCATCGTTTATTGTTCTACAAACATGTATCATTAATTATTAATTAATTAATTAAAAACGTAATGATTCTGAGTTGGCTGGCATGTCATTTAGCCCATTTACCCCGCTGTTGCTAATTCATAAATCATGATGAACGGGTCGGAACGTTAGCTAAACATTAGCAACGTTAGCTAAATGTCCGTCGTTTCACTTTGTGTTGGTAATTCAGAAAACCATATTGGACGACCTTTGGTAACCCTCCGGCAGACATGGTGACACTGATTGGATATCAGAGGGTTGTGTGTTTCTAAGATTCACACGTAAGGTAGCATGACTGACTGACAGGGTATTGATCCAATCATGACCCCGCCATTCTCAGCCTGCGCTCATACCGGGTAATGTTTAATATTCATTTTATATTTATATTAAAACTGAAAACACGAAATCAACATTGCCTGCATTTAGAACTTCTACAAAATGATTACTCTTCTTCTTTCTAATATGAGTTAGTCTGTTTCTGTCATTGATTTATTGATTTTAATTATTAGCATTTGGGTTTTTTATATAATTTATTTTGTGATTGATGTATTTTAATATGGCCTTCATGAGCCATGGATTATGAATAGTTGTACTGCATAGTCTTCTCAGGGACGGTCCTTTGAATTCAGTTGTTATTTCTTTAGTTAGAGTCAAATGCAGCATCAGCATCACTGCAGTTGTAGATTCTAAACTATCCCTTAGCCTGCAAGTCCTCATTTAGACGTCATATGGTTTTTACATGAAGTAATTTAGTTTTTATTTCATGAACTCCTCAGTTTTCCTAAACTCTACTTTGTGTGTTCATCATGTTTCCATTGTGAAAATCGTGTTCAGATTTTCCTGCTACGTATATTCCATCAACCTGTGATCTGAGTTCATTAGTTTGTGATTGGATTCTTCCATTTGTTTCCAGAAGAAGTTGGTAGTAAGTGAAGAGAATATGTTCTGTGGTTTACTAGTCTGAGTTACAAAATGAACCAGTGTGTCTTTCAAAGCTGATTCTGAATCTAAAGAATTAGTTAGAATACGTGAGCTTCCTCATTCTGTTCATGGAGGAAAATGTAGGAATTCCCTTTGTAGTCTTTGAAAGGATCCATACTTCTAAAATCAAGTAGAACAGGTTTGGCTACAAGTCATTGGTCAAATCAAACTAATCAAAGTGAAAGGAATCAATCAAGGAAATGGAAATCTTTAAACACATTTAGCAATGTTGATAGTGAACTGGTTTCAGGTCAGTTTGTCCATTCACTCATAGTTAGCTTGTATTACTCTATCATAGCTAGAAAGACTTTGATTTTTAATGGTTTAATGACTGTAGAGAAATCATGTGACTGGAGAGGACTGACTGTATCTGAAGTTGATGTAAACTCACTGAGTGTTACTGGTTTACCTCTCAGACTGACTGAAGTCAGAAGATGGAGAAAGAGTCTACAGCATCCAGCCATCTGTCTATGAAGAGTGATCGGTCCAAAAGTCTTCCTCCAGAATTTAGTGAAGAACCTGGACCCTCAGACAAACAGTAAGAGAATTACTTCTATCTCATTTATGACTGATTTATTTTAGTGCAGGTAGGTAAGAACCTAGTCTGGGTTTAGAACCAGGAAGTACTGATGGTATTTGTGTAGTAAAACACCTGAGAACCTCCATTTCAGAACGTCCACTCATCAATGTTCAGATATATTTGTCCTAATGTTGAAGCGTGTACAGATTTCCAGATGGCTACTAGTGGATGGACTGAGCTGCAGTTTTCTCCTCCTCCCATAGTCAGTGTGTAGCAACCAGCCAGTGTAGTTAGAGTGTGATCTGTATCTGATCAGTCCAGTTCACTGTCAGTAACATGTGTTAGACTCTTCTAAGCTCAGTTCAGACTGAACTAACTCAAGATGAAACAGTGAAGGACAGAACCAGCTCTCTTTGATGGAAGGCTTTTACTGTCAAGTCTCTGCAGGAAGTGTTGAGTTTGTATCATCAGTGAACTTCAGGTAGATCACTCAGTGTTTAATAAGACAGACAGACAGGAAAAGAAGTTCACTGGTGCTGATGAAAGCAGGAGAGATGAAATCAAAGGAAGTCAGTTCAAACTTTTCCCTATGAGCGTCTGAGCTTCTGGACAGTGAAGTCAAATGTTGATATGTTTCACCAACAATGTGTAAATGATGTTAGTGATGAAGAAATGTGTTGGCAGAGAGAGGAAGTGGAGTCCTGTTTCTGTGGAGGAGCAGCCGTCCTGCTGTGCTTTGTGTCAGGACGTCCTGAAGGATCCAGTCTCTACCAGCTGTGGACACTGGTTCTGTAGACAGTGCATCACCTCATACTGGGACCAGTCTGCTTCATCAGGACACTCCTCCTGTCCCCAGTGTGGACAAATACCCAGAACAAGTGAGACTGTCCATCTGTCTGCTGATGGACTCTTTACTGGAAACCTGTTGGTTGGATCCAGACACACTGAGGGTTTCACAGCATGGGGGGTTTAAGATCATTATAAATATCATTTTAAATGAACTCCCAGTGAAATGTCATGACACAGACACACATCTTGTCCTTAAGACAGACTTGATGAAAAATAACACAAAAGAATCTGCTGTGCTGACATCAGTTTGTAGGCAACACAACAGTAGAAACTGAGTAGCTGATGAGTTGCAGTACATTGAATAGATTAAAAACTTGACATATATCAGTATAATGATGTATTAGTTTAGATGCATGTAGTTTAAATCATTATCTTTATTTTTCTCCACTTCAAGCAGCCTTGTTTTACTCTTTGCGGCAACTGAGAAACCAACAAGCAGACTAACAGTCAACTACAGCTACTTAAACTGTTGCCGCTGATACAACCAGAGCAAATGCAGCTTTTTTTAGATGTTCTGTGAAAAATAAGACATTAACATATTGTTCATCATTTAATTAGTGGAGCAGTCTTCTGCCTCCACTATCAATCAAACACTGACATGTTCTCTCAGAGGCTGAAAGAAAAAAAGAGCAGTTCTAATGTTTTATTATGAGAACAAGGAACTCTGTAAAATGTTTAAAGTCTGTTCTTTTCTTTCTGTCTCTGGTTTGTTCTTCTTTCCAGCTGATGTTGGTCTGCAGGAGGTTTTAGATGAACATAAGATCAGTCTGAGGAGGAGATGTGAACATGTGACTGAAGGAACTGATGTAAGAGGAAGAGGAACCCTCCTCAACAGGATCTACACTGAGCTCTACATCACAGAGGGACAGAGAGAAGAGGTTAATACCCAACATGAGGTTGAGCAGCTGGAGACAGCTTCCAAGATGAAGGCCCTCCATGACACTCCAATCAGGTGCCACGACATCTTTAAAGCCTTACCTGACCAACAGAGACACTTCAGAGTGGTTCTGACCTACGGCGTCGCTGGCGTTGGAAAAACCTTCTCAGTGCAGAAGTTCACTCTGGACTGGGCAGAGGGTTTGGAAAACCAAGATGTCAGTGTGGTGATTGTGCTTTCGTTCAGGGAGCTGAACTTGATCAAAGATGAGCAGTACAGTCTTCTCAGGCTGCTCCATGTTTTCCATCCAACATTACAGAAGGTCACAGCAGAGCAGCTGGCTGCCTGGAAACTTTTGTTCATCTTTGACGGCCTGGATGAAAGCAGACTTTCACTGGACTTCAACAAGAGGAAGGTTGTGTCAGATGTCACACAGAAGGTATCAGTCAACGTGCTGCTGACAAACCTCATCAAGGGGAACCTGCTTCCCTCGGCTCTGGTCTGGATCACTTCCAGACCTGCAGCAGCCAATCAGATCCCTCCTACATGTGTTGACAGGGTAACAGAAGTACGAGGCTTCACTGACGCCCAGAAGGAGGAGTACTTCAGGAGGAGGTTCAGTGATGAAGAGCTGTCCAGCAGAATCATCTCCCACATCAAGACCTCCAGGAGCCTCCACATCCTGTGTGGAGTCCCAGTCTTCTGCTGGATCACTGCTACAGTTCTGGAGCACATTTTGACTACAGAGCAGAGAGGAGAGCTGCCCAAGACCCTGACTGACATGTACTCACACTTTGTGGTAGTTCAGACAAAGAGGAAGAAGAACAAGTACCATGAGGGACATGAGACGAGTCCACAGGAGCTGACGGAGGCTGACAGGGAAGTTCTTCTTAAGCTGGGGAGGTTGGCATTTGAACATCTGGAGGAAGGAAACATCATGTTCTACCAAGAAGACCTGGAGCGCTGTGGTCTGGATGTGACAGAGGCCTCAGTGTACTCAGGAGTTTGTACAGAGATCTTCAAAAGAGAGAGTGTGATCTTCCAGAAATCAGTCTACTGCTTTGTTCATCTGAGCGTTCAGGAGTTTCTGGCTGCAGTCTACATGTTCCACTGTTACACCAACAAGAAGACAGAGGTTCTGAAGAACTTCCTGGAGAGAGAGTTCCAGTATAACACTAAGTCTCTGGATTACTCGACGGGGATTTGTCGCGGTGACAGCTTGGATAGTGATGAGGTTGTTCTTTATAATGATGTTGTTGCTGATGATGATGATGATGATGATGATGATGATGATGATGATAGTAATGATACCACGGCGCCTCTGAGTGACTTCCTGTGTGGAGCCACGAAGAAATCCCTGGAGAGTAAAAATGGTCACCTGGACCTGTTTGTTCGCTTCCTTCATGGCCTCTCTCTGGAGTCCAACCACAGACTCTTAGGAGGTCTGCTGGGTCAGACAGAGAACAGTCCAGAAATCATCCAGAAAACCATCAAAAACCTGAAGAAGATGAACACTGATGAAATGTCTCCTGACAGAAGCATCAACATCTTCCACTGTCTGATGGAGATGAACGACCTCTCAGTTCATCAGGAGATCCAAGAGTTCCTGAAGTCAGAGAACAGATCAGAGAAGAAACTCTCTGAGATCCACTGCTCAGCTCTGGCCTACATGCTGCAGATGTCAGAGGAGGTTCTGGATGAATTGGACCTGAATCAGTACAGAACATTAGGTGGGGGACGACGGAGACTGATCCCAGCTGTGAGGAACTGCAGAAAGGCTCGGTGAGTCCTGATCATTAACAGAATCAGTCAGATTAGTAGTTTAGTTCCTCAGATTTTCTCAGGATTACTTTAATATTATTGTTCTTAGTTTTACCTGAAAGAATTTACATCTGTTGACTTTTTTTTCTGAAACTTCTTCAAATGCTGAAAGTATAAAATGTTTTTGTTGTGATTTTTGCTTTTATGGAGAAGAAGTTTGTGTTTAATCCTTCATGTTTTAATGAACTGTTTCTTTATTTTTAAGTGATGAAAGCTTCATGTGAACCCGGTAAAACTAATGAAAGACTGCAGAGGTTAAGAAGATTTTATAGTTTAATGATTTAAAACCAGATCAGTGTCACTGTGTTAAAAGATCAACTACTGAAGTCAGTGTATAGGATGTTTCATTCAGACTCAAAGTGCCACTTTATAAGGGATATAATTTAGAAGAGACAGACAAGATAAGATCAGATAATCCTTCATTTGTCCTAAAGGAAAAGAAAATTCATCCAGTGTTTATCAAATATACAAGAGTGAATAAAAGCAATAAACAAACAAAATATTCCAAAGTATATGAACACCAGCCCAGACCCTGACGGAGCCGTCACCTCGTCTAAAAATAATATGTAGACCTGAGAACATGAGATGAGATGAATAAATAAGTAGTTCATTTAAAAAGGAAACACAGCAAGTAAAAGAGATTTAAAAGTAAATAAATGAAAGCTCAACCAGACTCTGGTGTGGTTTGCAGGCAGCGTGCGTTAACTGATTTAATTGACTGAACGCCGCTGACTCTCCACTTTCTTTCCACCGACCGCTTGTTTTTCCAGGTTTGGAGGGAGGGAGGGGCTTCTCCTCCTACATCGTCCAATCAATGAGCTCTTTTTAAACCATGTGACGTTGCTCTGCAGAAACTGCAGCATGAAAGCAGAACTGAATCTATTTAAATAAAGCCAACGATCAGATCAGGTGATTCCTTCCTGTCACGTGTTTAGTTTGATTTCAGTCGTCAGGTTTTTCCTGCGTATGGACGAGACAGTAGTAGGTCACTAACAGAGATCATCTCCACAACTGTTCACTGAGTTCAACTCATTCTAAATGTTCTGGAGTCAAACTGAAGACATGTTTTCATCAACCAGACGTCTTCATTCTGACTGACTCTCACCTCACTCTGGTTCATACTCATTCAGTCTGGGTCTACAATGGAAATGATATAACAACAGATATTATTTGTTTTCTATTCACAGATTAAATGGATGTAGACTCTCAGAGACTCACTGTGAAGTTGTGTTCTCAGCTCTGAAGTCCAACCCTTCCTATCTGACAGAGCTGGACCTGAGCGGAACTGACCTGAATAATTCAAGAGTGGAGCATCTGTCTGCTGGACTGGAGAGTCCAAACTGTAAACTGGAGACTCTGAGGTCAGTTCACTGGAGCTGTGGGAGGTTTTCTTTATTTATTCACTCATTATTGTCAAATGTTCTTTAGTTGATACATTTTCAGTAAATCTGAAGGAGTCTCTTCTTTTTCTCTATGTCGTGTTTTTCCAAATGTCTGAACAATAGTTTTTCCTTGTGGCTCCAAATAGAAGTGAAAGACTTGAGCAGGGTTCGTTTAAAGGGGACAGAGGTGGAGTCCTGACGGGGAGATGATGTGAGCCTCCACAGGTTCATGTTGTGCTCCATCAGTCAGTGAAGATGAAGTCAGGACTGATGAGGCTCTAGAGTGTGTGAGGATGTGAATGAGGCTGATGAAGATCTGATGAGAGCAGATAAAAGTCTGAGAGAGAGACAGGTCAGAGAAAGAGGAGAAAGACGTGAATGGAAAACTGGATGAAGGTGAAGTTAGGAGCTGTGATGATGTTGGTGGATCAGAAGCTGACATGGCTGCTACAGAGACAAGCCACACAGCTGCTGTGGTGAGGTGTGTGTTAAAGCAGAGTCCTAAACAGCAGCCTAACACAGGCCCAAACATCCCAACAAAGATACAAAGGCTCAGTCTCCTCTGGTTTTTAGCCTCCACCCAGGAATTAGTAGCAGAGCTCTACTGGAGGAGGGTTCACATGTCAGAGACACAACCAGGGACCAACATCACACCAGACTGAAAGTCATCATGGAAACTTTAACATCTGCTCTAAAATAGAAGCAGTGAAGGGAAGATACAGCTGGTGTCACATGTTACTGGGTTTAGTCAGTAAGTGATGATGTCTGTAGAAGACGTGAAGATCCACAATAACACAAGGACAGAGTCAGACAAACATGTCTGAGGAGGTTTAATCTACATCATGTCTGTGAAGGTTTCTTAGTCATCCAGGTCATGGTAATCCAAAAAAACGTTGAATAAGCTGACCTTATTCAACGTTTTTTTGGATTTAATCTACATCTTTTATTCTTTATTCAGGTTGAGGAGCTGCAGGTTGTCAGAGACCAGCTGTGATTGTCTGGTCTCAGCTCTGAAGTCCAACCCCTCCCATCTGAAACATCTGGACCTGGGTGGAAACTTCGACCTGAATGATTCGGGAGTGAAGCAGCTGTGTGGTTTTCTGGAGAGTCCAGACTGTAGACTGGAGACTCTGGGGTCAGTTCACTGTCTGTTACTGTTGTAGATCTGATATGTTTAATCACCAACTGAATCTAATTCATCTTCATTTATAACTTTATTGATCCTCAAACTAAAGACACAATACTTTAAATAATTCTTTAGTTTTTGTTCTTGTCCTTGTAGAGTCACTGTTCCAGCTCCTCAACTTTCTGACTGAATCATTCAGGATTTAATCTACATCTTTTATTCTTTATTCAGGTTGAATAACTGCAGTTTGTCAGAGATCAGCTGTGATTCTCTGGGACCAGCTCTGAAGTCCAACCCCTCCCATCTGAAACATCTGGACCTGAGTAGAAACAACCTGAAGGATTCAGGAGTGAAGCAGCTGTGTGGTTTTCTGGAGAGTCCAGACTGTAAACTGGAGACTCTGGAGTGAGTTCACTGTCTGTTAATAATGTGTTACTGTTATTTTCTTCAGAAACTAATTTCTTTGATAATAGGAAGGTGTTACTCGTACCTTGACATGTTTCAGTGGAAACTTCCACCTTCCTCAGAAGTGTCCCTGATGGTAGGGTGACATGGTCTTATCAACTGATGATACCGAGGTGTGACCATCCTGTCAGTTTGACAGCTGTCATTGTGATAGACGGTCACGCCTCCCACTGTCCTTCATCTCTCCAGGATGTTGGTCTAGGTGTGTGAGCGCATGAAGGCTCCCTGGTCTCTGTTCATGTTCCTCAGACCTCACTTCCTGCTCTTAGTCTCCTCCCTGATCCAGTGTTGGTGTCTGTCCTCGTCTGTGTAGATCACTCTGGCCTTGCCCTCAATCCTTGATGGGGTTTTCTCTTTTGCAGCGGTCGATTACGGCTGATTTGTAGTTATCTTGTTGTTTCTTGTTGTTTATGTTCTTGTTTTCTTGTGTTGAACTTTCTCCTGTCTCCCTGATGTGTGTTTTATTACCTGACTGATGTGGAATCTCATATATATTTTTGTACTTGTTGCGTTGTTTGATTTAGTCCTCAGAGTGTACTAGTGTTTGTTGTAGTTGTGTGATGTTTGACTGGTGTGGTTATGTTGTGTCGTTTCATGTCTGTCTGGATGCGTTCAGTGACCCCTCTGGTAGTGTCATTATTCCTCTGTTTTATTGATGTGTTTCTTTTGGTTCCCTGTATGTTTGGTTTCCTTTGTCCTTGTAGAGTCACTGTTCCAGCTCCTCAACTTTCTGACTGAATTAATAGTGATTTAATCTACATCTTTTATTCTTTATTCAGGTTGAAGAGCTGCAGTTTGTCAGAGATCAGCTGTTATTATCTGGTCTCAGCTCTGAAGTCCAACCCCTCCCATCTGAAACATCTGGACCTGAGTTACATCAGCCTGAAGGATTTAGATGTGAAGCAGCTGTGTGGTTTTCTGGAGAGTCCAGACTGTAGACTGGAGACTCTGAGGTCAGTTCACTGTCTGTTACTGTTGTAGATCTGATATGTTTAATCACCAACTGAATCTAATTCATCTTCATTTACAACTTTATTGATCCTCAAACTGAAGACCAATCTTCCTGTACATTGTCCAAGCAGCGTAGCTGCGAGGAACCCATTGTGTCTACGTTTTCTTCTTCTTCTTCTTCTTCTTCTTGTTATTCTTCTGTCTTCTGCCATTGGAGTCTATGGCAGCCCATAGAACCGTATGGTAAAAAGTTGTGAAATTTTGCACATTGACTAAGGACAGTAGGATCTTTAATTTGCCTGAGATACATGTTGCCAGTAAGTATGCTCTAGCGCCACCAATGGGTCAAATTTGGAAGTACATTTGCACACGTTATGGTTGAACCGTACGCCTGAAATTTACAAACAAGGTATCCTTGTGATCCTTGGATGATGCTGAGTTCAGCCTACCCTATGACGTCATGATGCGTAATAATAGATTTTCCGCCATCTTGGATTTTGTTAAAAACCTTTAAAAAGTTTCACGGGTCCCAAATTTTGTCCGATTCTCACGAAAATTGGCACAGACTATCTTCAGACCAAGCCGCACAAAAGTTACTAGATGGGTTTTTTAATTTCCACTTCGTTCGTCCGCTGCAGCCAATCAAAATCAGCGGCGAAGGTGCTGTTTTCGATGTGGCCAGTGCCCAGATAGGCAACGGTGAGACATATTGACATCACATTTGGCAATATGGGTCCTGACCCGGTCCCAAGTGGACACCATGAATTTGGTGGTGTTTGGTCTCTAGGGGGCGCTGTAATTAGACAAACATGGTTTTTGCTCATATCTCTTGATGGGTTAATATTTGAAATGACTTTGTGACATCCACAGGTACTGTGGGGTGCCCCATTGATAGTTCATGCCAACTTTTCGTGTTAGCCAATCGTTGCTGCCGGCGGCGCCGCCAAACAGGGAGTTTGCTCTTATCTCGGTGACGCTTTGACTTCCGAGGACCAAACTTGGTCAGACGCTTTGGGACTCCCTCCAAAATGCACAACAAAAATTCAATGTCATTCGGCCTCTAGGAGGTGCTGTAATTAACAAATTGCGTATTTGCTCTTTTCTCTTGACGTGTTAGGATTTCAGAGTAAATTTTCATGTTTGCTGAAACTGTGGAATGTCCCCTTTCAGGATCTGGCAAAACTTTTCACGCAATCGCAAGAATTTGGCCGGTCGTATTGGATTTTGTCAAAAACCTTGAAAAGATTCACAGGTTGCAAATTTTGTCTGTTTCCCAAGATAATCGTCACAGACTATCTTTAGACCGAGCCGCACAAAAGTTACTTAGTGCCATTTTCATTGTCCAATCCGTTTGCCTGCTACAGCCAATAAAAATTGGCGGCGGAGCCTCTAATGTCAGTTCGTATTTCTGCCAATCCTTTGCCGATTCGCTCAAAACTTCTCGTCTAGCCTTATGGCCGATTGGCCGATGTGCTTGGACCCCCTCATTGCTGCATGCAGCTAAATTTTTTTTTACTTTTGTTTTCATTGTGTGATCATTGTGTCTGTGTTACAGCTTGTTGCTTGAATTTCTGCAGGAACTATTTTCTTTAACCAGTTTGTTGGAATCCAGTGTCTTTTCCTCTCACGTGTCATTTATACTCATGAATTTTTAGAACAAGTGAACAAGTACAAGTTCTAGAACAAGACACAGGTTTTGGTGTAGACATTCTCCAACATGTCACCAAAGAGAACATCCAAACAAATGTATTCTATATGTGGAATCCAAAAAAGAAGCGAGATGCCGCATTTAGTCCGTGGTCCGCTTTGTGTAACTCCTCCCGTCTTCCATTTCACCTGTTAATCTGTAGAGCGTCGCCTCATAGGACACTGTCTCCACCTGCATCCAACCACTCCCTCAGATTAGGAGACACAGCTGCTTTCCACCGTCTCAGAGCGACTCTGGAAGCTGGAATCAGGCCCATCGTGATGACACAAAATGTTCTGGTCACCTGTCCCCTAGTAGACACATAACAGGAGTCAGACCATTCACTCAGGACGTCAGCAGCTTTCATCGAGAATGGAGACACTAATGTCCACTCCCACATACAGCGCAGAAAAGTTCCCAGTTCTGTTTTACATTTTTTAACACTTCTTGTCATTCAGCAGTTTCATTGTTGTGGTAATACCTGTGTATAATCTCGTACTGCGTGAGCTTCCCTCTGCCTCCCTCACATACCTCCCACATCCTGACAACATCTCCAGATGTTTCTCCCTCTCACACTGACAGAGACACTAGTTAGTTTGTAGGATTGTGAAGCTGTGCAGCACTCCAGTGGCATATTAATATCGTCCATGATACGATTCTCTGAGAAGTTACCTGTTCAAGATTTTACACAATTCAATTCAATTCAATTCAGTTTTATTTATATAGCCCCAATAACAATACAAATCATCTCAAGACGCTTCACAAAAACCAGCCTGAAACCTCCAGAGCAGCCTGAGGGAAAAACTCCCTTTAACAGGAAGAAACCTGGAGCAGAACCAGCTCATATGGAGGAACCATCTGCTGAAGACCAGCCGGGTAGAACCAGAGAAGATAGAGAGAAAAGAAGAACAGGAGAAACTAGATAAACTAACTTCTGTCATAGATACAAACATCAAGCTGAAGGAAACATGTAGGATCTAGTAATATAACACATAGCTGATGATCTGTGACAGTTTGTGAGTATAACAGGAATCATGGGCAGGTTGGTGAATAGTTCATCTAGGTAGGAGTGGACACCTGGAGGAGGACATGAAGACTGGGACAGATGTAGTTTATGGAGCTCCACAGGTCTGATACACAGACTCCAGACCATGAAGACTGGGACAGATGTAGTTTATGGAGCTCCACAGGTCTGATACACAGACTCCAGACCATGAAGACTGGGCTGGTTGATGAGGCCACGGCAGCAGATGTAGCTTAGAACTCCACAGGTCAGATATTCAGCCTCCAGACCAGAGACCCTCACAAGAAGATGGAGGGAGAGAGGGAGACACAGTGGTTAGTAAATTATAAGAGATAGTCAGTGCTCTTGCTGCAGCGTTTTGAATCAGTTGGAGGATTTTTAAAGAGTATTTGGAGCCAGACAGTAACACGTTACAATAATCCAGCCTGGATGACTGCTGGGGCCGCCACAGTGTGTGTTCCTGTTTCTATGAAGTGTTGGGTCCATCTTGTTCTTGGGGGGTCATTTTTAGGCCCCTTACAACAGGAGGAGAAAGTCAGTCTGTTTATTTTAGAGAAAAGCTCCTTGACACATCAGACTGAATCATTCAGGGTTTAATCTACATCTTTTATTCTTTATTCAGGTTGAGTTGCTGCAGGTTGTCAGAGATCAGCTGTTATTATCTGGTCTCAGCTCTGAAGTCCAACCCCTCCCATCTGAAACATCTGGACCTGAGTTACAACAACCTGAAGGATTCAGGAGTGAAGCAGCTGTGTGGTTTTCTGGAGAGTCCAGACTGTAGACTGGAGACTCTGGGGTCAGTTCACTGTCTGTTACTGTTGTAGATCTGATATGTTTAATCACCAACTGAATCTAATTCATCTTCATTTATAACTTTATTGATCCTCAAATTGAAGACACACTACTTTAAATAACTCTTTAGTTTTTGTTCTTGTCCTTGTAGAGTCACTGTTCCAGCTCCTCAACGTTCTGACTGAATCATTAATGATTTAATCTACATCTTTTATTCTTTATTCAGGTTGAAGAGCTGCAGTTTGTCAGAGATCAGCTGTGATTCTCTGGGACCAGCTCTGAAGTCCAACCCCTCCCATCTGAAACATCTGGAGCTGAGTGAAAACGACCTGAAGGGTTCAGGAGTGAAGCAGCTGTGTGGTTTTCTGGAGAGTCCAGACTGTAGACTGGAGACTCTGGAGTGAGTTCACTGTCTGTTACTGTTGTAGATCTGATATGTTTAATCACCAACTGAGTCTAATTCATCTTCATTTATAACTTTATTGATCCTCAAACTAAACACAAATCCAAACCCATTTAACCCTTAAGTCCTCTTCCGGCTGTGGCGGGGCGGTAGGGCTAATAAATTGTACTTAGTTATTTTACACTGAAATCAGTATACTTGTTGCCAGACAACGCCACCTCAGGTACTCACCCTAAGGACATTACTATTACCAAATCTTCGGTTTTACACAATACAGGTCCGTTGCTCGACAAGCAAGAGACGTGGCCTATGAAATTAGTCACAATAATATTTTATTAATACAAAGGATCCAAACAAAAGAAAATGCAAAAACAAAAGTTAATCAAGGGCTTCGGCCTAAAAGTAGCTAGGGCAAGCGAAAGGAGGGGTCCCCAAAGTAAAAGTTCCCCCAGACACACGTGAAAAGAGCACACCCGTGAACGACCCACATCCCTGGAAACGGCACAGCAGACAGGAGGGTCTCCTACGATCACCCACACCACTACAGGCCGTCAGCCCCTGAAACAAAAAGAAAAGCAACGAATATAATCAGCAAATATACAAAGTTAAAATATCACCAGATGAAATGATAAAACTGCTAATACAAATCAAATCGCCAGCATCAATTGAACACAATCGGAATTGAATGAAAAACGAAATCCGAAAGTGTGAACCAGATAAAAGGGGTCACGAAACCCTCACTAAAAAAAGAGCGGACGCTGGCAGCCGAGAACGGGCTGCTACGAGCCGCGGCGAAGGCGAACGACCCAACCACAGGTGGGCGACCAGCGCAATAGGACGGACGGCAGCAAAGCACCGCAGCACGCCGGAGCCAGCCAAACCCGAGCCGGGAAACAGCTGCACGGACGGACAGGAACTTGAAGCAGGACAAAGCAGCAGAGGTCATGCAGACGGAAGGGAGCCAATGGAGGTGATGGACTTGATCCTACTTAAACAAAAAGGAAATTAAATACCCGATCGCTCCCCCCACAGGACAGGTTAGACTCAGAAAGAATGAACTACATACCTTATGGTACAGCACCTGTTCATGCAACCAGTGAGACGAGGCAAGAGCAGCGAGCCGCTACCAGCATTTACCTGTGACCACACTACATTAAACTACTGATAACGAGAGATTCAGCACAACGAGAGAGGATACGCACCAGACAAGGAGACCACATGGAGCCAGAATCCACCCACAGCCCCCTTGTCACAGCACAAGAAATAGTTAAGGCTCCCGCAAATACAAAACTGGCAAAAACGTACGCGGCCCCCGGAGTTACCTGTTGCAGCCACACAGGATGTCCCGGAAATTACGCCAGCGGGAGACAGAGGGAGGAGGCGTAGGAGGGGCCGCTCTTTTATCCACGACCCCATCATAATTGGCTCCTGGCCACGCCCAGCCGCATAATTATATGCTGCTACACGGCATTCTTGTACATTTTCTTTTTCTTTGTGTGATCATTGTGTCTGTGTTACAGCTTGTTGCTTGAATTTCTGCAGGAACTCTTCTCTTTAACCAGTTTGTTGAAACCCAGTGTCTTTTCCTCTCACATGTCATTTATACTCTTGTGATGAATTTTGTCCCCTCTGGACACTTTTGTGGAAAAATGTCCACACATAAAGAAACTGCCATAAAATCCTCATACTTCAATATTTATTTCTACTTTTCTTTCATGAATCACTTAAACAACTTCACACATGCTCTAAACTACCAACATTTCAAGCGCTTTCAGGATTTTAACTCTTTAAATACCAGTCTGAAAATACCAAGTTTTAAATGTTTTTTTTGTTTTTTTGTTTTCAAAAAAA
This sequence comes from Mugil cephalus, assembly GCF_022458985.1. Taxonomy (NCBI): domain Eukaryota; kingdom Metazoa; phylum Chordata; class Actinopteri; order Mugiliformes; family Mugilidae; genus Mugil; species Mugil cephalus. The sequence continues at coordinate 569,610 of NC_061790.1, forward strand.
GACAAAACATGAATAATTTTCCATAAAATAAACAGTCGGTGGATGAGACTTTGGTGGTAATTAGAGTCTTGGATGTGTCAAAGATTATCAATGAAATTGATTTGATTGCATCAGTATTTTTCTGTAGTGTCAGATTCTCCCTTCATGGCCAAAAATGCCCCATTGACTTCCATTATAACTACATTCATTAATCTGGCTGCTATTCCAGTATAAAACCATGACTCTGTGATGTTACTGTTTCATGTAGAAGAAACTAGTGATATTTGACATTTTTACAGAATTTGATTAGATTCATCCATTTCCTCATTGTAGGTTGATGCATGAAAGTGTGTGTGTGTGTGTTCAAAAAATGAATAATAATAATAACAATAATAATAATAATAATAACAATAATAATAATAATAATAATAATAATAATAATAATAATAATAATAAAAGTCCCCAAAATGTAAGAACATTCCAAAAGTAATGAGGCATACATACAGAGACCTGACAAAAGGATAAAATGGAGCCCAAACCTCAAACTGAGGTCAACTAAACAATAAGGCAACTAAGGTTTCAACTGAACCTGATCAAAGTGACCCACCACACATGAGACACACACAGGTTTTATACTCTCAGGACTAGTCCAAAACAGGAACAAGGGGAAACTTGAATAACAATTTAACAATTAACTATTAACACAGCTAACACACCTAAACTAAACATAGACTAAGGGAACAAAGAGACAACCTCCGCACAAAGAAACAATTCTTCCAACCCAACAAATCCTATCCAAAGGAACCTTCAAGGCTCCTGCAGTCCTGTTCCCCCTCTTCCTCTTCCCCTGGACCTCCTTCAAAACGTCCTCTTTGTCAGGCTTCAGGCCTTTTGCCAGAGGAGCTCAAACAAAGACAAAAGGTGAGTGTTTGTGGAAGGACAAACCCATGATCACAAAGCTAAATTGTGTGCACACAAATCACCAAACTGCTGATGGAAGAAAATGTATCTGAAACCCAAAGACTGTGCAGTGTCTTTATAAGTGTCAGAGAAGAAAATAGTAAACAGAACACTGACGCTGATGGTGGATGACTGCTGGGGCCGCCACATTGTGTGTTCCTGTTTCTATGAAGTGTTGGGTCCATCTTGTTCTTGGGGGTCATTTTTAGGCCCCTTACAACAGGAGGAGAAAGTCAGTCTGTTTATTTTAGAGAAAAGCTCCTTGACACATCAGACTGAATCATTCAGGGTTTAATCTACATCTTTTATTCTTTATTCAGGTTGAACAGCTGCAGTTTGTCAGAGATCAGCTGTGATTCTCTGGGACCAGCTCTGAAGTCCAACCCCTCCCATCTGAAACATCTGGACCTGAGTGGAAACAACCTGGAGGGTTCAGGAGTGAAGCAGCTGTGTGGTTTTCTGGAGAGTCCAGACTGTAGACTGGAGACTCTGAGGTCAGTTCACTGTCTGTTACTGTTGTAGATCTGATATGTTTAATCACCAACTGAATCTAATTCATCTTCATTTATAACTTTATTGATCCTCAAACTGAAGACAAACCTTTTTGTACATTTATTTTAAACTTTTTGTTTTCATTGTGTGATCATTGTGTCTGTGTTACAGCTTGTTGCTTGAATTTCTGCAGGAACTCTTCTCTTTAACCAGTTTGTTGGAATCCAGTGTCTTTTCCTCTCACATGTCATTTATACTCATGAATTTTTAGAACAATGATGAATTTTGTCCTGCTGATACTGTGGAATGTCCCCTTTCAGGATCTGGCAAAACTGCTCACGCAATTTGGCCCCCATATTGGATTTTGTCAGAAACCTTTAAAAAGCGTCACGCATCTAAAAACTTTCTCTGATTCTCACGAAAACTGTCACAGACCATCTTCAGACCGAGCTGCACAAAAGTTACTTAATGGCATTTTCATTGTCCAATCAGTTTGCCTGCAACAGCCAATCAAAATTGGTGGCGAAGGTTCCAGACGGGATGTGAGGTCATATCTCGGGAACGCTTTGACATAGCGAAATAAAATTTTCCGGTACGTTTCCCGCATCCCCCCCAAGGAGATGTGCTAAATTTGGTGTCATTCAGGCACTAGGGGGCGCTACAGTCAAAAGTAGTCGAAAGAATGACGCGTTGTCTCATATACCGTAATGTATTTGGATGTAGACCTGAACTGCTTTTCATTTCCCACTAGGGGAGCTGAAAGACCACACATTTTCTACTGTCTCTTCATATGAACCACTGCTGGCCCATTTTTTTCACATCTGTCCAACCAGGGGGAGCTCAAAGGCCGCACATCTGGGCTGTTTTCTAGTTAGCTTTGATGCTCAGAGGGCGTCATTCGCGCCATGCCTGCTATTACCTTTCGTGCTGATATTATTAAACTTCCAAAAGTTTTCCCATAGATATGAATGGGACACCGGAAAGTCGGCCATTTTCCCAGCGCGCAATGCATTCTAGGAGTCGTAGTTTCCGCCGCTACTGACTGCTATGTGTTTTCACAACGGGAATTACATTCCCAGATGCCGTTTATTCACCACATTAGTGCTACTACTTGTCTTGCTGAGTTTTAGTTCATGCTGGTCCCCCTCCCCTCGGAGAGAACCTGGTGGTCACCTTTTCGCCCAGCCTTTGAAACGTGAACCACACGTTTAATGCCTTTACGTTCGTTGCATCATGTCCCAATCACAATCAGTGGGATAGTAAGCAGCAGCTGTGTTTCGTGTTATTTTGTTCAACTTTAATGATACACAACAGCTCGGACAGGAAACTGCTTCAGAGCGAACGACCGGAGAATTCACTCAGCGGTACGTCAGTGCGCATGCACACCCCTGAAGTAACACGCGTGCCTCTAATTAGGGCAGATGGCGCTCGTTGCTACTGCAACAATTTACTGACTATTAGTGAACTGGGGCAGAGGTCTATCAACGATTACAATCATCATTACTCACTGAATTCTCAACCGATTTTTAATCCCTTTGGTTTATTAGAAATGTCTGACATATATTTATGATACTATATAAATTGGTCCAATTGAAAATGCAGATCATGTGCAACGCCACTGAAAGGCTTGTAGGCATTTATCAAAACGGATTGATATTGATAATCAACACAGTGCTAATGATAATAATGACACATTACAGTTTATGATATAATGATCACAATTGCTCTCTTATCCTTACATAAGCTGGTAACAACATGCGTCAGTTTAATTTTCCGAAGCTTTACACATACATTCAACGCATCCATAACAGTTACATGATATAAAACATCTTCATCAAATTGGGAACATTTAACAAGACATCTACGCACATAAGCATGTACATGTACTTGGAGTTACATCGGCGATCAGTGTTACATCCGCACACGGCACATCGATTGTATCCAGCCACTGTTATGAATGCAAATGAGGATTATTTTATATAACCCCGGGACTCTCGTTGCGAACACATGACGCGGAAGGGAGCGGCGGAAACTACGCGCCCACAATGCATTGCGCAATTCCCAAGATGGCCGCCGCAATGTGCGTGTCTGCACATATTTCGACAGGTGTGGCGGGCGGATCGGCAGAAGGCATTCACAGTGCATTTCTGCAAGAAATGCAAATTGCTTCTAGTTTCTTTTCATATGAACCGCTGACGGCCGGGTTTTTTGCATCTCCCCATGGCTTCATCTTGCTGTATGGAGTCCATAACTGCTTGGACCCCTCATTGCTGCATGCAGCTATATTTATTATTATTATTATTATTATTATTATTATTATTATTGTTATTCCGTCTTCTGCCATTGGAGTCTATGGCAGCCCATAGAACCATATGGTAAAAAGTTGTGAAATTTTGCACATAACTTAAGGACTGTGGTATATTTAATTTGACTGAGTTACATGTTGCCAGTAAGTATGCTCTAGCGCCACCAACGGGTCAAAGTTGGAGTTACATTTGCACACGTAACTTTTGAACCGTATGCCTGAAATTTACAAACAAGGTATCCTTGTGATCCTTGGATGATGCTGAGTTCAGCCTACCCTATGACGTCATGATGCGTAATGACAGATTTTCCGCCATCTTGGATTTTTTCAAAAACCTTTAAAAAGTTTCACGGGTCCCAAATTTTGTCCGATTCTCACGAAAATCGGCACAGACTATCTTCAGACCAAGCTGCACAAAAGTTACTAGATGGGTTTTTTAATTTCCACTTCGTTCGTCCGCTGCAGCCAATCAAAATCAGCGGCGAAGGTGCTGTTTTCGATGTGGCCAGTGCCCAGATAGGCAACGGTGAGACATATTGACATCATATTTGGCAATATGGGTCCTGACCCGGTCCCAAGTGGACACCATGAATTTGGTGGTGTTTGGTCTCTAGGGGGCGCTGTAATTAGACAAACATGGTTTTTGCTCATATCTCTTGATGGGTTAATATTTGAAATGACTTTGTGACATCCACACGTACTATAGGGTGCCCCATTGATAGTACATGCCAACTTTTCGTGTTAGCCAATCGTTGTTGCCGGCGGCGCCGCCAAACAGGGAGTTTGCTCTTATCTCGGTGACGCTTTGACTTCCGAGGACCAAACTTGGTCAGACTCCCTCCAAAATGCACAACAAAAATTCAATGTCATTCGGCCTCTAGGAGGTGCTGTAATTAACAAATTGCGTATTTGCTCTTTTCTCTTGACGTGTTAGGATTTCAGAGTAAATTTTCATGTTTGCTGAAACTGTGGAATGTCCCCTTTCAGGATCTGGCAAAACTTTTCACGCAATCGCAAGAATTTGGCCGGTCGTATTGGATTTTGTCAAAATTTTGTCAAAAACCTTTAAAAGATTCACAGGTCGCAAATTTTGTCTGTTTCCCAAGATAATCGTCACAGACTATCTTTAGACCGAGCCGCACAAAAGTTACTTAGTGCCATTTTCATTGTCCAATCCGTTTGCCTGCTACAGCCAATAAAAATTGGCGGCGGAGCCTCTAATGTCAGCTCGTATTTCTGCCAATCCTTTGCCGATTCGCTCAAAACTTCTTGTCTAGCCTTATGGCCGATTGGCCGATGTGCTTGGACCCCCTCATTGCTGCATGCAGCTAAATTTTTTTTTACTTTTGTTTTCATTGTGTGATCATTGTGTCTGTGTTACAGCTTGTTGCTTGAATTTCTGCAGGAACTATTTTCTTTAACCAGTTTGTTGGAATCCAGTGTCTTTTCCTCTCACGTGTCATTTATACTCATGAATTTTTAGAACATGTGAACAAGTACAAGTTCTAGAACAAGACACAGGTGTTGGTGTAGACATTCTCCAACATGTCACCAAAGAGAACATCCAAACAAATGTATTCTATATGTGGAATCCAAAAAAGAAGCGAGATGCCGCATTTAGTCCGTGGTCCGCTTTGTGTAACTCCTCCCGTCTTCCATTTCACCTGTTAATCTGTAGAGCGTCGCCTCATAGGACACTGTCTCCACCTGCATCCAACCACTCCCTCAGATTAGGAGACACAGCTGCTTTCCACCGTCTCAGAGCGACTCTGGAAGCTGGAATCAGGCCCATCGTGATGACACAAAATGTTCTGGTCACCTGTCCCCTATTAGACACATAACAGGAGTCAGACCATTCACTCAGGACGTTAGCAGCTTTCATCCAGAATGGAGACACTAATGTCCACTCCCACATACAGCGCAGAAAAGTTCCCAGTTCTGTTTTACATTTTTTAACACTTCTTGTCATTCAGCAGTTTCATTGTTGTGGTAATACCTGTGTATAATCTCGTACTGCGTGAGCTTCCCTCTGCCTCCCTCACATACCTCCCACATCCTGACAACATCTCCAGATGTTTCTCCCTCTCACACTGAGAGAGACACTAGTTAGTTTGTAGGATTGTGAAGCTGTGCAGCACTCCAGTGGCATATTTATATCGTCCATGATACGATTCTCTGAGAAGTTACCTGTTCAAGATTTTACACAATTCAATTCAATTCAATTCAGTTTTATTTATATAGCACCAATAACAATACAAATCATCTCAAGACGCTTCACAAAAACCAGCCTGAAACCTCCAGAGCAGCCTGAGGGAAAAACTCCCTGTAACAGGAAGAAACCTGGAGCAGAACCAGCTCATATGGAGGAAGCATCTGCTGAAGACCAGCCGGGTAGAACCAGAGAAGATAGAGAGAGAAGAACAGGAGAAACTAGATAAACTAACTTCTGTCATAGATACAAACATCAAGCTGAAGGAAACATGTAGGATCTAGTAATATAACACATAGCTGATGATCTGTGACAGTTTGTGAGTATAACAGGAATCATGGGCAGGTTGGTGAATAGTTCATCTAGGTAGGAGTGGACACCTGGAGGAGGACATGAAGACTGGGACAGATGCAGTTTATGGAGCTCCACAGGTCTGATACACAGACTCCAGACCATGAAGACTGGGCTGGTTGATGAGGCTATGGCAACAGACTCACCTACTCCTTTGACCTGTTCTGGGAACGTCCCACCTATTTTACAACAAGTCTCTGGCCCAACGCATAACCATGGTCACACTCTAGATCTAGTTTTTACCCTTGGCATGACCACTCCCACCTTCACTGTTGAGGATTTAGGGATCTCAGATCACCTGTGCATCAAGTTTTCTGCAAATCTTCATTCTGATCCTACACCTCAACTGCCTGCCTACTCCCGTATAATATCCTCCTCTACAGCCAGACAGTCCACTGAGGCATATTTATCCTCTGCACCTGGGACTTCTGATGTCCCTCCCTCCTCGCCCCTCCTCACCGAGGAATTACTCTCCCAGTTCAACTCAACCTGTGTCAACATCCTAGACTCTATCGCTCCTCTCAAACTTAAAAAAACCCAAAAACAAAACTCACCCCTGGTTAAACAACAACAACATCCATACTCTCAGGCAATCGTGCAGAAAGGCAGAAAGAAAATGGAAAAAGGACAAGCTGCAGATCTCCTCCCAGATCCTAAGAAATCACTTATACAAATTTCAGGAAGCAGTCAAGTCAGCAAGAACCGAATACTTCTCCGATTTAATTTCCAATAGTGCCCATAATCCAAAGATCTTATTTAACACCATAAACTCTATCATTTGTCCTCCTCCAAACACCACCCTTGACGTATCCCCTGCCAAATGTATGGAATTCTCCACATTTTTCATCAACAAAGTGGAACTATTTCCATCCCTCCTCCCATTACACTGCCGCTCCCAGGTCTGCTCATCCAAATTGAACTCTTTCGCTCCTATCTTCTTACCCACCCTAACACAGATTGTCACCAGCATGAAAGCAGCAACCTGCCCTCTTGATATTATCCCCACCGATCTCCTGAAGGATGTTTTTGTCACCACCGGTCCAAGTAACACCTGGATGATCCCACCCAGCCCCAAAAATACAGACCCATTTCTAAACTCCCATTCCTGTCTAAAGTCCTTGAAAAGACCATCCTCAATCAGCTACTGTCCTACCTGCATCAAAATAACATCCTGGAGAAATTCCAATCCGGCTTTAAGACAAATCACAGAACCGAATTTATCGCCCCCTCAATCCTAACGATCAATCCAAAATCACCAACATCCACAACTGCATAAAGGAAATAAAGTCCTGGATGACAGAAAAAATTCTTCAACTAAACGAATCCAAATCAAATCATCCAATCATCAATCATCTCTCCCCCGTCTACAATTAATTCAAAACGCTGCAGCCAGACTCCTGACAGGGTTTCGAAAGACAGACCACATCACCCCTGTCCTTGCCTCCCTCCACTGGCTGCCAGTTAAATTTCGAATTGATTTTAAACTTCTTTTATTTTTATATAAAGCCCAGAATGGAGCAGGCCCCTCCTACCTGTCAGAACTTCTAACTCCTTACTCCCCTTCCAGGCCCCTCAGGTCCGCTGACCAAGGGCTTTTAATAGTTCCACGCTGTCTTCATAAACTCAGGGGTGACGGTGCTTTCGCAGTTGCTGCCCCCAGACTGTGGAACAGCGCCCCCTCTCTGTCAGACTTGCCCCCTCAATTGACTCTTTCAAATCAAGGCTCAAGGCCTACTTCTTTACCTTAGCTTTTAAGTCTTCTTGATCTTTGTTGCATTGCTGGATTTGTTATTGGTTGCTGTTTTTGTTTTTTTGTTTTTTCACTTAATTATTGTACAGCACTTTGGTTAACCTCGGTTGTTTTTAAGTGTGCTTTATAAATAAATTTGATTGATTGATTGATGATGTTTAGAGCCAAATATAATGACTTCTGTTTTGTCTGAGTTTAAAAGTAGAAAAATTATTACAGGTCATCCAAGCCTTTATGTCTTTAAGGCATGCTTGGAGTTTAACCAGCTGATTAGTTTCATCTGGTTTCATAGATAAATATAGCTGGGTATCATCTGCGTAGCGATGGAAGTTTATGCCGTGCTTTCTAATAATATAGCCTAAGGGAAGCATGTATAATGTGAATAATATTGGTCCTAGCACAGAACCCTGAGGAACTCCATAGCTTACTTTGGTATATATAGAAGAGTTGTTGTTTACATGGAAAAACTGGAATCTGTCTGACTGATATGATTCAAACCAGCCTAGTGCAGTTCCTGTAATCTTGATCACACTTTCAAGTCTCTGTAGTAGAATACTGTGATCAACAGTGTCAAATGCAGCACTGAGATCTAGCAGGACAAGTATAGAGACAAGTCCATCGTCTGAAGCCATGAGGAGATCATTGGTAACTTTAACCAGAGCTGTTTCTGTGCTATGATGAGCTCTAAAACCTGACTGAAACTCTTCAAACAAACTATTCCTGTTTAAATGATCAAGCAACTGATTGACAACAACCCTTTCCAAAACTTAAGAGATAAAAGGAAGGTTGGAAATTGGCCTATAGTTGCTAAAACATCTGGGTCAAGAGTGGGTTTTTAAGTAATGGTCTAATTACAGCAGTTTTAAAAGACTGGGGCACATATCCTTAATAAAGATAAGTTTATCTGATTTAATATGGAGGTATTAATTAATGGAAAAACCGGTAACACTTTCTATGAAAGTTATATTTATAACGCCCTATGAATGCACTCATAATGTTTTATAAGGTGTCTATAAAGCATTATAATGGTCATTATTACCATCTATACATATTCACAAGTCGTCATAACCAACTTCATGATGCATTATGACAACTGGTTATGAATGATTATAATTTTAATCTGAATAGTGCATTATAAATATGTCAATATCTGCCTAGTCACTTGTTAGTTTTATAATGCATCATAACTACTTTGCTTTGCTAAATGTGCATAGTGATGCATAATGAGTTTTGACTTCGCCTATAGTGCTTTATATCTGTAGTTATAAGTATATGTAATAAAGTTATAATAATGATTACATCTCCCTACAGCACACTGTTATAAACAGCCATGCAATATCATAAGTGCTATTTTTCAGCGCTAAGTAAAGTGACAAGAATATGACACTATTATTAACAGATATAAGTTACTATGAGTAATTAAAAGGTGCAATGAACTAAGTCCTGAGTCTGGCATCTTTACCCCATATGCACAGTGTTAATATCATAGGTGTTATTTGTCAGCTTTAGGTAAATTAGAGCAAATGAAATGCCTGGACAGTAAAGACAAAAGAAATGCATTTAGTTCACTTTATTTTCATTTAAACCAACACACATAATCAGAATGATTATCAATGTTCTGAGCACATTACACAAACACATGAAACACATGAAACAGGCCACAAAAGTGGCACGGCGTGGTCCTAGAGATGTGGCTCTTAAAAGTGCCTTTGGGTTGGTGACGTGATTCAGGGTCAGAGGTCAGGAGATGGTTTGACAGCAACTACAAGAAGAACAGAGGCAAATCTTTAGTGCTCTAGCTGGGTTTGTTTTTTATGCAGAAAGGTTTGATTGAAAACACATAAGCAGATCACGTTTTTTTGTTTAAAGCAGCCTAATGAGACATTATATTACCGCATATCATGCAGACACCGCAGATTACCCGTAGGTGACTTAACCTAGCTAGACGAAAGTTACCAGACACGGCTAGTTTTAACTCACAAATTACATCGTTTTCATATTCTTGCGTTTAATGATTGAAACCATTCGAAATCATTGCTTTAATATGTAAACGATGTGCTTCATGTAAGCAAAGTAAGACATTAGCTCACAAAACATTAGCAGGACAGAGAGACAACCTACCTGTCCTGGAGAGGATTCAGCGGAGAAAGGAAAGAAAAGCCGCTTTACGACTAGTACATACAGTCAATGCTTTACGACAGTGGGAGGAGCTGGGGACGGACGTGGGTGGGGTCAGAGGTCAGGGGTCATGGACTAAGGAATGACATTTCTACAATAATAATAATATTAATAAAAACGATATTAAAATAATATCTGACGGCATTCAATAAATGCGGACATTTCTAGCGATCCTGTATAAAGAAGCGGTGAAATGCCAACCCGGTGTCATAGTGGATGTGAAACTGTCACGAAAATTAATCTATTGTTTGGTGCCTGCTGATTTTTATCAAATTTTCATGCCGCTCGAAACGAATTTCAAACTGATGTATTTCAATTGGAAGTTATTTCGTGAGGACGACTGTCAATGTGACACTGCGCAATGAAGAGGTTTGATTTAATTTCATTTAGACTAGATTTGTAATGGTCTTATTTCGGTTTTTAATGTAACGTCAATTTTGCTGCAGGATTCGGCACTTTGAGATTCGAAAAAAAAAAAAAAATGGTTGTTTGTTATATCGGTCTCTTATACAGGATCGCTAGAAATGTCCGCCTTTATTGAATGCCGTCAGATATTATTTTGATATCGTTTTTATTTATATTATCATTATTGTAGAAATGTCATTCCTTAGTCCATGACCCCTGACCTCTGACCCCACCCACCCACCTCCGTCCCCAGCTCCTCCCACTGTCGTAAAGCATTGACTGTATGTACTAGTCGTAAAGCGGTTTTTCTTTCCTTTCTCCTCTGAGTCCTCTCCAGGACAGGTAGGTTGTCTCTCTGTCCTGCTAATGTTTTGTGAGCTATTGTCTTACTTTGCTTACATGAAGCACATGGTTTACATATTAAAGCAATGATTTCGAATGGTTTCAATCATTAAACGCAAGAATATGAAAACGATGTAATTTGTGAGTTAAAACTAGCCGTGTCTGGTAACTTTCGTGTAGCTAGCTTAAGCCACCTACGGGTAATCTGCGCTGCCTGCACGATATGCGGTAACATAATGTCTCATTAGGCTGCTTTAAACAAAAAACGTGATCTGCTTATGTGTTTTCATTCAAACCTTTCTGCATAAAAACAAACCCAGCTAGAGCACTAAAGATTTGCCTCTGTTCTTCTTGTAGTTGCTGTCAAACCATCTCCTGACCTCTGACCCTGAATCACGTCACCAACCCAAAGGCACTTTTAAGAGCCACATCTCTAGGACCACGCGTGTGTAATGTGCTCAGAGCGTTGATAATCATTCTGATTATGTGTGTTGGTTTAAATGAAAATAAAGTGAACTAAATGCATTTCTTTTGTCTTTACTGTCCAGGCATTTCATTTGCTCTAATTTACCTAAAGCTGACAAATAACACCTATGATATTAACACTGTGCATATGGGGTAAAGATGCCAGACTCAGGACTTAGTTCATTGCACCTTTTAATTACTCATAGTAACTTATATCTGTCAATAATAGTGTCATATTCTTGTCAGTTTACTTAGCGCTGACAAATAGCACTTATGATATTGCATAGCTGTTTATAACAGTGTGCTGTAGGGAGATGTATTCATTATTATAACTTTATTACATATACTTATAACTACAGATATAAAGCACTATAGGCGAAGTCAAAACTCATTATGCATCACTATGCACATTTAGCAAAGCAAAGTAGTTATGATGCATTATAAAACTAACAAGTGACTAGGCAGATATTGACATTTATGATGCACTATTCAGATTAAAATTATAATCATTCATAACCAGTTGTCATAATGCATCATGAAGTTGGTTATAACGACTTGTGAATATGTATAGATGGTAATAATGACCATTATAATGCTTTATAGACACCTTATAAAACATTATGAGTGCATTCATAGGGCATTATAAATACAACCTTCATAGAAAGTGTTACCGAAAAACCTCCTGGAGCAGCTTAGTCGGGATGGGGTCTAGAAGACAAGTTGATGGTTTAGATGCTGTAATAACTGAAGTGAGCTGAGGAAGATCAATTAGGGAGAAAGAATCCAATCAAACTTTATTTATAGAGCACCTTCCATGTATGGACATGCAACACAAAGTGCTTTACACACAAAAATCAAAAACACACACAAAAACCAAAAACAATTACAAGAATATAAATCAAAAACAATTACCCGCACCCCCCACCCTCCATACTGCGTGCGCACACACACACACACCCCTGCACAGTCACAATACTGACAAAAGGGAGACATGTCATGACACTGAGGATTGAGGAAGCTCCTCCCACTCTGGGAGGAGCCACGGGCAGAGCCACAGGGGGCTCCAGCACCCAGGCCCCCCCGACCCTGACAGACGAAAACCAGTCGGACCAAAGGGACCCAGGGACAGCATCCCCAGCAGCCCCAGAGTAGCTAAATGCCGCCTCACCATGGGTTTTATTTCTTGGTTTTGGTATGGATAAGGTCCGATAAGTAAGAGGGCGTAAGGCCAGTAAGAGATTTAAAAACTATTAAAAGAACCTTAAATGGATCATTTGGATCATCACATTACACCTAAAACCGGTGTAATGTGCTGCTGCCCTCTGGTCCTCGTTAGCACACGTGCGGCTGAGTTCTGTGATAACTGAAGATTTAAAATACTCTTTTTGGGAAGACCAGAGAGCAGGGCATTACAATAATCTAATCGACAGGAGATAAAAGCATCAGCACCTCCGTACTGGCCTGAGAGAGAAACGGGCGACTCTGGATATATTCTTAAGATGATAAAAAACTATTTTCGTCATATTTTTGATATGTGGAATAAAATTCAGCTCAGAGTCAAAAATCACAGCCAGATTTTTTACTGATTGTGTTGGTTTATTATCTTGAAGTTTTGGTAAAAGTTTCTCTCTCCGACCTTCAGGACCTGTAACTAAAACCTCAGTTTTGTCCTGGTTTAGTTGTAGGAAATTTGCTGCCATCCATGACCAGATATCTGGGGAGGAAGCATGTGCAGATTAAAAAGAAGTGGACCTTAAATTGATCCTTAGGGAACCCCGCATCCAATTTCATGGGTTCTTGAGGAACATGTATCCATACTTACATAAAAGCATCGTCTGTGAGATAAGAACGAAACCAGTTAAAAACAGTACCAGAAAGGCCGACCAGGTTTAGAGTCTATTTAACAAAATGTGATGGTCTACTGGATCTAAGCGCCGCTTTTGATACAACACTGAGAGCTTTTTATTATCTAAATTCCACCTGATGTTGTTTAAAATCTTTAAAAGTGTTGTCTCGGTACTGTGGTTCCTCCTAAAACCAGACTGATGTTTCTCTAAAATGTTATTTCTGTTTAAAAAGTCATTAACTTGGTTAATAACCAGTTTTTCTAAAATTTTACTTAAAAATGGTAAGTTGGATACAGTTCGGCAGTTATTAAAGACACTTGGATCTAAATTGCTCTTCTTCAGAAGGGGTTTCACCACTGCTATTTTGAAGGTATTGTAGGGAAGACACCGGTCTGAAGAGAGCAATTCATGATTTTTAAAAGCTGTTCCTCAAGGAATCCATAAGACGATTTTAATCTCTTTTTAATCTTTTAATCTTTCATATCTTTGACAGATGGAAGGGTGCTATGAATTTTATCTCTAATGCCAACAATTTTATCAGTGAAGAAGCTCATGAAGTCATTACTGCTGAGGGCTGAAGGAATAGATGCTCAACAGAGCTGTGACTCTTTGTCAGCCTGGCTACAGCTGAAAAGAAATCTGGGCTTGTTCTTGTTTTCTTCTATTAATGAAGAATAATATGCTGTCCTAATCTTACAGAGAGTTTTTTTTATAAGTTGTTAAACTATCTTTCCAGGCTATGTGAGCTTCTTCAGAACTAGTGGAATGACAAATTCTTTCCAGCTTTGAACGGTTCCACTGTGAATTATACCATGGAGCTGCCCTCCTTCCATTTACCACCTTCTTTTAAGAGGAGCAACTAGATTTAAAGTTGTACTAAGCGATGCTGTCGTGCTGTCAACAAAATAATCTATTTGTGATGGAGTTAGATTGTGGTTGCTCACATCCACATCACTAACATAAGGCACTGAGTTAAATACTGAAGGTATTAATTCCTTATATCTAGTTACAGCATCATCAGATAAGTGTCTACCATAAAGAAATGTCTTTACAATTTCTGTGTAATTACTTATCGTAAATTCAAATGTTACAAGAAAATGATCAGACAATAGAGGGTTGTGAGAATATACGGTTGGACCTTCAGTTTCTAGGCCATAAGTTGGAACAAGATCTAAGGTGTGATTGAAACAGTGAGTTAAACCATTTACTTTCTGAGAAAAGCCAATTGAGTCTAATAATGACATAAATGAAGAGCTAAGACTGTCACCGCTGTGACCAAGTCCAGTAAACACAATGAGGAACAGGTATCAAAAAGTACCAAGAGGCCTAGAAGAACATATAGAACATTTTCTGAAAAAGAGTTTTTAAATGACTTAACAAATGTGAACTGGCATACTGTTCTGGATTGCTTGCATCCAGATGCTGCGTTAGTAACTTTTATGAAATTATTCTCAGCTGTTTGTGATAAACATGCTCCAATTAAGAAGCTATCAGTTAGATCAGCTAAAGCTCCCTGGATTGACAATGAATTGAAAAGCCATTTTAAAGAAAGAAACTTACTAAAAAAGTCTGCCATTGAAAATGGTAGCCCTGCGGAATGGCAAGCTTATCGATCACTGAGGAACAAAATTAACCAAAATGAACAAACAGAAAAAAAAACAATATTATAGATCTAAATTTGCTGAGTGTAAGAATGATAGCAAAAAGTTGTGGAGAAAATTTAAGGATATTGTAGGTGAGCGTAAAGCAGATAAAGCATCTACTTTTATTGAATGTGATGGTGCATTTCTAACAAAACCAAAGGATATCGCAAATTATTTTGGTGATTATTTTATGAACAAAGTTGGCACAATCAGAACTCAAATGATGTCGGTACAGTGAGCTTTCAGATTCCATCATCAAAAAAGAAATTATGCAGCTTTAGATTCAGTGTGATCAATGAGGAGGAGCTTGAGAAACTTCTTTTATCGATTAAATGTGATCATCCCTGTGGCATTGATAATTTAGATGCCAGACTTTTGCAGTTATGAGCAAAAATGGTGGTGAGGCCTATTTTAATATTTTCAATTTGTGTATTGATTTAGGTGTGTTTTCTCAGCTGTGGAAGGTTGCAAAGGTAACTCCACTACCCAAAAACAATGGAGTGACTCTGTCAGGACCAAATAGCAGACAGATTTGTATCTTACCTGTCTTAAGTAAACTTATATAAAGTCAGAAATATTTTGAAGAAAATGGCATTAATTCTGAGCACCAGCAGCCTATAAAACTGGCTAATCGACCTGCTCAGCCTTAACATCTCTTACAGATGACTGGTTAAAAAGGACTGATGCGAAATTAACTGTAGGCGTAGTAAAGTTAGACTTTAGCGCAGCTTTCGACATCATAAATAATGAGTTCTTACTCAGAAAGCTGTTAGCTTGTAAATTTAATTATTCAGCGATTAAACGATTGAAAAGTTACCTGGCTAACAGACAACAATGTGTAATGTTTAACGCACCCTCTCAAGCAACGCTAAGTAGTGGCGTTCCACAAGGCAGCAGCCTGGGGCCGCTCCTATATTCTATCTTTGTTAATGACATGCCATATGCATTGAACTTGCGAGTATAGGGATTTATGTTGATGACACAAGATTGTATGTCTGCAGAAAACATTGCATCAGTTAATAAATTACTTCAACAGGAATTGAGGCTGGTCTCAGATTGGATATTGGAGAATAAGTTAAAACTGAACGTCTTTAAAACTGAATGTATTGTTATTGGCTCTAAGCATACGCTGAGGTCTGAACCCAAACTGTGTCTTTCTATGCAAGGAACTGCTATTGAACAGGTTAGAGAAACTAAACTATTGGGAGTAACAGTGGATGAAACTTTGTCTTGGTCAAGTCATATTAATAATATACTGTCTAAAATGAGTAGGAACATTTCTAACATTAGAAGAAGCACTTATCTGCTAAATCAGTATTTAGAATTTGTATTCCATTATGTCACCAAATAATTTTAGTTACAATAACACTACCATCATATCATCCTGCCACTGCATCCTAGCTGCCTGCTGTGATGACCTAATTTCCCTTCGGGAATGTATGGATCTATGTATGAGCAAAAAAAGGCAAAAAAAAAAGGCAAAAGATCCTTCTCAATTGCTTTGGCTCATTTCTCCAAACAGACTGGACATTCTCAACACTCTTAGTGCTTTTGTCAAAATAACCTGGATGGTTCAGCACAAAACCATGGTTCACCTCCAAAAGCTCATATCTCTCCCAAAACAGTTCACTCATGTGTCAAAACTAAATTTCTTTCTCATATAAACAGTCCGTGCCCCCAAAATGCATTGTCCCTTTGGCATTGTGTGAGCACTGCAAGTCAAAATGGTTAGATGTTTTGTCACTATGGCAGAGGACCATTGAAACATCACTTCTGTCCTGTCCACCTCTCAGTCTGAGCCCAGTCCTTCATTCACAATGGTTACTGTACTCGTTTTTTTTTTTTTTTTTTTTTTTTTTTTTTTTTTGTTACCTAACAGAATACAAATGTGAATAAAACTGAAAAAAAAAGAAACAATAGGACTTTACGGTAAGAGTACCCTCCAAGGTTTGACTTCACACATTGCACTCATACTGCCAAGGAAATTTAACCATTTTTATTCACACACATGAAGTAACTTCCATAAATCAGAGTTAAAATAAATGTATACAGCACAATATACTGTAATATAAACACATACACACAAAAAACAAGGAAAGTTATATGTAGCCTACAGTGCTGTAAATAAAGCCGGAGATTCAAAACTAACATTTCTTCACTGGTCACTGTTCTCACCCTCCCTCTCCCTCATCCTCACCCTACTGGACATCATCCTCTTCCTCACCCTCCTTCTCCTGACCATCCTCACACTTCTGTCTGTCTGGCCACAGATTCTCGTCCACATCACAGCGTATATTCTCCCTTGCGATGCAACGAGGGAAGAAACAACGTACATGTCACAACCATCCCCTGCACTGATCTCCTGTAATATCATGACCATTGTAAAACCACTGGATGGAGCAAGGACCTGTGATTTTGAGCCTGATGCTCATACACTCTCCACCTCCAAGCGGAGAAAAACTCCTCAACAGGACTGAGGAAAGGAAAGTAAGGTGGTAGGACCATGACCATCCTTGGCTGAGTAGTGAACCAGGCTCTGATGAGCAGCCACGGTGAAACTTCACATTGTCCCACACAGTTACATGCTTTGGTAGGTGAGGCCCTACGAGGCCTCTCTCATTCTCAGGGATCAAATCAGAATGAAGACGGTCCAAGAAGATGAGGAGCTTCTGTGTATTGTATGGGCCAAGACTGGGGATGTGAGTGTCCACACCTTTTTCAGAAATGGCAGCAGAGCTAAAAAAAGGTTCACATCAGAAAATTAAAATGACATGGTAATGTTCTATGTTCTCCTCCACAAGTTCTATATACTACTGGCCACTACTGCAGTGGTTCCAAACCTGGGGTCCATGTTCCCCTAGGGACAGGCCTACGCAGAGGAACCACAGAGGGGATGTGAGAGAAAGCAGAGGGGGAAATCATCAATGACTAGACATAGTGTAATGTTACAGTAAAACCCACAGTATTAGATAGATCTGCTTGGGAGGCGCTAATTAAGCAGATACTTGGATTCAGACATCAGGTAAAGAGGTAAAGGGGTTTGGGAACCACTGCTTAATGGTAAAAAGGTTATAATGACAGACAACCAGTGACTGACTTACATGTACCTACTGGTACTGCAGCTCTTTCACTATCACAGCTCCTCTCAAATGGAAACCTGTTGCTTCATGGTCGTCTGATACTTGGTCAATATCCGGTTTGTTGTGGAGATGTTTATAGAGTTGACATTTTGGAATATGGCGTTGTCTTGTGTGTTTGCAGTGTGGATCTGTCTCAGTGTGATGCGTTATTTTCCATCTCCATGTTACAGATGTTGGTCTTCTTGTTGGTCATTGAGAAGTTTTCCTCTGAGGTTGTCGTCCAATCCTAGACATACAATTCAAAGGACAACACTGTATTACCATTCGTAATGTGTGCCTCATGTGTGTCTTACAGAATCAGTTGAGAATTACTCGTGTAATTGTATTGTTGTTTTGTTTACAGTAACTTTACCACAATTGTATCAGTGCATCACTGTTACACTGTATAACACTGTTATACTACTGTGAACTGTATCAGCAAAAAGTCAATAGTTTATTTGTCATTTTTAGTGTCATAACATCCCACTGAGGTAAGATATTACTGTAACACACACACACACACACACACATGAGTAAATGAGTAAATTACATCTCTTGCTTCATGCACAGTGTGCCGTCCTATTCAACATATAATTCCATCATTGACTGAGTACGTACCTGTTTTCCCTGCGATTTAAAAATGCAACTGGCTCCTTTCGACAAGACATATGTCATATGTCAATCATCTGGGGCACCTAGGGAGTCCAATCAGATGTCAGGGTGGGGTCCAGTGCTAGCTCCGCCTCTGCCCCCAAGGATAAAAGTCTAGCTCCGCCTCTGCCCCCAGGCCATCCCAAGGATAAAAGTCTAGCTCCGCCTCTAGTGACGTGTGTGGCTCATTGTGGGACAGTGATTGACAACATGGCAGAAAGCAGCCTGAGCCTTTAGTTAAAAGACAGGTTGGACAACTTCAGTCATTTGGAGACATTTTGGATTCAAATTGTTGGACGTGGAGCAGAAGGAGATACGTGTTGCTGTCATGTCTGCACCTCAAAGCAACACGACAAATTTATTTAGCCATTTAAAGTTCTGCCATGAAGTGTCTATGACAAAGTATTGAGGGAGCAACAGACCCAAAAAGTGCATGAACTTCAGCCACTCAGTCCTCCATGGAGGACACTCTGTACAGCCGCTCCATGTCCCACCAGCTCCTGGAGACAGAGACAGATAACGGAGGCTGTGACATTTATGATATAAAACGTTGGATTTAAAGTTGAGTTTTGATGGTTCAATAAATACTTTTTTAAATCAATGATTAATCATGTCTATTAATCATGATTTCAGTATCAATCAAAACAATCATGATGATCATTTTTTCCATAATTGTCCAGCCCTAAGAAAGAACTTCCTCCTTTGTACCTGCACATTTTTGCCACAAAGGTGTCTGGTGTTTTAAATCTGACACTGCATACGAGATAATGATGCAATCAAATCAGTTTTATTGCTGTGACACATCCCAGACTCTGATTACCACCAAAGCCCCGCCCACCTCCTGTTTATTTCATGGAACATCATGTTATTTTCACAGCAGCATTTAAAGGGTTAAAATCCTGATAAACTCCTTTTAGTCGTAGTTTTGGGAGTTTTGAGCAGGTCTGAAGTTGTTTAAGTGGTTGATGAAAAAAGCAGAGAAAATATTGAAGTGTGATGATTTTATGTCAGTTTCTTTATGTGTGGACATTGTTTCCACCACGGTGTCCAGAGGGCGGTGACCTGGAGGAGGACATAAGGGTTAAACTGTGGAACGTTGATGCTTCATTCCTGGTCAACACACACAGATGAGATCATGTGTTCAGATGTTTATCTGTTAGTGTGTGTGTGTGTGTTCCTGTTTCTATGAAGTGTTGGGTCCATCTTGTTCTTGGGGGTCATTTTTAGGCCCCTTACAACAGGAGGAGAAAGTCAGTCTGTTTATTTTAGAGAAAAGCTCCTCGACACATCAGACTGAATCATTCAGGGTTTAATCTACATCTTTTATTCTTTATTCAGGTTGAACAGCTGCAGTTTGTCAGAGATCAGCTGTGATTCTCTGGGACCAGCTCTGAAGTCCAACCCCTCCCATCTGAAACATCTGGAGCTGAGCTTCAACAACCTGAAGGATTCAGGAGTGAAGCAGCTGTGTGGTTTTCTGGAGAGTCCAGACTGTAGACTGGAGACTCTGAGGTCAGTTCACTGTCTGTTACTGTTGTAGATCTGATATGTTTAATCACCAACTGAATCTAATTCATCTTCATTTATAACTTTATTGATCCTCAAACTAAAGACAAACTCATTTAAACTAGAAAATTCCCTCTGGGAAATTTTGAAAGAGCTACGGGAGCTAATGCCGAGGATACTGTGTGTGTTGACATGGGAGTTAGCACAGGTAGTGTGTGTGTGTGTGTGTGTGTGTGTGTGTGTGTGAGTATGTGTGTGTGTGTGAGTGAGTGTGTGTGTGTGTGTGTGTGTGTGTGTGTGTTTGTGAGGATGTGTGTGTGTGTGTGTGTGTGTGTGTGTGTGTGTGGGACACAGGGATCAGCTGCATTAACAGCAGAGACACAGAAAAGAGTGAGATTTCCTCCTTTTCACTGGTCTCACATTTGGGCTCACTGTGACAAAACGGTAGCTCGTATCAGAAAAACAAGCAGACCGTGGGCGTCGTAAGACCTTCCTGAAGACTTTGATATACAACAAGTTTGTCTACAACTGTGTAAAAAATCATGTGTCTAGTGTGTAAATTGTGGCCGGGACGAGCGTGGAAAGAGAAAAGTTTCAGGCGATTTCACACACGTTCTCTCACTCTAAGTAGCAACATTCCGCACTCTAACACCAGATTTTTGGAAAAAGATCATGGTCATTGAACAGTGATTGATCAACAACGATAAGACCTATCAAACCAAGATGATAATACACCAACACACAAGGCTTGTGTCTACATTTTAAAGTTTAAATGAAGTCTGTAGGTGAAAGTTTGCCTGAGCAGTACACCTTTGATAAACTGTGTGTTTGGGTTCTTTTTTTGGTCCGTCCCATTCATTTCCAATGGGACATTTGTCGCAGTTCGTATTTCGTAAAGAAAAGTAATAACACACTGATCCCGATAGAACCGCACGTTTTCATATATAAGGGACGAACAAAGGAAGGAAGATGAAGAATGATAAATAAGAAGAAACACGTGGGATAACAATAGGGCCCGAGCGTTGCCTTGTAGCCCTGATAACTCTTTAGTTTTTGTTCTTGTCCTTGTAGAGTCACTGTTCCAGCTCCTCAACTTTCTGACTGAATCATTCAGGGTTTAATCTACATCTTTTATTCTTCATTCAGGTTGTTTAACTGCAGTTTGTCAAAGATCAGCTGTGATTCTCTGGTCTCAGCTCTGAAGTCCAACCCCTCCCATCTGAAACATCTGGAGCTGAGATTCAACAAGCTGAAGGATTCAGATGTGAAGCATCTTCTTGATCTTAAGAAGAGTTCAGACTATAAACTGCAGACTCTGGAGTGAGTAGAGGGTTCCAGTCAGTCCATGCTGCTTTCATCAGTATCGTCCTAAACACAGTTAGTATCAAAGATCCAGTGTTTCCTGTAAACCTGCAGCTTCTCAGTGAAGCTGTGAGAGGAGAATGGAGACAGGCTTCAGGATTGGACAGAAAGACAGAGAGAGAGACAACAGTCAGCCAATCAGATGAGCCAGAAGCTTGTTGTGACCATGTGTTTGAGTTGATGTGAAGACGACTGTTGTTGTTGTGTTGATGTGTCCAGGAAATAAAGCTGGATTCCAGCTGACAGCCTTCCAAGATGTATAGAGACAGTGGTGGTCATTCATCACATCTGATCAACAACTGATCACAGCTCTGAAACAGTCTGACTGAAGCCTGCACATCACAGAAGCAGCGTTACATTTAGTAACCATGAGTTTCTTAGTCAGCTGATCTTTGTTTCCATGGAGCAGCAGTAAATCCATCACTAAAGTGTTGGTGCAGTAATGAAGCGTTCAGGACTCTCAGCAGTTTCTTAGTGAAATCTGTAGAGGAAACAGACTTGATGCTAAAAGTCTCTGCAGGTCTGTGTGTGTTCACTCCAACACGTTAACATGAAGCTGAAAGGAAGCTGGCTGAGCTCCACAGCTGCTCCACTGCTGCTCTGAACAGGACTCAAGTCCCTGCTGCTCTTTCTACTGGATGTGATGATGACGGGAAACACTCCTTCACCTCCTCTCTTCTTTCTCCTCCTCTCTACAGGTGGTGGGGGTGATCTTTCTTAAGGTGAAGAGGACGATGTGTGAGCTGAGAGGATAAACAGAGGATGAAGCAGCAGATTTTTTGTAGAGAGACTCTGGCTACAGATACATGCTGCAATAAGTGAGGTTTGAAGAAACTTAGCAACTGCAGTAACCACACATCATAGCACATTCCTCCACTTTCTTCTTCTTTTTTGGCAGTGTATTTGCTAAGATTAAACAGAATTTCATGATGATGTACCAGAAAACCACTAAACTGTTCAGAACCGTTCAAACTTCCAAGATTGATCGTTGTCATAATTGTTAGTCTTTAAATGCAGCTGTTAAATCAATTATGAATGTATGTTCCATCTCTAGTTATCACTTGTACTGTCCTGTTCAAACATCCTGTTAGCTTTCAGAAGGCTAACCCTAACCCTAGTGCTAGTCTGGCCATCGTTGTGCTGACGTCTTTATGGTGGGAGGTGAAAAGATCATCACGCTTTCTACAGAGAAGAGTTTCTTTAACCCTTTATGGGTCTAGGAATCATATTTGGTAACTTCAGCACATTTAAATCATATAAAATATCAAATCTAGAACATGACACATGTTTTGATCTTATCCTCATGGACTGATCTCAGTGATGTTATCATGGGTTTAATTAATATTAATTAATCTGATTTCTGTTTTTCCTGCCCATTTGTTTTTTCTTCACTCGATCTTAGAATATTGTTAAGTTTTGTTGTATTATTTGTTCTTTATATGTCTTTTTAATGTATCTTTTTAACTGTATTAATGAGGAAGAGTAGCAGTGACCTAGGGCACAGCTACTCTTGAATGAATGAATGAATGAAGTGGTCACACTGTGTCTTGCAGTATTTCTCAAAACAATATATCAACAAAAAGAACTGAGTTGTGTTTTTTAATGCTTTTGTAGTGAGATTGTTCTTTTTACATCATCTTTCATCATTTCCGTTCTCTCTCTCTTTTTCTTTTCCTACTTTTGAGTCAGTGATGACATCATCCTCCTCCTCCTCCTCAGGTTTTTTAAGGTTTCACTCATTCTGATGATGTTGTAGCACATACATGTTAATAATAAATACTAAAAATCTCTATTTTTCATCATATTTTCCACATATGTGAACAGCACTTGCTGAGTGAACCAAAATGAATTGGTTTGTAATGTTCATCTCAACAATTTTCTTATAGTTATTCTTCCTGTGGTTTTCATGAACCTTCTTCTTCTCTCTCTTTTTAATGTATTTTCCTGTTTGTATGAGAGTTAACGTTCCTCTTCTTCTTTTTCTTCTTCTTCTGATGATGATGATGATGATGATGATGATGATTCAGGGAGTCAGACACCACATTTTAATTAATGAACATTAATTAGAGTACGACTTCATTACATCCAAAAATCTTCAGCAAATTCCTAGAGAAAGTCCAGAAGAACAGTTCTGAAGACTGGCACAGATTTAGTGTAAAACGTTTATTCTACCACCAGACAAACGTCCTCAGTCTTTCTCCAGCATTTTAAAACCTGACATTTTTCAAAGGAATCACTTTCATAAAATATTCATATTTACAAAATTCCACACATTGTTCAATTAATGTAGGTAACACCTGAGTTATATTTCTAAACTAAAACAAAACTCAAACAACAACTTACTGAGAGCTGGTTTATGAAATGATCAACTACATTATCTTGATCATTAAAGCTATGATGGGTCCTTTGTCATATTCTTTCTGTAGCTTCATACTTAATCAAATTTAAACATCATATCTCATCAACATCTCATGTGCAGTTTATATCTTCACATACACTCACATTAAATGTGCATTTCTTCACAACGATCACCCTCTCCACCTGTAGAGAGAAAGAAACACCAGAGATGAATGAGTGTTTAGAAAGAGCAGCAGGGACTTGAGTCCTGTTCAGAGCAGCAGTGGAGCAGCTGTGGAGCTCAGCCAGCTTCCTTTCAGCTTCATGTTAACGTGTTGGAGTGAACACACACAGACCTGCAGAGACTTTTAGCATCAAGTCTGTTTCCTCTGCAGATTTCACTAAGAAACTGCTGAGAGTCCTGAACGCTTCATTACTGCACCAACACTTTAGTGATGGATTTACTGCTGCTCCATGGAAACAAAGATCAGCTGACTAAGAAACTCATGGTTACTAAATGTAACGCTGCTTCTGGGATGTACAGGCTTCAGTCAGACTTGGATCTTTGATACTAACTGTGTTTAGGACGATACTGATGAAAGCAGCATGGACTGACTGGAACCCTCTACTCACCTCAGAGTCTCCAGTTTATAGTCTGAACTCTCCTGAAGATCAAGAAGCTGCTTCACATATGAATACTGGAGGCTGTTTCCACTCAAGTTTAACTCTCTCAGATGGGAGGGGTTGGACTTCAGAGCTGAGACCAGAGAATCACAGCTGATCTCTGACAAACTGCAGTTCATCAGACTGAATGAAGAAAAAAAGATGGAGATGAAACCGTGGATTTAGTTGTGAAAATATACTGATTTTTATAAACTATATAAAAAGAGAGCTGCACTTGTTTGGGAACGGTTGTATGCTGAATTATAATAAATACCATATCACCATCTAAAGATCAGCTTTGATATTTTTCATTACTATGGCACATCTCAGCAGGAAGTTACAGCTGCGCCTCACGGAGGTTGTTCACTATCATCGTTTCTTATATCTCTTATACTTTAATTTCTACAAGATTATTTTGAGGAATTTCATTGACTTGTGTGTTTATTAAGTATTTTAGCTAAGGTCTGTACTGGTTTAGCTCCATGCTACATTATTTTAAATACAAAGAGTCATGCACAATACTCTGGAGATTAAAGTGCTCCATTTATGTACATTGATATAAGTTTGGGTACACAGTTAGGAAGAACAGAAATGATGGAAAATATAAGGGAGAGCAGATTCTGAGCCAGGTCTTCAGGTCAGGAACACACATCAATCAATGTGTCATCAATGTGCTATTAGAGAACCACCGATCAGGATTAGAAGAGACCATCCAGGTCAATCTGAAATAATCTGAGGTGAGTAGCTGCTTGTTAACAGGCTTTGGTCATGTGAACATCAGGTGGACACAGGCTGAAGATCTATGCGCCCAGATGTCTTTGTTTAATGTGTGTTTTAAATATAGCGTGATGAGGATGACTGAGAACATTCACCGATGTCGGGTCTTAAAGGAATTTAGAGATAAAAGAGGGTTATTGAGTGAGGCATGAGTTAGCTTGTTGTCAAATGTATTGTTTGTATGTATTGCTTCAGTCTCCTAATTTATAAACTAAACATGTCGACCACTATCGACTTTTGGAGAAAAAAAGGTACAACTTATAGAGCACAGCGTGTTAGTCGCGGATTAAAGCTGAGATCTGTAAGATCAGTGAGCTGACCTCAGAGTTTCCAGTCTACAGTCTGGACTCTCCAGAAAACCACACAGATGCTTCACTCCTGGATCCTTCAGATCGTTGACACTCAGGTCCAGATGTTTCAGATGGGAGGGGTTGGACTTCAGAGCTGAGACTAGAGAATCACAGCTGATCTCTGACAAGCCACAGCGCCACAATCTGAATAAAAAGATGTAGATGAAAACCTAATGAGACTTTTTTTCACTTTAAAACATGACTGACTGTCCTTCTGGTATTTTGGATCTTCATCATGTCTTCTACAGATGTCAAATCTTACTGATTAAAGTTTTAATGACGACTTTAAACCGTCTATGGAGTTATGATTACTCTTGTCATTGTAATAATTGCATTACTTAATGTCATTAAGCATCACATTTTACCATTTTATTTATCTATTTTACTGGCAATTATGGAGTAGGTTGAATTCTGATAAGTTGAATCGTAAGTTCTGCTAAAAAAATATGTCAATAAGTTGGCCATAAAATGTTGCCCATGTTGCAAGTTTGACTGTACTTTAAGTTCCATGCCTCAGTAGTTCATAGATCTTACTGAAGAATGCTGGGTCTCAGACATAGTCAAAGAGTCTTTTCCTGCTGTGTATTGACACCCTGGTTGTATCTCTGACATGCTAACCCTCCTCCAGTAGAGCTCTGGTCATAATTCCTGGGGCGAGGCTAAAACCCAGACCAGACTAAGCCTTTGTAGGCAGAGAACCACAGAAGCCGAAGATCTGGGAGTTTGATCTGAGAGCTGATCAGATCTGTGCTTAATCTGTGCACTCAATTTACTTTTCTGCTTTCCTGCTCAGCAGGAAGTTGGAAAGTCTCTTATCTACAGTGCTGAAGAAGATCTCGCTCCACATTATGAGCAAGTCAATGGTCCAAAATTGATCATTATTTTCTGATTTCTGTACACACAGCACTGACTGAGCAATATTCCCTCTCCCCCAGATCTAATTTAAGGCCCTCCAAAGTCATTGGCGTAGCTTCGGGCTGTTCTTATAGAGTAATCCCCTCTGAACTGGTGCAGACCTTGATGCTGCTCTCCACAACATTTCCTCCACGTCACTTAGATACTAGGTAGGTTTTGGTAGTTTTATTAGTGTCTTGCATGGACCCAGTGGTTGATCCCTACAGTCATCACTGTGAGTGCATTTAAGGTGGGTGTTAGAGATGTCCTTGGAGGGTAAGATGGCCAGTCCTCTTTTGCTCAAGGACCTACCTAGTCAACATGAAGGTATTGGCCAAAAATGCCATGACCCTCCTTGCTATCTCGTTCCTTCTCCTTCGTTTGCCCTCTGCTCTCCAAAGGGATAAGAGATGGTGAACATCTAGACCCCAGGGGCTCTTACTTACATGGGGCACAAAGCAGTTGCAGCTGCTTTGCTAGTTGACAAACTGCACTTATAACTTCACCTCCATCCAGTTTTCCATTCACGTCTTTCTCTTCTTTCTCTGACCTGTCTCTCTCTCAGACTTTTATCTGCTCTCATCAGATCTTCATCAGCCTCATTCACATCCTCACACACTCTAGAGCCTCATCAGTCCTGACTTCATCTTCACTGACTGATGGAGCACAACATGAACCTGTGGAGGCTCACATCATCTCCCCGTCAGGACTCCACCTCTGTCCCCTTTATTAAACGAACCCTGCTCAAGTCTTTCACTTCTATTTGGAGCCACAAGGAAAAACTATTGTTCAGACATTTGGAAAAACACGACATAGAGAAAAAGAAGAGACTCCTTCAGATTTACTGAACATTTATCAACTAAAGAACATTTGACAATAATGAGTGAATAAATAAAGAAAACCTCCCACAGCTCCAGTGAACTGACCTCAGAGTCTCCAGTTTACAGTTTGGACTCTCCAGTCCAGCAGACAGATGCTTCACTCCTGAATCCTTCAGTTTATTTCCACTCAGGTCCAGCTCTGTCAGATAGGAAGGGTTGGACTTCAGAGCTGAGGACACAACTTTATAGTATGTCTCCGCGAGTTCACATCCAGTAAGTCTGTGATTAGAAAGTACATAAAATCTGTT
Organism: Mugil cephalus; assembly: GCF_022458985.1. NCBI lineage: Eukaryota > Metazoa > Chordata > Actinopteri > Mugiliformes > Mugilidae > Mugil > Mugil cephalus. The sequence goes on from NC_061790.1 coordinate 597,324, forward strand.
GTTAAATCAGATCATTTCCATTCTAGAGACTTAATGAGTAACAGAGTGAGGTGATCATCTGATGAGCATCTGTGATTTGATCCACACAGTCATCTGACATCTGGATGATGACAACATTTCTTCCATTTGAACATTTAGAATGAGTTGAACTCAGTGAACAGTTCCAGTTGGGGAGATGATCTGTCTTTGTTATCTTTGCTTTGTTAGCACCTCCAAACATCTTACATGCACACTATGACTTCCGTAACCTTTGGAAAATGATGCAGATCTTGATTTAAACCACTGGATTTTCTGGATAAAATCTTCAGCTGAACCAGGTGGCATTATGCCTCCATCACACAAAGATAAAAAAAAAATGGTTAAGGATACAAATCAAAAGATTCTTAATCACAACAAAAAAGGTTTCACATACAGTCCCCTCCAAATGTATTGGAACAGCAAGGCAAATTCCCTCTTTTTTATTGTTCACTGAAGACATTTGGGTTTAAGATTAAAAGATGAGACAAGAGTTCAGAACGTCAGCTTTTATTTCCTGGTATTTACATCTTGATGTATCAAACAACTCGGGACGTACCACCATTTGTTTGAACCCACCTATTTTTCAAGTGAGTAAAACTATTGGAACATGTGACTGACAGGTGTTTGTTGTTGACCAGGTGTTGCCTTTAACGTTGATTGATCAAACAGTAAATAGCTGCATGACTAGTCTACTGTTTGGCCTGGGTTGAAACCTATAATGTTGCATTTCTTGAGGATAAACCAACATGAAGACCAGAGAGCTGTCTATGGGAGAAAAGAAGGAAAATCAATCACAGCCATTGGACAAACATTGGGCAAAGCAACACAACAATGTGGAACGTCCTGAATGAGAAAGAAACTACTGGTGAACTGAGCAACAGACGTGGAACAGGTCGGCCAAGGAAAACAACAGTAGCTGATGACAGAAATATAGTGAGAGTTGAAGAAAAACCCTAAAACATCAGTAAGTGACATCACCAACAACCTCCACAGGAATCACAGTCCAGTGTCAGAGGAGACTCAGAACAGAAACATAGAGGCCAAACCAACATATACAAACCACTCATCAGCAGGAAGAATCAGAGGCCAGACTGAAACATGCAAAGAAGAACGGAGATGAGCCACAAACGTTCTGGAACACAATCTTCTGACTGATGAGACCAGATTCATCTCTACCACAGTGATGGAGAAAGAAAGGAACTGCTCATGATCCGAAGCATAAGCTCATCTGTGAAGCCTGGTGGAGGTCATGTCATGGCCTGGGCGTGATGGAACAGGCTCATTAATGTGAACTGATGATGGAACTGATGATGGTAACAGCAGAATGAATTCTGAAGTGTTCAGAAACATTTTGTCAGTTTACGGAGAAATGCATCTAAACTAATGGGGAGAAATTTTATCCTGCAGCAGGACAATGACCCAAAGCAAACTGCCAACAAAACAAAGGACTTCATCAGGGAACAAAGTGGAAGGTTTTAGACTGGACAAGTCAGTCACCTGACCTTAACCCAACTGAGCAGCATTTCACCTCCTCCAGTTCTTGTTTGTTTCGGGGGGTTTCTCCCTCCAGTCTCCTCTTCAGGAGGTGAAATGCTGCTCAGTTGGGCTAAGGTCAGGTGACTGACTTGTCCAGTCTAAAAAAGAGGAGACTGGAGGGAGAAACCCCCCGAAACAAACAAGAACTGGAAGAAGGTGCAGTAAAAGCCTGGAATAGTTCGCACATGAAGAATGCGACAGTTTAGTGTCGATGGGTCGCAGGCTTGAGGCCGTCATTGCTAGGAAGGGTTATACCACCAAATATTAAATGTTAGTTACTTTAAGATTATTTGTTCCATTACTTTTGTTCACCTAAAATGCTGTGGTGTAATACAAACAGTGATATATCCTAAGATGTTTAACACATCAAGATATAAATACCAGGAAATAAAAGATGACCTTCTGAACTCTGGTGTCATACTCATCTTTTGATCTTGAATCCAAATGTCTTCAGTGAACAAAAACAAGGGAATTTGCCTTGTTGCTCCAGTACTTTTGGAGGGGACTGTATGTTCATACTTTCAGACCATTAATGGATCATTAGAAAATCTCCTAACTAGGGATGAAGGCAGGAGTAATGGAATCTGTAGAATTTCTTGATGTTGTCGCACCACACATCCAAACTTACTTGGATGAACAATTGTTTTCAGTTTATGTTTTGGATATATGATGATGCAGATGACCAAGAATCCTTAAAGTCATTAGAATACTATTATTTGTGGATCAGAAACAGGAAATAATGAGTTTCCTCTTCCTATGGGTGACCCTAATCCCTAACCATGGGAGTTTCTGATGAGAACTCACAAATATTTACCCTAATACCCACCAGTCTTTTAGAACTGAAGAAGCTACTTCGATGAAAAACCTTCCAGTTGTTTCAGGTTTGTTCTGTTGATATACTAATAACAATAAATGTGATTAATAACATCAGGACTCACCGAGCCTTTCTGCAGTTCCTCACAGCTGGGATCAGTCTCCGTCGTCCCACATATGATGCGTTGTACTTCATCAGGTCAAATTCATCCAGAACCTCCTCTGACATCTGCAGCATGTAGGCCAGAGCTGAGCAGTGGATCTCAGAGAGTTCCTTCTCTGATCTGTTCTCTGACTTCAGGAACTCTTGGATCTCCTGATGAACTGAGAGGTCGTTCATCTCCATCAGACAGTGGAAGATGTTTATGCTTCTGTCAGGAGATATAAAATAAATGTTCATCTCCTTCAGCTTATTGATGGTTCTCTGGATGATTTCTGGACTGTTCTCTGTCTGACCCAGCAGACCTCCTAAGAGTCTCTGGTTGGACTCCAGAGAGAGGCCATGAAGGAAGCGAACAAACAGGTCCAGGTGACCATTTTTACTGTGCAGGGATTTCTTCATGGCTACATAAAGAAAGTCACTCAGAGGTGCTGTGTCATACTGGAAGTCTTTCTCCAGGAAGTCCTTCAGAACCTCTGTCTTCTTGTTGGTGTAACAGTGGAACATGTAGACTGCAGCCAGAAACTCCTGAACGCTCAGATGAACAAAGCAGTAGACTGATTTCTGGAAGATCACACTCTCTCTTTTGAAGATCTCTGTGCAAACTCCTGAGTACACTGAGGCCTCTGTCACATCCAGACCACAGCGCTCCAGGTCTTCTTGGTAGAACATGATGTTTCCTTCCTCCAGATGTTCAAACGCCAGCCTCCCCAGCTTCAGAAGAACTTCCCTGTCAGCCTCCATCAGCTCCTGTGGACTCGTCTCATGTCCCTCATGGTACTTGTTCTTCTTCCTCCTTGTCTGAACCATCACAAAGTGTGAGTACATGTCAGTCAGGGTCTTGGGCAGCTCTCCTCTCTGCTCTGTAGTCAACATGTGCTCCAGAACTGTAGCAGTGATCCAGCAGAAGACTGGGACTCCACACAGGATGTGGAGGCTCCTGGAGGTCTTGATGTGGGAGATGATTCTGCTGGACAGCTCTTCATCACTGAACCTCCTCCTGAAGTACTCCTCCTTCTGGGCGTCAGTGAAGCCTCGTACTTCTGTTACCCTGTCAACACATGTAGGAGGGATCTGATTGGCTGCTGCAGGTCTGGAAGTGATCCAGACCAGAGCCGAGGGAAGCAGGTTCCCCTTGATGAGGTTTGTCAGCAGCACGTTGACTGATACCTTCTGTGTGACATCAGACACAACCTCACTGTTGTTGAACTTCAATGAAAGTCTGCTTTCATCCAGGCCGTCAAAGATGAACAAAAGTTTCCAGACAGCCAGCTGCTCTGCTGTGACCTTCTGTAATGTTGGATGGAAAACATGGAGCAGCCTGAGAAGACTGTACTGCTCATCTTTGATCAAGTTCAGCTCCCTGAACGAAAGCACAATCACCACACTGACATCTTGGTTTTCCAAACCCTCTGCCCAGTCCAGAGTGAACTTCTGCACTGAGAAGGTTTTTCCAACGCCAGCGACGCCGTAGGTCAGAACCAGTCTGATGTGTCTCTGTTGGTCAGGTGAGGCTTTAAAGATGTCGTGGCACCTGATTGGAGTGTCATGGAGGGCCTTCATCTTGGAAGCTGTCTCCAGCTGCTTCACCTCATGTTGGGTATTAACCTCTTCACTCTGTCCCTCTGTGATGTAGAGCTCTGTGAAGATCCTGTTGAGGAGGGTTCCTCTTCCTCTTACATCAGTTCCTTCAGTCACATATTCACATCTCCTCCTCAGACTGATCTTATGTTCATCTAAAACCTCCTGCAGACCAACATCAGCTGGAAAGAAGAACAAGAGTGAGATAAAAATAAAATAGTTGTCCCTCTTTTAATCCCTTCCACTCAGCAAACCAAGACCAAGAATGTTATGTAATCACCAACAGGTTTTTTTTTTTTTTTTTTTTTTTTTTTTTGAATGTCTCCAAACTTTCATACTTGAAACCTATAGAAACTGCTATCTTGCAAGTGAATTTTAAACAAAAAGTGTTTGTTACTCATTTCAATATTTGAGTTTAGAGGGACGGGCAAAATGGAATGTAACATTACCCACAATTACCCCAGTCTGCTCCATCAGAGACACGTTTTCCACTGATACAATGCATCACATAGCTGGACCTAACCAGTTACACTCAGCCAAGAGAGGAAATTTTGCAGTTAGAAAGTCAGAATATCGTTTTATGTCTCAGTATTTCCTTGCCAGCCTTGCAGTTCCAATACTTTTGGAGGGGACTGTATGTTATTTTTGCCTTTTGCAGTCCTTATGAGCCCATCCAGATGATTCCCCATCGACTTTGCACAAAATGGTGTTGGTACTAGAGATAACAAACACAAAACAGCCTGGCATGGTATGATAACTTTGCAAACATGTGTGAAACATGCCTTTGTGAGTGGTTTCCCTGGGTTTCCCTGCATGAACAACAGCCATATGAAGGAAAAAAACAATATTTCTGTGGATTCTATAAATGCATTCATATGGCCCCAGGGTATCACACAGTCACACCCTGGTGGTGGTAAACTACCTCAGACATGAAACATGGCTGCTAATTGGTGCCTACGGCCTCTCCAACCACAACCAAACATCACTCATAATCATACACCAGGGGTCATACACCCGGGGGGAAAAGTGGGTTAAATGTCTTGGCCAAGGACACAATAGACAGACTAGGGATAGGGCAGAATCGAATCGCCAACCTTTTCGATTATTGGGCAACTGCTCTACCACCTGAGCTACTGCCACCCTGATGTGCACAGGTGACAGGTAAAATAAAAATAATCCAAGGTTGAGGTGCATGTACATCACTACTGTAGTTGGAATCAGTAGATTCCTGATTATTTTGCAATAGGTAAACCCAAAAACTTTGGGTTCTTGTGTCCAGTATAAACAAGTTTGGAAGCTGTTCAAGATGCTGCAGCTTTTTTGTCCAGAGATCAAAGGTCATGTGATGCAGAACAGATCTGTACATAGGAGCAGAAACACTGTAATGACATTTCACTGGGAGTTCATTTAAAATGATATTTATAATGATCTTAAACCCCCCATGCTGTGAAACCCTCAGTGTGTCTGGATCAAACCAACAGGTTTCCAGTAAAGAGTCCATCAGCAGACAGATGGACAGTCTCACTTGTTCTGGGTATTTGTCCACACTGGGGACAGGAGGAGTGTCCTGATGAAGCAGACTGGTCCCAGTATGAGGTGATGCACTGTCTGCAGAACCAGTGTCCACAGCTGGTAGAGACTGGATCCTTCAGGACGTCCTGACACAAAGCACAGCAGGACGGCTGCTCCTCCACAGAAACAGGACTCCTCTTCCTCTCTCTGCCAACACATTTCTTCATCACTAACATCATTTACACATTGTTGGTGAAACATATCAACATTTGACATCACTTTCCAGAAGCTCAGACGCTCACAGAGATCAGGAAAAGGCATGTAGGATCTTACCTACTTGCATTAAAAAATCTTTTAGCTTTATCCTAAAATCATCACAGTCCATCAGGTCAGTCTACATTAGCAGAGGTCTCTTACTTTGTGTCCGAGGGTCCAGGTTCATTACTAAACTCTGGAGGCTCGTGTCTGGACCAGTCACTCTTCAACGACAGACAACCAGATACTTTAGACTTTGCTCTCTGCCTGTGGTACACACCTCTGTAAAAACAAATATGTTTTCAAAGATGATCACCATTATACGAAATAACTAAATAAGGAAAGGGGCCTGTTGTCTTTCTTCAGACAGATATTATGACCACATTACATGAATTATCAGTCACATTTAAGAGGCAGTTGCCTTCAAATAAGATCAGTCTTGCTGCAGACAATGTCCAAAAGGAGTACTGCAGTTACCCGTAACCTGGAAATAAAAATGAAGGATCCAACCCTTTGGTGATGTCTATTGCTACTAGATTTCAGACATTGAATGTCTGCATACACACAAAGTACAGCTATTGCAGATAATGAGATGGTTTCATGTTTGCAACAGTCACTAAATGGAAAACATGGCGCATGCATTTCCATTTCTGTCAGAGAAATCTTTCCAAAGTAGATCAGTACAAACACTTTATTAAAAAAAGGACTTGCAGAAAATATACTGTAACTGATAAAAGCAATTTAAGTCATAAGTTGGTAACAATTCTCTTACTTTATAGGCTTTATATCTGAGGGTCCAGGCCCATTACTGAATTCTGGAGGTTCATATCTGGACGAGTCACTCTTCATAGACAGACAGCCAGATACTGTAGACCCTGCTTTCCTTCTGTAGTTCACATTTCTGTAACAACATGAATATTTTATTCACTGTTTATTTATTATTTTATAACAATAAGTGGTGGGGAGGTAGAGTGTGGTGTCATCGGCATAACAGTGAAAGCTGATATTGTGTTTGCACTGAAAAAAATATGAAATAAAAGTAACAGAAGTCGCTTTATAGTTATTTCCATGTTTGGAAATTGACAAAACATTTCTAATTGTCCTAATTACCTTTATACAGTTAATACAGCTGCATTAAAGATCTGGCAAAGCAGCACAAAGGAAGCCCATTCATATATGCACCAAGATCTGTGCAAGATCAACATTATGCAAGAAAAAGAGGTCGTAATTTGAAGTTTTCCTTGAGATATATTTTACAGCAGTATAAAAGTCACAAGACAGAGAAGGACTACTGCAGTTACCCATAGCCGGCGGTACAAAAGAGAGTTGTTATTATAACAGTTGTTATTAGATTAGACAGTTGTTGTAGGTAACTGACCCATGACAGAAACAATCAGACAACAGCAGGAATCATTATTTCCATTTTGGTCAGAAAAACCTTTTCAGTATTTCAGCAAATACGTTTTGGTAAATGGTTCAATTATTCAAAATGCTATTAATTAGTAGCAGTGCTCTTACTTTATTTTTGAGGGTCCAGGTTCATTACTAAATTCTGGAGGCTCATATCTGGACCCATCACTCTTCAACGACAGACATCTGGATCTGTATAGTGAAGACTCTGCTGTGTTATATTCTTCCTCCATCCTCTGGACTCCCATCAGTCTGAGGGGGAAACCAGTGACACTCACTGAGTTTACATTTTATAACTGTCAACCGTCATAGTTATAAGTTATAGTTGGTTATAGGTTAAGGGACTAGGCAATGCACCGTGTCAATGGAACTTCCTCACAAAAAGAAACATGTGGTTTTAATTGCTTGGATTTTTATGAATGTTTTTCCAATTATTATTATTATTTTGTCAGTAATTTACTTCACCTTCTAACTGGCAGCATTTGGACTTTCCTCCAGTCAAACAGAAAGAGAGCAGTGAATTTTGAGCAAGATAAAGAGTAAATGTAGGTTTTCAAAGAACTGCTGTCACACTCTGAGACTGATTTGTGATTGAAGGCTACAAACACACACTGACCTAGGACTGATCACACCCAATAAGGAAATAAAGGCACGGTCTCTGAAGATAAGCACAGCAGCACTCACTGATAGTGGTTAATAATTGATAAGTGATTACTTTGATGTGGGTCTGTCACTGTTTGTAAAGGAACAATTAGGTTACAAATGTACGACTTTCTTTCACATGACAAAATCTATTCTGCGACTTGAACAGTAGAAACTATCAAACTGTACAGAAACAGACCATAACTAATAAACCTTTGATCATATACTGTAAAGGCAGAGAGGAGATGTCATGTGACAGAGCTGAACTAAAGGCCATTTCTGAGCTAAAAAAAAAAAATCCACTTACTTCTTTTTGTTTGTGAACATTTAATCACTAATTCCATTAACCTCTCTCATACATTTATCAGAAATAAATCCTTATGCCAAATGTCCCAAAGTTAGCATAGTATTATTAGCCTGATGTGCTAGAAGAAACAGGAAGAAGCAGATCATCAATAGTGTTCCAGCTATTTAGAGGAACACAGGTTGGCAGCAGTTCTCTTACTTTGTGTATGAAGGCCCAGATTCATGTCTACGGTCCGGAGGATAAAGTCTGGACTCGTAACAAACAGACATCTGGATGGCATCTGCTGGTCCTTCTTCAGTCAGTCTGAGAGGTGAAATGAACGGTTGTTGAAAGGTAACAACCAGCGACAACGACTGTGAGCTCGAAACACAAGAACCAGGACGAAGTCTTTCAAGAGACACAACGAGACACTGTCCATAAAGAATGACTCAGAGACAGCGGCAGTGAACTGATGATAATATTGTGTGAACACTCACCCCGCCTCATTGTTTGACCTTCTTCTGTCAACTCAAAGTATCCACTGGTGTCAGCGTTCCCTTCCTGTCCTCATGAAACTTGATCACCTGCACAGGTGAGCTCCTCCCCCTCTTTCCATTTAGGAAGTGGATCGGACTTTGTACATGACGTGTTAATGAGCAACACACTTCGGAAGATTAAAAAAGTTCCACTGTGGGTGACGTTCACTGTTTTCACTTCCTGCAACCTGACAGTATTTTATTGTTTTTAGTCAAATCATTAAACCTTCATACGTGGCCACAGTGTAGTGAAGGTGAATTCATTTATTATTTATTTCACAACAAAAAGATAATTTAATTGTAAATGGGCTATTTGGTTCTATTGGACGTCATTTATTTTATGTTAGTTATTAACTGATGCAAGTCTAGTGTAGTTGTTATCATTTATCTTTGTCCGTTTAGACGTAATGGTTTAGGGTTTTAAACCAAGAGATATTTGTTTACTGTAGAGAAATCCCTTGCAAAGAGTTTTTACTCAAATTATTATTATAATTGTTGTCATGTTAGTCTTTTACTACACTGAATCTTAAGCTTTACATTGTGATTCTTATAGGATTAAACGCAAAACTGCAAATAAACACATGTGATTCATGAACAGACGGTACAAGTTATTTGATATGAGGCCACGTCATTTTGTCTGTTAGGTTGTTCTCATTTTAGCTGTGAGGAGCGAAAACTGATAAAAACGGGGAAAGACAAAGGTGTACGTATAGGAAAGCAAATAAAACCTGTTACCAACATGTTGATTTCATTTCAGGATTGAGAAAACTAAATATAGTGATTATGTTAACCAAAAAAGAAAGGAGGACGAAGGTGAAAACTTCCCTTGAGGGACTTTACAACAATGCAACATCATCTTGTGGACGACAGACTATTATACTTTAAGAGACATTTTACTTCATTTAGTTCAGTCTTGCATATAACTAAATCATAGAGCACAATGTTCAGATTTCAAAACTGTGCTTAAAGTCCTGGAAACAGACGATTCACATAAATATTGGACATATAATAAATATTCAGACGGACAGATTCAGTTCGTCCTTAGAGAAAAGAGGAACATCTGAAGTCCTGTACGTGGGAAAGGATTTGAACCGTCGCATTCAGGATGAAATAGCAGCAAACAAAAGTTAGGAAATATATCAAGAGAAGGAGAGCTAAAAAAAAATATCACACAATACATTTAATGTCTGTTGTGACTACAGGAATAATGTGAAAAAGGTCATTGATAAAAACAATGAGGACATAGTTTAAATATTCGGTTGAGATAAATATATTGGTGTAGTTGTGAGGCAGAATGTGGCCCTTATAGACTAGTGTGGTAAGAAACTGAACCCAAGAACAAAACGTAAAGGAAACATGATGATAATAATGACCATAATAACTGTCTTGTTTCTCAGCGTGGCCTTAACGTCCCTGAATCTGTCATGGATGTTCGTTCCTATGACCTGCATGTGTATCACTGTGAGTATCATGTGTTTTAGCTCATATTTCTGACCAGACGCATTATTGATGAACATGAGTGTTGATTTGCAGCGTGTATCTGTAGCCAGAGTCTCTCTGGATCATCAGCTCGAACACCTTCCTGTTTACCACCGTGGCTTCCGTCTCTGGACAGGAGGAAAAGCAGAGGCTCCCTTCGTCATCACATCCAGTAGCATGGACTTCAGTCCTGTTCTTCGAGAGACTGAATCTAGGTCACCTTAAACCATCATCAACCAGAATCACTGAACCTTTAACTGTCCCACAAATTTGGGAAATTACAGGAAAAAAGAGGTGCAGAGACATGAGGAGGGGGGAGGAGGAGAAGCACCTCCACACTATGCAGGGTGGGAACATAAAACATGTCCCATATTGAGTTTTTGCCGATATCCGATATTGTCCAAATTCTTAATTTCCGATTCCGATATCAGCCGAAGTAGCAGAAACCGATACCGATATAAGCCGGCGCTTTTTTCCCGCCCAGACTAATTTTAGGTGACATATCTCCTGTTGTCGAATTAACACATGACCTACTTTTATTGTGGTGCCCCACTAGATGTGCTCTACATCGGTGCGGTTTGATGAGGTCATCAAACGCGCGCCGGTAAATGTCTCAGGAGCCCACAAGCAGCAGCAGCAGCACGAACAGCACAACCCGTATTTTCCCGACTATAAGTCATGTTGTTTTTAGTAGCTTGGCCGCCGTGCGACCTTTATACAGAAGCGACTTATATATCACAAATGACCACAAGAGGGAAGGGAGGCTTTTATTTCTAAATCCCTCCTCATTCAGTAGCTCATCTTCATCTTCCTCACTGCGCTGAAAACGGGGGAGAAGTGGAGGCGGAAAAGGAACCTGGTTTTAAATTTCTGGGGCTCAACTAGAGCTGCAACTACCAGCCGGCATCCAAACTGATCACATTGAGAAATATTTTAGAGTAGCTAATTAAACTCAGATAAATCTCACTTTTGCCAACTTGTTGATGACTGACAGTGAATGTGCATTAGTCACCATTAAACAGAAGGATTAAACAAAAGCAGCCACATGGAGACGGCTGAAGCGATGCTAATGCAAACTCTACTGCTACTGTCAAAAAGGCTCAACAGTCTTTACTTTCACAAAACACTGAGGAAGGTCCATCTGCCCTAAAAATGGTTGAAGTCTTTCTACCGCTGCTCAGTAGGAGGCATTTTAACATACTGCAATAGTCATTACATGTCCCTCTCAACACTCTGCCTCCATCATCAGCTCAAGGGTGTGTAGGGAATGTGGATGGACAACCTATATGTAAGAGTGTCATTTATATGACTCATGGTTACTAAATGTGACGCTGCTTCTGTGATATGCAGGCTTCAGTCAGACTGATCTCAGAGCTGAGACCAGAGAATCACAGCTGATCTCTGACAAAATCTGAATAAAGAATAAAAATGTAGCAGGTTGGTGATTAAACATATCAGATCTACAACAGTAACAGACAGTGAACTGACCCCAGAGTCTCCAGTCTACAGTCTGGACTCTCCAGAAAACCACACAGCTGCTTCACTCCTGAATCCTTCAGGTTATTATAACTCAGGCACAGATGTTTCAGATGGGAGGGGTTGGACTTCAGAGCTGAGACCAGAGCTTCATAGTGAGTCTCTGAGAGTCCACATCAAGTTAATCTGTGAATAGAAAACAAATAATATCTGTTGTTAAAGGGTCAAAGACGTATAAGGATTTTAAAAGTGAAAAAAATAAAAATCATTAAGTTACTTCCTATCTTCATTAAAGGGCTCTGTATACGACGCAATAATAGGAATTTGTTTTAAGAATGCAATAAACATTTTTTAGTGAATCATACGATTTCTCCCGTGAAAAATGTCCTTCCTGGATAACGTAGATTGATTTGAAAATGAATTAAGATGTTTATCATTGTTGGCATTTTCATCAGAACTAATGTTATGTATTTGGACTTTTATAGTGAAATTGCTTCATTCGTTCCTGTTTGCCACACAATAACACAATAGTTCATGCCAAAAAGAGAAAAATGATGGAAAATGTCTTGATTTTTTTTTTTATAGGATAAGTAACAGGGTTGTTATTGTATCCTCAACTCAAAAAACACTGTACTGTAATATAATATGACATTTGGGTTAAATCATTTGACCACTGCAAGATTTCAGTGTCTTTATTTCATTAAAGGCTTTTTGAGGAACATCATTTTTAACAGACATATGACAAAGACACTGACAACTGTAAAAGGTTTGAAAAGGTTTTGGAAACGTGTAATACTCAGCCCTGGTTTTCTTCCTGGCCCTGAAAAGTCTCTGCCTTTCTTTATTAGACGGTGGCGTCTGCAAGGACAAAACTGACCCTTAAACATCAAGAGCTATGCTCATTTTTGGGCAATAACTTCACAGTGTCTATGATAATGTCCTGTCGCTGAAAAAGATAACAAAAAAAGCTCAAAAATACATAATACTGCTTCTTTAATTATTTAATTAATCAGTTGCTGCTATTAATAATTATAATAAAAGAACATCAGTCCAACATCAAATCAATGTCTAAAAACCTACAGCTACTGAACTGATTAACACGTCCTGCGTCTCTAACAGAGGACGTCCTGTGTCTCTAACAGAGGACACGTCCAGTGTCTCTAACAGAGGACATGTCCTGGGTAACAGAAAACCTTCGTTATCCAGGAAGGACAAAACAACTGTTTCTCCTTTATAATCAGGCACTAACTGGGTCTACTGTGTAAAACATTAGCTTAATCTTCCACACACCAATGTCATATTTCACATGAAATAGGTCATTTTAAAATGTAAAAATGATAAATGTGTTATTAGCGTTATCCAGAAAGACACATCATGGTGATACATCACGTACCACTGAGCAAAAAGGTCAAAATATCAACATTTTAAGAGAGATTTACTGGCATTGTTTTCTCTTTCGGGTCCTTCAGAATCTGTTGGCTGATACAAAACCCTGTAACATGAATGTCCAAATCCAAATATGGTCATAGACACTTTATGTGTGAGACACAGGAAGGACATTTGAGAATCAGAAAATGTAAATGAGCTTAGTGTTGTTACTATATTTGTAGGTGTCATTACAAACACCAACACAATTATGCCCCAGTGTATCATTCATGCCTTTATTAAGATTTTTGACATTTTTAGCATCATTTTGTTCTTAGATCTTTAGCCCGGACGTTATCCAGGAAGGACAGTTTTGTACTTTTGAGCTAAATTGGTCCTTACATTTTCATTTTTTACAGTAAATACTCACATGAGCAAATAAAGTGAAGAGAATTGAGTAACAAATTGTACTTTTTTATTTTTTTATTTATTTTTTACTGTCATAAATATGCCTCGGACACCAGAATCCACATGTCTCGTCTTTGACCCCAGATCAGATCATTTCCATTGTAGATCCAGACTGAACGAGCATGAACCAGAGTGAGGTGAATTAATTTAGGTGAATTCATTTAGGTGAATTCATTTAGGTGGAAGGTCTGGAGCGTCACATGTTCCATGTGCTGTAATTAAAATAAAACACGTCTCGTCTCGTCTTCGTCCACTTATCCAGGTCCGGGCCGCGGGGGCAGCAGCTTTAGGAGGGAGGTCCAGACGATTCCACTTCCACCAGCTCCTCCGCAGGATCCCCAGGCCAGACGGGAGATTTAATCCCTCCATCGCGTCCTGGGGCGTCCGGGGGCGTCCTACCGGTGGGACATGTCCCTAACAACTCTGACTCCTCTCGACGGTTCTGCTCTGAGCTCCTCCCCATCTCTAAGGCCGAGCCCGGCCACCCTACGAGGAAACTCCCTTCAGCTGCTCTTGTTCTTTCAGTCATCACCCGAAGCTGGTGACCATAGAGGAGGGTTGGACATAGACTGACCGGTAAAGTGGGAGCTTCACCTTTCTGCTTATTTCTCTCTTTACCACGACGGAGCAGTGAAGCAGCCGCAACACATTTCTTCATCACTAACATCATTTACACATTGTTGGTGAAACATATCAACATTTGACTTCACTGTCCAGAAGCTCAGACGCTCACAGGGAAAAGTTTGAACTGACTTCCTTTGATTTCATCTCTCCTGCTTTCATCAGCACCAGTGAACTTCTTTTCCTATCTGTCTGTCTTATTAAACACTGAGTGATCGACCTGAAGTTCACTGATGATACAAAGTCAACACTTCCTGCAGAGACTTGACAGTAAAAGCCTTCCATCAAAGAGAGCTGGTTCTGTCCTTCACTGTTTCATCTTGAGTTAGTTCAGTCTGAACTGAGCTTAGAAGAGTCTAACAAGTGTTACTGACAGTGAACTGGACTGATCAGATACAGATCACACTCTAACTACACTGGCTGGTTGCTACACACTGACTATGGGAGGAGGAGAAAACTGCAGCTCAGTCCATCCACTAGTAGCCATCTGGAAATCTGTACACGCTTCAACATTAGGACAAATATATCTGAACATTGATGAGTGGACGTTCTGAAATGGAGGTTCTGAGGTGTTTTACTACACAAATACCATCAGTACTTCCTGGTTCTAAACCCAGACTAGGATCTTACCAACCTGCACTAACACATCTCCATCATGAGTGTGAAGCTTTCAGCAAATCATCGTCTTCCATCAGGTCAGTTTACATTAGAAACAGTCTCTTACTTTGTGTCTGAGGGTCCAGGTTCTCTACTGAAGTTTGGAGGAATAAATTCTTTGGACCAGTGACTCTTCATAGACTCTGCTCCGTCCTCCTCGTCCTCCATCCTCTGGACTTCCATCAGTCCAACACTCAGTTACAGTCAGTCCTCTCCAATCAGATGATTTCATAACTGTCATAACTTTCAGACTCTGGTCCCGACAACAACATGAAGTTCAGTTACATTTACACACGACTCATCAGGTTGTGTCAAAGAGTCATAGAAGCTCGTAGCTGTTTAATGCTAACAAAGTATTTACTAAAGTAACAATGTGTCCAGATTTCCCAGTTTTCCATCTCAACAATACTATTACTACTAATGCTACTACTAATAATAATATATATTCTATAATATACTTAATTACTAATAAAATACTATACATACTATTATATAATATACTATACTATTAATAATAATAATAATAATACTACTACTACTACTAATAATAATAATCATAATATATTAATTATAATAACAATACTGATAATAATTATATAATAACATTATTAATAATAATAACAATACTAATACTACTACTACTACTACTACTAATAATAATAATATTAATAATAATAATAATATTAATAATAATAATAATAATACTTGTTAGCTGATCTGCTCTGATGTGAAGTTTCTTAGAAATGAAGAATAACAGGTAATATCAGGTGAGACCGTGGACTTCAGGAGTTTCTGAAACATCGGAGCTGAAAAACATGAGCAGCTGCAGGATAATGTCGATGTGAGCGAAGTGAGAGATGGAAAGTTGATAACCTGACACAGAGTTAAGAAGGAGGCAAGTATGTGTGTGAAGTATATGATGATGGAGACAATGAACAGGAACCTTGTCCTCATTCTTCCCTCCACGGTCCAGGAAGAGAAAACTCCGGTATAATAATAATAATAATAATAATAATAATAATAATAATAAAGTTGTGCTGTCCTCTTCTTTCTGCTCTGGCGTCTGAAAATGGAGAATCTACGGAGGTCGAGAGAGGTCAACAAATACAAATACACATACAAATACACAACACTGCCAAAGAGAGACACGCTCTGCAAACTCACAAACGGAAATGTTTCCAGAGGACCCTGAAAGCCACGGACCATGTAGCGTAACAAACCCGTGTTAGCGGCCGATTAACGCGCCTGGGATGATGCTACTAGTCCCACCTGACTTCACCTCAGGTAAATTAACCTAAACTCTATATGATGTGACGTGTCTTATTGAAATCATTTATAATTTATTTACGGGATTGTATTTAACTTGTTAAATGTTATTTACGAGCGTTAGATATTGGCTTTGTTAAGTCAAATAGCAATGAAACAATGAAACTAATTTAGATTCTTATATTAGAGATAGTTATTGTATTAAACTTTTATTTCTTTTATTATTACAAATAATCTTTGTTACATTTGATAGTTGCTGTGTAAGCTCTCGAACTAGTATTGTCTGTCATATATGTAATTATAAATCTATATTATAAATACTATAATAAATATTTAAATACATGTATATATGTATATATATATGTATATACATATAATGTATATACTTATGATATATAGTATATAAAATATATATATATATATATATATATATATATATATATATATATGTAGCTCTGTTACAGTCAGACGTTATAGGTCACACTTAAATAAATTCTATTTGTATTTACACTCCTTAATATGTGTTTTATTCTGACTGTAAATTTTACATTTTATCTTAAAATATCCCTGACAGAGGAAGGTAAAAGCAAACTGATCATTAATGGAAGTAATTTTAATAACAAGTAATAATAACAAACACTCACTGTAATATTTAAATATTTACACTGAACCATTCGTCGTGGTTTCGTTCGGACGCAGTTTTGTGTTTCCTCCACGAGATGGAGCCATTTTTAATTCATTGGTGGAGTTTCAAGGAAGGCGTGGAGAAAGCTTTAGACCTTTGAGTCCTGCTGCTACCCGTAGGAAGACAGGGAGGCACATAGGAGCAAACCCAGGCTTTAGTGACGTCCATGGACGGAGTGAGACCTCCTCATTATCTCTGCTGCTTAACGTGTGCTCCAGATTAATAGACGATCTTTGGACCAGGCAAGATTCTCCCGTCTGTATTCTCCAACAACACAAAACGCGATCTACGATGGAAAATAAATATTATATGACATTAGCAAATGTTATTCGTGTTGTATTTAATAACGCTTCGTTTTCTGTTCTTACAAACTAAATAAAGCTTGTTTCCGCCCGGTCTCTATAGGGAGACGCACCGCAGCAAGATGGCCGCCGCGGATGGAGCCAGAGCCGCAGGTTTGGGAGCAGAGAGAGAAGAAGAAGAAGAAAACAAGCTCCAGATGTTGAAAGGTCAGACAGGTGTTGAAAAGCCAGACAGGTGTTCGCCGGGGAGTTCCCGGTTCATACGATCGGGAAGTTTTCATCGTTAATTTAAGGTTTCTGTCCGAGGTCACGACAATGTCGAGTCCCTCTCAACCAGAGTCCAGCCAAAAAAACAGGCGTTTTAAGGCTCATCCCGGCGCTAGACTCAGGCTGTCTTTATTTGGTTCGGGAGAAATAAAAATTATTTCGTTCAGTTCAGCTCGGTCTAGTCCTCCATACAACCCCGAATTAATGAATTAAGCGAGCTGGTTTGTTTTCAGCCCATTGAAATGTCAGACTAATGGAAATGTGTTCTTTTCAATGTAGTTTTGACCTGAATCACCTGACCCTCTCTATTTGTACCTCGTGTCTCACTGTACCTGTACCTATCTCACTGTACCTGTACCTATCTACCTGACCCTGTCTACTCATGTACCTGTTATTCACCTGACTATCTCTTACCTGTCCATCACGACCCTGTCTACCTGTACCTGTACCTATCTACCTGACCCTGTCTCACTGTACCTGTACCTATCTACCTGACCCTGTCTACCTGTACCTGTACCTATCTACCTGACCCTGTCTACCTGTACCTGTACCTATCTACCTGACCCTGTCTACCTGTACCTGTACCTATCTACCTGACCCTGTCTACCTGTGCAGGTGCAGCGTTCCTGACCACGGTGGCGTCTGCAGGGATGATCGCAGGCTTCGGCTCCACGTTGGCGTTGGCCAAGAAGAAGAGTCCGGAGTGGTTCAGTAAGGTACAGGACTAGAGGTCCGGCTCCGTCTTCATCGGTGCTGAATGTAGAGGCCGCTTTAAACGAGTCGTTTCCTCCACAGGGCGTCACGGCGACGGCGTCGGTCCCGGAGGGCGGAGCCTCCCTGGCCCTCAGGGCTCTGGGCTGGGGGTCCCTGTTCGCCTGGTGTGGGGTCGGTCTGCTCAGCCTCTCGGTGTGGAAAGCCCTCGGAGTCCACAGTGTACGATCTTTAGAGGCCAACTCTGCTATCACGCTAGGCTAATGATAAATATGTTTTTAACTTCAATCCTTGTCATTTTCCCAGTTGCCAGAGTTCCGACAGAAGATGCAGTCGCTGTTTCCGCCCATCCCGAAGAGCTCTGAGGCTGCAGCTGGATCTGAACATCTGGACTGGGACTCTGTGTTTAAGTCCACGCGATGAGACGAGAAACTCAGCGAGTTCCACAGACTGGACGATTCTCGGGAAACTGAACCCGATATTTGGATCTGGATTCAGGACTGATTCACTCAGAGATCCTTGTTTAAGCAGCGACGTTAACAGAGCCACCTGTCAATCAAAGAGGCCACACCCCCTTGACTCCAGAGACCTGAACTGTTCTTGTATCAGGACGTAAACATGTGGGTTTAACATGGAGGTCTATGGAGGACCGACTCTAGTGCAGCCTCTAGTGGACGATACAGGAACTGAACATATTATTTTATTACTGGCTTCATTATTTGAGATTAACTCAGAATCTAACTGTAAATACGTCGGTGTAAAAAAAACGTTCCTGAAATAAAAATGTTATCCGTGTTTGTCTAAAGTCTCTGAGGAGATGAGCTTTTATTCAGAGTTTTTAATGTTGAAATGTGTCTGAATCATAGACTGTGAATAAAGAGGGAACGGATTCTCTGAAGTGAAGCCAAAGCTCATACAGCTCCCCCTGGTGGCTGGAGGCCGCAGGTCTTAAGCTCCACCCCCTCCATGTTAGTGGGCGGGGTCAAACTAAAACACTAAAATATACGTCAAATACTGGGCATTGGGAGTCATCGATATTGTGGCTCCACCCTCCAGCCGTATTTATATATAGGCTATGGTCCAGATCGAAGACCAGTTTTACATCTTAACATGGGGCCTCTAGTGGACGTTAGAGGAACTGCAGTTTTTCTCGTGCTAGCTTAATTTCTCTCTTCCCGTGTGCCAACATCCATCTAATCAGGTGACATTTCCAGTCAAAATTAGCAAGTGTTGGCATGCTAACATGCTATGCTAGGAGTACAGAACCAATTTTGGATAATTAGGCTACGTCATGCTATCATATCCCATGATGCCAGGGTAAGTCTCTGGCTCACTGCTTTACTCAGCATCTAGTGGACGTTAGAGGAACTGCAGCTTCGTGCTCGGCTCTGGAAGTTTCTGCTCGGTCAAGAACCCAAACCAAACCAGGCCTACGCGTGAAAGTAACGTTTCCAAATGACTCCAAGGAGACAAATGTCACCTCCCCCCGATAGTGTGCAGTAACAATTCCAGCCTCAGGGGGCGCCGCTGCAGAGAAAACCAGCCCAGCGCTGCGTTCACAGTGCTCAACCAGAGTTCATGTACGTTTATTCTTTAACATGTTGTGGAACATATAAAGATCTGAAGAAAAAACGACGTCGGACTACAGTCACCACCCGCCACCCTTCGACTTCCTGTACAAACAGTCTCTCAAATCAAACTCGCCCCCAACCCCCACCCTGAAACTGAGGTTTGTCTTTAAATACAGGAGAAGTCGTCACCTCCACCTGGACGTCCAGGTGAGCAGAGCTGATTAATGTACATCGAGTATTTACAGGAGGACGATGAAGGAGTCGTAAAAAGTTCTTAAAAAACTTAACGTGAAGTCCCCCCCCCCCCCATCGCCGTCCACCTCGCCTGATACTGCTGTGGTTCGGCAAAAATACTGATGGTCAAACTGCAGATGGTCAGAAATTCACATTAAAAAAAACAACAACAACAAAAGTATTGCACCAAAACAAAGTCCAGGAAATAAACGTCCTATCTACAGCGTGGTTCACCCCAGCCCCCCCAGCCCCCCCATCCCATCCCAGCACACAAACAAACGCTGCCCACCGTCACACTTTGGTTAAAACAAAACGACAAACGTAATAATAAAAAAAAAAAAATTCAAAATACAAGTATTAAATATTTTTTTTTTGTATTAAAATTACTTAAAAATTCCAAATAAACTTTTGCGGATGGAGCCGAGGAGCTTTAGATATTCTCTGTATAGATTCATTTGTATGTAAAAACCTTTCTGTTCTTTAAATAAAAATATATTAGGAGCCGGTGTCGGTGTCACGAGCGGCCGATCTTAAACAGTACTTCACACATGATGGACGCCACGGACGAGTTGAGGGCGGCCGCCAGCGAGATGTCCAGCAGCCGGCCCTCGTACAGGAGCAGCTCGGCCCGGTTCTCGTCCACCCGGGCCACGGCCAGCAGGGCCTTGGCGGCGCGGCACATCATGTTGATGCTGGGCGGCTCGGGCGGCGCGGCGGCGTGGACCAGGCCGTGGGGGCTCTGCTGGTACTGGGCCACGGCCACGCTGTCCTCCAGGAAGCCGATCAGAGTCCCCACGCTGCCCTTCAGCAGAGCGATGGCCCTCGCCGCCGTGGGGTCGCCCTGCGCCAGGTTGGACAGGACGGCGACCGCCATCTCCCGGCACACCTGGCTCTTCCTCTCGCCCACCAGGCGGACCAGCACCGAGAAGAGCTTCTGCTGGCGGCTGAACGGCGGCGTGGCGAGCAGCAGGTCCACGTTGCAGTCCTGGATGCTCAGCTTGCACAGACACTCCAGCACCAGTCTCTGAGGGGTGAGGGACGAGAAGCCGCCCGCCGAGGAGAAGGGGTCCTGGGCCTCGGCCGACGGGCAAACCATCCAGTGCAGCAGCCCGTCCAGGATGGGCAGGCAGACGCTCTCGGGGTACAGGGAGAGGTCCAGCTGGCCCGAGATGTTGGCCAGCGTCACCAGCGTGTTCTCCCTGAGCGCCGCCAGGCAGTCCCACCACCACTCGTCCCGGCTGCAGGCCCGACCCTGCTCCTCCTCCCGCTGGTAGGCGGAGGGCGACCGTTTCCTCCGGCGGGGGTGGTGGTGGTGCAGCAGCACCAGCCGGCCCAGGATCAGCACCAGGCCGGCGTGACGCGACAGGACGCCGTCGTTGCCGGGGACGAAGGACAGGTTGCGGACGATGTTGGAGATGCAGACGCAGCGTTTGGCCAGAGAGTCTTGCCAGGACTCGGCCGTGGACAGCGGAGCCTCGTCCCAGCAGCGCGGCTCGTCCTCCACCTGGCTGAGGGGACTCTGACCTCCGACCTCTAGAGACAGCACAGCACATGGACACCGATTAGTACTGTTCCTACGGCCACAATGGAAATGGGCAAGAGAGCTTTAAGTAGGGATGTAATGATGCGTCAAATCAGCGGAGGTGAAAAATGTTAAAGAGTAAAATATGATTTAGAGTTTTTATGCATCCAAGTACAGACGCTTTTTAAATATGCACTCATTGAATAGTTTGTGTGTGAAGTTACATCCGAGCTCAAAAACGATGAGAAATACTTTGATTCGTTTAGGTTCCTGCTGCAGCGACGTGGAACGTTCTCAGTCAAACTGTAACCGAGTGTGTGATAAACTCCATCAGCTTCATGCGGAGACGTTTTCTTTTAGACTGAATGTGTAACTTTATTTGTTATTTGCATCGTGTGTTGAATCTGATTTTAATGATTCGGTCTCTCACTTCGTCCCCTCCTCACCCCTCTCACCTTCTTCACGCTCAGGACTCCTCCCCCCGTCGTCTTCCTTCCTGTCCAGGTGCTGTGGGGGGGCGGAGTTTCCTGTGCGAGGCTCAAAGTGCGTCTGAATGTGAGCGGTGGAGTCGCCTCCTCCCGCCTTCCAGTGCAGGAGGCCACTGATGAACCCGTTGGGTCGGCTGAGTTTAGCCCAGCGCTCCTCCACCTCCTCCCACTCCTCCCCCGTCTCCTCCACCTTGATTGGCAGCTTGTCGTACTTGCTGGCCTGTCGGAGGGGGGGCTGGGCCTCCTCCTGGTGGTCCTCCGTCACCTCCACCTCATCTCTGAGGGCAGGTTTGCTGTCCTCCGTCTCCTCTGCAGGGGCTGTGTGCAGCAGCGCCGTCTCCTCCACCTCCTCCGCCTCCTCCGCCGTCCTCCGGACCTTCTGCTCCTCCACCGTCCGGCTCTCAGGCTCAGGTGTTGCAGGCAGCAGGTCGTCCTCCTTGGGGAGGTGTCCCAGCAGCGTCCGCCGGCCCTCAGCTCCCACCTCGTACTCCTCCAGGATCCCAAACATCTGGATAAGGCAGCGACGGTAGAACTCCACAATGAGCTCCAGGAAACCAGGGAGCTACGAGAGGGGGGAGGAGTCAGAGGAGGAGTCAGAGGAGGAGTCAGAGCAGGACACCACCCAGGACACCACCCACCACACAGACCAGGACACAGACCAGGACACCACCCACCACACAGAGCAGGACACCACCCAGGACACAGACCAGGACACCACCCAGGACACCACCCACCACACAGAGCAGGACACCACCCACCACACAGACCAGGACACCACCCAGGACACCACCCACCACACAGACCAGGACACAGACCAGGACACCACCCAGGACACCACCCACCAGTCAGACCAGGACACCACCCAGGACACAGACCAGGACACCACCCACCAGTCAGACCAGGACACCACCCAGGACACAGACCAGGACACCACCCACCACACAGACCAGGACACCACCCACCAGTCAGACCAGGACACCACCCAGGACACAGACCAGGACACCACCCAGGACACCACCCACCAGACAGACCAGGACACAGACCAGGACACCACCCAGGACGCCACCCACCAGTCAGACCAGGACACAGACCAGGACACCACCCACCAGACAGACCAGGACACCACCCACCACCCAGGACACAGACCAGGACACCACCCAGGACACCACCCAGGACACAGACCAGGACACCACCCAGGACACAGACCAGGACACCACCCACCACACAGACCAGGACACCACCCAGGACACCACCCACCAGACAGACCAGGACACCACCCAGGACACCACCCAGGACACCACCCACCACACAGACCAGGACACCACCCAGGACACCACCCATCTGGTTGTATGTTTTCAGCTCTAGTGTTTGAGGGTCTGACCTGCGTCAGGTTGAAAGAGCCGACGGTGCCGTCGTCGTACAGCAGGATGTTGATGGTGTCCAGCGCCCAGGTGCTCTCTGCCAATAGGCCAGACTTCAGTGACATCATCACCCGCCACGCCTCCGGGGTTCCTGACCAATCAAATCACAGAACCAACGTCAGCTGAGAGACCGAGTGTGTGTCAGAGTGTGTGTTGTGTGTTGTTGCGAGTCTGACCCGTGTCCTTGGCCGTCAGTCGTCGTCGTGGTTTCACTTTGGGGGCGGCGGCCTCCACAGAGCCTGGGGGGAAGCTGACTTCTCTGGGGACGAGGGGGAGGCCCTGGGTGGGCTGGGCCCCCGGTGGGGCCCCTGGCTTCTTCATGGAGGACAGATAGGGGGTGCTGTTTGGGGACAGAGAGCCCCCCAGGGGCCGGGGGAAGGAGGAGGGACTGTGAGAGCGGGTCACATGGTTAGGGACAATGGGCGCGCCCTGGAAGGAGGAGGGGGGGTTCCTGGAGGGCAGGGGGGGCATGGAGGAGGAGGAGGAGGAGGATGAGGAGGAGGAGGAGGAGTGGGGGGGGTACGGAGGTTGTCGCTGGCTCATGTGACTGGGGGGCCACTGGTTGTCCTGGTGGACTCTGCCCTCCTGGTCATCCCCCCGGTTCATGCCAGGATACGGGGGGCCCTGGCCCTGCCGGCCGTACGTATACCCCACATCTGTCCTTGGGTGCCACATGCTGGCCTGTGGCCCCTCCCCAGGGCCCCCGGGCACCTGTGACGGCCCTGAGCCCATCATGCCATGCTGTGGGGGCACCTGACGATCTCGACTGTACGGATAGGGGAACTGACCCTGGACGGGCCGACGCTCGGGGCCCATGTAGCCCCCCCCCGGCCCCCCGAAGGGCCCGAACATGTCGGACTGTTGAGGGCCGTACTGCTGGGAGCCAAGGGCCTCCCCCTCATGGCGCTTAGCCGCCGGATACACCCCCTCCATGGGACGCTTGTAGCCCTGAGACACAGAAGACTTTCATCATCACTGAGTCACAAAATCACACGACAACAGACACAGCTACACAATAATACACAACAATAGAAGATAACAGAGAATAATACACAATAATACAACAGACAACACACACCAGCCGTTTGTCAGGTTTCTCTTTCCTTTCTCAGCTGGAACTCACCTGCTGCTGAGGGAACAGGGGCTGATGGGAAGTGTAGGCCACGCCGTGAGCGTACTGCTGTCCATAACCGTCGTGCCTGACCGTAGAAAAACAAACGTGTTGGAAGAGTGAGACCACGCTGCCATCTTCAGGTTGACTCAGTAACTCACAGGTTCTGCTCTCACCTCTGGTGGGGGTATCTGTTGGTGGGATACATGCCGGCCTCATTTCCAGACGAGCCCATGCTGTTCTGACCTGCGGGGGGCGCCATGCCTCCCTCTGGACCCATCACATGGTCCGGTCTACAGGACACAAACACAACGAGGCTTCAGGATCCAGGGTTTGACCACAAATATGAGAGCAAGTAAACATGTAGCGTGTGGACAGTGTGTGACCTCCGCTCGTAGCCCGGGCCGTAGGGGTACTGGGGTCGGGGGCCCATCCCTGTTAGGGGTCCACGGGGGTACATGTCCTGCATGGCACCACTGGGTATCTGACTGGGACCGAAGGGCTCAACGGCTCCAGGACCTGATACAGAGAACGTCCGCATTTTATTGCAAATTTTAACGGGCTGAGAGGAAGAAAACGTGACGTTATGCAGGTGACATATTCACACCACCAGGTGGCAGCAGAGCAGGATGTCCCAATCAGGGACAGGGATATTATTTATTTTTATTTAGTCTTTATTTAACCAGGAGATAAAAATAATCTCTTTTTCAAGAGAGACCTGACCAACTTTGACTGAAAGGTTTATTGGACTGAGTCCAGTCGACTCTGGGAGAAGACAAGGACAGACTTTAGGAAGCTACAGGAGACCAACTGTAAGACATTTAAGACCAGAACAGCGCTCAGTATTTAAAGACCAGCCTCAGATTGGGGGTGGTTCTGAAACTGTGTCGTTTTCTTCTCGCTGTGGTTAAATCCTCCTCACCCTTCCTCGGCCCGCTGTAGGGGTCTTTGTTGGCATCGTATTGCATCCTCATAGAGGGGTCTGCTGGACCTCCTCCCTGCTGGAAGGGGGCCCCACCGGGTCCCAGACCTCGCTTGCTGTGAAAGGCCGGATCACTGCCTTCAGAGAACGGGTCCTGGATACTCACTCCTCCCATGGGCCTGAGAGAGGGGGGCAGACGATGAAAGTCTTTAAAGAGCTTTTGTAAAATGACAGTATTTCACAGCAGAAACAGAACAGAAACTAGAGCCATCAGTGTTCACTTTAGACTAGATGTACCACAAAGCTGGATCATGGGCCCACTTTCAGAGTCTGGTTGGTATGACAAGTTTTCTTGTAAAACCAGAAGAAAACCGTGAGAAACATCTGTTATTTGACTTCTTTTCTAATTTAAATCCCAAAACAGTTCTTCCTTGAATGAAGCTGGAAGTAGTCTGGTCCAGGAAGTAGTCTCCATGGTGACCATCCAGGAAAGTCTTCTTTATTTTTCGTTTTTAATCAAATCATTGTTTTCTCCTTTGCTTATCTTTCTGGTTTCTGCTTTCATAGATTGAAAGGTTGAAAGGTAAACTTACTTCTTTAGCATTTTTTTGTTTTTTAAGTTGAGCGTGTAAGCCCAAACATGAAATACCAGGAAGTAGACGGACCCTTTCGGTTTGTTACTTATCACTCATTATGCAGATGACACTCTAGTGTTTTACGTCTCTTTTGAGCCATTTCCGTATGAGTCTATCGAGCCTACTCGTACTTGTTTCCAGGCTGGGGGCCCATCTGGCTGTGCGGGGTGGAGGCAGGGGTCGGGGGCTTCAGGTCTCCGGGGGCCTCGGTCAGGGAGCTGCTGCTGGACTGAGGGGTGTGGGGGCCCTGTAAAGAGCCCGAGTTGGCTGCAGAGATACAGACCAGACAGAAAACCTGCTGAGAACAAGGGTCACGTGTCGTCATGTAAATAAAACAATCACACAGAGGACATCCACTCATCCCTAACCCTGGATCGTGTTGATCAGTCTCTCAGGTTTTTAGGGAGAAAATGGCTCCAGGTCTCGTCTCCTGAATATGGATATTTAGTCTTAAACGACCTGTGAGTTTTGTGACCATTTTATTTTCATAGTAGGGCTCGAAAGGCCACCTGATGCAGTCACACATTGTTTGTTTACACTGGTACTCATTCACTACTCTGCCACTTTAAGGAACGACGGTACATTTTACATAGCGGCAGATGAACCTGTCAGAGTCCAAAACTGAAATATCTAAAGAGTGAAATATGTCTGAATGTAGCCGTTTCATGTCAGAGTCCAAGAGAAGAGCGCCTCCTTCAGACTCACTGCACCATTTTATATCACTAACATCAGTGCTGACAACAAAAGTACAGCGTTGCACAATGTAGACAGACTTTCCCATTGCCCCCTAAGCCCACAATGCACTGGGGTTTTTATCATCCACTATGTCTACATTTCAAGTTCAATAAATAATAAACTAGTCGCAGAGATGAATCCAAAACCAACAGTAACTTTAACACACTATTCAAATCGCTACAACCATTTGAGCTTTGCTTTCTTTTTCTTTTGATTCTTACACCTTCTACTTTACTTTTCGTTGTTGTTTTCACTTCATCTGAATTAGTGTGAATGTCTCTGACTGGTTGGAGGACGAACCAGTTGAACTAATGATGAAAATGAGTCTAAGTTGAGGGTGTAAGTGGTTGTAAAATCAGTTTTCTGGAGTATTTTCTGGAACTTGCAGCAGCTGTGAAGTTATTCTGGAGAATATTTGTCTTGGACTGCAACAATAACAACATGATACACTTGATGAGATGATTTGAAACTTGTTTTTTGTTTTTAAAGACCAGGAGGAGTCATCTCTAACCTGGGGAGGGCGGCTGGATTTTGGCCTGGAGGGACGGAGGTTTCTTGGCGTCTCCGGTGGGCCCCGGGGCCTCGGGTGGGGGCTCCACCTTGCACTCGTAGGCGAACAGGTACTGGATGTACTGCTTCTTCAGGGAACTGGCCGAGCTGCTGGACGTCCCCACGCTGAGCTGGGACGACAACTCCCGCCACTTCTTGTTCTTGTTGACCTGGGAGGAGGGAGGTGGACATTCATCCAGAGACAATGTTTTTAGCCCTCCTTATTTTCACACCTTCACGTTCAATAACACTTCTTACAGTATCCGTCTTGGGCTGCAGATACATTTGATGAACTTGTTTTTGTTGTTGTGTTCGTTTCTAAAGGCAGATGAAGCTTTTATTCCCTTTTATAAACATGTCAGAATAAACCAGAGTGGCTGTTGTGTTTAGTTTGGAAACAATTCTGATAAAAATACAGAAACATTGAACGTCACAGGGAAAGAGAGATAGATAAGGAAGGAAGGAAGGAAGGAAGGATGAAAAGACAGAGCTGTATTTTTTTTTTTTTCCTATTACCTTCAAACACTTTTTATCTTTTGGGTCAATGTGACTCCAGCAAATGAAACCTCCAGAAAATGAAAAACAAGTGTATGTGTCAGAATAAACCGACATAGGGAATAGTCTGGAGTGTTTGACTAAGAAGTGATTTTCTTTGCTCACGCTGCAGCTGTTCATTGTCTTTGTTCATTGTCTAAAACAACACAGGAAACTTTTCATTATTTATCCTTATTTTTCAGCACAAAATTAATATGCCTTTGTTAATATATTTGTGTGAGTGAAATACTAGTTCTTTTCCATTAGTACTTTATGTTTGTAGACTTCTGATAAAAAAAAAAAAAAAACACAGATCCACCCAGAACCCCGGTCACATGACTATAGAGGAACATGTCCCCATAAGATCTCACTGATGTTTCTTTATATCATTTCTAAGTTCATATTCTTGTTCTCTATTATCAAGAACAACAACATCACACATGATGTTAATCAGATATTTATGGATGTTAAGGTTAACGAGCTACTGTGACCATGATTAAAGGAGGACTGTCTCACCATGGCCAGTCCTCCGATCTCTCGGACAGCCAGGTAGAGTCTGCAGAGGTCCAGCGGCTTCTTTCCGACGGCGGGCAGGTTTGGGACGGGCGTCCCCCTCTCCTCCATGAAGGACAGGTACCGGTCCACCCACATCCTCCTCTCAGGCTCGGGACCCATCTCGTAGAGCCGGGTGATCTTCTCGTTGGTCATGGTGGCCACGCTGGGCTTCTGGAGACACCGAGACATGAAGACCAGCGTCAGAGAGGAACGGCCGAACAGCGGTAAATAGACCTTATTTCCAGTTCTACTTTACATACGCTGTTACATCACAGAGCATCATTGCTACCCGACCTTTTACAGCTGGGAGCCTCTACCGCTGCACCAGGACAAGTATGTCCAGTATGTCCAATGAAAACCCCCAAAAATCACCTTCAAAGCCTCTTTCAGACACGCACCGTTATGAAAGACGTCACATTTATGGATCTACCCTTTATTTAATGTATATCACACAACCTGATTAGCAGATTAAGAATGGACTTAATAACCTGAACTGTTCTAGCCTGTAGCATCTGGATTTAACTATGTTTCAACCAATACAGCATCAACTGGATGGTCTTTTAACCAATCCAGCGTCTACCTGAGGGCGGGGAACGTTATTCAGTTTATTATGTAGATATCTGTCGGCCCTGCACCTCATTTAAAGCTCATAGTTCCTGTTTGTGGTTTTCAAAGCTGGTCTGTAGTCAGTTCAAAGGCTGAAGGATGAATTCAGTGTTTTACATAAATGTCTCTGAGCTGGTCTGGATCCCTGACAATAATAATAGACGCCTACTGTATACAACCGTCCAGAGACGCAACAAGGCCACAGCATGTCCATGTGTTCTTTCCCTTGGGTTCTAAATGACGGGTGGGGAGTTGAGGTTCGACTCTCTAGGTGTAGGTGGACTGATGAGACGTGACCTGAAGGACTAAGCCATGAGACGCATGAAGGGGAAAGGACGTCCACGTTTTGTCCAGAGAAGACAGATGGTTTCAAAGAGGAAGTGGAAAAGCGCTGAGGTCTGTCCACAAGACGTTTACGTTCACACCCTGACATCTGAACCAGGTCATTCAGAGCCAGAGACTTGGAGGAAACGTCTTCTAGGAACCAGGTCAAAGGTCACCCATGTCTGAAAGAGGCTTTAAACAACCTGTTTGCACGGCACCATGTCCCGAATGCTGCGCCGGTTTAGCGACATTAGGTAGCCACATTTATTTCACTTATTTATTTATCATCTGCCCACTTCCTCCAGTGTAAATGATGTTCTAGTTCCTGTTCATAGTCGAGTAAACATTGTCCATATACTATAAACCACACCACACTACTTACGCTACATGCTCTAACTGCTGACTGAACCTCTGGCTGATGATAAACTTATCTGGACATGTGGAATAAAAATAAAGTTTAAATCTGATCTGTGTGACTCTGACTGAAACACAGAAACAAAAGAAGAAGAAGAAGAAGAAGAAGAAGAAGAAGAAGAAGAAGGAGGAGGAGGAGGAGGCCTTACGGGGCTGGTCGGAGTCCTGAGCCAGGCGGGGCTGCTAATGCTATCGCTGTCCTCCCCGTGACAGGAGGACAGACTAGCTGAGCTGGGGGAGGACACGGGGCAGGGGGTGGGGGGCTGGGACACACACTGAGAGCTGTGGCTGTCCTGTGATACAAAACAAACACACACACAGACATCATTCACACACACAGAGGCATGTGGTGGAGACATCAGGACGTTTGGTTACAACAGGTTAGCAAGTCCACGGGGGGGGGGGGCTGGAAAATAAAACACGGGTTAAATCTTAAAACTGTTTCCTTCATAGTCCAAAGCTGAAAGCATCAAATAAGAGACGACTTTTTATCCGGATCATCTCCTCTTTTTAAGTTCCTCTGACGGTCGATGGAGCGTCAAACCGTGAACGCGGTAAAAAGTTAAAAAGTATTTTGTATTTTGTAATTTGGGGTATGAAGGAGCTACAATGAAGACGTGTTCGGGGCTTTACTGATGCAGATTTGAAGAACTGGGGAAAGGAAACGCCACCGACCGAAGATCAGTGGAGAACTACTGTGGAGGAAATCGTTTTAATGGAACTACTGACACATACTGAGGCTGCAGGAAGCACAACGGGACAGGAAACGGGAAAAATGGCTGATACTGGACCACATTAATGATGGATGGAGAGAGACTCCTCCCCAGGCAGATTCTGTTCAGTTTGTTGTTTCAATAATCTGGTGATAAAGATCTAAGTCAAATAAATAAATAAATATAACTTCAGAGCTGTGATCAAGGCGGACTCTTCGCTGGTCGGTAACGAACAAGGACAGAAAAACCCTTTCGACCCTTATTCTGGGTTTTGTGCAGCCAGATAAGGCAACGACAGCAGCTTAAGACCAAACATCACTTAACCTGAGCTGAAATATTTAAAATGTCCCGTTCTGTATCGGTCGATCTCATTATACCAAACTGAAGCTGCTGCTTCTTCTTTTTTATCGTCGGTTTTACTGGCGGTTGACTAGTGTCAAAGCTGCCAAAAGAAACAAGGAAGAAGAAAAACGGAGTTTTAAAGGGAGGAGAAACGTCCCTCCTCACACTGAGCATGAAGTCGGATACATTCAGCGCAAAGTAAACTTAAATGTTTTTAAACCTGAACGACTCATTCACTCATACTGTACCGAGGGACAGACCTTGGGTTTGGGTGGCTCCTCTTTGCTGAGCTCGACTCGCTGCTTGGCGTCTGGGTGAGGGCCCATCCCTTCTCCTGCCATCACCCCGGGCCCTGAAAGGAAACGCCAGCACCTTCAAACCACCTGTAGTCACAACCTCTACCAAAGTCCAGACCACTTTCTGGCCCTACCTGATGATGATGTGGTGTTGTAGGGGGGTCCCTGTGGCGTCATCCGCCCAGAGTTACTGCCTGGTTGTTGGCTGTAAGGACCCCCAGGTCCTGAGGGGCCTCCGGGGCCCATTCCTCCCATAGGTGTCATGGCCGGGTAGCTGCCCTGCCTGGAAACCAGAGGACAGAGAAAGGCTTTAAATCTTATTCTTATTCTGAGCCGTCGTCCAGCCGGAGGAGCAGTAAAGCTTCCAGGACCTGAGCAGAACCAAACAGAACCAGAGGATTTCTGACCAATCTGGTCCTGGAAGGAAGAACTTATCTCTAAACTGCCTCGTATGTGTGTATGAGGCTTCTCAGACTAAACGTTTGACTGATCTCCAGAGTTCTGCATGAAAAGGACTCAAAACATCAGAACTGAAAGTAGACGGGTGAGTCCTGGTGTCCAGTCTGTGAGTCCTTTAGACTGAATGTTTGTGGTAACAGCTGATCTGTTGGAGGAATCTGAGCCCATTGCTTCAGTTGTGAGATGTTGGTGGTTTCCTCTCATCAACATTTCTACTGGATGAAGGTCAGGACTTTGACTTGTTCCTAAACATTCATCTGGTTCTTCTGGAGAACCACTGGTGTTCTTGGGCTCCTTGTCTTCCTCCATGACCCAGTTTCTCTTCACATTCAGCTCATGGACTCATGTCCTGACATTTTCTTTCAGAGTTCACTGGTAGAATTCACCGTTCATTGGTCCATCAGTGATGAGCAGACCAGAGTCTCATCACACTGATGGAAACACTTGGACTCTGATTTTTCCAAGAAATTAACCTGTAATCCTAGAAATAAACCTCTCTGAGATGTAATATTATATTTCTGTTTCATGTGTTTCATTGTCTTTGTCTACGTTCAGAACAGTGTGAAAACCGGCTGATGTTTTGAGTCATTTTTATACAGAACTGTTGACTGGTTCCATTAAACTGTGGCAGAAGGAGGAGAAGCGGTGGTAAAAAGACGTCTGGTTAGTAAAACATCCCGAGCGTGACACATGCTCATCACACAGCTTCATCATCCACATTCAGCTTTCACTGCGAGAAAAGAAACGACGTGCAGCGTCTCTCGAGCTCGGTGACCAAACCTACCCATGATGCTGAGGGGGGGTCTGCACGGCGGGCTGAGGCTGAGCCTTGGCGGCCTGCTGTGAGTGGTGAGGAGGGTGAGGAAGAGGAGGGTGGTGGTGCTGAGGGTGAGGAGGGTGGGAGGGGTGAAGGGTGGGAGAGAGGGCAGGTCGACCCCAGGACTGGTTGTGGTAGACGGGGGAACGAGTGAAGGGAGGCCTGGGAAGATGGAGGGGTTCAGTCTGATGTTCCAGAAATACTACACGATTTATTTATTTAACCGGCTCAGGCCCAGTGAGGTGGGGGCTCTCTTTCACCCCCACCATCTTTCAAAAGAGACCAGGACCATGAACGAGCTCCAACATGTCTATGAGCAGCATCCAGTTACTTTGGGTCCTAAATATACTGGAATGATAAGAGGTATGAAGGTTCATAGATGCAGTTCAGATTGAGGTTTATTCCAAGAATCTGGAGCCAAAAGCCAAGAGCTGAGTGGAGATTCTAACCTCCTTGTTTCCACGTTAAATGAGAAGATAAATAAGAAGGAATTCTAGGAATGAACATAACCAGTGGCTTCAGTGTAGAGAAGACAGTGGTGGGTGAGAGAACCACAGCATGATACACACAATCCAACATGTGAAGACAATGAACAGATGTGTTCATATACAGCAGATCTCTGCAGTCACTTTCTGTCTTACATTAAAAGCAAAGCATTGTCTTCACATTTCAGATCTGTGTGAAGCTTATTTGACTCTAACTGGTCAGTATCATCTTGGACAGAAGGTAGAGACTGAGTCCAAGACATTGGACTTACAGTACTTTATCAAGATGTTTATCTTTATGGCCAGAATGTCAAAATGTATCTGGATGCCTTCTTTAGCCCATATCATCCCTCCCTACTTCGGCCTCACCTGTTCTGAGCAACGGTCAACGATGAGGAGTTGGCGGCCGGCCCGACCTCTGGAGGTTTGCAGCTGGCGTTGTGTCCTGGGGGGCCCATGCCCTGCCCGGCCGGCTGTGGCATGCCGGGGGAGGTGGGGGCCATGGTAGTCCCGCCAGCGGGGTAAGGTCGGCCCCCGGTGCCAGGTCTGGGGCCACGCCCTGCCGGCGTGGAGGGGCCCTGGCCGTGCATGGGACTGCTGGCGTTTAACCCCAGACTATTGGCCAGGCCGGAGCCCGGGCCAGGCCCGCTATAGTTGGCAGTGGGGGCCCCGCCATAGTGTGGGGGCCGAGGGTAGTTCCCTGTGGAGACAGATGGCATAAGTAGGTATCACACATGTAAGAAATTTATTTATATTTTTATTCGGTTTAACCCTCTAGAGTCTGAGTAGCATCAGCCTATAGATCAGGTTTTAACTAGTGTTTCTAGACCAAGTAAAACTAGACTGGTTCTAAATAACTGAGGTTTTTCCTGAATGTTGTCGTCATGTTATTAGGTCGCTAACAGGAAGGGTGAGAAAGCTAGCAAGAGGAGACGGAGAGCTAGCAGAGGAGAGAGCTAGCAAGAGAGAGAGCTAGCAAGAGGAGAGAGCTAGCAGGAGGAGACAGTAGCAGGAGGAGAGAGCTAGCAGGAGAGAGAGAGCATAGCACAGGAGGAGAGAGCTAGCAAGAGGAGAGAGTAGCAGGAGGAGAGCTAGCAGGAGGAGAGAGCTAGCAGAGGAGACAGCTAGCAGAGGAGAGAGCTAGCGGAGGAGAGAGGAGAGCTAGCAGAAATGGAGGAGAGAGCTAGCAGAGAGAGCTAGCAGGAGGAGAGAGCTAGCAGGGAGGAGCTGGAGAGCTAGCAGGAGGAGAGCTAGCAGGAGGAGAGAGCTAGCAGGGGAGGAGAGAGCTAGCAGGAGGAGGAGAAGCTAGCAGGAGGAGGAGTGCGAGGAGAGAGCTAGCAGAGGAGAGAGCTAGCCAGCTACACATGATAGAAAGAAACAACATGACAGGCTTTCCTATTGGTGAAACAGCTCCATCAACCAATCAGGACATGATGTGTCAGTGGTTGCTAAGCAACAGTGAGGCTATATTCAGTCTATGGAGACATTTAGACATTATTACTGGTTGGACACCTGATAGTTGTGGACATGGTCCTAAATAGTTTTAATGGAAATAGTTGTAAATAACTAAATGTGTTGATCAGCTTTAGAAATGTCCAGGTTAGATTTACATTCTAAGTTGTAGAAATCTAAATTCTCCCTTCTGGGATTTGATGGTTTTAGTGAATGTAACAAAGTGAACAGTTTTTAACATTAAAATATAGAAAGAGAAAACCTGAAGGAATCAAAACCGGCCCATTAAACTCTGGGGGCTCTTTTAAAGAAAAAAGATGGGGACACCAGATTTAGCACCAGCTAATTTCCACCTGTAGTCCTCCATAAAACATAAAACAGACCCCACAGAAAAACAAGTGCATCCATGATAAGCTTGACTAAACGCTCACCCTAGAGCTAGCCACTCTACTCTCTGACTAGTGTCCCAGTTTACATGCAACGTAAACATACTGTAAACACACTGAGCGATTACAAGTACCGACACACAGTACCACATTTACTTGTACATTTTCCTCATACATACTCCCGACAGCGCCACCTAATGGTAGGTCAGTGCGTACCTGGGGGTCCGTACTGGCCGTAGGAGTGGCTGCCCTGCTGGTAGGAGCTGTGGTGCATGGGGCCTCCTGACACCGGGTGGGGGGCCATGGGTGGTGCAGACTGCCCCTGGGGGCCAAAAGTAGACCCCTGGGGGCCACGCTGCATGGAGGCAGGGAAGCCTGAAAGCAGATGAGGGCGAGGTGAGAATCTGCTTCATTCCCTCTTTGTACACGTCTGTGAAGGTTCATCCAGGTCAAAGGTTTGATGTCTTTTTTCATTCATTCCTTCTGACGCATGTACATATATACGTATACTGTGCACATTCACATATACTTAATACACATGCATCATGTCCTGTAATATGTTAACAGCAGAGAGTCGTACCTCTGTCCTGAGTCATGGCCTCCTGGGAGGAATGAGGACCAACATCTGGTCCAGAGGCCTGAGGAGTCAGCTGAGACCCTGAGACACAGGCACAGACACCAGTTAATGCTAAGCTAACAATAGTATATAGTAGTAGTAGTGCTAATGGTGCTATTGGCAGTAGTGGGAGGTGACGTGGGCTGAACTCACCTGGTCCACTGGTGGGGGGGGACAGTGGTCCGGACCGTGACTGGCTGCTGGACCCAGCGGGGGACGGAGAGGGGGAAGGGGAGGGCCCAGAGCGAGTTGGTGGGGGGAGGCGGGGTGAGACGTGGGGGGAGAAAGGAGAGCGGTCTCCCTGAGCGCTTCCTGATCCCGACGCCCCTGAACTCACCGCGGCCTCTGTGCCGGTGGGCAAGTCATCGATGGAGCCGGACAAGTCCTGAAACACAGCGCGGTTCATCAGCCGGTTTATCAATGGAGCTACACTCACAACACCACTACTAGTGGTACTACTCCTTTAATTCTTTCCTGTTCCATCCTTCCTTCCCTTCTTCCTTTCCTCTTTCCCACTTAAATTGTTCCTATTCCTCCTAACGAGGCCTGATAGGAGGATCAGTAACACCTCCTCCAGCACCTATTAGAGCGGTAGGAGGAGGAGGAGGAGGAGAGTATAGTGCTGCTCAAATCTCCCATCTGCCCCTGGGCCTCCTGCCAGCCAATCACAGCGCAGTAACTCATCCTCCCTCCGCCCCTTGCCAACAGCTCAGCCAATCAGCTGCAGCGCTGCACCACACACACACTAATAATAATAATAAAGAGTTTCTCTGCAATTTCACCTTCACCACCTCCTCCTCAATACCCCCACCTCCCCTCCATTCCTCCTTCTCCTCCATCTTTTTATTCACCTCCTCTTAGCTGGGATGCTATGAAGCTACGATAACGTAGAGACACAGGTTAAGATTATTGGACTGAATCTCAGTCATATCTAAAGTCAAGTGACCTCGGCCTGGGAGGCCTTCGTTTGCAGCCGATATTTTCACTTTTTTTTTTAATTTATCTTCATGGAACTGAGTCCTCCTCCAGCCCCCTCCATCAACAGTTGCCGTGGCAACTGCATCAGCACCCTGACTTTAAAGAATAAATAAAAAGAGGAGACGAAAGAGGAGGAAGAGGACGAGGATGGCGACGCAGTAATAGGTAGAAATGAGGCCAGGGAGTAAGGAGGGAGAAGACGTTCCTCATGTTTTTTCTTTCAACATGTTTACGGATGGACAATATTTCCTGACTCACTCTCTCACTCTCTTGAAAAACCTTAAACTCCAGAGAAGAGAGGAAGACCCAGACTTGATCCCTGAGGAACTCCAAACAGCTTTTTAGTTGATTGAGATGCAAAACACTGAACGAAAACCTGGATTTTCTACATGTTTCATTTTTATAAAATCTCAAACTATCCCATAAAAACTGCAGCTACAG
The DNA here is from genome assembly GCF_022458985.1 of Mugil cephalus. Lineage (NCBI taxonomy): Eukaryota > Metazoa > Chordata > Actinopteri > Mugiliformes > Mugilidae > Mugil > Mugil cephalus. The sequence continues at coordinate 633,976 of NC_061790.1, forward strand.
AAAAGGAAGGAGGAACAACGGCGTCCAGAGGTCTTTAGTTTATCCATCCAACACTGAGTTGAAACTACTTTTTTTTTGAAGGGCTAGTGTAGTAAACCTGCTTGAAAGAGTTAAATGTCTTTTAAATGTGGAGTTCTGCAGCACATCACCAGGACATTATTTCAGTTGCCCGCATGCAGCCGGGCCGACACCGGGCGACTCAGCGGGAAGCTTCAGGCGCTCAGAGCGTGATACCTGTGAGGCTCAGCTCCCAAAGAAAAGACGTCATTATCCACAACAACGACGACGAGCAGCAGGACAATGGAGAGCGCGCAGACAGCAGGGAGGTCTGAAGCATGTTCAATCTGTCACAAAGTCAGGGTCTGAATCACGACCACCGAGCCTGACAACAAACAACTCTTCTTTGTATACAACGGAGCTCCATCTGTCGGCTCAGAATCAGGACAGGAAGTCCAAACCCTGGGCTGACTCGCTCCAAAATGCAAAGGCTGTAAATGAAATTTAATCCCTGACTTTACCTTCTGCTGCTCTGGTTTACCTTTCTAGAAACAGGCTGAAGCAAATAAAGCATCACATTAACTTTTGTTCTTTAAGCAGGAAGGAGGAATGCCACAGTGGTGAATAATTTGCATAAACAGACAGTGAAACAAAAAGAGAAGAGGGCCCAGACTTGATCCTTGGGGAGCTCCAAACCTCTTTGCAGCCATTTAAGACAGGAAACACTGCTTTGAGTTTCATGCGTGCCCTCCTGTCTAACTGTCTAAGGATGGTGTGTCTCCTGGTTGTGTTTGTGTGAAGGACTTACCGGCAGGCTGGACGGTCTCTCTTGACTCATCTCTTCGTGGTTGGGTTTCCCAGGAGTCATAGCAGCAGACTGGCCCCGGCCCCCATACGCCTCCTGAGGCACCTCCTGCATCAAGGCAGACCAACGATAAGGTTTTTAAGGACTTTCAATCCTCTTTATCGTCATTGTTGTGGAAAACAACGAAACTGCCAGCTAGACCCGTCAGTGCTACATACAAACTCTATAAGACACAGTGGCTCTAAAAGTAAGTAAAACAAAGTTGAATACAATACAACAGATGCTCATCCAGCATATGTTCACACATTCATGTCTGGTTGAACTGCAGACATTATTGCATGTGGCTATTTACATTGTTCCATGTGGATGTTGCGTATAACAGGTGTTTCTATTTCCCTTAGAAATGCACAAAACCTGAATATGTAACCGGAAACACCTTCTCAAATATGTGAAGCTAAAACATTTCTACTCTGTCATGAGGTGGTTTTTCAGACGTATCGATTTAAAAGTGTAACACAAAAGTGCGCCGTTGCCACCGGAGATGACGCAGGGGGTCATGTGACCAGTTCATGTTTAGTCCATCTTTATTTAAGAGTATTTAAGAGAATTATGAGACGAGACTTTACCAGAGCTGCAGCTTATTCACACCTTTCAATGGAAACTCTGTGAGCTCAGCCTGGGAGGCCTTCGTTAATCTCTGAATCTGAATTTGAATCCGTTATTCCTTGTGTTTACTTCCCTGAATCTTTTGTGACGAACACTTGAGGATGGACCTGAAACTCTGAGGATAGAAAGTTGCGATCGGACCAATGGGATGTTGATGCAGGGAGGATTGAGTCGCACCTGTTGAGGAAGTGGGCGGGGCTGCATGTAGGGTGGCTGGCTGGGGGCGGCGGGCTGCTGCTGAGGAGGGCTGAAGTAGGGCGGCTGGCCTGGCTGACAGTATCCACCCATGCTCTGCTGCTGCTGCTGCTGCTGCTGCTGCTGCTGACTGTACTGAGAGCCCATCTGAGGAGAAAACAGGAACACCAGCGATAAGCAAAGACGCTTAAATCTGCGACACCACTCGGACCTCAGGGCCTACTTCCTGTTTAGGGTGGCTACTGGATCCTCGGTGGTGGTGGTTTCTGTGGACACTTCAAACAGTACTGAGGTTTTGGCTAAAGTTTTATTTAACTTTCATTAATAAATTAGATTTTTACATCAACACTCACTGAAATACTCAGAAATTCTACTGAATGACATAAAGATTGTTTTACTTTGATGGAATTTTTTGTAATTGTTTTAATTTTCCTGTGTTTCCAAATGAATGAATGTCTCGTATCTGGTTCCTGGTGCGACCGTCAACACTGTGTTATTTATGTGCAGTAGGAAAGCTGACGAAGATGAGGACTAATTAGTTAGACTTTCAGTCTTAGGTGGAGGGGAAACCAGGAACGTTGTGGAACAGGGAAACTGGGAAGAAGAACCTTTGTGGTGGCATGTGGCAGAATTCACTGGTCCGTGTTTATCCAGTGTTCGTTACTAACAGTGTTATATGAACTCACATTATATGTGAACATCAGCAAACACAGGTATCAGCAATGAGGGAGAACAAGTTCCACACACATTTGATAATAACAACCTGATGAGATTCAGCTTTATTTTTTTATATGTGCAGAAGAAGACACCCATTAACTTTTGAAATGTCTTTAAAATGTTTTGGAGGATGACTGACACAAACACCTGAATGTCAATGGCAGTTTCTAGTCAAAACACTCGGCTGGATTCCTGGAAAGTGACCCACATCTTTAATTTCCTGAAAACCTCCGAGTTCCTCTGACTCAACCAGAGGTTTATGAAATCAGTATCTGTGTTACTCTATTTCCTGATGATCACATGATATTTGTCACTGTGAAACCTGAGGTCACATCAGCTAGCATGCTAGCAGCGTTAGCCCCTGAAGCTGCAGATGAATCTCATCTTTCTCAACATTCACTCCAACTTCAGACCACTTTGAATCAAGGCTGGTTCACATGTGGACGGGGGTTTACGCACGATTAGCTGCTTCAGGCTAACGTTGTTGAGGCTAATGTTTTTACTTCAGTGAACGAGGTTCAATTTCTAACGCCGTCTCATTATCACTGGAGGTTTTCCTCTTGTTCACATAAAATGTTACACAGACAATACTCCGTTATATCTCCCCAAAAAGATCCAAAATAAGAATCCTGCTCCAACGGGTCGAATGTCAGGACAACACCGAGTTTAAAACAGGAAGAAAGACAGACAGGGCGCCTCCTACCTGCTGCTGGGGGTACTGCATCCCTCCCATCCCCATGTGGCCTCTGCCAGACATTCCCATGGGGTATCTGTGAGCCGAGGGGGAACCGTAAGGCTGCCCGGGGTACGGCGCCCCCTGCTGCTGGGAGTAGGGGTTGTTGCTCATGGCGTAAAGCTGAGAACGCTTCATCGCCATTGGGTCCATGGACGGCACCTGATGAAGATAAATGATGATTAAACCTCAATGAGGGATGTCCCGATTAAAACAGACTCTAGTTTAGACTGGTCACGCTCGTCATATTTCCTTTTAATTTTAGTTTCATCCGATTCCCAAATTAGCTGCTAGTTAGTATTTCCAGCTACTTCTCCATCTCCACATTGAGTTAGTTCTGGATCAATAAAGAATCAGTAAAGTTAACTGAGGAGGTTTGGAGACACTTCTGACACAAAGTTAGAGAAAAATTAACCCGACAGTCATGACTAATGTTTGGGTGGAGTTGTTAGAGACAGACTGACAAGGTTCAAGTATAAATGAGTTGTACCAGTGTAGGCTACATACGTAGGTTTCTGTGCCTACGTCCCACAGTCCTAAAGAAGAACCTTCAAGTTCTTCTTTATTTTAGAGACTCAGACTAGAACTGATCCCTGGAGGCTTCCATCCTCAGACTAATGTGCCTCAAGCTCCACTTTATTCAGAGACTCTTTGGAAGGACAGATGTCTGATTTAATTATGGAAAATATGTTGTGTACATATATATAGAAATGTGACGACATAGAAATCATGGGTTCAACAATTAGAGATTCGGCTCCTCTGATTCAATTACTGACAACAAGCCAACATTTTTTACAAAACAATATCAGAGACAAAGTCATAGACTGACCTCTATTGATGTTTGTGGAGTTTATTCAAGGACAGGCCTCATTAAAAGCTGCGTTGTGCATCAATAAAATACGTATCTAGATTAACCACCTTCCCGATTCACTGGGTAAGTCAGTATTATTGTGTTTTCAGTCAAATAAAACTAAGAAACGCAACAAAAGACAAAGAAACACGGAAAGAACTGCAGACATGTTCTGGTTTGGCTCATTTTAAACCACAAACAAAAGCTAAAAATGTGACTTTTTTCAATGCTTGGGTTCAAAAAGGTGAGAATATGTTTTTTGGTGTTGTACCAAAATTAATCTGTTTTCAGTGGAATTAAACAAAGAAAAGCAACAAAAGCAAAAAAAAAAAAAGAAAAGAAAAGAAAAGCTAATATTTTGTGTTTAAGAGGAATTGGTTCATTTTAAAATGAAAAAATGTGACTGAGATATTTAGCTGATTTGTTTCAATGTTGGTGGGTCAGAAAGTTGAGAATATTCTTTTTATTTTGTAACAAATGGAACTGAAGAGCAAAGTTGTTTTGTTTTCAGTAAAATAAAACTGTAATAAAAGCAACAAATGTAATTAAAGCTAATATTTAGTGTGTTTGTTAAGTGGAACTGGTTCATTTAAAACAAACAAAAAAAATGCTACAAATGCAACTTTATGAGACATTTAGTTCATTTTTCAGTGTTTGTGGTTCAAAAAGGTGAAACTATCGCTCCTGTTGTTGTTTTTAAGACCAAAGTAATGGATTGTGTTACATTATGTTGTCTGGAGAGATGGTTCAATTTGAGTTTTATGATCTGAATATTCAGCCCTAAGTGCAGGTGGTTAACCTTTATAAGGGATTCGTTTTATAACAGGGAGTGTGGTGGAGTCTCACCTGATGAAAACAGGGAAAGTACCAGGTGGGATATCTCAAGCCAAAGAAATACAACAAACCAGAGAGAAGAAAACAAGAGACTTCGTTCTACTTCTATTTCCATAGCCACCGTGTTATGATGACAGGGTTGTGTTGGCTCCACAGTCACTTAAAGTTGCTGCAACTTCTGTTTAACGCAGCTGAAAATATTCGAACATTTCCCTTAACTCATCTGAGCCTCTGCCTTTGAGCCCGTTATCCTCCCCCTGAAAAGTGTAAACTGAGCGAACTCTGATCCAGAGAGAAGCCTGAAACATGTAACTACCAACACTCCCGTCACATCTGAGCCATAACACCACACATCACTGCTTTCTTTTTAGAGACTCACAGTTTACTAAAAAGGTGACAGATTCTTTTGTGGAGTTAAGATGCCTGTTCTTGAGGTACAGTTAAGTACAAATACTACTGCACTTAGATTTTTCAGGTATCTGTACTTTACTTGAGTGTTTCTTATCCTTATTGTCTACGCTTGTAGAAAAATATCTGGACTTTCTACCGGAAAAACAGGCTCTTTAGTTTTTTAACGTCCACGGACGACATGACGTTAAAGACAGGACATGATCGGACACGACTAGAGCATCACACTAGAGAGGAGGAGGAGGAGGAGGAGGAGGAGGAGGAGGAGGAGGAGAAGGAGGAGGAGGAGGAGGAGGAGGAGAAGGAGGAGGAGGATGGACACGTGTGGAGTGAAAGGAAAAGCCAGACCTTCCCGTCCATCCATGGCCTAATTTCAGAGAACTGATCCCAGAATGATTCAGAGTCCGAATGAGTTTCTGGCTTCAAGAAAAGAGAAGCTGTTAAAATCATCATAGAGGACGTCTGGTCGGTTCAGTCTAAATTACTCTGACACAACTTTATTACTTTTGATAAATTATGAACACGTTTCATTAATGGCAAAAAAAATAAAAATAAAAAAACATACTTCAGCCTGTACTTTCTGACTTTTCCTTGAGTAACGGAGTTGAATCAGCACTTTTACCGGAGTATTTCTTTTCTAGAAGTATCTGTACTTTTACTTCAGTACAGAGTGTGAAACGCAATCAAAGCTGACTAACAAAATATGAGGGTTAAACCATTAGCTGCCCAGTTTGCTCTAAGAGGACCGAGCCGGTAGCATAACCTGTCCATCCAATAATAACCTCCAGGTAACGGCAACTCCAGACGGTTTCTATTTGTAGTGCAAAGAAGGACAAGTAAATTAGGAGAATGTGTACAGTAAATAAACTATCCTTTAAAAGAAGAATAAAACAGTGGACAAATTAGGAATAGACATTATTTTAATCGTCTCCTACGTTGGTTTACATAGTATGAAACAACAGGTGCTTTTTGTTTCTGTCTTCTAACGGTTTTAGTTTTAGTTTTTAGAAACAGAAAATGAAAATTGACCGGTTTCTAAAGTTGACGCTGATAAAAGAACAATGTCTTGAGTTTTACATTTTAGTTTTTGAATTTTGAAATGAAAATCGAACAACAGCTCATTTTTGGTTTTTTAATGTTGTTTTCAGAACAGAAAATCCAATCCAATATGTGGGCCACGTATTTGACATATCTGATTTTATTCTTATTATCATACGGGACAAAACTGTTTTAGTAATAAATAAAAAGGAACATTTTCAGTGATCTAAACGCAAAGTGGATTTGTCTTGAGGGGATTATTAGAGCCTTCGACATCAGTTAGTAGAAACATTGATGGAGTTTATTTTATTTATTTATAGTGCCATATTTTCCAAAAATACCCATGTTAAATATATTTATGTTACATGTTTTTCTACTGTTTTACATACATATTTTAATCCACCTCAGCCCTATTTATAAACACCAGCAGTTTAAACCCTTTATGTGCCAGTGTGTGTGATGCCATTACTAATATAGTTTGAAAAAGTTAATATAAATTTGTTTTACCGATTAAACCGCTCATTAAAACACCCCGGAGTATCGCACCGTTGACAGCAGCGAGCTACAGACACGTATAGCCTCTCTGCGGGCCTGTGCGTTAGCCTAGCATGCTAGTGTTAGCATAGCATGCTAACAAACCAGAGTCACCTTGGACACGGAATCGAAAACACCGACTTTTATCACACAAATATGTTGCTTTTACCGCTGCGCATTAAAAAACAATTAACCGAAGACGAGTTTATTTATTTCAAGAGCAACACTTCCAGATTTTCTTTTCAAATATGCGTGTTTGGAGGTGAATAAATTACGTCTTATCCGCAGTGGATAAAAAAAAAACAGCCGTTAGTAGCGTAAAAGACAACCATTGGTAGCGTAAAAATAACCGCTAGTAGAGTAAAAAACATCCGTTAACAGCGTGAATACCAACCATTAATAGTGTATATATAACAATCGTTAGTGTTGTAGAAAAAACAACCGTTGTTAGCGTAAGAAAATGCCGATAATAGTGTAAAAAAACAACCGTTAATAGCGTAGAAAAGAACCGTTTATTGTGTAAAAAAAATCAACCGTTCGTACTGTGAAAAACAACCGTTAGTGGTGCAAAAATTAAAAAAAAAAACAACCGTTAGTAGCGTAAAAAACAACCATTGGCGGCGTTAGCATAGCGGCTAACTGTGGAAGCTAACGTAGGCGCTAGCAGCAGGTTAGCCGTAAATAGGAGCGACCAGCCCGCTCTTAGTGCGGGGTATCGGGGTGTTATTCACCTGGGATCTGCCGCTACTCTGCCCGCTGCTCCCGGGGCTCATACTCGGGTGGTTTCTTTGTTGTCCTCCCCCCCAGCCGTGAGCTGCAGAGCCGTACTGGGAGCCCATGTCCTTAGCCGGCCCCATGCTCTGCTGCTGTGGCTGTGCGGAGGGATTATTATAATCTGGATATCCACTTCCATAACCTCTCATCATCGGGCTGGGAGACGTCAACAGCTGGTTTAATGTCGGCGTGGAGCCCGATGGGTGCTGCTGCTGCCCGGGGAACCGCTGAAAACCTCCTCCGCCGCCTCCTCCTCCACCTCCAGCCGGGGAGCTGGTAGTAGCAGCCATAGCCGCTTTGCTGTGGTTAGCAGCGGCCGGGCCCATCAGGCTGTTCCCCGGGCGTGAGGGGCTCATCATGCCCCCGTACCCGCTGGTCCCGTAGCCGGGCCGGGAGTTCGGGTAGTGGTGGTACGGGCTGCTGTTGCTGTAGCCGTCGTGGGAGTTCTGAACCTGGTCCATGGTGCCGTGTAGCGAGTGCGCCGCCGCCGTTACCCCAGTCCCTGGGCTTTGTTGTCCGCCATGTTGATCAAAGCAAGGCCCTCCTCTTCCATCCCCATAATAATGATTAAACCCGGAGCTGGTTCCACTCGGAGGAGGGTTGTTGTTGTTGGTGCTGGAGGTGGTGGCTGATCCCAGGCTGGCATCCATCCGCTCCTCCTCCTCCTCCTCCCCCCTGGTTCAGCTGCTCCTCCGCTGGGATGCTCCCCACCTGGAGGACGTGTTCTCCCCCTCCATGGTTCCTCTCCGGATGATGAGGATGATGATGATGATGATGTTTATGATGCTGTGTGTTTGTGTCCCTGGTGCTGCCTGATGGAAGGAAGGAAGGAAGAGAGGAAGAAAAGAAGGAAGGAAGAGAGGGAGGATGGAAGGGAGGAAGGCTTTAAGGAGGGGAGGAAGGAAGATGGGAAGAAAAAAAGAAGTGTGGAAGATGAGAAGAAAGGGAAGGAGGAAGGAAGAAGTCTGAAGGAAGGATGGAAAAGAGGAAGAAGGGAAGAGGGGAGGACTGACAGAAGGGAGGAAGGAAGATTTAAGGAAGAGATAAAGGAAGGAAGATAAGAAGAAAGGGAGGAAGTGGAAGGAAGGAATGAAGTGTGGTGTTAACAGCTGATTAATGAACTGACTTTAACATGTTCAGTCCCTGGCCACTTTATTAGGAACACTCCGCTGAGGTTTTATTAATCCGCCAGGACTAAATTAAATGATTATTATCACTAAAACACATCTATGTATCATCACCATCTATGGAAATGATTTCATGTTCAGTCCCTGGCCACTTCATTAGGTACCCTCCACCTCCACCATCCAGTTCAAGCACCTGGTTCTGCATCAACGTTGTTTAAATTAGAGCGACGTGAGACAAAAGATAAATACATTTCACGATGAAGCCAAATAAAACCTGCAGAAAAAAACTCCAGAACTGTGATTTTGTGTTTCAATAAAATACATTCTAATAAAACTATATTTTACATAGAGTTTATTTTTAAGTTTTATACAGACATTAACTCGAGACTTAAATATCTTCTCATGTGTTTTTTTTTTTTTTTTGAAAATAAAATGTATTAATATTCATAAACTTTAAGCTTCAGAGCTTTAAAGTGCAGTTGTGCTGCCTCCTGCTGGACACTGGGCTCCACTACACTCACCGCTGTTCATTTAAAAATAAAAATATGAAAAATAATTAATTAAATTAAAAATATAAAAAGCTTTAAAAATGTTCTTTTTCTTGCCGTTCTATATATTAATGTGAGCTGTCATTAGCTTTGTAATCTCAAAAAAATGTTAAATTCATTATGTTTCAATAAAGGAAACGTATTGTTTAATTTGATGTCTATCTATCTATCTATCTATCTATCTATCTGTCTATCTATCTGTCTATCTATCTATCTATCTGTTTAACGTGAAATCATTTTTAAAATACATTCTTATGGAATAAAAGATTTCATACATTATTTTCACCTTATTCTAACAGAAATAGTAGCATTAAGATAAATAAGTGGATAATAACTTTTAGATTGAATAATTATGAGTTAATAGCTAATTAAAATAATATCAATAAAATAATATAATTCATATATATATTTTTTAGTTATTTTTCTGGCATCCGACTGAATCAATAACTTTATTAGTTGCTTATTTTCTTCATTTCCTGCTGCGCGTCAGTGAGCTCTGGCTAACGCTAGCTAATGATTAGATTAGTATTCATATTGTTTTGGTTTTATTCAGGCTGTAAGATAATAATAATAATTTAATGTTTTTATTGCTAACTAGCCATTTAAACAGGGAAAGCTGGAGTGCAAATGCCACTGCTCAGTTTTCTTGTGTGGAAGATTACATGATTATTAACAGTAATTAACAGATATAATTTTACTTTACTATTATATAAAAGCTGAGTTTCCTACTCCCTGTGCTAGCTTCTCTGGTATTAGCTAACTGTTTAACCAGGGGAAGGTAGAGTTTGAATAGTCATGTTTGTTTTAGTTGTCCAGAAGGTAAAAATGATTTTCAGTAGCACAGAATAGAACCATGTCTCATCTTAACAGCAAGGCTAGGCTAATGTTAGCTAGTTAAAACCATGAAAAGCATTCTCATGAAGTAATGAAAGTTGAGACAAGGCTATAATTTAATCAGCAAAAATAAAAACCAACAATTCTGAACAACATAGTAAGATGTGTGTAAATATTTTTTTGTTGTTGAATTTCCACCACGAACCACGAAGGGAAGCTAATTTCTGTGCTAAGTGGTTTTGTATTAGGTAGATGTTCAACCAGGGAAACTCAGAGTGCTAATGGTTCGACTTTAGTGTGTTTAACAGAAACATAACTCATCTTAACAACTAAGCTCGGTTAATGTTAATTCATTAAAACAACCAGTAGCTTGAGTAACTGATCCATGAAACGATGTAAGTTGGGACAAGGTTATCATTTAAAACTGCAAAAATATAAAGTGAAAAATCTAAACAACATAGCAAGAAGAACTTTGTTTCGACATAAAAACTGAGTTTTGACCACACAGTGAAGTTAAGCTCATCCTTTTGCAAACTACTCTTTTATTCGCTAGCAGTTTACCCAGAGAGAGCTAGGGTTTAATGCTAACTTTGTAAAGCTATTGTCTACGTCACCAGGTAAAAACAGTATGTTAGTGTCATGTAAATTATAGAGACGGACTCACAGCTAACTTCTTGTCGTGGAGTATTTCACTGGGGAGCTGGAGCCCCGCGGGGGGACTGTGCTTCGCTCTGGCCCTCGGCTACAACACAGACAGTACGTTCACATGCACATGGGGAAAAACACAAAAAACAAAAACGAATTGTTGCCTTCGGACTCTGGCTGGAGAACTTCAGTGCATGTAAACACGTTACTCCGACTAAAATCAATGACTTCAATGTGTATTCACAAACAGATGGTGCCAGCTAGTCAAGTCCTCAAAATGATCTTTATCATTCAAGCCTACATCAGATGTACTGACCAGCTCTCTGACAAATGGTTCCAGTGTGGGTAAGAGGGATGTGTTTGACTTGGAGGAACAGACGGTTCATAATGAAGCAAACACATTCTGTTGTTTAGTAAAGGAGTGACATGGACACTTGATCGTTGAACACATTTTCTGTTCGTCTAATGTTTGATCCACAGCTAATACTCTAGAATCCTCTGGTGAAGTTGTTGCAGCATGTGGAACTGTTGAGACATGAACTGTTCAAAACGAGCTCCATTCCTCGTTGTCGTAATTGGCAGCATTTCAACATTAAAACGAAAGTACAGTCGCTAGCTAAAAAAAATTATAAAAAAATAAATCTTACAGTGTATGCACTTCACTGCTGACAGGACCTTAGATTAAGATTGATGACAGTAACACATTAACAGTTCTAAAAGAGAAAATCTTAAGAATGATAAGAATAATACACAGTCTCTTTTACTACAGTCTCTCATCTGCAGCTCTGACAGTCATCGCTAGCCGACATGAAATGATTTGCTCCTGGTGATTCACTGCAGGAATGTTACATGAGACGCCAGATTTAGTGTTAAATAGGAATAATTAGTATTGTGTAAGCTGAGATAGATAGATAGATAGATAGATAGATAGATAGATAGATAGATAGATAGATAGATAGATGATGGATGGATGGATGGATGGATGGATGGATGGATGGATGGATGGATGGATGGATGGATGGATGGATGGATAGATAGATAGATAGATAGATAGATAGATAGATAGATAGATAGATAGATAGATAGATAGATAGATAGATAGATAGATAGATGTCGATATCATGATCAGTAAAGGGACTGAAAAGTCAGTGCTGTGTTTTATCTCTGCACTAAGTCACAGCTGATTAAACAAACCTTGTTTTTCAGGCGCTCGGACTTGTAGACGTTCTTTAAGTCGTCCTTGATTTCTGGACAGGCCTTGTCACTTTTGGTGAGGACGATGACTTGAGGAATCTCTGTCAGGACAACGAGCAGAGAAACACTGAGTCCTGTAGTGAACGCACACAAACATGCAAACACACTGCGGCAGATGGTGTTTGATAGAGGATGTCAGAGGAAAACTTAAAACACAGTGATTTCTGCTGTTTCCCAGTCGACTGGCTTCCATTCTGATATTCCCAATTTTCTTCATAGTTTCATCTCCAACAGACGCTGTGTCGGCAGGAAGGACACAAACCAGAACGTGCACCTTGTCACTGGGATTTGGGTTTTCATTGTAGAATCGATCATCCTCTGTTATTATTACATTACTGTTAAACTGAAAATAAAAGTGAATTCAATTGAATGACTTTTCCAACACTTAGTCCAATTAATCATTTACTATTTTTCTTTAGGAAAAAGTTGTCATAGCTGAAGTATCTGTACCTCGTATCCCTCTGTAACGTGTCCCTTTAAAGCCAGTTTGACGTCATCCTCTTGGACCCCTTGGCTGCTCAGGCCCATAATGTCACTGAAGACGAAAGGGAAACATGACTCTGGACGGGTCTTAATCCTGTAGGTTCTGAACTATAACACACATGTGGAGAAACGTGTGGTTATTCTAATTATTACAGAGTCGACCCCGGCATATTAGTAGGTTAAGAGATTACATTAAACCATATAAGGCGATTTTAGTTTTTCACACTTGTGTTACAGTTTTCTCTTTGCAGTTGGGTCGAGGCTTCCCAGTCTTACCAGACCATGCACAGCAAGTGGGTTGTTGTGGATTGTTATTGTCCCTAATCCACATTAAATTTACTTGCTTTGTTATTTCACTATACACTTTTTCACACAATTAAATGTTGTTCATACCTTCATGGTGAAACTGTGATCAGAAGTGTTGTCAGCCAAAGCCAGCTTGTACATTCTGCTGTGGAAGATACTGTTGACGGAGTTGATGAAACTGGACTTTCCTGATCCAGCTGGTCCGTGAAGGAGGATCCTGAGCTGCTGTCCTTCGACCTGAGGTTTGCATTTCTCCACATACACAAAAGGAAATTAGACTAAACTGATTTTTTAGATTTTGGGTTTTGTACTTAACATCCAGATATGTCACAGCTGGTAAATTAATAATGAAGGAAAACAAGAAAAGTCTGTCTAATATTTGACTCATTTGTAGAAACATTAACTAATGATGGTTTTAACAAACTCACCCCCAATTTATTGTCCTCCATGGTGTACTGGAAACTTAAAACATGTCCACATACAAAAAAACATCATGAAGATGTCAGCAAACAACAGTGTGTCATTCTCTATAAATTACAACAACAGTGATTTTAATTAGTCTTACGAGATGCATCAGATTTGGATTGACTTCCTCCCATGCCTGCAAAATGCACAAGAAAATGTTTTTCAATGACTTAAGGAGTAAGCAGATGTTTAGAATCCTAACTGAGTTAGAACTGAGTGAAACAATGAGACACCATGGATAGCACTCTCTTGGTACCGTCTCTGTCAACATGGGAGTTAGCACAGTTAGCATACGGCACATACACAACACACAGGCAACTTTATGTTATTACAGTTACAGATACAAATATTGTTGGCGGTAAAGTACCAGTCTGCTCTCTCCATTCACTCCATTCTCTCCAATGCAAACATTTGGACAGAGAAACAGACGGACCCCTGTTTTTTTAAATCAAGCCTGTATCCACAATATTTACTCTAGAAAGACCAAAAAACAAACATATCAAAGTGTTCGGGAAGGTTTTAGGACGCCCACGGTCTGCTCGTTTGTCTGATAGGAGCTACTGTTTGGTCACAGTGAGATTCCTCCACGCCCATGTGTCCTGCTGCCGGTGTCGCGCCAGGATAGTTACCGTTTACCGTTACCAAGATTATTACGTTTCTTCGCTTCGGTTTGTCAAAAAGGTTTTTATTCTGCTGTATGCTACTGTTAACCTAAATTTATACTATTCAGTGTTCCACATTCACAATGTCGTATCTTTTTCCTCCTATAATCTGACAGTGGTATTTAACCATTATGGGCTACACGATTACTTAAGCTGTGAATTCAAGATGACATCGACTCGAAATGTAGGCTACATTAAACCATAAATGTTTGTTATTTTGTGGGTATTTCAGGTCACACACTAGACAGATGAGGCACTATCATCTTGTGTTTCATTTTGTGAGTATTTAAGGTCATGTCTAGTAACGCTGGTGAGTATGGAGAAGTTTACTCTATCCTGGCTCAAATTAAGGGGGATTCTTATTATGGCGGAGAAGCGAAGAAAGCTCCACACTCCCTGAGCGTATGCGCGCTCCCGCGGCAGGGGGATAGCAGTCCTATCGGCACGACACCTGTCACTGCTTTGGGGCTGGAAGGAAGAAGGAGGGAGTCGTTACCATGGCTACAGGACACAAACGTATTTGCAACGGCAGTCTATCGGTTATTCAAAATAATCCTCATATGCTTTCATAACAATGGCTGGATACGATCGATGTGCCGTGTACGGATGGAGCAATGACCGCCGATATAATTCCAAGTAAGTTTATATGCTTATGTCCGTAGATTTCTTATTAAATTAATTCAATTAACATTCACATTTCACTACTTTTATTACTTTTATTTACTTTCTATTGTTGTTGCATTAATTTACCGGCTCCCCTTAACGTCCCTGAGTTCAGAGACAGCACTACTCGAGCTGTAAGCGCCCGTCAGGGAGGCTTCCTGCAGGGAGGCTTCCTGCAGGGAGGCTTCCTGCAGCTGGGTCCGAAGTGGAGTCAGTTGTGGTGGCTCACTACACCCCTTACCTGGATCTGTGCACTTGGAACGGGCCAGGTTATAATCTAAAGGCTACATGGAAGCCCTGGGGACATTAAATAGTTTTAAGTGGAATCGACGAGTGTGACCAATAAGAGCCAGGTATCAGAGCTGCCATTCAAGTTGCCTTTAGTTTTACTTACATCAGACAGTGGAACAAAATAGGGGAAATAATTGTCAACAAAATTCTTCTGACGTTTTAGAGTCAGATTTTATTTGTAGGTTCAGCTTTAGCAATGCAACAGCTCAAAAATCAAGCAAAACCAAAATCAGATAATTGTTGTTAAAATAATTATAAAATGAGATAATCACTCAAGAACTTAAATCACTGTTGATAAATCAATATGAAAATACTTGTAAAAAATAATTACTTATTAGCTGGACACATGAAGTAGGGGGAGAGAAAATTTCTAAAAAATGGTCGATGCGAACACACCTGAATCCAGTCTGTTACTGCCACAGCGAGGTGGTGAAACAGGGACGTTCCCAGTGAACATCGTCACAGCCAAAGTAGCACTGTAGGGGAGTTGGCTCAGTTCACACACAGCACAGTCCTGAAATACACTTCTGCATTTACTCTTTTATACTCCTAACACATCCTACATATAGTGCATTATCACGACTAACCATCATGCCAGCGTTTCTATAAGGGTCTGACACTCATGACTTATTAATCAATACTTTGGACATTAGATCGTTTTCTGTATCTTTCCACTAACCGTGTCTGAACGTGTCCTGACATGGCCTAAGGAAGGCCTTGACCAGTTCATCTTTTTCTAGATTACCCAGCAGCTGTATCCTGTTTTTCTCATCACACATTAGTCACATTTCTTCAACTACTATTCATATGATATTCTGTGTATAATATTTTATTCAGTGAGAATCAACACAATAAGTCAACATTAGCCAAAACAAGCCAAAAAGTTTTGATTCTACACATAGTACCATACTTTAACTGAAATCTCAACTCACTGGACAGCGCATCTAGCATCTAGACTTGAACTCTAGTTTTGGTTGCTGGCGTCATCTGCAATAGTGATGATGTTTCTCAGGGTGTTCAGGATGAGAGCGTTGATGTCGTCGTTCAGGTTGGTTTCTGAATGGTAGTTCTTCACTGGGAAGATGCAGTTGACGGGGATGCCCACATTTGCACTGAACTTCTCAATCTACATTTGAGAAATCACATTTCAGTTCAGACTTTATAGATCTGACTTCAGATCAAAAGAAAGCGTTATGCTGAACTACTGAGTGACTTAAGCATCTATTACCTTTGTCTGTAGCGATTTGCTCCTGTAGACATTCTTCATGTCTGTCTTGATCTCACGACAGGCCTCATCAATTTTGGTGAAAAGGGCGACTTGAGGAATTCCTGCTCAGGGGAAACAAAAGACACACAAGTCAAACCATTACTTTACCCTGACTGATGTTCCCTATGGAGATAAGATTTGTAAAAGGAAGCCAGTGCATATGGCATGAAGGGTTTGTAATGTGACTAACTGTCCTCTTAAGAAGTTTTACAAGTAGTTAGTTCAAAGAAACCCAAAATGAAATGCAGTAAACAAGTCATTTCTGCTCTCACCAAGTTCAGTTGCTTCATCTCTTATGTCGCATAGTGTTTCCACAACATCAGAATCCATCAGGTGTGCTGTGTTTGCATCAATGACAAAAACCACAATGTGCACTTTGTCGTTGTCTGTTGGAGCATTGTTGTAGCATGGGTCATTCTTTGGTATTTTACTTTCAGGATTGAACTGAAAGACAAAATGACAAATAGTTAAATGAACGCTTACAAAGATTAACATATAAATTAATAGATTAGTATTACATTTAATGTAAGAGCTTTAAAAATGTGGTGACTTTACCGTGTAGTCATCTTTCACTTTTCCCTTCATCACCAGTTTCATATCTTTCACATGGATTTTTCTGTTTCTCCTTCCGGCGTGTTTCAGGCCCATCATGTCATTTAGGACGAAAGGGTAAAAGATTGTTCGGTTTCCTTTCTCGATCTTGTAGGTTGTATACTGTGAACCACACAAAGAGTAAGATGCAGTTATTATACCTGTCTTGTCTGGTTCAGTTGTGCTTGTGTCCTTAAAGGTGCTTTCATTAAGCGTATTTCAAAGGAAAACACTACAAATTATGTGCATCCACATGTTCTTACAAGTCATTAGGATAACCTTTGCACATTTTATCAGAAAAAGATGAAATGATGCGAAGTCTGATAATATGCATGTGTGATTTCAGTTGGAACCTAAAGAAATGTGGAGTGTGGAGTCTATCTACGGTTAATTCTGTTCAAAGCAGTGAGTCCATGTATATTTGTATTATGTTAACTGTTAAGGAAAAAATGACGGTGTCTCGTTTCAAAGTTTTACTTGCAGCAAGCAGCCGATACATGTACTACAGCAAGTACAGAATCAACTGATGATCGTTACACTGACTTTTATACAGTAGATCCTGTCTTAGAATGGAGACAACCTTGTTATAGAGACAGACTGTCAGCATCATTGGATGGTTGGATGACTTCATGCTGCATCTGTGGGACCTTACATCTACTATTTGGTGAAGACGATCAGAGAGAATATCTTGTGTAAAAGTTTAACTTCTGTATTTTTCCAACATTAACACACTTGGTAACATGTTTTGAGCAGGTTAAGAGACAAACCTGACATGTAAACATAAGTACATAACGCCGTTTCCGTTACTGAAAATTAAATAGGGCGCGTTACTTGGTTCTCAGCTACGGGAGCCGCGAAGCTGTTGCATGGGTGATGATGATTGGCTACGGTGCAGTAGGCTTTTACGATAAGCCAATCAGAGGCAGCGTTCAGTTTATACACAAATCACACCAAACCAGCAGAGGGAAGCGGCAGCGATGCTGAATGTGGAGGAAAAGCTGCAGCCGTCACTCTGTTGGGTTTTTAGGGGTTAATAAGGCCTCCAGCCTGTGTATCACCTTGGGAAGAATCAAGAAGAATGTTTCTTACGCTATCTCACCATATCAATCGTCGTCTTTCGCTTTGCTACTGCTGCTCACAGACTAGGACACATTACACCCTGATATCTCACATGCTGGAGACCAGATGAAGCTAATCAGCTACACATAGAAACTCACTGACACATGAGAGGCAGGACTCCTCCCCATTGTCTTACGGGCGGGGTCTAGGTAGAATAAAGTCACTGTACGTCCCTGAGGTGGAGCTTTTGGTTCTTCTTGCCCCTAAGGTGAACTGACCAAAGCCTCAGCGCTGAAATCAATATCTGTTCTCTGTGAACCAAATAAATTTCCAAAACGTGAGAAAATGTTGCGTGATTTGTTCGTAGGTGAACGACCCTTTCCACACGGTATAAAGATCCTGGGCTGAAGGAGAGGAAAAGATCCTCCTTCCACAGGTTTTTCTCTCTGATTCATATCTGCCTGTTACATTCTGACTCTACTTCCTGACAGAATGGATCAGTGTAGAAGCTTCAGCTCAGAAACTAGTTTCGATCTTCTCCCATAAAGACTGATCTCTGAAGGACACAGATTGTTGATCCTTTTTTTTCAATTAAACTAAATTTGTCACACAATGGTTAATGGAAGCTCATAGGTGAATGGTGACTATTTATTTCTAGTTTGTACAGAGCGCTGCCATGATGGTTAACGTGGGAGATCACTGTACAAGCTGGATATAAACACAGTCACCGTTGCCTATGCGCTTCCATTAACCATCGTGTAACAACACATTTGATTTGTTTTATTGAAAAAAACTAGCTGAGAACCAAGTCAGACGATAATAGACAGCATTAGTTTGTAACGAGCCCCATTTAATTTTCAGTAACGGAAACGGCGTTACAACGATGGAAACAGTAATTAGATTACTCCGTTACTGAAATAAGTGACGCTGTTTATTTAAACCTGGTTATTCCCATCACTGTACTGCTTCTACTTCCTTATGAATCTCCACCACTAACATCTCTCTTCTTTCTGGTACTGATGCCTTGCTCACTGCTCACAGCCCCAGGCGTCCACACCCCTGCTGTACGGACCTATGATAACCCCTATGCCTGAGAACAGCCTGTGCTTGCTGCACGACCTTCCTTGAATTCCATTACCGCTACCAGCCTCAGCACACTTAAACTCCTCCGTCTTATGTTAAACTTGTTAGCTCAGATTTAAAATCTAAGATTTTACACAACTTTATACTTTACACAATCAAAACTCCTTTGTACCTTTTTGGTGAAGCAGCCACGACCGATGTTATCGACCATAACCTGACGGCACAATTTGCCTTGTAAGGCACTTTTCACAGAGTTGATGAAACTCGACTTTCCAGCTCCAACTGGTCCATGAAGAAGAATCCTGAGCTGCAGATCCCGTCTCTGAGGTTTGTAGTTGTTCAGATACTGTAGATCATCCTGTGTATTCCTGCTCAGGGAAGGAGACTGATTTAGCTGCCGTTATCTTGGATGATTCTGTAACAGAAAATGGTGGAAAACTGCAGCTTTCTGTGGAGTGTAAACACACTTACCCCCAGTTTATTTGCCTCCATGGTTCATCCAGAACTGATAAGTCACATGTTGAAGAAAGAAGAACGGTCAATGTACAAACATGTGATTCAGTATATGATCAGCTGAACTATTGTTCTGTTTTTAGGTACCCTTACGTGGAGGAGGGGAAGGTGGATCAGATGTAGAAAACCATCCTCCCATGTCTGGAAAGCAAACATTTAGTCTGAGTGGATGTTTCAAGAAATGATTCTGTTTCATCTTCCATCAAGTGAGTGACACGATCAGTAAATGATTAATACGTTTATAATACATAATCTTTGGATGTTTTCATGATCTGAAGCACTGTAAGTTAAAGAGAATGATACCTGGAAATCCTTTACTTCATATTTGAAAACCAGCAACAGAATCAAGCTGAAATCTGACACTGGACACTGTTAGTCATCATGCAGACAGTATGAAGTCCTCCTCCCTTCACTGCTTTCACTTTCACCTCGGTCCCATAACTTACCAGAATTCCCCTCATTCTCTTTAGATGAATATGAATTATAAAAACACTGATGGATTCATTGTACTATGAAAACGTTTTATCACACGCACATGTTTTTCTTAGTATTATTTAACTGCAGCTGGATGAAGGAGTGAAGAGATACTGTCTGCTCGGATTCAGACAAATGAAGCAAAATGTTTCACAGCTGAAGAAAGAATAATAATCATTTTACAAAAACCTGGTAGAATATATCATCACCTAAAGTAAGATACATAATTATGTGTTTAAGTCCACTTTCAGAACACGTTTAGAAATGAACGGAGTATAAATTCTTTCAGAAGGCTTCATCTCTCTCTCCTTTAATTTGGTAACAAGTATTAACAGAATCAAGCTTAAATCACCAGACGACATGAAAACGTCCTACCTTCAGTCTTCTCGCTGACCTCAGAGACACGCAGTCAGAGACACAGTGGTTAGAGACACAGTGGTCCTCCACCCGTCACTGTTATTCGCTTTCACTTTCATTTTTAACATGACTCTTTATTGGACCAAATCCTCATGAGAGTTTTTTTCCTAGTTAAAAACAACACGTTTGTGTGCGATTGTTGAGCAGTAACTAAATCCACCATGACTGAAATGATCCAGATTGACACTTAATGTACGTTGAAGGTAGAATTTGTGGCATTTGAGTCTGATGTCCAGTAAAATGTATTTTAATGCCGATCGTAATCATACTGAGGTAAAATTTCAAAGCAGTTTGTTATTATTTGCACCGACTTGTTCCCGTTGCCCAGGGTCACATTAAATAATGTGTCACAGCATACGACCCTTAGGTCCTATGTGAGGACAGTGTCCTCCGCTAAACCCAGGACATTTTAACTCGTTTGTCTCCCTCTGCTGGAAACGTGGTGTCTGCTTCCAGTCTCCAGTCCTTCAGCCTTCCTCTTATTTCAGGAATATCCAACCTAATATCCCACCACTGAACTCTGAACCTTACTTCTCCTCCATGACTCTGTGAGACTCTAAACTAAAACTAACTCTAAACTCTGTTCAGTCTCTTTTACTACAGTCTCTCATCTGCAGCTCTGACAGTCATCGCTAGCCGACATGAAATGATTTGCTCCTGGTGATTCACTGCAGGAATGTTACATGAGACGCCAGATTTAGTGTTAAATAGGAATAATTAGTATTGTGTAAGCTGATATAGATAGATAGATAGATAGATAGATAGATAGATAGATAGATAGATAGATAGATAGATAGATAGATAGATAGATAGATAGATAGATAGATAGATAGATAGATAGATAGATAGATAGATAGATAGATAGAAGACTTTTTCAAGCATCTTGACTTAAAACACAGTGATTTCTGCTGTTACCCAGTCGACTTGCTTCCATTCTGATATTCCCAATTTTCTTCATAGTTTCATCTCCAACAGACGCTGTGAAATCTTAAGATTAAACCAGAATAATGATGATAAATTCATCACTTCCTCCTGTGTGATAACCAGTGATAATAGAATCAACCATAAACGCTCTGACATCTTCTCTTTACTGCTTCTGCTTTTCAGAGTCTTCCTCCGTCTCTTCAGGCCACATTAATACGGGGCATGAAAATATAAAAGAAAAAATATTCAGAGACACATTGTGACTGAAGACTATTCGGCATGTTACCTCTTTGGCTTCGACGTATTATTGTGATGACGATCGTGATTATAAATTATCATTGTCATTATTCCTGTGAGTAAACAAGCCAAAGACGGGGAGACGTTGCTTCAGTTAAGGTGTTGGAGATATTTGTAGTTTTAATAGCAAGTCTTTTCTGTCCTGTGGTTATCTCGTGTTATTCCATTGTTTTAATGTGTTTTGACAAAAGGCTGAAACATTCATGGGAACACACCTGATGATGCATCGTGTTGGTGAGATATTAACGTAATATGCAGCAGGTTAATTCCTCCGTCCTCAGTGTTTCCATCAATGATGCATCTAGAATTAAAGTTCTGCAGAATTAAGGGTCGTTTTTTATGAACTTCATCCTTTTCTGCTTAAACTTTATGTTATTGTTTTAACGTGTTCATATGAACAAAAAGAAAATGTGCAAAGAGCATCCTGAAAGCTAACAAATCCAAATCTGTTTAGATTATTATATTAATAGTGATAGAAGCAAGCCCCCCCCCCCCAGTGAAATGCCGCTGCAGCGCTGACGAAACGACTCTTTTCTCGTCTACATCAGTTTTTCCTGCAGGTTTGAAGCGTTTTTCAAGCAGCTGTGTGGGCGTTGCATTTGTTTACGGGGACGGGGGGGCAGGGGGGCAGAGGGGGGCGGAGTGGGGGGTGATTGACAGCTCACTTCTTTTTTTTTTTTTTAAAGGACACTTCTATCAAAGGCTCACTACCCTGTGGACTCCATCAGGCTTTGAGTTACATCCTGAACGTGCCTGCTTGGCTTTTTCATGAAGGGGGGGTGTGGGGGGGTGTTTGTGTGCATCCAACCGTGGTGAGAGGATAATGGGAAAGTAAAGAGCATCATTACCTCTCTCCATGCCGCGCTGCACCTCTTTCCTCCGCCCCAAAACACCAGGAAAAGACGGGCTGGATGTTGGCGTCTCGGTGCTTTGGATCTGGACCCGTGAAAAACATTAAACTGCACAGACTTTAAGAAGCTCAGCAGTTTGTTTTTATTGCTTCAGGCGCAGGTAACACAGGCTTTAAGCAGCTCTGACAACATGCACACACATACAAACCCCTGCTCAGGTCAGAGGAATGACAGCAAGATCAGACACGTACTTTAAGATCCACACGCTTTGTTCGCCCACCAGCACTCACAGCGGAAACTGGAAACAATTCCCATCATCTCCATCGTTTACACTTTTCTTTCAACACATTCATCAGTAAATTTCAGGATATTTCCAAGGAAATCTTGTATTTCCTGGTTGGTTGTTATGAAACTGTGAGGAAGGTTAAATAAATTATTGCTTCTGTTTTGTTTTCAGCAGAGTGGTTTGACATGTTGTGATGTGTGATAATCTGGGGTCCAGTCTTAGTCCTGGCCTTAAGTTTGATGGTTTTTATTTGATGAGAATCTTTGCGGTTTTGGAGCTGGCTGGTTGTTCAGATCTCAGCCGTAGAAAGCTGTCAGAGCACCACAGTCTCAGAAGGCAGAATGATGGCTTTTCAATTTATTATGTTTTCATTTTCTTGTCCCTTTGGTTTAGGAAAGCTGCCACAGTCTGCAGGCAGTTTCCTTTAAAGGATGTGGCTGTCATTTCCAACATTTAGTAATTATTCCCTCCCACAGCCCCCCCCTCCCGCCCCGTCCTACGAGCTCATAACTCCACATTTCACCTCCGCCACAAGGTTTAAACGTACTCCTGGAGGCTGTAGCTGTCCTTGATGTCCTTTTGAGGGAGTTTGGACGAGACGAGCCTCTGCTCCTGTTCCACTGGAGGTTTCTCCTGCTGAGCTTTCTCTGGATTCACCTCGTCCGTCTGCAGCTGGACGCTTTTGTTTTGCCTGGTGCGTTTTACCGAGTGCTCACACTTGCGCCTCTGCTGCTCATTGTGGTTCAGTCTGTCGGAGGAATCATACTCCGGTCGTCTTGTTCTTGTTCCGGGACATGACAAGCAGAAAATGACTCCTCCAGCCAGGAGGAAGCCAGCGGAGATAAACGTGACACAGAGGGCTCCGCCGGGCTGATACTTGCTGCTGTCCGGCAGGTCCGTGGTGAGGAAGGTGGTGATGACTTGGTTGGTGAACCAGGACGCGGGGACCAGGCAGAGAAGGCTGGCCAAGATGAAGCAGCCCCCTGCTGCGATGGCCGTGTGTCCCTTCGCTCGGTGGCTGCCTCCCCAGCGGGTACATTTGAGCCCCAGGGAGGCGAGGCACAGTCCAAACAAGGCCACCATGCAGGACAGAACCATGGCGGCCCGCATGGTCTGCAGATACGCTGGCAGGGACAGCATCGAGTTCTTCATGGTGCAGCTGAAGACGCCAGAGCTGTACCAGACGCAGTCCATCCATAGACCCTGCATCTGCGAGATAGGGGTCATGATGTTGGACCAGATGTTGATGCTCACCTTCCAGTTGGGCAGGACAGTGGCCACGGTGGCACCGAGGACGCCCAGGAGAGCCAGGGCAAACGCCAGGATCTGGACGGCAGCAGACAGCATGGCTGTCCCCCACCCGCTCAGCCCGGTCCAGCTCCGCTCCCGGTCGGCGTCCCGGGCAGGTCCTGACAGCAGATAATTCGTCAGCGCAGGCTCCAGCGAGCTGCAGCCAGCGGAGAAATGAGAAGTGAAGTGAGCGTGGGAGCGTGACGGACACACAGCTGAGCCTGCTGATGGGAATCTGGTTCTCTCACAGATTCTGGATCTCCGTTATACGAGGGGGTGTAGGCGCGATGATTGCCTGCATTAGTTGCAGCTGATGTGGTGATCATTGGCACTCAATTATATCCTTTTAAAGCTGCAGTGTCCCTCAGCGTCCGTCCTTTCTTCCACTGCAAGAAACACAAAGAAAGCAGAAACTGAGAAGTGAAGTTGTTTGCTCCTGATCTATTGATCCTGATCTCTGGATAGAGTTAAAAACCCAACAGCTGGTTTTCGTTTCTGAGTCGAGTTGTACGGAAAGTGGGCTCTTACCTGTGTTGTGTCTTTGGTGGCGTCTCCGTGAGTGACTCCTGAGGACGAAACCAGAAGCAGTGTGAATGAAACAGGATGTGTGGCTTAACAGACTCCAACTACTCCTCTGCCTCCTGTCTCCTTGGCAACTGTACATACAGTGTCATCCCATTGTGGATCCTGGAAAAGAAGCTCTAGGCTTCCTTTCTTTTTTCCTCTACAACCTGATTCTGAATAGCAGCGCTGGTTCAGTCATGGAACTGGTTTGTGTCTGTAACCTGAAGGTCGGTGCTGCTGGAGCAGCCGCAGAGCAGCGTTCTTATCTGATGAGTTGATGGCGGTGTACGTCAGACCTGCAACGCTGCTCAAATGTTGTCGCATCTGACCACGCGAAAGCCGCCTGTTACCTGGAAATGTTTGATTTGGCTGTTTTCAAGCTTTTCCGAGCAACAATCAGGCACAGAAAGAGTTTTACAAGCGTTTGGAAAATGTTGCGCTGCCTCTGGAAGGCGATGGCGGGCGTGAAGGTGAAAGCTCATTACCAGTTATTGCTGATAATATCTGCTCCACGTCTGAAAACGGGCACAGTCCAGACGACCGACGGGATCATTCGTGCTTTTGAAACAATTACCACGCATCAATCACTTCCACGTTTTTGCTCTTATTTGCTGATAAAGCCGCCGAGCTGCGAGCGTGAATCAAGGTGTCGCCCGTCATGTGACTCTGAAGAATCACCCACTGCAACGCGCTGATAAGCGTCCGCAGACCGCCCACCCGTCCTGCAGCGCTGGGACCCGGCGTTCAGCCCGTTATTACCATAATCCTCCACAGTGGCTTTATCAGCATCGGACCTGCTGAGACACGAGCAGCTTCCACATAAACACACATTTACGTTTCACCGTCGCCTCCATGTGGGAAAACTCAACTCTGTGGACACTGGTAATGATGTGTGTGTTACTGTGTTGGTACAACAAGTCAAAGAAAAACAGTCGCTTCTGGTTCCCACTGCAGAGCTGACGTCATCGTGAAACATGACGACTGTGGCTTTAATATCGGCTGCACAACTGCTCCTTTAAAATGAGGAAATATCAGCGGAATCGTTTTCGCTCTGACTGTTTTCAGGCCTCAAACTACGGAATATTCTCCCTGATTTTATTATTTTATTCCTGTGACTTTCCAGATTTGACTTTTGACCATAAAACAAAGTGATTGTTAGATGAATATTTTATTATAGAAGGTCATTGTTTCATTTTAATCAGCTGGTAAATTCAGTTTAATTTGCGTCTGAAAGACATTTTTTTCAGTTCATGCATCAGGAGCTCGACTGGGTCAGATTTTATTATAATTTATTTGAATCTATGATTTATTTTTATTAAACCATAAAAATAAATAATTCTAATCCTTCAACTACAATAAGACAAAGTAAACTGAAATAAATATTAAAAGGGAATTAATGTAAAAAGACAGTTTTAGAAATATTTCTTTTTGTTACATATGATGTTGAATGAAGTTACTCAATATATTGAAGTAATGTTTAATTCAGTTTGCAATAATAATTAGACTTGTCCTGTTTTTTTTGCCATTAAACACAAATTTTACACAAACACATATTTCTGTTCTATTATATATCAATCAAATTACACATGTTCCTTTTTTTAAAATTTAAACTGAAATTAAATCAGGTTTAAAATTTTCTATTTTCTATTTGGAAAAATGACTTAAAATTCAAATCAGTTCTATAACGTCACTGAACGAGAAATGAATTTTAACACAATGAGTCGCTCTGATGGATTTTCTCTCTGCCTGATTTTTTATTGAGATGAACAGAAACAAACAGCTGGTGGAAGAAAAACCTGGAAAACCTGGATTCAGAAAACGATCAGTGAATGAACAGAAATAAGTGCTGGTTTAATTGTTGGGTGAATAAATGTAACTGCAGCCGAAGGCGACGTATTCAAATGTTTGGTTGAAAAGATACAAAGAGAAGAAAAAAGATGTGACATTTTAATCCCAGTCATTGAAGCAACATTCAGCTCGTTGCCGAGCAAATAGAAAAGTGTCCCTTTAAGTCCAGCAGCGTCCAGACGTCCTGTGTGAACATCCCACCGCTGATGTGGAACGCGGCGTCCGTCTAATAGCAGCAGATCTCTGGAGGTTTGAGTCGACGCCGCAGGCCTCGAGTCTGAACGCTGCAGAGGACGGAGACAGAAACACTCTGCTGCTCCTGCACCTTGATTTATTTCAGCGCCATTTGGCCTCGTGAGCATTTTATTTTTAAGATCACCTCATTTCTGCTTTTTACTCAGATGGTGCAGGTATTTGGTGCAGGCACTAGATTTCATTTGAATCATTTGTTGTTGTTCAATTTCTAAATAAAAATGTTTTCTTAAAAAAAAAAAAAAATGTTCTTAATTTCATTTAACATTTTTAAAATTTTATTTTACGTTTTTTTTCCACTGACTTTTCCTCGTTCTTCACTCGACAGTTTGATATTTATTAATTCATTGAGGTGAATGAAGTGAAATTAGCTTTAACATAAAACAGTTCATTGTGAGGTCGGTTTGGCTTCAGTCTGTGGGTGGACATATTTTCCTCCTACTCGTTTTGAAATGAAGGCGATGACACTGAGGCGGAGGAAGAGGAGTTGGGTTTAATCTGAAGGGACGTCCAGTCGTCCTGGATTAGACGCGTTTAAAGGAGGAACTTCCTCCTCCGTCCTGTTCTTCTTTAAATCGAGTGCGGCTGAAATTAGCTTCACATGAAAGCAGACGGTTTGACCTCCGACCCCTCAGTCACGGTGATAATAGTCTAAATCAAACCATCTGCCCCAAACAAACCCCCCCGAGGCTCCATCCCGCCATCAATCACAGCCAGACGGGAATTTAAATGAAGTGCTTTATCTGGGCTGAACACAGGCGCCGTGAATGAATGAATTACACAGACCTGCAGAGACTCCGCATGAAACAAGACTTTACACTAAAACATGAGCTTCTACCTGATGAGACGTTTCTCTTTGTCCCCAAAACAAAGACAATTCATGGTTTATGTCCCAACAACACGAGTAAAGCGCTGGAAATAATCGTCTCTCTGATCCTTTTCATGCAGCTTAACTGCATCAGCACGTTTTCAATCATAATTACAACTTTTACCGTAATGAGATTAAATGTGTTGATGCTGTAAAAGTCTGAGCTCAGCAGATGCTAATGGTTAGCATAGCAGCTCTGCTCTATTTACACACCTGCAAAACGAAATAAATAAAAAACAATATCAATAAATAAATCATTAACTAAATAACGTGGAGAAACTGGACATAAGGCAGGACCAGAGAGTTCCTTTACTTCTTTAGCCGATCTTAATTACCACCGTTTATGCTAATGAGCTAATGAACAATGGACAGAGGAGGGTCAACCAGGCCCCAGATAATAAAGTTTCCTCTTGACTCGAATAAAACGTCACTTTAAATAATATTGGCAGAGAAGCACGTTCAGTAACTTCAGATTGTTTAAGTTTTGATGGTTTCTTTGTTAAAAATAAGCTGCACTTATTGTTTAACCAAAGGATTAATCAGCAGATTAGAATATAATTAATAGATCATTTCATTTAATAAAAAAATAAAAAATAAAAGCTGTTCATAAGGAAAGATGAGAAGAAGCTCATCTGAGCCTAAATGTCCTCCAGCCACTCGGCTCTGGCCCGTTTTCAGATCCATTATTCGAGAGGGGAATAACAGTGGATTCTCACCCGAGTCCAACAACCAGACAAGATTAACACGTCCACTGTTTAAAGTCTGGTTGAAGGACCTGACGCTGACCTGCAGTCAGACGCTGCTCGTCGTCCTACAGTCGCTTCAGGTACGTGTGCGTTTAAACAACGTCCACTTCAGCACATTCCTGATGTTCACACCGACTGAACAGAAGCCGAGGAAACAGGTTCCTCTTTAAAACACTCATCAGTGAGTCCAGAGAACAACATATCAGCACAGAGAGACCTTTAAACTATCCATCTATTTCTGACCCTTTTCCTGCTCAGTGGAATCAGCTGATTTATTTTCAGATAGAAATATCAATTCTTCCTTCAGACGTGTGATGGACACACGTGCTTTAAAATATAAATGATATAATAATGTAGAATGTAATTATCATCCTGTGTCTTTGTCCTGAACTGGACGTTTGTAGCTGCACATGATCACAGAGAGAAATGAAAATATAGAAATGCTTCTTTGTTTCAGAGGGAAGAGCAAAGAAAAGGATGAAGCTGAGATCAGAAACTTCAACTACACCAACAACCGTGTTTCCATCTGTCCAGAAACAGTTTGTATCTTAAAATATTTCCTGGAGACTTGTCTCGATCCAAGCATCACCGTTATCTTCACTAAAATGAATCCAGCTTAGCTCATACTGATCCCAGATGAAACCCAGCCGAGCCTCATCTGAGCCATGAAAACCACGGGACCTGAGACAACCTGAACCTGACCTTCTTCCATCTTATATCTAATACAAAACCCATCTTTACCCAAATACCACAGATTTAGCCTAAAGCTAACTCTAACAAACCTACATCTGAACCAAACCATATTCACACAACGTGAAGCTAATCTGACTGAACGCTCAAGTAAACCCAACCTATCAGCTCCTTAAACCAGAGAAACTGATCTCACCTCATCCAGCTTTAAATCAGAAACGTTACCGTGTCCCGGCGTTTCTCGGTCTGGTCCTGGGGCCACTGCCCTGCACGTTTTCAGTGTTTCCTGCTCCAACACCTGGTTCAAACACATGGCTCCTCATCAGGCCACTGCAGAAACATCCACAACACACGTCTTATCCCAACAAATCTAAACCTTCAGCCAAAAACCAACCGTACATAATTCAGACCTTCAGGCCTAAACATTAATAAACTGAATCACTGATTATTCTCTGACTAGCTCAAATCTGTAGTGACTCTTTTAACAGTGTGTTTTCACTGTGCTAACTCTAGATCAGCTCTGGTCTGTGTGAAAAGCACCAGGCTGGTTCATGCTAAATGAACCAAAGCCTGACAGCTGCTCCAAACACGTCACTCACTGAAACACAACAAGAACATTTCATTTGGAGACAAAAAAGCTTCAGGAGGAAACGTTAAGATCAAAAATCCTTTAATTAAATACTTTGCAATTCACTGGTCATAAAAACCATCTACACACGTCTTAAGAAAATAAATTACCAAATACTTTAACAGTTAATAAAAAATAACCTGCAAAGTTCCATTGAAGTGAAACACTGTCGTCCTTCTAGGGCTTCGGTCACAAAACTGAAATATAAATATGAACATAAGCATCCAGCAGCTCCAGGGTTTCACCTGGAACCACCTTTGTCAAGAACAATAATCTGCTGCACAGAGAAAACGACTGTACATAGAAGAATATTTACAACTGCAGAGTTTAAAAAATATCCACAAGTTCAGGCAGCGAACAAACACCCACAACACGAGTTCTGTTCAGTTAATCTGCTACATAAAAAGACGACATGTTAGATCATTTCCACCAAAGAGTCTAATCGTTCAGCTTCGTTTGATCCGATAGGAAAACTCTAGGAAACTTTCCACGGTTCCTGGAAAAGTTTCCGAGGTTTGTCTGAGAGAAAACGATTCTCTCTCTTTGTTTATGACTTTGCTCTTTTGTCGTAGTGTTTCTCTGACATGTTTCATCCGTTTTATTTGGGCGACTGAAGGAAACATAAAGACACATTGAGTTAAACTGTCATTGCTCTTTTGGAAGTCAAACATGTAAACTGCATTTATTTACTTAAAAATGCTGAGAATTGTTTCATGGGTGTCGATATTTCACAATACTTCAGAATGAGTTTAACGGACAAACATCAGATTGATGCAACTTTAACGTTTCAAGACTAAAGCAGTAATTTTAAAGACAGTTGTGATTTGAGGAACATGAGTGACTAAAGGCAGAAGGACAGAAGGCCACTGGTGCAGATGAGAAAAACTTCTTTTATCTTCGTCTTATGTCTTTTGTTCGTTTGACTTGGAGGAGTTGTTATGTTATTTAATGAGATGTTAGCTCGTTAGCTTTAGCCCTGTAGCGTGGGCACGGTGGCCTTCTGCATCCCCAGCACGGCGTCGTAGAAACAGTCCTCGTTGACCATGGAGGTCATGCTCTGAACGCTGAAGTCTCTCTCCAGCAGGCTGCCCAGCTCCAGCACATCTCCTGCAGAGCTCCATCTGCTCTCCTCTCCTCGCTCGGCCTCCTCCTCGGCGAAGTTCAGCCTCTGTAGCTGGGCCTCCAGCTCGCCGGTCAGCGAGCAGAGTCTGGTCCTCTTCCCCGCGGAGGCGGTGGCGGCGCTGTGCCGGTGGCTGGGCAGCAGGGGCTCGGAGCAGGTATCCCCCAGGAGGCTGTCAGGTCTCTGGGCCTCCTCAGGCCAACGAGGAGGCGTCCTCTGGGCGTCAGGGCCACAGCGCTGCTGCCTCCTCCTCCAGGAGCTGCTCCGCTCGGCTGTGGACGGCCTGGTCCTCCTCAGGGAGCCGGCGGGGGCCCGGTCTCTGATGAGGGACCGTAGAGCTCGCAGAACGCTGGCCTTCGTCTCCAGGCCACTGAAACAGAAACACCACGAAGCTTCAGCTTCATCGACTGATAACAGGGAGACAGTCTGCACATGTTGCTCCAAACGCAGCGTGACCACGTTAGTCCTGTCCCTGCTGCTTTCCACTCGCCGCCTGCTCGTTTTAGAATAACACTGACATTTTACCGAGCCCCTGAACACACCGCTACACAGAAATCCTGTTTCTTTGTGTCACCTTGGCTTTTTATCCTTCATCTTTGATTGATTTTAGTTTTAGTTTCATTCTATTGCTGTTTCAGCATCAGTGCAATGATCACTTTGTATCTGAACCACACTTTAGTTCAGTGCGTCAGAAATAAACTTTGACTTGTGTTATGTTGTTGATACGATGACCGACAGATTTAGAAGAAGTTTTGGTACGAACAGAAGATGAGGTTGTTTTATCATCGACAAAAATGTCCATCACCTTCTCCAGACGTGGATTTTCTATTTTTCAGTAAACTAACATCTGGAGGTAACTGGTCTCTATTAACTGGTGACGTGTCTCAGTCCTGGTGTGAATCTGGACCGAGACGATGTTTGTACCTGCTGCACAGCTGGAACACCGTCTCCGGTCGACCCTCCACCTCCGAGCGGCTGTGAACCAGCTCCCAGACACACGGGTCCTCGGAGCCTGGAAACAAACCACAGAGTCGGCTCAGACCGGCAGAGCGCCCCCTGGTGGAGGAGCTGCTGTAACTACACATACGCAGATCTCCACCGCCCTCTGATTGGCCACTGACCTGTGACGTTGGCCGGTCTGACCTGGACGGCTGAAACTGGGATTAACCAGCGGAACCTGAAGGGGTCCAGATCAGCTGAGCGGGAGCCGGTCTGTCCAGCACCACATAAACACACACACACACTGATTGGTTATTAACTCATTAACTTAATTTTGCTTTTCTACCCAAAGAGGCTTTAAATAGTTATAGATATGGAGGAACAGAACATGCATGAGTTGGTGAGCAGGGAAAAAGAGACATTTCTGTGTCTGTGTTTAGGCAGGAACAGGCTTCCACAGAGATGTGAGTAAAACTAAATGCAATCAAACCAAGTCTGGTCTGAAACGTTTTAAAAACGTTACGGACCATGTTCAGGTGTGAGGTAAAGAGCAGGACTGGACTCACCGTCCTCTTCTTCAGCTTGCAGCTCTCCCTGTAAACCAGGATGACGGCCTGTTTGAAGACTGACAGGAGCAACAGAAGCTACGTTATGAACGTTCTGGTCTTCGTGGCAGAGAAAACCAAAGAGAGCGCGCTCTTACCGAACAGCGTGAGCTCCGGGTCCTTCCTCAGACGACCCAGACAGGGCAGAGGGTTCAGCCACACCACCGCCGAGTGCACCAGGAACTCCCCCATCGAGATCTCCCTCACCTGGGAGCAGGAGTAGGGACACTTTTTGATTCAGTCCATCTTCAGATGAAAAGCTTTATTAGTCTTTTTTATCCGTCATAGGTTCAGCCGGCAGAGTTTTTAATTATTACATTTAGTCATAACAACATTTCACATGTCACCAGATACTTTCTCTATGAAATATGATGAAGTTTATATGTGTAAATATCAGATATGAGCTGTCATTGATCATTTATAAGGTTTGATCAGCGTTTACAGCAGAGCAGCGACTTTAATGGACGTTTTAAGCTAAATGCTAATGCTAATCCATTAGCCGCTCTTCTGTCCACTGTTCACATGTGTCAGTAAAAGGTCAGGTAGCAGGTAACGGCCTCAGCTCAGATCTACGTCAGACGCTGGTTTCTGCGTTAACACTGACGTAAGAACTGAGGGCGACGCCCCTTCTCCAGTCACATGACTGGGTCGCACAGATTTAATCCACGTGCTCTACCTGCCGCCTGTCAGCGCTCTGCTCTGCAGTCAGCTGATCGAACACGCAGCCGTAGTCCTCGTAGATCTTCTGCATCTCGTTGATGTGACTCGCCACCTTCTCCATAGCTCGCAGCGCCTCTGAGTGGACACGAGAGGAACAACAGCTGATTAGCATGTCCACAGCTAAAGGTGCTAAAGGTGCTAGAGGTGCCCCCTACAGGCTGGAGTCCTCACTGCACCCTCCGCCATACAGGTGTCAGAGGTGTGTGTGTTACCTTCCAGGTGTGTGTGTGTGTGTGTGTGTGTGTGACCTGTCAGGTCTGTGTATGTGTGTGTTACCTGTCAGGTGTGTGAGTGTGTGTGTGTGTGTGTTACCTGTCCGGTGTGTGTGTGTGTATGTTACCTGCCAGGTGTGTGTGTGTGTTACCTGTCAGGTGTGTGTATGTGTGTGTGTGTTACCTGTCAGGTGTGTGTATGTGTGTGTGCGTGTTACCTGTCTGGTGTGTGTGTGTGTGTTACCTGTCCGGTGTGTGTGTGTGTGTGTTACCTGTCCGGTGTGTGCGTGTTACCTGTCAGGTGTGTGTGTGTGTGTGTGTGTGTGTGTGTGTGTGTTACCTGTCCGGCGTGTGTGTGTTACCTGTCAGGTGTGTGTGTGTTACCTGTCAGGTGTGTGTGCTCGGGGCTCTCGGGGTCGGTCATGGACACCAGCTCTCGGAGCAGCAGTGGATACTTCAGGACCCTCTGAACAGGTTTGATCAGGTAGGACTCCAGAGACGATGAGTGCTGATTGGTCGGGTTCCTGGCTTCCAGGAAGTGCTTGAAGGCGCCGTCAGTTTTCGCTGCATCACAGACGCAGGTTTAAAGTTTCAGTGGAGTCATACATTCAGACTAAAATAGGTTTGTTCTCTGATCGTCACCTCTCTCCAGAACCTTCTGGACTTTGATGTGGTTGGCACAGAAGCCGCTGTAGAGCTTGAAGTGGTCGGCGTAGTAAAGAAAGGATCCACCCAACGAGAACAGGAGCTTCTGGAAATGAGAACAGACTCAGAGAGTGAAAACTAAAGAACAGCCTGAGCAGAGGTCACTAAAAACACAATCTGCAACAACCAACTAAAATACGGATACAACAACAAGGAAAACATGTAGAAAATACTGTAGAATAGGACATGATGCTAAAAGTAAAATCTATCTATAAATAAATGACTGATTGAATCAACAAAACCAAACTAAACCGTCACCTTGAACTGTTCAGGTGTTTCCAGGCTGCTGAAGTTGGGACAGGCAGCGATCCTCTCCTCCAACGTTTGGAGGAAAACTCTCTGGAAATCCAACATCTCAGGAAGACTGCCAAACAGCGCCTCCATCTGACAGAGACAGGTAGTGTCAGACAAACCAGAACCACCTAACCAGCGTTCACTCGTCTTTCTTTGGTTTTTACCTCGTCTTTACTGAGGAAGGTCTCCCTCTGCAGCGGCGTCAGGTAGATTTCAAACAGACAGACCAGATCCTGGCAGAGACAAAGACAATCCGTCACTAAACACTCATTCATTTCACTGTTCGGTTTGAGTGATGATATATTACAGAAGAATAAATAAAACACAACAGCTGTTTCACAAAAGACTGAGCAATACTGAGACATATTAGTGGTTTATTTTTTAAATTTGAATCCAGATTCATTGATCTTTTTCTTTATTTTCTTCTTATATGTGTATTTGCGGTGTAATTGTGGTGTTAGAGTTGCAGTGGAGCAGCCGTCTGACTTGCTTCACGTCTCTGCAGCTTTCTGACCTTGACGTAGGACTTCTCGGTGTCGACCAGCTCCTGGATGACTTTACGTAGGCGCTGACACGCGCTCAGGTGGGCGGGGCTCGCCGGTTGCAGGCCGGCCTCTCTGCCGTACGGGTTCTTGGGAATGTTGGCCGCTTGGCCTTCTGGGAAGGTCCGATACAGCGAGTAGACCTGGTCCATGTTCTGAGAGGGAATCACATACGGAACCCGGTTTTATAAAACTGCGGCAGAACCAGTGGGCGTCATGACTGTGAAACCAAAGCGTGAGGAGATCTCCCTGTGTCTGGCTGCAGCCCCAGCGCCCAGTCAGCAGTTAGGTAGTTTTAGGTACATGGTTCTGATGTTTGTTCAAGTTATTATAAAAGCAAGAAGAGACATCACGATTATCGACAGTTGCCTTTGAGAACCAACGTCTGAATAAGTGTTTGTCTGTTTGAATGAATACTGAAACTGACCTGAAAGAAAAGGTCAAAGCTCAGGTTTAAATGAACCGGAACCAGCCTGAACCTCGACCAATCTGGATGGGTATGGGTAAATCAGGAAGCTGAATGTGTCTGGCTGATTTCTGGGCATGTGAAAGTTGGCAGCTCAGTGAGAGATCAGACGGATTAACACCAGCAGGTGGTTAAACATATAAACACAGGCTGCTGCAGCTAACGGGGAAGCTAACAGCTAACACCACGGACGGCCTCACCAGACACCTAAACACACACGGAAACAAACCGTCCAACCAGAGCAGTCCAAGGAGACATGGACACCGTCAATAAAACTATGACCAGGACGACACAGAAGTACAAACAGGGCTGAAGCAGCAGTGATAAACCAACACACATCAGGCTGCAGATAATTTTAATTCTGCTGCATGATGTGAAAAAATATTTAACCCACAAGAAACAGGAACCGTTTCTTACCAAGCTGCTGCTTCTCTGTTATTTCATAAAGTCCTGATTGTCCTACTGACTGTCCCGAGGTAACTGGTCCTCATCTGTCTCCACCTTTCTGACCTTTCCTCCCTCACTCTATATGCAGCTCAGCGTCATGGGCCTGTTTACCAGCAGAGTGAGTCCGTCGGGTGGACGCTGGCAGCCCAGGCACCGAGCCGCCTCATCCAGCAGACCCACCAGACGCTCCAGCAGCCCAGTGCCCTGGAACACCTCCTCCTCCTCCTCCTCCTCCTCCTCCTCCTCCTCCTCCTCCTCCTCCTCCTCCAGCGTCTCCCCGTCCTCTTCCAGGGGAAGCACCCAGCACAGAGCTCCCATGTTGAGGGACGATGAGTCTGGGGTCAAAGTTCGCCTCCCGGAGCCGTGAGAAGAGGAGCAGCTAACAAACAACATGTACTCGGACCCTCTCTCGCCATTAATCTGACTTTACTCACAGCGAACACTCTCCTGACGGACTAAGCTCGGATTATGAGGCTGAATGCAGGTCATCTAACCCTCAGAGGATTGTGGGGAAGGATTTCTACAGGTATGTTTGAGGAGGAAACAGCTGCCTCCTTTGGATTCATCGTGTCAGATATTATGAAGATGCATGAGGAACCCTCTGTCTCCATCTCTATCCGACTTTATCGGACAGAAACCGCTGATTCAACAACGGTCCAGTCATCATAATATAAATGTGTTGTGGTGGAGATTTAAAGGTTTTCTCAATGACCCTGAAGCTCACCTGCTCAGCCGGCTCCTTGTCCTCAGACGGCCTCGGAGACATGTCTTCAGAAACAGGAAGCAGGACGACGGCTGGATCAGGGACGAGCGAAGAACCTGGGAACACATGCCACCAAGAAATAAACTTAACTCCTCCCAGCTGACAGGAGGAATGTTCTGTAGTGGCCCCCAGCCTGTACATTCTGTGGAGTCTCTGCTGAAACACCAGACTCAACAGAACTGTAATTATCAGGGACAGACAAAATGGAACCAGTCCAACGCCTCCATCTAGTGGACAAATGGTGAAACTGAAGATAATAAAAACAAAACATCCACCTTGTAGTGAAAGTTAGCTTAGCATTGATATGTAGCATGTAGTATTGGTGGCTGTTAGCTTAGCATTGATATGTAGCATGTAGTCTTGGTGGCTGTTAGCTTAGCATTGCTATGTAGCATGTAGTGAATCAGTAGCATTTAGGAGCCAGATTCACTTTAAGAGGTAAAAACCCAACGTGGAGGAACTTTGGGTTCTTTGGTTTGATCCTAACGTCCAGACGGAGAGTGGACCTGGTTCTGTTTCACTAGAACCTTTGGAGAACATGTGAGCTCTGTGGTGTTTCTAGAGATTCTGGGTCCAGGTCTGGTCCAGGTCTGGTCCAGGTCTCCCTCTCAGCCACCTCACATCTTAGTTAAATCTTGAAGGAGCTGAGGTGTGAGACCACCAGTCTGTGTTGATGCTGTTTGATGAAAGCTGGTTTTAAACGTGGGACCTGTTGCATGGTTCCCGGGTACCTGTGGTCCAGGTGAGGACTTCCCTGGGGTCCTCAGGCTCGTTGGGACAGGGCCAGACAGCATCGGGCTCCTCCGGCGCCGGAGTCTCGTCCCTCCTCAGCAGCAGCTGCAGCCTCTGGTGACTGAACAGACTCTGGATGAGGTC
Source organism: Mugil cephalus (assembly GCF_022458985.1). Classification (NCBI taxonomy): domain Eukaryota; kingdom Metazoa; phylum Chordata; class Actinopteri; order Mugiliformes; family Mugilidae; genus Mugil; species Mugil cephalus. The sequence continues at coordinate 671,142 of NC_061790.1, forward strand.
CAGGTCCAGTCCAGACACAGCGTCCCCGTTCACAGCCAGGACCTCGTCTCCGGCCCTGAGGCCTGAGGGGACACGGAGACAGACAGAGTCGGGTACTGTCAGCACTGCAGAAAGGGTCCGTGGGTGGATATCATGATATCTGAGGAAGGCGTCCTCGTAGGACTTTTACCGTCTCTGGCCGACAGTCCCAGAGGATCCACCTCGCTGACAAAGATGTGGCTCCTTCCTGCTCCGTCCAGGTGACCTGTGACTGCGAAACCTGGACAGGAAACATTTCAGGAAAAATATCCTCATCAAAACTAGAAAAACTCCCCAAACTCCTCCTCAGTCCAGCTGACATTCAATGACCTGGACTAGCACAGATCAGAATCTGTCTCTGTCCAACGACAGGTCGGTTCATTCACTGTTCATAGATGAAGAGAAGAGTCTCACCCAACTCTGTCTCTGCATCGACTCGACACATGTTCAGGGTGAAAACTCCGCGAGCTGGAATCTGCTGCTCGTCACACGGCTGGAAACGGAGAGAAGAGGAGTCAACGCTTCAGTTCAGCCACAAGCACCAGCGCTTCACTGCTCCAGGCCTCAACACACTCATTCATTCATGAGGATTCAGCAGATACTACTACTATTATTAGTACTATTACTACTTCTTCCTTCCTCTGGCTTCAGTATCAGTTTGATCTGATTTGTTTTCGTCTCCATGTGTGATCTGAATTTATTGTCCCATCGTCTGTTCAATAAGAGAAAAATGAAGTTACCTGCAGAGCTGCAGCTCGGCCTCCAGGGGGCGCCACCTCCTTCTGCGTGGATTCACAGTCTAGAGTCTGCAGGAGGAAGCAGATTCACATCCATTAGTTCACCTGTTAGTCGTGTGATTCTATAAACACATAGAGGAGCTTTAAATTGAATAAATGGTGAAGCTGAACGGAGGAGGAGGGAGGTTGAAGGAGGAGCAGAGGAAGGAGGAGAGGAAAGGAGGAGAGGTCCTGTGGCAGTGGGAGGTGGAGGCAGAAAGACTGTGTGGACACCATGACACGCTTTCCACTTTAAACTGGATCAGTGGTGGTGATGTTATCAGAGAAAAATGGCCGACAACATTAGTATTCAACAAGAGACACAACACACACACACACACACACACACACACACACACACACACACACACACACACAAAGTTTTTACTCGTCACCAACCAAAAATACGTCCTCAGTCTATATTTATAGTTAATGAAAGCTGATAAAAAAAAGCTGCATGAAAACCAGAACCAGCCCCAGGGAACCATGGGAAAGAAATGTGGTGCTGAAATGACTGGTTTGTGAAGCCGGAGTGGTAATCAGAGCAGAGGAGCCGCCGTCAGCCTGGAGTCTGAGGACCACCGACGGTCAGTGAACACATCGTCGGGAAGGTTGTGTTGTGAACATTTTTCGACATCAACACATAAAAGAAAGGGATCGTTGCACCATGAGTCACATCCCCATCGTTCATCCAGGACGGATCAAACGTTCTTACGGTAAAAGCCTCCAGACTCAGCGCAGAGCTCCAGGAAACGTCTCCCTCCTGCAGAGCACAGAATAACTCCACATGTCCACCTCGTCTTTGAAACTCTGAGGGAGAGACGACGTCTAGCGTCACATGACTCCCTGACAGGAAGCTTAGCTTAGCCGTTAAACGTGACGCCTGCCCATCAGAAATGACACTTTAAAAGAGTCTCCTGGAGCTGATGAGAACTAGAACCAGCGTATGAAACGACTGAATCTCTGCCTGTGCTTCAGGTCAGCGCTGGAAAGTTTAAAACTATGATCACACGTGGTCACGTTACTGTCAGGTGTGAACAGGATTTACTGTGTTTCCCAGTCGATGCAGTGGAACCATCAGACCTAAAAACACTGATTTAACTGAGAGCTGCAGACGTTTAAACACACGGTTTAATCAGGAAGACAAAGGAATCCAGAAACTCCCACAGTCTCACTCTCTGTGAACAACTCTCTGCTGAAACCAGTTACTGACAGGAGAACAAACCTTTGACTCACTGGCAAATACCATTAATCACAATCAAATATCCTTTATTTTTAATCTATATTAATAGTGTGCACCACAAACTGAGTGTTTAGACTTATCATTATTAAAACGTTAACACAATACAGATTCATACAATATACGTGTTGTATGTTTTCCAGCTGTGGTCGTCTGTTCTAAAGCGAAAAAGAATAAAAGCCGTAGGTATTTGTATTTCACACATGGACAAGTTTGTGTATCGTACAAATGAAATGAGTAGCAATGGTTAGAAAACTGGTATGAAAAGAGAAATTAAAGATTTTATTATCTACTGCTACAGATGAGCTCAACCATGCGTCAGTTAAAGTTAAACTCTGAGAGCAGCTGCACAATCAGCTGATTCATGAACATCAGCTCTGAGCTTCTTCTCTGCTGGAGTCTGAAACAAGCGCTGCAGCTTTAAGAAGGAAGAACAAACCAAAGATACACTGAAGGAGGCAGACGCCCGTAAACATCAGATCAGATCAGAGGCTTCGTCATGTGATACTCAGCAGAGACCTGGAGCCGAGATAAACACCCAGAGAGAGGAGCTGACAGAGGAAGCCCAGACTCCAGACATCACTCAGATGCAGCGGAGGACGATATCTGTGTGTGTGTCTTTCTGAGCGTGATGCGTTACCTGGACCGGCGGGTGTTTGGCGTCTCTGCTGCGTCTGTCCAGAGCCTTCAGAGAGGACGGCAGACCTCTTCTTCTGCTGTTTCCTCCTGACAGAGACCGAGTGCGACGCCGCAGCGTCATCTCATCCCGGCTGCACACCTGACGAGTCCAGACACACAGTCACCATCTGGAAAAGGTTTGTGACTAAGAGCTCCAGCGGCTCGGCTGCTTCTTACCAGAGCGTGGAAGGAGGACACCGAGAAGACTCCCAGGCGTCCCAGCGTGCTCTTGGAGGGCCGGCTGACCACGGCCAGGAGGCTCTTCGGGTTTGGGAGCTCGCTGCCCTGCAGGCTGGACAGGTAACACCTGAGTCTGAACAGATCCAGGTTCAGTTTCTCCAGGTTCTGCTCCCACTGCAGGATCTGAACACAGGAGCATCCGCTCTGTTATTAATCCATTCACAGCTCTAGTCTTTACTTTTTTACAACAAAAGCGATGTTCCTGATTTTTCAACGTATTTAAACATTTTGCTGAAAAATGTAGCGTAACTGTGTGAAAAGTCATAGCAGCAATGAAACTGTACAACTAAATATAAAATAAATGATTTTACTAGTGTTAACTGCGTTGGGATCCAGGCTTCAGCTTGAAGAAGATGCTTTAAACATTTGCCTTGTTTCACGGTAGCAGCGTCATCCATTAGCTGGAAGACGTGTGTTGTTTTAGCTCCAACATCTGGAACGGAGGCCGAGCTCCACGTGAGTTTGAGCTCCGTTATTTATCTGTTGCTCCGCTGCCAGAAAATCCTCCCAGCTGTTACATAACGACTTGTGTTACCAAGTTTCTGGCTCAGACTCAGCACAGATTCATCCTGGAAGACCTCATCACTGCTGCTCAGTCTGAGCTCAGGTCTGAGGCTACAGGCGTGAACACACACCCAGAGACGGAAACACCTGAGTCACTGCTTCAGACACTTTTAAATGATGGTGCATCTGGAAGTTATTAGATACTGTGAGGATGGAAGCATCCGGGGTTCACTTCTAGTCTGATCTAACAACATGAGAGAAACACCTTGAAGAAAAATCCAACACGTCCACTGCCCTTTGCTTTGGATTTGTTGTTAATCCCTCACACTCACCTGGCTCTCCACCGCCTTCCTGTTCTTCTGCTCCCTGATGACGGACAGCTGCAGCTCCGCCATCTTCTTCATCTTCCCGTCCATGTCGATCTTGTGCAGCAGCGAGCGGCTCTGGCAGCGCAGGAGGCGCAGGGTGTCCTCCTTCCCCTGGCGCTTGGCCAGCAGGGAGGCGCTGGCGGAGTGGATCGCCGTCACCCAGTTCTCCAGGTCGGTCTGGTTGGTGGCCTGGACAGGACAGAGGATAAGAGTTGGAAAAAGCTGCAGGATGTGGGGAGAGCCTAGAAACGCTCGGCACATATCTCAACATCAGCTTCATTCATAAATACGATTAAAACAAACGGCTCAGAGCCGGAGAAGGTTGTTGGTCTGGACTCAGCTACAGGACTAAAGACTGCGGACAACAATGTTCACATTTCCATGTCCTAAGAAGCGTCATATCCTGTCATGCCATTAGATAAGTTATTCAGAAGCTTTCTGACTCCACTTCATAAATAATAAAAATAATCATCAAGACATAACAAGAAAATACATTTAAATATGAATCAGTGCATTTTTTAGTTTCTGTTAAACTGAGGAACTTTTACAGAACAGTTTTTCTCTTGGTCGACGTTGGTGCATTGACAAAACTGCTAGAACATGAGAATATTTCCATCCCTTGTTCTTGATCCTTGTTGGAGATTTTACTGTATCCTTAAATGATCTCCTCTCCTGATCTTCCATCGGATCGATGGAACAAACAGCTTTCTCAGCATAAAGTCAGTGAAGCAGCAGCTTCCATTTCCTCTCAACACGTCCCTGCGTCGTAAACAGCATTTGTTGCAGTAATTTGCAGGATGTTGTGAAGCAGCGGTTCTCCCTCCTCCACCCTTCATCTCCAGCTCCATGACGCTCAATCCTCCTCTTCGGTGAACAGCAGAGAGTGTTGGAGAAAGACTCCTGTGTGATTAATTCTCTCCAGCTCCCAGCTCCACTCTGGGAATAAAGGAGCGCTCTCTGAGCTCATCAAACTGATGGTCTCCTCCTAGTTAAACCAGGTCACTGTAGCGTCTGCAAACGAGGACGGAGGAGACGTCCTTTGACCTCTGACCTTTATCTTCTCCTTGTCTTTCTCTCCTCATTAATGAGTGCTGTCTTTATTTATTTCCTTTACTATCAGAGATGTTTCTTTCTCAGTGACCTGGTTCCTCTGAGGATGGATGAAGCTTCAGAGTTCAGGTCTAATCTGAGCCTTTTTTCTCTGAAATAAATCAGATCTTAACATGTCAGAGTCTTTCCATCTTCAGCTGATGCAATATTCTACTGACCACATGGTGGCGCTGCTGCTGATTGACACACAGACTGAGCTCAGATCTCCAGTTCTGGCTGAGGACGAATTAATGGAGACACATTTTAATTGATTAAGACCAGGTGTGAAGACAGGGACAGATGTGACCGGATTTTATGTGAGATCTGAAGGTGCCTCAGGTCTTTACTGTAGCAGTGTGATGTAGGACTGTCACCTTATCACATCTTTTAGTGAAGAAGTGAACAAACACATGTCTGCTGAGACCAAAACTGGAATCTACCATCGTCTTTCCCTCAGCGATGCAGCAAGATCTTCACCAACAAATCCTAAAAATGACTGCATGTGCATGCTTGTGGTAAGAATCCACAGCCTCACGCCCCGTTCATTTGTTCACACTGCTGTGCTCTGGAATGAGAAGAGACTCAGAGGCATTTGACTCAAAAATAGAACTGGAGAGAAACTTCCCAGAAACCCTCTGTAGCAATGCCACCACAGTACAGATATTCACAGAATTAAAAAGTAACTGTTCAAGGACACTGCAGAGCTCCTGACTAAGACTCAGTTTGATTGTGAAGGTTTGGTGTTCTCAGGATTTCCTTCAATAATGAGTAAAACCTCGACACAGTCCTTCACTCACCTGGAACAGGTAGACGTCTCCGTGTGAGTTGCTGAGACAGAAGACGTGTTCCTTCCTGGGATGTTCGGGCACGGCCTGGACGATGCTGTCGTCTGCAAACAGAGCGTAACGAGGAGAGCGGTCGTGTTCAGCGCCGCTCCTCCCGTACGTCTCGTAAAACAGGAGAGAGCAACCTGAAGGGACAGAAAGACGAGATGCTTCAGAGGACAGAGACGTCCAGAGGCCCTGGCAGGACCCCCTCACAGACTTAAAACAATAGCAGGTTTTATGTTATGTGGTTATGTTTCTTTTGTCTGTGTTCAATAAAAAATAAAACAAGTTAAAACTTAGCCCCCACGTGACCCACAATGTCACTTTTACACAGCTCAAACATCTTAAATCTCACTGGTTTACGAACAAATGTTAATTAAATTAAATATTTGTGCTTCATTCCCCAGTTCTGGTACCTTTCAGTGTGACCCAGTAGTGCCTCCACTTGCGTCGGGCGACAAGCTCCAGTTTCCTGTCCTTGTTGACGGTGATGAGAGGTTTAAAGGAGAGCCACCCGGCCCGTCGCACAATGCCCTGCTCCTTCTCAAACAGGTCGTCCAGATGCTCCCCTGCTCCTGCCTCCTCCTCCCCGTCCATGCCCTCACCTTCCTCCCCCTCATCCCCCTCCGATGGCTCGGTCTGGTCGGCCGCACTGCTGCAGCCCGTCTCCAGCTCCTGCATGAAGTTCTCGTAGACGTTCTGCCGCTGAGCGTCGCTGCTCTGGTTCTGGTTCAGGCTCCTCGAGGAGCCACAGTGGACTGTAGGGATGGGGTTCTGGTTCAGGGAGTGAAGAGGGTTGAAGGACCACAGTGAGCTGCTGCCGGCCGGCCCCAAGTTCAGCCCATTGATGGACAGATCGGTGCTGTTACTGACGTTCGGCTCCTGAAACCAGAGAGCAGCTTTAATCTGGGATTTATTTTACCACAGAGAGAGAGAGAACTCATTTTATTTGCTTTGTTGGTAACACTTCTTTTAGGCAGTGAAGAGTTTAAAAGTCAGTTTTACAGGCCATAATTTCCCCGTCATTACTGTTAACTGGGTGAGAGTATGGTTGAAGAACCAACCATTAAAGGGCCTCTTTTATTCTATTCCAAGTGCTTCCTCAGACCTGAAAGATCCTCCTACATGCCGTGACTGAGCAGAGCACCATGTTTCTGCTCCACGATTAAACAATTAAGCGTTTTAAAACAGTCCTGACTGATCTTACCTGGATCCTCCTCTTCTTCCTGCTCAGACTTCCTGTCCAGTCACTCAGTCGTCTGATTCGGCTCTTCAGGAAGTCCTTTCGGTTGTTTCCAGCGGTGGTCGCGTTCTCGGCCTTGCGGCAGGGCAGCGTGCAGGAGGAGTAACGCTGCTCCACGCCTCCAACCAAACCCTCCTCCTCCTGGATAACATCGTCCAGCAGCGCTGAGGAGGAGGAGGAGGCGTTCCTCAGCTGCTGCTGCTGCAGGGAGGTGTCGGGCGTGATGGGGAAGGCGGCCAGCGTGTTGTGGCTGCTGTAAACGCTGGTAGGAGGCACCAGACTGAAGTCTCTCAGGTCGGACTGCAGGATCACCGAGTCTCCGATGCCGCTGTCCTCCGTTCGACTGGAGCAGCAGGTGTTGCATCCTTCAGTGGAGGTGGGGAAGAGGAGGTTTGAGGTAAATCCGGCTGAGATATCCTCCACCTGTGCTGAAAAAAAGGCGCCGTAGCCACTGCTGCTGTGTTTCTCCTTGGTGTTGGAGGAGGAGTAGCTGGTGTATCTGACGGCGTTATCCTCTCCCTGCCCACAGACGAACACACTGTCGCTCAACTCGCCTCCCCACGGTGAGTCGTACCAGGAGCCTTCTGAGCTCAGAGAGCTGCCTTTGCTGGTGCGGAGCGTCGCCTCTGCTCCTGCGGTGGCGCTGGCGGTGGGGCCGGTGGCGATGGCGGTGGCGGCGAGGCCCGTTGACCCCTGCGGCTCCACGGGGGCCACCCGGGCGTTGCTGAACTCCACCCGCATGCTCCCGTCCTTACTGAGCAGCACCTTAGGGCTGCCGCCACTCTTCAGAGACATCCGCTCGCCACAGATGCCGTTACTCCCATCACTCCCGTTACTCCCATCGCTCCCACTCCCTCCCCCCACAAATCCAAACTGACCCCTGAGCCCCCCCTGAGCCGAAGACCCGGCCCTCAGCTTCCCAGCGTCTCCTCTGGCAGCTTTGGGCGCCGGCTCATAATGCCAGGAGGTGTAGGGCTGGTTCACGTAGCTCCTCTCCCGGCTCCTGCAATTTCCCTGGCTGCTCCTCCACCAGCTGTGAGCCGACTGCACCTCCTCCCTCCTGGAGGAAAACCTGAGTGAGCAGGAAGGCTTGGCAGGAGCGACGACACTGCTCTGACTGTCTGTATTTCCCATCACAACCTGGATGAGGATGGAGGAGGAGGACTTGATCAACACGAGACAGACTACAAAACACCACGGCAGCGACATTTATCCACTGACCACACTTCCTGTTAGCTACTGATGCATGTTCACACTTTTAAATGCGCTCTGTTGGTTAAATGTCTTAATAAAACTCAGCTACGTTACGTGAAATGCTACTGGACTTAGAAACGTATCTGCACATTTTCCACTAAATCAAGCTGATAAAGTCACTTTTTAACACCTGATGAAAGTTTAAAAATTAAAGTTTCCAAAATGGCTCAATGAAAATGGTCATCCTTCATTTGTCCACACGAGAAGACACAATCAGTTAGGTTTTAGGACAATGTTTTAGGGCCATTTTAGGTTGAAATTAGCTAGTTTAGGTGAACATTAGCTGGGTCATGTTTAAGTTAGCTGTTTAGGCTAATGCTGTTTAGGCTAATGCTGTTTAGGCTAATGCTGTCTAGGCTAATGCTGTTTAGGCTAATGCTGTCTAGGCTAATGTTAGTGATTGGTTTGGGTCAACAACAGCTGCAGAGTTGTTGATGGTGTTTTTCTAGCTCCATCCATACATTAGAAATATTTAGATGTTCTGCTTGTCTCATTGGTAAATAAATAAGAGGCTCAGCTTCACCGGGGCCTGGGACGTCCTCCAGAGACCGTAACCAGTGTGTAAACTTTGGACCAGCAGTGTATTTGGTAGTTTTGACTTGACAAGTTTGGTTCTAAAGTGTAGATCCTGGATTTTTGGATCCTGCACCAAGTCTAGACCAGTTACCCCCCGATGGGTCCTCGATAAAAACCTGGACAGAGATCTGACCCAGAGAAACAATAGGGTTTTCAAGAACAAAACAAGAATGATTGATAAAGGCACAAACGATCAGCTACAAACACAATCACATGGTTTGAGCACAGAGCTCAGGTTTGTAACTTTAAAGAAAAGTTTGATCCGTTTTTGTTACTGCTGCTGCTGTCTGCATGATTCATTAATGTTTTCATTGAATCAAACTGAAACATCTTGTTCAGGTTTACAAAAACAAAAGCTTCTCGGTTCTTTAATATAAACCAAGACAATAAACGAAGCACAGGCCGTGGCTGTTTGACATTTGGATGATATGTTATCGACTAGTTGTAATACGTTTTATAGGAGCACACAGCTAAAACAAAGTGAGGAAATGTTTCAAAATTTAAAAAACTTGAAAAGCGACAGATTCCCTGAATGTAAATGAATCAACCACAGTAACTAACAACTAAACACGTCCATAAAAATATGTGGACAGAGTTTTACCGGCGTGTTTTCAGCTCCTCAGCAGCTCCTTCATGCTTCGTCCTCCTCGTTCTCTTCACCACTGACGCTCTGTCGCTTCCAGCTGCTCGCCCTCTCTCTCTCCCCCTGTGTTTGTCTATGTGGCTCGCCCTTTCTCCTCACACCCGCTCATCTGTTGGGGGAGAACAGAGGGAGGGAGGGAGGGGCTTCATGAGCCTCAGCACAGACTTTCCTTTTGTACGAGCCTCGTTCGGCTCAGCTCTTCCATGACGTCTCAGCTGAAGGTTTTTTGAGTTTGTTTTGGTTTTCTGGATTTTCTCCTCCTCTTCCCTCATTCTTTCTTTTTTTTCTTTAAAGACAAACTTTCATCTGAGGACGGCTGAGGTAGACCTTGAACTCAAGATTTCAGGATGAGTACAAAGACTAAATAATAATCTTTATTCATTCTAATGAATTCATTTCCTGAGGTCACAGGTCAAAGAGGACTCGAGGTTCAGCCAGCGACGCCCATCCTGTCCCAGCGGTCCGAGCCCCCCCTGAACGCATCGCCACACCTTTGACCTCCTTCATGGAAAAAGGACAGGACGTGCAGCGTGGACGGCTGGAGAAGAGTTAGTATTAAGTTATATAAACTCCACAGGATTCAACAGGCGGTTGTGACTTAACCACAAGCTTCTGGTTGTTTACGTCCTCCATTAAAGAAAAGGCCAGAGACGACTTCGACTAATGGAGCCACTGATCCAGCTAATTAATAAATCCTTCAAACATTTATCCCAAACACCATCCATCATCCTCCACCAGATCCACCATGATGAGACCCTTCTTTTCAGATACACATATCTTTACTTTTCCTCGTGTTTCAACGGAAAACGTGAGAAGAAATGTTCTCTTGGTTTGAACAGGAGGAAATTTAACAGCGAGGAAAAGTTTAAATGTCATATGCATGATGCACAAGGTTGAGGTCTTTCTTTTAATGGGAGAATGAAGCTTCCCGCTCCTTCATCTACATGCGTCAGTTCCAGAGTTTATTTTCTGGTGTGTTGAACCTAGAACGAAGGCTTTTTGAGAGTATTTGATCAGTGGAGGCTGAACCCTCACCCCCTCACCCCCCCACCCCCTGCCATCGGCCCAGTGCTGTTTTGTGTCGTGGAGCTCAGACCTTCAGCTCTGAAAGGAGAAAGTCTGCTGAGTACCTTTGTCTGCTCATCCCATCGGCCATCTGCCGGCTCGCAGGACGCTCTGCCACTTGTGACCCCTCCCATTCTTCACAAACAATGAGCCTCCGTCCCCCTCATCCCCCTCCTCACCCCCCTCCCTCAGGCAGGCCGACATATTGAGGGAATTCACGCGGTTGGAAGTGAAAAGAATCTGATTAGTGTGCAGATTGAACTGTGAGCGTGTCTGGAGGAATGCCACCTGTTTGCTAAAATATTTGACTCGTGAAAACTGACATGATTTAAGTGCAAAGTTTCATCCAAAAGCCACAAGGATCTGATCATTGTCACAAACTAGGAACATGCAGACAGCAGCTCCATCTCCAAGCAAAGCACCTGCAGTGAAACGAAAGAAGACAAGAGCAACTAAAAGCTGTAAAATATGCTTTAAGTCTCCATGAAGGGTTTGGTGTTGAGCTTTATATATAACAGAGAGCTGTGTAGTACGACTCAACTGTCACATGTTCCTGTTATTTTGACATAGTAGTCAGTGGGTCAGAAAGTCCATCCTCCACAATAACCATCCTGTTGAATTATCACCTTTCTGACTGTGTTTCTACATCAGACGTGAAGGAGGATTTAGTTCAGGACTCTGATATTAGAATATATTCATCATCACTAGTAGTGAAGCTAAAGGCACTGACGTCCATCCTGCACAGTAAAACACGAGCGGCCAGCTGACATCGTGTATGCTTTCAGTGAAATAGTGAGAGAGACGTCACAGCTCGTTCCATTTGGTTCATCTCCCAAAGTCAAAGAAGTTTCACAGCACCACAGATTCTGTCGATCATCCAGTTAATTCACCGACTCCATCTCCACATCAACTTTCAGATTAGGGTTTAGATCAGACTGCGTTCACTGGTGTCCCTAATGATGTGGCAAATGAGTTCCTTTTTCCATCAGACGATCAGAAAACACCAGTGTGCCATAAAAACGATCAGCGTCATCAGCATCCAGAAGAAGAATGGCAGCGATTTAAAAAATAAAACAAGACGCACACGAGCAGCTGAGAGGAAACAGGAAAAAGAAAAGATTTTAAAGAAGAAATGTGTCACATGGAGCTGCAGAGGCCTCAGACTATTCTTAGAATAAATAATAAATCCACTCAAATCACTTATCAGACTGTTTTCCTTCTTCGCTTTTGTCTGGAGGCCGAGCGGACACAGGAAACAGGAAGTTCAGGTCAGCTGCAAACAGCAGGAAACAGAAACACCTCGAACACACCACGAGTACGGAGACGCTTTTCATCCAGAAATGGACGTTTAAAAGTGTTTAACGGTGCAGATGAGACAGCTGATTAATCAGCTCATTATGAAACGTGTTGTATTTATTAGGTGAAGTGTCAGTTTTACAAACCGCAGTCAGTGAGAGGTGGTCAGGGTGGATGGAGGGTTAACAAAACTCTCCGTTCACAGCCAGACTCCTTTTCTCAGCGTTTTTAAAGAGATGTTCTAGTTATTAGTTAATCGCTGCTGTTACTGTGAGACGAAGGTAAAACCTGTTATCAGCTCCACTGTGTGAAGTGCAGACTCTCCAACACTTTCCCTTATTACGCTTTTTCTTTGGGACTAATTGTGCAGCACAAAATAGGGTAAAGGGGGTGAGGGGGGGGGTTGTGTTGTTGCAGGGGGGACGCTGAGAACCAAAATGAGCTCCACCTCCCTACGGGAAGCACAAAGGCCGACTTCGATAAGGAGGAGGAGGGGGCCGGTTTCTCCTCACTGGGGGAAGTGTGCCTGGATAAGCGGGAGGGGGGGGGGGCTGTTTCCTGTCCTGGCTGACTGGGGTCCTTGTCCTGGCACTGCGGGCAGACGGGCGGGGCCCCTCGACCCAGGTGGGGCCCGAGTGTTGGGTTTGGTGTGGTGCTGCAGCTGCTTCCTCCTCTGCAGAGCCTCAAACTTCCTGCAGAACAGTGGCCTATGTTCACCGTCCGTCTGCAGAACCCGGCACATCAGCAGGTCCACACAGTCTGAGGAGCTGACGCTCAGACCCAGAGGCCTCGTGATGATGGCTCCTCTCAGGGCGAACACAGCCAAACACAGGCCAGACCTCTGGTTAAAGAATCACACCAGTAATTAACCATCACACAGAACCTGCTCATGTTCCAGGATTTCAGGACTTGATTCTAGTTCACATTAATCTCTCGTTCACTCCCAGATCTCCTGCACTCATTATATTATATATATGTGATCAGAGTGTTTAATGTGAGGTCTGAACAGGCCTTTAAAGCTGTCACTCCTCATTTCTCTGACAGTTTACAGACCCTCATCCACCCCCTACCCCCATCCTCATCCTCATCCTCCTCATCCTCATCCTCATCCTCCTCATCCTCATCCTCATCCTCATCCTCCTCATCCTCATGCCCCCAGGAGGCCGTTCGGGTGCTGTGAAGGATTGATCTCCTTGTTCTAATCGAGGTTAATTGAATGTAGAGTTTGCTGCTGTGAGAGAGGCTGACAGAGTCAGGCTCAAGCTGCTGAGATAAACAGACTCTAATCAGATTTGATCCAGGATCAAATGCGGTTTGCTCCTGAAGCAGCAGGAGGTTAACTGCAGCTCCAGAGCAAAAGCTCAACACATCACATTCACAAACCTTCATCCTGGTCACCAGGTCACCACACAGAGCTTCAACATTTCTCCTGAACTATAAGAAAACACTATTTCCACAGTGACCTGAGAGGAACAGAAGATAAACACTAGGCAGAAACACAGACATGACAAAGGAAAGTCAGGACGTTAACATCCTGATTAACAGGTGAGACTGATGATGGGAGGAGCCAAGCAGCACATGGGAGGGACAGAGCCAGGAAGTACAACATAAAACAGGAAACAAGGAAAAGCTAATTAAATTCCAACAGTTAATACCAGGAGAAAATAGGTCGAGGTGTTACGTCTTTGTTTTCTTCAGAAATAAGAGTTTAATGTCATTAAAATATCTTTGTCCGTCCCAGAGCCCTGTGTGATACCTTAAAGATGAGACTATGTTTCTGTCGTACGTCAGACTTTTATTTTATTATTGTTTAGGCTCTGATTTGGTGATTAACACCAAGCTGCAGATTTACCTTTGGATCTTACACTTCAGTATGAATTCAAACATGTTTTTTCAACTCGAGGCTGTCAGACATCATTAAGGGTCCCCTCAGGGACCCGTGGGGGCCCCTGGTCCCCATTTGAGTCTAAATGATCTAAGTGATCCACCAGAGATGGCTCCTCCTCTCTGGAAGCCGAGCAGCTGAATGACAGCGTGGTGAAGTGTGTTAGACCAACACAAGCTTTGTCTTGGAGAGAGACAGAGAGTGGATGGACAAAGCAGAGGCGAGCGTCCGCCATAGTTCTTTTCATTCGGCCTCCAGATGCTGCTGGGGGCGCCCGGCCCCCGAAACATCCATCACATTACTGACCGAGTGTCAGAGCGCACACTGTGTTTACCTGCAGACACAGGGTGGCTGGAGTTTCCAGAAGATGTTCATCAGTAACAGACTCGTAGGGGCTAAAAACTGCTGATTAAAGTCAGCAGACATGCTTTAGTCTGAAATAAAATCCTCCAGAAAACCAGCTGTTCTGCAGATAAATGAGTCCAGGACCTCAGAACCACAACACCAAACCAACAACAACTGTTTTCCTCTGAGATAACTCTGTGATTGGCTCCATGTGAAAGGAGGCCGAGCGACAAACACTGAATAATTGTGTCGGTCAGATAAAAGGAGCCATGTGTTGGCAGCAGCAGAGCTGCGTGAACTGGTCTGAGTCTGAGCTGCTTCTGATGCAGCGTTTAAATCACAGCTGGTCAGTAGATGGACACACACACACAGAAAGCAGCGTGATCGAGTCCAACACAGAAACCAGAGAAAAAAACAGACGACTAGGGATGGACATCGAAAGTGTTTTACTGATTGTGTTTCATCAGTTCCCCCATCAATCAGTTTTGGTCTAATAAAAGTAGGTGATCCTGGATTCACGTAACTAACAGCAAATTTATTGAGCTTCTAAACAAGAAAAAAGATCTTGTTTAAGAAAACAGACAGAAAAGTGGTGACTGGGTCCTGACTCGCTCTGCTCTGCTGAGACTTGACCAGAGACAGTTGAACACGTGTCTTTCTATTTAATGCCGAGTGAACACTGCTCTGGTCACTTCTACTTCTACTAAAGTGTCGTCTCTTTGCACTGTTTCAATCTCTCCGCTATTGCGTTTTCCTCCTCGTCATGTGATGTACGTTGATGGAACGACTCTTCTTTTGCTTTATGGTTTTAGGTGCATCAGCGCCACCATCTGGACCGGGACGTAAACATTCGGCACAAACAGCGTCGATAAGGAGAATCGATAGGTCTGTCATCGATGTCCACCCTTACACACGATCTACCTGCGCTACCTCAGTGACCTACCAGTCAGTCACTTCTTCTGTCTATAGTTTTGTTGTGTAGCTAAACTCCTTTTCCTATGAAAACATATTTAGTGACCATGTTTCAGAACAAAGCAGATTTTAAACATGTAGTCAGCCGTCATATAAAAGCTTTAAATCAATCTGGAGCCTTCACCAGCTTCCAAAGAGCTGGATGTTAAAGTGGACTTCAACCAACACTGAGACGAGTTCTGTCCACAGGACCCACGTCTCCTTCAGGGCTTGTCCTGCTCCTTGATTAAATCTGTCCTGAGGGAGGAGGCTGTGTGTTTCTGAGGAGTCTGCTGTGTGCCCAGGCTGCAAAGAAACAAAAGGTCCACACCCAGCCTCTCAGTGACATTGTTTTATATCTGCTGTTACGTCACACTTCATCATATCTGATATGACTTACAGCCAAACTACCAATACCACAAACACAGACCTTTGCTGAAAGTGCAGACTGTGTGTTTAAGAAAGGAAACTCCTCTGTCCTCCACCTTCTCCACTCATTCAGCTTCACGAGCTCACATACGAACAATGTTCCTCTTGTTGTCCTGGAAATCTGATTAACAAGTTGTAAACAATCTACTTAAAGTGTCAGGGGGAAACCAGACAAAGGCTGGTTTGTTTCAGAGCAGGTAACCCTCTCTGGGTCTCTGAGTCTCTGGTTCAGAGCCTGCAGCCGCTGAGCCTCAGGGGAATGTGAAAGCTTTTACAGTGAACTCCACAAGGTGAACAAAGCATTTCAAAGACAAACTGTGCAGTCGTGGGTGCTGCCTGTTGTGTGTTCAGGGTATTTTGTGGCCAGACTCGTGGAAATGATCCTGATGTGACAGAGCAGACCAGACTGAGACTGAGAAAACACCTCTGACACTGATGAAGAGCGAAGACAGAGGATCAAACGAAGCTGCTGAGCTGTGTCTTTATCAGAGGATCAGTGAAGGTTTTCCACAAAGATGGTCACACTAACAGCAAGTTAACAGTACGGTAACGCAGACTTTACGCTGTAACGGAAAGAAAACTGAATCAAGTCTAGTTGTGATGAATGATCTATGTCCCGTGGTCACACAACTGAAAAAAAAATACCTGAAGATTCAGAAGAAGACAAATGAACACAAATGGATTCAGAGACTTTAGAACCACAAGGTCATTCTCTCCAGAAACTATGATATCTACATTTACTGACCATGTTTGTACCGATGGATCAAGACTCTGGAGAACGATATCTGCGTGTATCACTTGGCTGCGAGGCTGCGTCTTCAAGGTTAAAACAACAAGACAAAAGTGAAGCTTCTTCCCAGAGGCTGTGAGCGCCATGAAGTTCAGGACATAAATTCTGTCCTTTGCACTTTTGTTTGTCCTGCATCTAGTTTTTAATGAAGCGTTTGAACCTGACTTTCATTAGTGTGGATTTTACTTAGACATGAAGCTCCCAGCACACATCCAGTGACTTACACAGACACACACAAAAGCACTTCAGGAACAACTCAAAAAACATGGAGGACAAGGTGTTGACCTGGCCTCCAGACTCACTAGACCCCAAACTGATCCAGCATCTCTGAGATGATCTACAGAGACCCATGTCCGTTCACTGATGAGTCACCACAAGGAAAACCATAATAATAACCACCACAGTAATAGGAAGGTGGTCATAATGTTATGCCTGATCAGTGTTCTTTAGTATTTATAACACAGTTGAAAGACAATAAAGAAACGTAAAAGCTTGAAGCTTAACCCTCAGAGAAGGAGCAAGGGATTCAGAGTGTCCTGGTCCAGTTTTGAAAGTTGGATAAGTTGTGCAGCGGTGCAGAGGAGGCAGCAGATAAAAGGAGATGTTTCCATTTCAGATTAACTAAGATAGTGAATGGTTTGTGTGCATGTCCAGATGAGCTCAGGACTCACAGGGCTTCCTGCCAACAGAAACAAACCAGAGCAGCATGTGGCTGCTGCAGCAGGAATTTCCCGGCCTGGTTGTAAACATCATGACGTCAACACACACAGGACATGCAGATTTCCTCTGAGCTGCATTTGATTCAAACTCCTCTGAACATCCCCTCACACACTTCCTGTCCTGCTGCCACTCAGCGGACACGACCAAAATACACTGGTCTCCTGCTGAGACGTTTCCAAATCATCCACCAGCTTTAGACGTATTCATTTAACAAAACTATTTAAAAGTCAGAGAAGCAACATCAACAGATTCACAGGCAATGAAATTTAATCAGCTGAGACAATGATTATACTACAACCACTGATCAACATCTGTCCATCCTGATGCATGAAGAAGAACAAAAGAAGGAACCAGGAGAAGCCGAGGACAATGAGGAATGAGGAGACAAAGAAGTTTGATCTCCTCCATGAAAGAGTAGAAGAAGACGACCAAGATGTCTCCACGTCTCCATCGTATCTGTCCACACGGGTCTTTGTTTTTCCACCTCCATGTTCCTCCTGTTCATCTATTAGTAGATGGTTAGTAAAGGTCACCACCACACCGGACTCATGATCTGAAACAGGTTCACCAGAGACAAACTCAGAGCCAAACTGAATTTGACAGGAACAAAGTGCCTCCACGGCGTTATTCACTGTTTGTTTTGTTCTTAGTAAACTTCTAGAAGAACTCCAGCCTGAGAACCACTGTCACATAAAAACAGAGCATGCATGTTCAGTCCTGAGCAGAACCTGCTGTTTTACATAAGAGCTGCTTCGAGCATCGCCACAAACCACAGGAAGCTGAGGACAAACTCCGCTCTGCCGTTACACAACAGCCGGGAACAATAGAGTCAGAAGGAAGGAGGGAGGAGGAGAAACAGTGGGTGGAACAAACTGAGCAGCAAGGGAAGTATGATGGGAACACTGCTCAAATTACAGACACAAATATTCATATGGTGTCATGGCTCATGTGCTCCAATACAAGACTGAAAACCTCAAAACTTTTCATTTAACATTTTGCATCTCTGCATTGAGGTGATTTTTAAGCTAAAAGCAAATGCATGCTCTGACATCTAGTGCACGTGGCTCAGGTTCAACAGCTTTTTCCACTGCAGAGTTGGATGGAAAACCAGATCCAGGCACAGCTTCACCAGACCTCTTCCAGTACGATGCCGCTAAACCCGAACGCTGTCCAAAAGCTCTGAGCAGCCATGGAAAAACTCCCCGAACAGAGCCAGGACGACAACGACAAGCGGCTCTGAAGCCATGGAAATAAAAACCACAAGGTATCGAGTCAAAGCTGCAAAGATGTGCCTGGGATACGGGAAGCAGACTCTGTGTGCTTTTCGGTATTTCAATCCATCTATCAATATAGAAGATATAATAGATATAATATAGATATTATATGAAAATAAAACAGAAAGAGAAGTAAAGAAGAAACTGGTTATTTGATAAGTCAGTGGTTTCAAATCTTCTCGGTTGGTCTGAACATATCTCAGACTCTGGATTTTCATATTTAGACTTTCTGATGCAGCGTATCTTGTCATCTGAATTCCTCTAAGACAGTTCCTCTTGAATCTGGAGAAGAACCAGGTTTACTTAGACCTGGAGCAGATTCAGATTTAAAAATGAAAGAAAACAAACAGGTTTTGTTTCTGATTCTGTAGATGAATCTGTGTTTTCCAGTTTCCTCAGATCCTCCTCAGTTCTGCTGTGTGAGAGTTTTCAAAAGCCTGAAGTCACAACTAAATTAAGAAAAATTAAGAATGACCTCTTCACTCAGACGAGTTTCCTTCAATACAAAAGCTACTGATGTTAATCTCTAATGAACATTTGTGTCTCAGTTGTTTAAAAAGGTTTAAGACATCAGTGAAAATGTACTTTCATCTGAACACTGACGCTCTGTTCAATGTGAGGGTTTTTATTTTCACACATTAATGACTTCATGCCAAGTTCACATGACTCCAGACTGGCAGCGAGAGCGAGGGAGTTTATTATGATGTGGGAAAGAGAGAGGGGTGGGGTGGGGTGGGGGTTATGTGAGTAATTGGAAGCATCTGTCAGAGGAAACACGGATCCTGGACGGTTGTTAGTTTTGGTTGGAAGCAAAGTGACGTAACTCTGCGACATACGCCAGTTTCTCCCCTTAGTGACTGAGTGTCAGTCACATTTTATACAACATTTGTGTGTATTTTGTCATTTTAATATTTCATATGTAATATTTCAAAGAAGAGCCGGTTTTGTCATTGTGGCACTGAGGAAAACTAAAGTAAACATTAAAATTCACCCTAAAACGTCCCGTGGTTCTGTCCAGAGGAGATGTCTGACCTCCACCATGTGTCCCAGCTCTGAGAGTGCAAGATCGTTTTTTTTTTTTTTTTTTTTTTCATTTATTGTTTAGCAAATCAACACATTAACTAATGAGACAGGACTAGTGTGATTTATTAACTGTGTGGCTGAACACTGGGAAGTTGTGCTTTTGTCTGGAAGACGTTGGTGACATGTCAGGGGTAGAATTAACCTCATTTTTACCAACAAATTCCTCCAAACACTCTCTCTTCTCTCAACCTGCAGCTGACAGCAGCACTGTGTCATCAGTACTTTTTATTCAGCCACACTTTGAGTTTTATCCATCAGTGAATTACAGCGATTTTTTTTCATGGTGGGTTAAAGAGAAATGAAACCAAACTGAAACAGCACCAACACTAAGCCTGGCTCAGTTTCCAGGTGGAACCAAACATGGACCCCAGCCCTGGTAAGAAGCTCTGCCACACCTTAGGTCTGGTGGGACGGTTTTAGAGGGTCCACCTGGTCCGTCCAGTCCTCTGAACTGGATCCAGCCAATGGCTGCGCTGCATAAAAATTTGGAAAACATACTGATGCTGCATCTCTATCGTACCATTTTGCCCCCAGGATGTGTGACCACAAAGTGACCGCAGAGCCCCCCAGTACGTTTCATGGTGGCGTTGAGCTTTTTCCACCAGCGCCAGCTAAACCCCCACAACATGCTAACCAAAGCTGTTCAAGTAGCCCGGTGGTGCAGACAGATGACTCCTGAAATTACAGCTGCAGGCACCAAATAAACCTCATTATGATGCGCTGCACTATTACAGTTTCCTCCGTCCTCCGAGTAATCACAGCGGGATGAATGTGTGTGTTCAGTGTGTGTGAGGCTGTTATTTATTCAGGGGAACATTACTCTTTTATTCAGACAATCGCGGTTTGGGAAAATTGCAGAATATAACTGAATGTGTCTCTCAGCTTCATGAAAGACATTTTAAAGTGTGTTTTTATTTGAATAGACTGAAGTCTAAATCCACTTTCAGTTTAACACAGAGTGAAGCCTGAAGCTCAGCTGAAGCTATAACCGCTCTGTCCAAACCACAAAAAGAAAGAAAGGAAAAGAGCAGTGGGGTTGTCCAAGAACAGTTTGGGCCTTGTTTCGTTCAGGTTGGTGGACGTTGAAGCTCAATGTTTTTGCTTTTTTTATATTGTTTGATTTCTTTTTGACTTATTTTTATTCTATCAACCACCACAACAAATTAATTTTATGTGCAAACAAACATGACATTAAACACAGCTTTGAAACTCATTCTAAAAAATATTTAAATCAACTATTTGTGAGTCTATTGTCAGACTTCACACATTAACCAGTGAATGTTTGCACTTCAGCGATGCTGATAGAGATCAATCACAAGTGTCTTTATTTTAAAGGTGGTTTACAACGAGTAACTAACCAAATCAGAACGAATAACCAAATCAGAACTAAATCTGAACTAGAATGAACTCATGAAATGACTGAATATGAAGAGGCTGTGCAGTGACCTGGTTCCTCTGTAAAAGGAAGCTTACAGGGTTCAGGGTTAGGGTTAGGGTTGGGGTTAGGGTCAGGGTTAGGTTTAGAGTTAGGGTTAGGGTTAGGGTTAGGGTTTGTTTCTGTATTGACGCTGCAGTTCCTGAAGAGCACCATGTGATTGACAACGATGCTCGTTGGACAGTGGATGAGCAGAAATCTCTCCTTCCCTGTATCAGTCAGCTGTTTTGGGGATTGTGTTTCTTTTCTTTACTTATCAAATGCACATGGCTCAGAATAAAGACTTTCAAACACTGCTCAGAGCAGTCCAACAATAAACCTCTATGGTGCTGAAAGTGTGATCTAATTAGCTTCATCATCCAGAATCTGCTTCACTTTGAGCGGTAATTGAGTTCCGCTCAGCAAATCGTATCAGTTGCTCTCATGCACAAGCAAAGCGTCCTCATTGTTGGATCACTGTAAGCTGAGCAGCTTAGGGAGAGAACAACACGGAGTTTATCACCTTCTTCCATCACACAGAAAGTGTCTGATTCGACAACATGGAGGTAATTAGGTAGAAAATCAATTGCACATTCCACATGAACACAGACGCCCTTCTTCTTCTTCTACTACCTTTTCTCCTACTGCTGCTGTGGCGGTGGTCCTGCTGGGCTTTCTGCCCACTGGGACCAGAAGAAAAACACTCACCTCCAGATTATGTTTGTTTTCTGCTGCAGAGAGAAATTAGACTGGAGACCAGCATCACTTCCCTCAATGATCTTGTGGAGGAAAGTCTCTCCTTTGGGATCTGAGGGATGATAGACAGAGAAGTAACAGTGGTCATACATACCATCTGAGCACCATGAATTAGTTTACAAGAAAATATCTCCAACTGGTTGGAGGACTATCCAGTTCATGCAGAGGTTTTTCTTTCTCAGTATCAGACCCTGCTTCTGAGAAGAACCAAGTCCTGCTGAGGTCAAGCAGAGCTTCTGTCTGAATTCAAAAGTTTGCATCAAAACCTCTCCTAACTTTAGTGAGTAGGAGGTTCTGATGATTAGAAGTATCACTTGTACTGTACATAGAAAAGAAGAAGAAGGAGAAAGATGATGGGGCAGAGGAGGAGGAGAATATGAAGAAGGGTGAAGACAGTGAGATATGGAGAATAACAAGAAGACGCTTGTTTCAACCACTGGTTGTTTTTTCTGTTCCTCCTGGAAACTCCTCAACCTGATGTTCATTCAATTATTCATAAGTAGATGGTCAGTAAAGGTTACCATGGTTACCACCACAACCTCTGCTCATCCTCCTCCACCAGGAGGTTTTAATCTGATCTGAAGAGCAGGAGCCAGTGGACGTAGCCACATGTTCTTACGCTGCCAGAGTAAAGTTTATTAGAACTTCTGAAACAGTTTGAAACAGAATCTGTCAGGGAGTCGTTGCTGGTGTGAACATTTCTGATCCCAGATCTGCTCTGAGTTCCTACTACTAACGAGGTCCGCTCCGTATTCATTAGCATTGTGTTTAACTGTGAGCGGACATATGGCGAGCCAAGACTCACTCGACCATCGGAGCATCAAGCTCAGTGGAGACAAGTTTCTATTGTCTACCACGGTTCAACAAAGAGACCTGAGATGATGTGTGGCCTCCCACATGTCACACTGATCAGTGGAGTGTTTCACTTATTGATCACTGAAGCCTCCACTGGGAATCAGCCTGGTTTTTAACGATCCGTATTTCAAACAGACATTTTCTCTGGTTACTTTCTGGCAGAGCAGTACTGCATGTTACGAGTCTCCAAAATGATATTTCTAATGATTTCTGATTGAATTTAATCTGTTACACTGATTTCCAGAAAGGTGATGTCTCCGTCCAAAAGTCACATCAGCACCAAACTGATGAATCAGGCTCATTACCAAGAAGAAACTGTTTTAATTCAAACCCTCTGACGTGACAACATCAGACTGAAGGACTTCAGATCCAAACACGCTCATGTTTCATTCTTCATTTTGAACATGACTGTGGCACTGCGTCATCCTGTCGAAAGCAAACCTGTCTGCATACAGTTTTCTTGACACAGTGTGAGCTGAGCTGCTCATCATCCAACACAAACGACCACAGGCCATCAGTGATCAGGGGAGGAAACTCCAGCAGCAAGAAACACCAGCTGAGGCCTTGTTCAGACCTTACATCAACATCCTGGTCAGTCTGATTACAGGTGACCATCTTTAGGTGTGTGTGTTAAGACCTGGCATTTAAATGCATCTCCACATGTGTCTCCAGAATTTCTTCAGAGCTGATCTCAGTTTCAAGCTCTGGTGCAAGTAAAAGCCGACATCATTTGGGGCCCAGTGGAATATTTTACCAGTGTCTGTCTGTAATGGATCTCTACCTACAGCTGTTTCAGAACCATGAACACCACTGTTCATTCAGCGTCTATCAGGTCAGGCCAACACATCCCAGGTGTGTTCACAGCTGTACTTTAACCTGGGTGCTTGTGATTGGATGTCCCTGCACACATGCTAATCTAAGTTATGAACAGAGCGTGAGAATCTCAAGTTTGTTTACAGTTAAATGGTTTTGTAATTATATGACGCTTTTCTACTGATTGGTTCATTTACTGTTCACACAAACATGCACATGCATGCAGGGTTCAGTGTGTTGCTCAAGGACACGTTGGCATGTTGTCAACTGAGGTTCCAACTGCTAATCCTCTGGTTTTTAAGCAACTCACTCGACCGATTGTTCCACAGAACATATTTATGTGATAAATCACTCTGTAGCAGAGTGGCCACAGAAAGTATGTGGACACATCGGCCCATATTGTATCTTTTTTTTATATTTTGTACCCATCTTTGTGCTGCAGCAAATAATTTACACATGTCCACGAACGTTGGACACTGATTGTTAAGGAAAACAATAAAACCCAAGTGTTTGAATATTTATTTTTTGTGAGAACATTTTGTGTTTTCTCACTCTGAGACATTCAGAATCTTTGAGGACAGTTAGAGACACAGCTGCTAGATTTCACGGTCAGTTTCTTGCAGTGGACACAACAACTGAAGCCACTCTGAGGAATTTAATTTATACTGGTGTATCATTACATTCATTAAGTGGACGTTTTAATCAGACCACAGGCTTCAAAATAAAACATCCAGTCATAAAAGAAACTTCAACCACAACTAACATTCAGCCCCCAGTTATTTTCATTACAGTTTAAAGGGATGTTTGTGTTTCTCATGAATCATTGGTGAAAATCTATTTCCTATCAATGAAACCTGAACGTCTTTGAGTTATTGTACAATGATTAATTTATAATCAGAAATGATCATAAATAGTTTGTTAGGTGGCTCATTTTCAGTAAGTAATAATGGTGTTGACATCTACAGGACAGAGGAGGTTATGCTTGTGTGGGCAGTGCTTTATGATGGACAGGAAAGTAACAGTAGTAGTAGTAACACCATGGATTAGAATTAGTTTACAACTAAATGTCTCTGCTTGGTTGGAGGACTATCCAGTAGATGCAGAAGAGTTTTTCCCCTGTATCGATTGAAACACACCCCGTAATGAAATCCAGATGGAGAGTTACCAGACTCTGACTACGACATGCTAGCAGTCAGCAGTTAGCAGGAGTCCACAGGAGCTTAATGAGTCCGTAATCAATGACATTACTCAAATCACCAATCTGAAGGTCTCTAATTTATTATTTGGATGTCTAAATCCACAGGTCCATTCTGTAACCATCTGCTTACAGCAGCAGCTTCATTCAGAGAACAGCAGCTCCAATGTAACTTCATCTTTAACACATGTACACAGTACACTCATCCTTTAGAAGAAGCCCTGCAGCACCAGCTCCTTTCATCGAATAAACCAGGAGAGATGTAGACAGAAACACCATGCCAGGATTAAACGGGAGAACAGTGAAGGCAACATGCTGCATCACAAACAAGAGAGAGAAAACAGACTCACCTAAGGTCAAAACTCCTGGGATTAAAAAAAAGACCTGATCAGAGATTTGTTTTCCTCCGCTGTGCTTGCTTGTGATAAATATGTGGAGTTTCTAGTCCTGACAGCAGGAGGGCGGGGTTCTCCAACTGGACCAGGACCAGAAGGAGGAGGACGGCTTGTTTCACCAAACCACACCTCTGACACAGTGATGCAATATGCACTCAATAAGCCACTAGACTAAAAGCAGATAGGCTCAGTATGATGTATGAAATCTGTGTTTTGACATTTTTTGTCAGAATCACTTCCTAAGATACGATTATATACATATACAGATTCTGTTTCTTCAGAATGTTCTACATTTGTGCATAAAAATGACAAATGAGAGACAACAACTTATTTTTTGAGCTCCTCACAAAGATCTTTTGTCCGTTGCCATCATACACTTCCAAAGACACGTGTTGTGAAAATCATACTGAGACAAATCCCTGATTTATTTCAACTGAACCAGGAACTGAACCACATCCGAGTCTCATCACACTGATGGAAACACTTCTGAACACATGGACTCTGATTCAATCTAGAAAATAACTTCTAAGCCTAGATGTCTGTAAAGGATCTCAGTCATTCAGGTGCAACTAGGGTTAAAGTTAAAGTTAGTTAGTTGGATGTTAAAGTCCGTACATTCCCCACTGCACTGAACAGCACACAGTATATTACCCTGTTGTTGCCTTATTGGATGTGTATTATGTTTCAGATCAGTTTCACTGTTTTAGAAACTCATTGTCAACTCAAGTCTGTAAAATTAAAAAGGGCTCAGTACTCACTGTTTCCGTTCAGTACACATGAATACATTTAACATTAGAGTATCAGGGTAATCAGAAGCACTTTTCACTCACGTTGTTCTTCAAGTTGCTTCCTTGTATCTGACAGCTGACTGCTGCCCCCTGTCTGCTGACCTGTGCACTAATAAAAGATCCTCTCATTCTATTTAGATGAAAAACAGGCTTCATCCATTCAAAATTAGCCAGTTTTGACACAGTTACAGAGATGTAACTTGTCGTCATTGGGTGTTCAGGTTCAACATTATACACCCTCTTACTCAAACTCAAAACTCAAACTTTATTTATTTATATACCACCTTTTCATACTAAAAAGCAACCCAAAGTGATTTACATAAAAACAACAACAACAAACAAAACAAAACAAGTAAATAACAACTAAATATGAGTGAGACCATTACCAGGGACCAGAGTCAGGTCAGAAGTCCCAGCCCCCGAGAACCCCCACCCATGTATGGGGTGCATGGGTACCCAGACCAGAGAACCATCCACTGCCAACCCCTCCCCCTCCATCCCGCTGAAACCCCACCCCCGACCACTGGGCAGCCGGAGACACCCACCGGCCGAGGAGACCCCCCCAGGAGCACACCAATGCCCCGGCAGACAGGCAAAATGAACAGCAAGGGACGGGCCATTGGAGCAGGGGGTTCATGGTGCCGGCCACATGCACCTAACTCACCACAGGAGACCACAGGAAGAGAGGACCCCTACCCACCACGGGGAGACCCCAGCCCCCCACCGAAGGGAGAGGGGAAGCACTGAGCCACCACCCAGACCGATCAATGCTGGACTGAGTCCCCAAGGGAGCTGCCACAGACCTGTCACTATGCAGCGCCGGGAGACAAAGCCAGCCAAGAGGACACCAGAGGACCTAGGTAACTACCCCGACCAGCCGCTGTGGGGCCACAGACCACCAGCCCAAGATGCCCCTGCCAGTGGAGGACCAGGCCCCCCAAGCCATGCCGAGGGATAATGAAAAGTGACAGTGTTCCTATTACAGTGCTTCTTCAGTCCCTGATGAGGAGGCATAACCCTACACTGTGACCCTGGATGTGGTGCATTAAGAAAGGGGAAAATCAGGAGGGTCGGGTGGGTCAGAGGACTGCAGCACACTACTGTCCTGCAGCCTACCCTGACCCTGACCGATCCTGGGTAGTCTCCCAAGGTATGGCGTGTTAAAAACCTGGTTGGGTGTATGTGGTGTACCTAGTTGTGAGTGTGATGAGCAATGTAGTGTTGCGTGGAGTGTGATGTGAGTGCAGTTTAGGAGGCAGGCTAGTGAGGGCCAGGTCCCCGGCCGTAGGGCTGAGGTGCAGCGGCGGCCCAGGGGACCCACAGGGATTCAGGAAGTCCCTCGACCACCAGGAAACCACCAAGAACCAATATCGACCAGCCGAGTAATGCCCCCAAGGCGGACAGAGAACCCACCAACCGCAACCCCCTCAGCCCCAACGCGGCAGAGTGACCGGACACGGCCAGGATGACATCTGGGCGGCTATCCAGCACCTTCAGGCACCGACTCCAGGGCACCAGGCATTGTCCTGACCAGCGAGGGTCCGGCCCCTGGCAGACGGAGGAGGAGGGCAGGGGCCTGTCCAACAATCATCCTTCAGGAGCTGTATATACGCCCCTCTCAGCATTACCCAGGCCCTACTATGATGCATGAAAAAATAAAAATAAAAAATGGGTACACAGTATGAACAGTTTGCTGTGAAACATCATGAGACAATAAAGCATGATACCCATGAAAACTCTAATGTCTTGAGTGCTTCCTGACCAAAGACCTGCAGTGGTCGGTAAAATCAGAGCTCTCATTCCTCAACAACAATACTTTGTACACTACATTACTGTTCAAACAATAATACTGATGGTAGTGTTAATGTTGACAGGAAATTCAGATTTATTCTTAGTCTTTGGAATTGCACACCATTTACTTTTAGTCTTAGTTTGAATATGGAATACAGCCGCATACTTAACAATACAAAGCATGTATTTTATTTTGTCAGTCCAGTGAAATGAAGGCCAATGGATACTCTCCAGGCAGCAGCCAGTCTCTCTTTAAATTTTTGTCTGTCTTGTTCATACTGTGTTTCAATTAAATTGCTCATTTTAGTTTGCTTTAGAACAGTTAGGCTCCTATCTACTATCTCCATTAGCACAAAGTCCTCGTCTTGAACGGTAAAACTGGCAACCAACAGCACCCCCACCCCCCCACCCCAATTTGTGTTGTTATTGGCGCTATATAAATAAAACTGAATTGAATTGAATGGAACCATTCTCGTGTCGGGAGTTGTTTTTTTTTTTTTTTTTCAATAATCACCTGATCATGATACATTATCCGTTACATGTACTTTTGTCTTTTTGCCCTTTGTGTCGTATGTAAAGTGTGACAAGATGGCATTCCTCCATTTTCAGATTTGTTGTTCATGAACTACGTTTGTTGCATTTGCCGCAGCATTTTAAAATGGCTCTTCTGCATAGATCAACCTACCCTCAAAAGATTCATTCTAACTGGATTTCTTCTCCATTTGTCTCTCCCTAACATTATCATCTCATTTTTATTATATTTTGTCAGTTTTCATCGTCATATCTGACTTTTTATTTAGTTTTCGTTCATTAAAAAGGTTTTTTAATGATTTTTTTTTTTTAATTATAGTTTTTGTCAACAAAATGGGGGAGTAACAAATTACATGTAAAGGCATTATGTAATCAGGATACAAAAAAATGTAACTGTAATCCATTTCATTACAGGGATAAAACATGTCATTTGGTTTTAATCTTCTTTCCTTTCTTTAAAATCTAATGGGCACTTAATTTGTTAAGAACTAATACAAGTTCTGCTGGTCTATGTTCAACTAAAACAACATTTCCTGGAATATTAAAGGAGATTTTATGTTTCTCTAATAAATACACTGAGCTGATGACATGTCTTCTGTACACTTGTCTTTATTTACATGTTTGATATTGGAGCAATCCAACTATTTTATATTGACTTACATGATGAATTTTTAACAGGCAACTCGGGTAATTATACTGGATTACAATTTTAAAGTAACATTCCCAACCCTTCATGTGTCCAGGATTATCAGGAGAGTTCTGTGGTTAGAGGACCACTGAGAAAAAACATATTCTGACATGAAATCACACGATTCATCTGAGAACCAAAGAGAAACATCCTCCTCCATCAACATCTAAACCTCAGAGTTGAAGCTGCTGTCACTTCAAAGACTCTCCTTCCTCCAGAGAACACAGAGACACTGAGGAACCAGGAAACCAGACTATAAATCCAGGATAGAGAGGTTGAGTGAATGTGGTGTTGAAGGTGTGGAGATGGATCAGTTTGTTAGAGGAGACTCTGTAGAAGGACAGAGTTCCAGCAGGACAGTCCACATACACTGAGACTCTGTTAGAGACAGAGGACGAGGAGATGGGTGTTCTTCTGTTATTGTGACGGACAGAGTAACCATGACCAGAGCAGAACAGACTCCAGGACTGATCATTCTTTCCAAACCAGCTGTCATTCATGTCTCCTCTCCTTCTGATTCCTCTGTAACTCACTGATATATCAACAGCTCCTCTCCACTCAACCTCCCAGTAACATCGACCAGTCACAACATTTTTACACAGCAGCTGATTCCAGTAGTTAAATCTGTCTGGATGATCAGGATATGGCTGCTCCTCCTCCGCATATGTCACTTTCCTGTTGTTGTCAGATAGTTTGAGTTTTCTACTGACTGAGTTTGTGTCGACTTCAAGTTCACAGAAATCTGATGGAGAGAAAAAGACACAACACAGCTGCAGTTCATCATGTGACACATCTGATGGATTTATTCTTTCTTTACTCACTGATCTGTTGTTCATTCATAGAAAGTTTAATGGTGATACTTTAGATCAGGATTCTCTTGTCAGTGATGATTAAATGAATAAATACCACAACTATCAGCTTTGATTTTAAACTGACAGTTTGTCATCATTAGTCAAACTTACACTTCCTCAGACCAGGTTTTAACCAGTGCTCTCCACCATGGTCCATCCTGGAGGAACAAACACACAATGATTTTCTATCCAGGATAAGGAAATGTGATGCACAAATAATTGAATGATACAATCTCCACTAATATGCTCTTTTTTATTGGTGGTCTTACACCATATAAATACAATAAAATATTGTTAGTTTAGTTTATATGTAAATGTTTGACCAATCTCATACTAAGACATTCACATCCACATGTTCTGAAGTGGGGATCAAATATGTTCAACTCTGGGAGGAAAAATGTTACGTTAAGATTAAAAGATTGAACGACTGAGTGTTTGATGTGAAAATTACAAAAACCTTATTTTAAAAGTAGATTTGCAACATGTAATTGAACTCCTGCAGAAATATCTCCTTACATTTGAAATAATTAAGAGTGATAATATAAAATTAACTGAATAGAATTAGTTTTATAATAAACGAAAATGGAAATGAACATCTGGGACTCGTGTCTATAAGTTGTCAACAACTCACTCAAACATACACTACACTACAATACACTACAAACATATTGGTGGAGGAAAGTTATCTTTCTAGCTAAACAGAAAGACACTGGATAAACCTACACTGAGTTCCTGTGGTGTCCATACCTGAGAGTGTCCAGTCTCCAGAGTGGATCCTCCAGGCCAGCAGACAGCAGCTTCACTCCCTTGTCTCCTGGATGGTTGTAGCTCAGGTCCAGCTCTCTCAGATGGGAGGGGTTGGAGCTCAGAGCTGAGGCCAGAGAAGAACATCCTTCCTCTGTGATCAGACAACCTGACAGTCTGGAGATAGAAACATATCAGAAACTCAAGAAGAAGAAGGAAACATGTTGAACTTGTAGCAACATGAACCTAAATCAGGATTTAACTGATCAACAAGCAGCTGTATCCTGACCTGAGAGTTTCCAGTTTACAGTGAGGACTCTCCAGTCCAGCAGACAGCAGCTTCACTCCTGAATCCTGCAGGTTGTTGTTACTCAGGTCCAGCTCTCTCAGACTGGAGGACTGGGAGCTGAGAACTGAGGACAGAGCTTCACAGCTTCTCTCTGAGAGGTTACAACTGCTCAGCCTGAAGAAGAAAAAGAAAATGTTTGCTTTGTTTTAAATACTCATTGGAATGTTCATTGTGATAGAATATTGTTTCTTATAATGTAAACGTTCCCTATTTCTAACCCAGGGCTGGGCACTTCATTTCTGCAGGGCTCCACATGAAAAATCTGAGCTGTGTTGGAGGCCGAACAGTGGCAACTTGAATTCAACTCAGCTCAATATTAATTTTCTCCCATTATACAAAGCAGTACATTATATATTTGATAAGCTGAATATAAGAATATTCTGTAAATATCTGTTTAAATTTATGAATTTTGGTGTAGGTCGAAAAATAAAACACAATCGATGTGTAGTTTTGGATATAACACATTGGAATGTTGAAAACTTTGTCCTCTTTGGAAAGTTTCAGGTGACCAATGAGGGACCATGTAGCTTAATGAATTATTTTCTTTATCTCAAAAAATTCTCAATAAATGTTTAACCCTTTACACCCGTATATCGATGATTTTGAATTACCGTGACTCAAAGTGGTTTGTGCTATTGACAATATTCAAAGTGTGGCTGAACACTGGGAGGTTCTGTTTTTGTCTGGAAGACCTTTGTGACATCTCAACAGCATAACTAACTCCCCAAACTGGAGCCGACATCAGCGGTGCGTCATCATTACAGTAATATCAGCTTTTTATCCAGAGAGCGCAACCCAGTGTTCAGCCACACTTTGAATATTGTCCGGTGAGTTACAGTAATTCAAACGCAGACGGATGTTCAGGTCTTAATGGGTTAACAGATGGCAAGAAGGGATCTAAATCATCTTTTTGAAGAATTAATGAACCCAGATTCTAACAGCGCCCAAATAATATGTCATGGCTTTTCAAAATAAAAACAACACAGTTGTATTCCATGTACAGCATAAATACATGTTAATTTGTGTTCATGTCTGACACCACGGGCCAGACAGACGCCCAAAAGGCCCAATGTGGCCCACAGGCCGTACAATGCCCAGGTCAGAGCTAGGTCTTCCATATTTGTTTAGCTGATGATTTTAGAAGAAGAAGAACTTTAATTGTCATTACACACGAGTTACAACAAAGTATTGTTTGGCAGTAATCTCTAGTAACAGTTTGATGTGCATCAATTTTTTATTTTTGGGGGAAAATATATTTTCAGCCTATTTTGTGGGAGCTTTGGGGTCCCTGATAAATCAATTAGAAAAAACAAAAAAACTAAATAAAACCAAGATTTTTAATAATAAGTTTAAAAGCGCCCATAAACTGCTCTAACTCACTGGGCTAGTGTTGGAATTATTGTACATAGGTTATCCCATATTTACTCTGAGTGTTTATGTATCTATTAATCTCCAGGTAGGCCGATGTGCAACAGTATGTGTCTGTAGAGTTGTTTTGCAGGAAGGAGAAGTAGGGGGACGTGATTTCTGCTGAGTCGTCCCAGAGTCATCAGTAACATGCAGGAAGTGCTTTTATGAATGTTAATGAATGTTTTAGGTTGTTGAACCTGACAGCTAGGTAATAACATGTTAAAATATAATAAGAATATAAATATAAAATAGATTACAGGTATAATATAGAAAGAGTAATACCAAACTGCACTGCAATAGCAGCAGGTGTACTTCACCAGCAAGAAATAAACCAACAACCATGCAATTAGTAGACAACTGGCTCTACACCCTGATCCACGTCTGACAAAGAAACGTGTTTACTAGAAACATAAACTCACAGAAGAAGTGCAACAACTGCTCGACTTTTAAATTAGTCATTGACTTATTTCATTGTCTAATTTAATAGTCGTTAGTGGCTTGTGTGTATCCCCTGTCAGCCCGGCTTTAAGACCAATCACAGCACAGAATGTGAGAACAGAAATCGCAGAACAATGAGCTGCTCCTCTCCACTGACTCCGGTAACTGTGCCATTCTCATTCTTCTCGACCTCAGTGCTGCATTCGGTGCGGTGGATCACAACAAATATAAATACATAAATACAACAAGACTTACCCCCCCCCCCATTGACTCTTTTAATCAAGGCTCAAAACTTACTTTTAAGCATTTAAGTCTTCTTGATATTTGTTCTATGGCTATTTTTGTTTTTTCACTTAATTTTTGTACAGCACTTTGGTCAAACTTGGTTGTTTTTAAATATGCTTTATAAATAAATTGACTGATTGATGCAATACTAAGCTAAACGCTGTACACCGAAGCCAACTGAGTCAACACAGAGTGAAACACGTGGCTTTTCCAACATGTTGCCGCACTGAAGCTAAAAGGGTTTAAGGTCTGGACAGCCCTTGTTGAGTTATTTTACTTATTTGATCCATACTGTATGTGCTTCGTGTGATATTTAAGCTACTTTAAATTCAGGATACAAGTTAGGAAGAGTATTTTTGGTGACATACACTCATTATTTAGTTGACAATTGCAGACAAGGACATTTAATAATAATGTTAAATATTTTGACGCAAAGCTCCGTGTTTGTTAACATGTTTTCTTACCTTGAATCAATAGACTGACGATCATCATCAAATTTAACTGGTCGACCCATAGACCGCTCACTCGTAAATGACATGGATGAGATTCCAGAAGAACTCATACTTTGCACAGAAAACCTGTTAATAACAACCTGCATTTAACACTTTCTTAGTGAATTCTTTCTAATTGCTTCAATTTTCAATTGTAATGTGAAATGTGTAGCTCTCTGTGTAGCTCAGGTTCTGTTTGTGAAAACAAAATTAGTTTTCTTACCTTGTATCAATAGACTGACGATCATCATCAAATTTAATTGGTCGACCCATAGACCGCTCACTCATAAATGACACAGATGAGTTTCCAGAAGATCTCGTACTTTGCACAGAAAACCTGTTAAACAACAACCCACATTTAACACTTTCTTAGTGAATTCTTTCTAATTGCTTCAATTTTCAATTGTAATGTGAAATGTGTAGCTCTCTGTGTAGATCAGGTTCTGTTTGTGAAAACAAAATTAGTTTTCTTACCTTGAATCAATAGACTGACGATCATCATCAAATTTAATTGGTCGACCCATAGACCGCTCACTCATAAATGACACAGATGAGTTTCCAGAAGATCTCGTACTTTGCACAGAAAACCTGTTAAACAACAACCCACATTTAACACTTTCTTAGTGAATTCTTTCTAATTGCTTCAATTTTCAATTGTAATGTGAAATGTGTAGCTCTCTGTGTAGATCAGGTTCTGTTTGTGAAAACAAAATTAGTTTTCTTACCTTGAATCAATAGACTGACGATCATCATCAAATTTAATTGGTCGACCCATAGACCGCTCACTCATAAATGACACAGATGAGTTTCCAGAAGATCTCGTACTTTGCACAGAAAACCTGTTAAACAACAACCCACATTTAACACTTTCTTAGTGAATTCTTTCTAATTGCTTCAATTTTCAATTGTAATGTGAAATGTGTAGCTCTCTGTGTAGATCAGGTTCTGTTTGTGAAAACAAAATTAGTTTTCTTACCTTGAATCAATAGACTGACGATCATCATCAAATTTAATTGGTCGACCCATAGACCGCTCACTCTTGAAGGACATAGATGAGATTCCAGAAGAACTTGTACTTTGCACAGAAAACCTGTTAAACCACAATCTGCATTTAATACACTTTCTTAGTGAATTCTTTCTAATTGCTTCAGTTTTCAATTGTATTGTGAAATGTGTTGATGCAAAGCTGTGTATTTGCCAGAGAAATAGTTTGAGAACATTCACATATGAACAACCAAATAGTTTTCAGACTGTTCACAGATCAGTCTCATCACCATATTCAGTTGGTTTGGTGCCATTGAAACGTTCTCTAATCAGAGAATAGATTGATCTATAAAGTAATTCAACATCAGATGATTTGCTGGATGTTTAATTGTTACATGTTCAATGTAACTACTGTGTACACAATTACATCTACCTACAGTGGTAAAAGTGCCCTTATTTCTTTTTGTTGCATGTTTGTCACACTTAAATGTTTCAGATCATCAAAAAAAGTACTGGAACAACAAGTCAAATTCTCTTGTTTGTGTTGTTCACTGAAGACATTTGGGTTTAAGATCAAAAAATGAGACCAGAGTTCAAAATGTCAGCTTTTATTTCCTTTAAGGTCAGCTGATTGACTTGTCCAGTATAAAACGTTTCAGAATTCATTCTGCTGTTACCACCATCAGTTTCATCATCAATAAATGATATGATATAATATGATATGATCCTTTTATTGTCACTAGTACAAGTACCAGCGAAATTAGCCATCAACCCATCCATACATATACAAAACATACATACACTTGGACAAAATGGGGGTAGACAGGACAGGAAGACAGAGATGGTAAATAGAAATACAGAGTCACGTGAGGAGAGGGGAGGAGAAAAAACAACAACCTCCACACTATGCTCCTGTGAGGAGAACAGTGTGGGAACATGGAAAAAACCTCAGCAACATAAGCACATAATAAGTACATTTTACAAACATGAAAAACTCAGGACTTGCAACAGGGGGCGGGGTAGAGGTACAGGTAAAACCCAGTGCAGCCTAGCAGCCATCCGTTCCTGCAGCCCACCGGGCGCTGTACGTGGACCCGCTTGTCACACCAGGGGGTAAAAGCACAAAGGCGTTGGATGTGGGGGTAGGGAGTCTGATTGCATATCTGTCCATATGTGTGTGTCTGTGTAGGCCTGGAGAGCTGCTTCGCCTAGAATCACAATCTTGGTGCCTCAGTCCAGAGACAACCTTGATCGTGTCCCAAACAGAGTCAACTATCAGCAGGTGTCCGTGGGAGTTGGGGTGAGGAATACAAGAGCGTCTCACTGCAATGATCTTCAGGGGAGTTGTTGTTCCAGCAGCGGCCAAGGCCAGTGCTGTGTTAGGGCGCCAAACCCAGATAAGACTGGGACTGTTTGGTCTTGGTGTGAGTAGACGCATTCTTTTTCATGACTACACTGTTTGTCCATTCTGGCCTCTGAATCGTTCCATTTCCATTTGCAAAGCCGAAAGCTTCTCCAAGATGTTATCCAATTGATGAGCGCCAACAGCTCTGCCCATCGCTGCAATCATCCCGGGCAGCTTTATGGGGCTTTGGACAGCTGTCACCGTTTTTTGATTTCCTCGATACATCAGGGCATTGCCTAATCCAATAAGCAAAAGACCTGTGATCATGGTTCCAAATAGATAGATGTCTTCAATGTCCTCCATGGAAAGAGCAGCCAGACACACGACCCGCCACCTCTCCCATGCGTCCATCGTGTAGCCAGTTGTGAACGTTCCGGCAGGACAGTCCAGTTCCCCCGAACCAAGGCTTCTCGTAGAAAAAATTGTGTCAATAGCGTTGAGAGACCAGTTCATCAATTCCATGATTTTTGTAGTTTGGAGAGCAGTGCAGAAAGAGTCTCTCAAAGTATACTGTAGTTTACTCTGTCGAACGCTTTTTCAGCGTCGAGGGATACTACTATCTCAGGGGTCTCAGAGCTCGATGTGTGTATTATATTAAGTAGTCGCCTGGTGTTGTGAGAGGATTGTCAGTCTGGCATGAAACCTGAGGGCAACACCCGCTGGAGACAGAGAGCGAGGATTTTTGAGAGAATTTTAAGGTCTACGTTAAGAAGCGAGATCGGTCTGTAGTTCTTGCAGAGTAAAGGATCATTCTTTTTTTTTTAAATTAGGGAGATAGTGGCCTTCGACAGGGTGTCTGGCAACCGACCAATTAGGAATGCCTCATTATACACGTCTCTAAGGACTGGGGCCAGGAGGTCTGAGAAAGTTTTATAATATTCCGCGGTAAAGTCATCTGGTCCTGGTGACTCTGTAGTGATTTAATGGCTTCCTGAACTTCAACAGATGTTATAAGTCCTCCCAAGCCACTTGCCATTTCAACGTCTATTTGGGGAAAGATAATATTGCTAAATGTGTCATGTGTAGCTGGGAGGTGATCAGAAGTATAAAGATCAATGTAAAATTTAGCAAAGGTTTCGTTAATTTTAACCGGATCAGTATAAGTCTCTCCTTGGTCGGATCTGATGGCTGAGATTAATCTCGAAGATGCTTCAGCCCTGACCTGATGAGCTAGAAGCTTTCCAGCCTTGTCGCCAGATTCAGGAAAGCGCTGTCTGGATTTGAGTATTTGTAGTTTTGTGTTGTTTGTGGATGCCAACTCGAAGTCTGTTTGTAGCTTAAGGTGTACTTTATAGAGATTAGGATCTGGGTTGGATGCATAATTGTTGTCAATATCTTTTATTTGTTGTAACAAATCCGCCATATGGAATGATTTGGTTTTCTTCAAGTTTGATACAAAAGAGATTAGTTGACCTCTGATATAGGCTTTTGAAGCCTCCCACAACATTCCCCTCTTGGTTTCCGGCAAGTCATTTAATTCAAGAAACAGCGTAATTTGGGAACGCAAAAATTGTCGATAGCAGTCCTCGGCTAATAATGAAGAGTTAAACCTCCATTTTCTAAAGGGTTTGATCTGTGCACGGAAAGGTAGGTTAAGGGAGGTCGGGTCGTGGTCTGAAATGGCAATGCTGTGGTAATCACAGGAATTAACATTGGGGAGGAGTCTGTTGTCTAGGAGGAAAACATCTATACAAGAATAAGTGCGATGTACATGAGAAGAAAGAAAAAAGTTTAGTTGTGGGAAATTTACACCGCCATGGGTCCGAAAGCCCAAGTTGTTCAGCGAAAGTGCTAAGCGTTTTAGCAGACTTGGTTAGAGGGGACACCTTGTTGGAGGACCTGTCCAGTACTGGGTCTTGGACCAAATTGAAATCTCCTCCCACGATAATGTGACAGTTATCAATGCTTGGAAAGGATGTGAAAAGTTTGGTTATGAATGCGTTGTCATCCCAGTTAGGTCCATAGACAGTTGTGTGGAAGCAGGTAGCTGTAGCCAACTTGGATGTGGTGGGTGTCGGAGGAAGGGGAGAGGAGGATAGATTAAAAAAAAAAAAAAAAAAAAAGCACATACATGATCAGTGATTGAACCTGAAATTCCCATTGTGTAAACAAAACCTTAGATGTCCATTGCACCGTGATGCATCGTCCTTGCATCTGCCTGGATCTTCCTGTCCAGGCTCCAACCTGATCATGTCTTAGTATAGCACATGAGTTCAATGAGGAAACAAAACGAAGAAACAAAACCATAACAGACAAACGGACATTACAACTGTAAACAAACCAGCAACCTAGTCAAGTTGTAAACATAGTGTGTAGCACTCCCACTTTTTATAAATGAAAATGCTGATGATGAATTATACGAATTATAGCAGTTAACTGCTCTGAGTTGAAAAGTACAAATAAGTAAATAATAAGACACCAGTGAGCAAAGTACAGCGAGGCATTGTTGAAGAAAAGTATGTGGACAAAATGCTCTAGAGTTCAACAGAGGAAGAGCCGTGTCACCCGAATTAAATACAGTCACCATAATAGAAAATGTGAACTATGGCCTAACACGTGAATTCTCATCAGCTTTAAGTTTAAAAGGGAGCAATAACAAGTTA
Source organism: Mugil cephalus (assembly GCF_022458985.1). Lineage (NCBI taxonomy): Eukaryota > Metazoa > Chordata > Actinopteri > Mugiliformes > Mugilidae > Mugil > Mugil cephalus. Next base: position 709,222 of record NC_061790.1, read on the forward strand.
ACCTAGCGCCAGACATGGCTACTTGCCAAAAACAGCCGGGCCAGAACCGGACCCTGATGTAGAACTTTAGCACAACATACTGGAGAAAACAGTTTAAACACAGGCGAACGTAGCCGCTATAGAGACGACACAGCACTAAACTGCACTGAGTTTAAGCAGCCCCTTATCTGTCAGTCAGTGGGTTAGCAATTTCAATTTAGCCGAGTGGCAGCCACGGCTGATTGCTAATAACAAGAAAGCTGGAGCCGAGTCACAGCATAGGCTGTCGGGTATCTATGGTAGGCCCGTGGGAACGTACCCGATGAAGTCAGCCCTCTGTAGTCCCAGAGTTGTGTCGGTGGCAAGACTCAACGAAATCTTGGGCATCCTTGAGGGACACGAGCCGTCTCCTCTTTCCCTCTGTGGTCGTGATAAACAACTTAGCCGGGTAATGGAAGGCAGGCTTGAGGCCAAGGTTGTAGAGCTCCTTCATAACGTCACGATACACCAAGCGTTATTCCAGTATCTCAGGGCAGTAGTCCTCGAATATGTGGATCGGAGAGTCTTTATATTTCAGCTTACCCTGTAGCCTTCGAGCCCCGTGCACCACCAGCTCGCGGGTCTGAAATCTGTGGAAACATATCACAGCTGCCCTGGGCTTCTCACCTGGGCTTGGTTTAGCAGCTAGCGTACGGTGGGCTCGGTCTAACTCAGGGGCTGATGTCAGAGTGTGTTCCCCGAATACCTCAAGTAGGAGCTGGGAGAAAAACGCTGTTGGTTGTGGACCCTCGATGCCCTCGGGAAGGCCAACAATCCTAATATTGTTCTTCTGCCCTCCAGATCAATGAGCTTAGCTTTTAGCGCGACTTTCTCCTCGGCTACCGTGATTAGCTTCATCTCCATGGCTCGCACATCCTGGCTGGTCGTCGTGGCAGAACTTTCCAGCGAAGAGAGACGCTGTTGGTGTTCTAGCAAGGTGGCCTGGATATTGTCCAACTTCGATTCGAGTTTGGAGAACGCAGACTGGAATACTGCCTGGAGTGATGTCTTGTGGTCTGCTAGCATGGCTGTTAGCGATTTATTCCTTTGCTCGTCTCTCATAGCTCTGTTAGACATTTTTCCGACGTGGGGGAGTGCTGATCACTCTCTAAATATTTACGGCTGATTATGTTGCCGTGGTAGAACTCTTAGGTGTGTTTGAAAGTTGACAGGTCGGGAGCGTGGAAAAGTGCGACTACTCCCTCCGCACCGCCATCTTCGATCGCCAAAGTAAGAATTTTATATTAAAATATTAATGAGCCTGTTCCATGCACGCCCAAGCCATGACATGACCTCCACCAGGCTTCACAGATGAGCTCGTATGCTTCAGATCATAAGTAGTTCCTTTCTTTCTACACACTTTGGCCTTTCCATCACTGTGGTAGAGATTAGTCTTGGTCTCATCAGTCCAGAAGATTGTGTTCCAGAACTTTTGTGGCTCATCTCTGTACTTTCAATCTGGCCTCTGATTCTTCCTACTGATGAGTGGTTTGTATCTTTTGGTTTGGCCTCTATATTTCTGCTCTTTGAGTCTTCTTCTAACAGTGGACTGTGATTCCTTCACCCCTGCACTGTGGAGGTTGTTGGTGATTTCACTTACTGATGTTTCTGGGTTTTCTTCACAGCTCTCACAATATTTCTGTCATCAACTACTGTTGTTTTCCTTGGCCGACCTGTTCCACGTCTGTTGCTCAGTTCACCAGTAGTTTCTTTGTTATTCAGGACGTTCCACATTGTTTTGTTGCTTTGCCCAATGTTTGTCCAATGGCTCTGATTGATTTTCCTTCTTTTCTCCCATAGACAGCTCTCTGGTCTTCATGTTGGTTTATCCTCTAACAAGAAATTCAGGTTTATAGGTTTCAACCCAGGCCAAACAGTAGACTAGTCATGCAGCTATTTAATGTTTGATCAGTCAACATTAAAGGCAACACCTGTCAGTCACATGTTCCAATAGTTTTGCTCACTTGAAAAATGGGTGGGTTCAAACAAAGGGTGGTATGTCCCGAGTTGTTTGATCTTAAACCCAAATGTCTTCAGTGAACAACAAAAACAAGGGAATTAGCTTTGCTGTTCCAATACTTTTGGAGGGGACTGTATGTGGCCCTGTCTGAAAAAAGTGATTGCCCACTAAATCTAATAACTGGTTGGGCCACCCTTAGCAGCAACAATTGCAATCAAGTATTTGTAATTAGTCTTTTACAGCACTGAGGAGTTTTGGCTCACTGACATCTTTGCAGAACTGTTGTAATTGTGAAGACTGGGTTTAAAATCCCAGTCAGAACATCCATCCAGTGAGGGTCTTTAGGAAAGATCCTTAATGCTTGGGACCTTTCTCAGGAACATGAGAGCACACAAAAACGACAAAGTTGCCTGGATTAGCAAGGTCTGCATCAGGTGCTGGGGAATAAGGGCTACCTGATGAGAAATGGTCTACTGGAACAAGACATATCTGGACAAGGATGGAAAATATGGAGCTGTTGGAATGCTACAGTACAAGCAATCCCAGAGAGAGGGCTTATATGCAGCGAATGTGGGAGTAATGGAAGGTCAAGGCTACCATGTTCCACATGGTAGAAGGAGCAGCAGGGGTAGTGAGCCCCAATCTGTGGGAGCGGTTCCAACAAATCCCAGGAACACCTGAAGCTTCAGTCCAGAAGAGCCGGGCCTAGAAACGGCTACAATACTGAACCAGCAGAACCCTCAAACTCTCAGGCCTCTGGTAAAGGACTCGAACTTGAGGATGACACAGATACCACGAGGGTGACTTTCAACAAGGTGTTGGAAATATTCCTCAGAGGTTTTGGTCCATATTGACACGATAACATCACACAGTTGATATCTGATCACATCTATGATGAGAATCTCCCGTTCCACCACATCCCAAAGGCTCCTCTATTGGATTGAGATCTGGTGACTGTGGAGGCCATTGGAGAACAGTGAACTCATTGTCATGTCCCAGAAACCAGTCTGAGATGATATGAGCTTTGTGACATGGTGCATTATCCTGCTGGAAGTAGCCATCAGAAGATGGTCCACTGTGGTCATAAAGGGATTGACATGGTCAGCAACAACACTCAGGTAGGCTGTGGCATTTAAACCATGCTCAGTTTGTACTACAAGGCCTCTCGCAACAACAAGGCATTTTCATCCACACAACAGGATAGTTTCTCTTTTTGGGACCATTCTCTGTGAACCCTAGAGATGGTTGGGACTTAAAATCCCAGTACATCAGCAGTTTGTGAAATACTCAGACCAACAACCAACAACCAGACCATGTTCAAAGTCACTTAAATCCTCTTTCTTCCTCATTCTGATGCTCACTTTGAACTTGATCACCTCTACATGAATAAATGCATTGAATTGTAGTCATGTGATTGGCTGATTAGCTATTCGTGTTAATAAGCACAGAATAGATGCACTTAATAAAGTGACAAGTGAGTGTGTTACGACCCGAGTGCCGTTTGTAGTTGTTGTGATGTGTTTGCGTGTCTCTCTACACTCTCCTTCCTCCAGGTGATCGGCCCCTCCCCTGACCTGCAGCTGGTTGTACTCAGGTAATCAGCTGATCCTGGTTAAAGAGTGGAGGAGAGGTGGGGCCCGGGGAGAGTTTGAGATGGTGGACCACAGTGGTGGAAGTGTGAGGCGGCTTTGTTCAACAGTTCTGCTGCACTTCATGTCAATAACGTACTGGGTACAGTTTCCAGCGGAAAGACGGTGATTAATCTGTTTTGTTTTTTTTCCCCAGGTGTGGTGGTGCTTTGAGTTTGTTGGTCCTGGTCTGGTTTATGGCCAGTGCTTTCAGTTAAGGTTTTCCAAATATTCTAAATAAAGAATTGTTTTACACATAGTATCCACTCTCTGTGTTGCAAATTTTGACTTAAAGTTACTTTTATTCAACTTGCAAGTTTTTTCTTGAGTAGAAATGACACAGACGTTCTACACCATTCCAAATAGTCCAAGCTGTTCCAAATTATCCTAATTATCTGATTCATTGGGAACAGATATTTTAATCAACTCAACAGGTGAAAAACAGCAGTTCCCTGCAGCTGGTTTGTGGACAGTCATGGCTAAGACAAAGGAGCTCACTGAGGACCAGTGACTGTGCATTGTGGCTGCTCACACGTCAAGAAAGGGCTATAAGGCCATATCTAAATGTTTTCAAGTTTCAGTGGTCACAGTGCAGCGTATTATTAAAAAATACAAGATGTTCTGCACTGTGGAAAATTTCAGAGGATGTGGTCAGAATGTGCTGGCCAGGAGGATGGTAAGAGCGATGAAAAAGAATCCAAGGATCACCACCAAGGTCGTCCTGGTCAATTTGGGATCTGCTGGCGCCAACGTCTCAATGCAAACGGCCCAATGGACACTGCACACTACTGGGCTCCACGGTTATTGATTATTGAGAAAGGTATGAATAAATTGGACATGCCACTTTTTGTTCAAATGTAAATAAGCTGAGAAATATTTTTTTTTTTCCACAATGATGCCTCCTCTTCATTATGTGTGCCTGTGTCATTTCTATTCAAGAAAAAACTTGCTGGTTGAATAAAAGTAACTTTAAGTCAATATTTGCCAGGCATGAATAATTTCGGGCATGGCTGTATATACTGTATATATAGTACTGTGCATAAGTTTTAGGCAGGTATGAAAAATGGCGTAAACAAAGAATCTTTGTTGAAAAATTGGAAGTGAACAGAAGAGAAATCAAAATCAAAAATATTTGGTGTGACCACTCTTTACCTTCCAGACAGTATCAGTTCTTCTACTTCCACAGTTTTTGAAGGAACTCGGCTGGTAGCTTGTTCTAAACATCTTGGAGAACTAACCCCAGATCTTTTGTGGATGTAGGCTTCCACAGATCCTTCTGTCTCTTCATGTAATCCCAGACAAACTCCATGATGTTGAGACAAGGGCTCTGGGCCCTGTGTCTAGCTTGTACAGCACATCTTGAAACACCAGTCCACTTTCAAATATTTGTCTGGAGGAGACCTTGCAGATGCAGCAACTACCTTGTGTCCTGTAGCTGTGTTTTTGAGTCCTTTCAATTTTTATGTTTTGGATTATCTGTCATCTGCAGAGCTTTCAATTTTTTTCTATTAAATACCTTTTAACTGGAACCCTTGCCTCATCTCCTTTTGTCCTGTGCTTGGGTCCTCATATCTCCTGAAATCCCTGACAAAATGACACGACCAAAATGGACCCAGCAGATATTTTTCCTCATGATGCGGCAGAGGAAAGTAGAGTTGTAGCAAATTATTTTGAAGGTATACTGGATTACAAACCATGGCTCAGGCCCAAGTTTCACCCTGTTTTTGAGGGGACACAATTAGCCATGAGGGCCCCAACAGGGAGGCAATAGGCCCTCAAGAGAGACTTCCCGGACCTTGTCCTTTTTGTTTTGGGTTTGTTCTGTTTGGACTCTTTTGTTTTGGACCTTTTAGGGATGTATGGAGGCTGTTCTTTGAGGGAGGGGTATTGTCATGAATCTGTTGGTCTTGGTTTATGATGTTTCAGTTTCCTTTATTTTGTTTAGTCCCTTGGTTTCCTGATTGTGTTACTCCCCGTGTCTTCTCTTGATTGCTCATTAGTTTCTTCTTGAGTGCTCCACTCTTATTAGTTTCACCTATGTCTCCTAATCCCTGGCCCTCCTGTGTGTGTATATAGCCCTGACTTTCCCTTTGTTGTTTGGACCCCCTCCCACAACTTCTTCATCCTGCACTTGGGTCCTCACATCTCCTGAAAACTCTGACACATTTTCATTTTGTAAATTTATAAAAATCAATTATATAAAAATCATGCATTTTCTTTGTACACCTGCCTAAAACTTATTACTTATGATATTGTCAGATTATTCTCTCAATGCAATGAGTATTAATCTTAAAGACTAAACATGTAGATGCAGGAAGGTTCATCTGGGGACCTCTGTGGATGAACAGAAAGAAGACATCAAACACTGTGTGAGATTCTGTTGTCTGTCCATACCTGGAAGCAGTCAGGTCCAGCTCTCTCAGGTGGTAGAAGTTGGAGCTCAGAGCTGAGGCCAGAAACCAACATCCTTCCTCTGTGATCAGACAACCTGACAGACTGGAGATAGAAACATATCAGAAACTCAAGACTCTCTTCAGTCTTCAACCTTCAACTTGTCCACATCTTCAACCTGTCTCTTGCCCACGCACTTGTCCCATCATGTTTTCAATATACTTCCATTGTGCCAGTGCCTAAACACTCCAAGACAGCTTCCTGAATCACTACTGCCCTTAAGCAGTCACATCCATCACATCTGTCATGAAGAGCTGGTCCTGGCACACCTCAAAACCTGTCTATTGCAAAAATAGGAGCACTGAGGATGCAATAGCACTGACCTACATCCTCTCACATCTGAACTTTAAGAACACATATGCAAGGATGCTGTGTCTTACAGTTTAACATTCATCCCTTTTATCCCCTCTAAGATGATCATCAAACTTGGAGACCTCGGCATCAACACATCACTCTGTAGCTGGATACTAGATTTTCTGACCAAAGGATCCCTATATGTATGAATGGATAACACTTCCTCCTCAACCACAACACTGAACACTGGTGTGCCCCAGGGCTGTGTCCTGAGCCCCTTCGTCTACTCCCTCTTTTCTATGACTACAGGATGATACTCATCAACGCAACATATCGAGCTTATGTGAAGAAGGCTCACCACTGCCTCTTTTTTCTGAGAACACTGAGGAAAAACATCACCTCTCTTCAGCCATCCTGACGAACTTCTATCACTGTGCTATTGAAAACATCCTAACCAGATGTATCACAGTCAGATTTAGAACATAAAATGCACAGAGGGTGGCGAAAAATGCCCATCGTTTAATAAGGTCTCCCCTGCTTCCCACCCAGCACAAAAACTGCTTGCCCTCTTACCCTCAGGTAGGTGATACAGGTGCATGCAGTCCAATACCTGCAGGCACTGGAACAGCTTTTCCCACATCTCTCTCGGTAAGATAACTTTCTACCTGTATTTCTTAGCATACCATTAATCCTGACCAAATCTCTAACTCTATTTGCAGAAATGCAACACCAGCAGTCCACACCCTGGACCGGTTGCCAGTCCATGATAGGGCTAACACATAAACAAACAACCATTTGCACTCAGACCTAGGGTCAATTTAGAATTACCAATTAACCTAACAAGCATGTCTTTGGAGGTGTGAGGAAACTGCAGTACCCGCAGAAAACTGCCACCGCCCTGGCACCTACAGACGATCTAAACGCATGATAGCATGCACGATTCTGAACATGTGATACACCAACATGATGGTGAGAAACTCATCTAAACGCCTCTATCAGGCATTACCACCTAAACAGTCCTCCCAGTGGCAGAGATGGCCTGTGTGCTTTCTGGATGTGACCCTCATTGGCATACACTGACGCCCTCTGACTACATGTCAGGATCTTTCCTGTGGCACTGACGCCTTTTGACCACTAAGGTGGATCCCTCATGTGGCACTGGTGCCCTGGCTCAATCCTCCCTGTTTCTTCCTTGCAATGACTGCCACTGTTTAGACAGAGACTGTCACTCTGGGAAGGGAGAGATAAGAAGTGGATAAGACCGTGATGCCTCAATGGCAATTGGTTGGTTGCACCGTGACGCTGTTGTGTTGCGTTTGCAACTTAATATTTTATACTGATAATGATGATCATGGAGGACCAATTCTGACACACAAAAAAAATAGGTGAATAAATAATTACCTAAACATATATGCCAGAAATAATTAATTAGACTAATAAATACCTAAATATATGAAATAAATGCTATTTATCCATTTATTTACTAATACACACATTTAAGCATGCTCAATAAAATGTTATTCAGATGAGGGGGGTGTCCACACTGAACGTTCTCCTATGGGTTGATTGGAGAATGCACAGATCAACTTCACATGCCTTCCTTTTCACAGCCAGCCAGGTAGTTTCATTTGAAATGGCACAGCAACGGCAGGCAGCAGCTAATATAGACATACTGGTAATAAAGAGTAGATACTGGCACATTCAGGGACAAAATAAAGAGTAGACGACGCATGAACTCCATCTTGGACCGGTCTAAACTCAGCCTCCAGCTGTAGCTACTACAGTACTGAAGCACTGGACCGGAGCACTGTACAGCTTCTCCTGGAAAATCAGCGGACCCAACAAAACAGGACACAATTACTTTTCACAAGTAAGACTGAACATCTCTATTGGTTGTATGTAGTTGATTCAGTAGTTACTGTCCTTTTAATAATCTGTTCAGTCATGGCTAGCTAATTAGTGCTAGTTATAAAAGTTATACTTGTCTCGTCTTCGTCCGCTTCTCTGGGTCTGGGTTGCGGGGGCAGCAGCTTTAGGAGGGAGGTCCAGACGTCCCTCTCCTCGGCCACTTCCACCAGCTCCTCCGGAGGAATGCCCAGGCGCTCCCAGGCCAGACGGGAGATTTAATCCCTACATCGCGTCCTGGACGACCCGAGGCCTCCTACCGGTGGGACATGCCCGGAACACCTCTAAAGGGAGGCGTCCGGGCGGCATCCTCACCAGATACCCAAATCACCTCAACTGACTCCTCTCCATGTGGAGGAGCAGCGGTTCTACTCTGAGCTCCTTCCGAGTGTCCGAGCTCCTTACCCTATCTCTGAGGGTGAGCCCGGCCACCCTACGGAGGAAACTCATTTCGGCTGCTTGTATCCGCGATCTTGTTCTTTCAGTCATCACCCAAAGCTGATGACCATGGGTGAGGGTTGGAACATAGATCGACCTTCGCCTTTCTGCCGATTTCTCTCTTCACCAAGACAGACCGGTTAAGTGCCCGCAACACTGCAGACGTCGCTCCGATCCGTCTGTTGATCTCCTGCTCCATTCTACCCTCACTCATGAACAAGATCCGAAGGTACTTGAACTCCTTCACTTGAGGCAGGACTTCCTCCCTGACCCTGAATGAGCAATCCACCTTTTCCGACTGAGAACCATGGCCTCAGACTTAGAGCTGCTGATCTTCATCCCACCTGCTTCACATTCGGCTGGGAACCACCCCAGCAAGAGCTTGAGGTCGCAGTTCGATGACAATAGCCCCAGGTGACGTCAGCAGCACCCCACCTGCACCGAAAGCGGTGTGGGCAAGTTGCCGTCTTCTGCCCCTGAGATGCCGAACGGTTTGCCAGAACCTCTTTGGAGCCAATCGATAGTCTTCTTCCATGGCCTCACCGAACTCCTCCCACGCTCGAGTTTTTGCCTCAGCGACTGCCCTGGCCGCAGACTGTTTAGCCATCCGGTACCGGTCAGGTGCTTCCAGAGACCCACAGACCAACCATGTCCTGTACGCCTCCTTCAGCCTGACGGCTCCCTTCACCTCTGGTGTCCACCAGCAGGTTCGGGGGTTAGCACCACCATGACCAGCACCAGCGACCTTGCGACCGCAACTCACAACACCCATCTCGACAATGGCAGAGCAGAACATGGCCCATTCGGACTCAATGTCCCCCACCACCCCGGGACGCAGTTGAAGCTCTGTCGGAGGTGGGAGTTAAAGACCATCTTGACAGGTTCTTCCACTAGGCATTCCCAGCAGACCCTCACTATTCGTTTGGGTCTACCAGGTCTGCGTGGTGTCTTCCCCCTGCCATCTGAACCAACTCAACACCAGGTGGTGATCAGTTGACAGCTCTGCTCCTCTCTTCACCCGAGGGTCCAGAACATACGGTCGCAGGTCAGATGATACGACTGCAAAGCTGATCAGCGACCTCATCCGAAGAAAAAAGGTGTATTATTTCTTATTACCAAGATCTTACACTTCAGTACAAGCCCTGGCGCACACCTGAGTTTTTTGGGCCCCGACAGGGAGGCATCCCTTCGGTTTGGACTGCATCTCTCCGTGTTCTGTGTTACTTTTCATAATAGTTGGTGTTTATGTTATGCTTAGGTATCCCTAGGCCGGGGCATAACAGTGTGTGTCCTTCTCTTTTTAACGTTTTGTACTTTTAGCTTTTTAACATTTGTATTTATCTGTATGTATGTATTTTGTTTATATGTCTTGTTTGGACTTGCACTGCCACTCTCCACGGCTGAAGTTCCTTGTGGAAGAATAAAGTGATTTGAATCGAATTGTAAATAGTAGATTGTGTTTTTTCCTGATATAGTATGTATGGAGTTGAGTGCCTGTAGATTGCTGCTGCAAGAAATTTCCCAGTCTGGGATTAATAAAGCATTCATCCATCCATCCATCTCCACACTCCTTTGAAGATAACAACATCAAAGTCCTGGCCAGAGAGGACAGATGGTTTGAGAGAGGAGTTAAGGAGGCCATCTATGTCAAAGTGGAAAAACCTTCTCTAAACAGAGGAGGTAGACTGAGATTTAATTTACCATCTATTTACAATTCAGTTTTGACTTTTGTCCCCAAGAAGTTTCAACACCATTTACACCTTGAGCCTTCGTTAAGGACCATTCATAGACACCAGTTTCTGGTCAAGCAAGTTTCTAGTGGGTGCACCCACAGAGCCTGTATATGTTGTTTATTAGAGTGTGATGCTGCTAATCTTTAAAACAGACAACAACATCATTAAACTAGCAGACCATTTTCTACAACTGTGTTTAAAGTTTAAGTTGTAGGCATTAAAATGTATCATTCTCTTTTCTGTTATGGATGCAAAGATGGCAGTGCTTAAACACAGTGTGTCTGTGAAGCTTCTTCAGTTTTGATAAACTAGTGGGAAATTGAGGTTTAAATAATAATAATGTTTTTTTTTGTTACCTGAGAGTTTCCAGTTTACAGTGAGGACTCTCCAGTCCAGCACACAGCAGCTTCACTCCTGAATCCTGCAGGTTGTTGTTACTCAGGTCCAGCTCTCTCAGACTGGAGGACTGGGAGCTGAGAATTGAGGACAGAGCTTCACAGCTTCTCTTTGAGAGGTTACAACTGCTCAGCCTGAAGAAGAATGAACAACAAATGTTTTATTTGTCATTTACTAAATGAATCATGTTTCAAATAGTTCCTAAATCCACCTACAGAGCTTTGTTGGAGGCTTTGACCACTGGCAGCAGCCTCAGAAGAGCCTCCTCTGAAGCAGAGTATTTCTTCAGGTCAAACTCATCCAGATCTACTCCTGATGACAGTACGATGAAGCCCAGAGCTGACCACTGAACAGGAGACAGTTCATCTGTGGAGAGACGTCCTGATCTCAGGGACTGTTGGATCTCCTCCACTAGAGAACCATCATTCAGTTCATTCAGACAGTGGAACAGATTGATGCTTCTCTCTGCAGACACATTCTCACTGATCTTCTCCTCAATGTATTGGACTGTTTCCTGATTGGTCTGTGAGCTACTTCCTGTCTGTGTCAGCAGGCCTCGTAGGAGAGTCTGATTGGTTTGCAGTGAAAGACCCAGGAGGAAGCGGAGGAACAAGTCCAGGTGTCCATTTGGACTCTGCAAGGCCTCGTTCACAGCACTCTGATGGAGATGTGTTAGATTTTTAAATATTTTAGGCTTCAGAGGTGTAGTTTGTTGTTCTTCCATCAGGTTAATGAAGGTCAGATGGACATGAAGTGCAGCCAGAAACTCCTGAACGCTCAGATGGACGAAGCAGAACACCTTGTCCTGGTACAGGCCTCTCTCCTCTTTAAAGATCTGTGTGAACACTCCTGGGTACACTGAGGCTGCTCTGATATCGATGCCACACTCTGTCAGGTCTGATTCATAGAAGATCAGGTTTCCTTTCTGCAGCTGATCAAAAGCCAGTTTTCCCAGAGACTCAATCATCTTCCTGGTCTCTGGACTCCAGAGTGGATCTGTCTCAGATCCTCCATCATACTTGACCTTCTTGACTTTGGCCTGAACCACCAGGAAGTGGATGTACATCTCAGTCAGTGTCTTGGGCAGCTCTCCTCCCTCTCTGGTTTCCATCACATCCTCCAGAACTGTAGCAGTGATCCAGCAGAAGACTGGGATGTGACACATGATGTGGAGGCTTCGTGATGTCTTGATGTGGGAGATGATCCTGCTGGCCTCCTCATCTCTGAAGCTCTTCCTGAAGTATTCCTCCTTCTGGGGGTCAGTGAACCCTCTGACCTCTGTCACCATGTCAACACACTCAGGAGGGATCTGATTGGCTGCTGCAGGTCGTGTGGTTATCCAGAGGCGAGCAGAGGGAAGCAGTTTCCCCCTGATGAGGTTTGTCAGCAGCACATCCACTGAGGTGGACTCTGTAACATCAGTCAGGATCTCAGTCTTGTGGAAGTCCAGAGGAAGTCGACACTCATCCAGACCGTCAAAGATGAACACAACCTGGAAGTCTTCAAAGCTGCAGATTCCTGCTTCTTTGGTTTCAGTGAAGAAGTGATGAACAAGTTCTACCAAGCTGAACTTTCTCTCTTTCACCACATTCAGCTCTCTGAAAGTCAATGGAAATATGAAGAGGATGTCCTGGTTGGCTTTGTCTTCAGCCCAGTCAAGAGTGAACTTCTGTGTTAAGACTGTTTTCCCAATGCCAGCCACTCCCTTTGTCATGACTCTTCTGATTGGTCCATGTCTTCCAGGTGAGGCTTTAAAGAGGTCTTCTTGTCTGATGGTTGTTTCTGGTCTGTGTGGTTTCCTGGATGCTGTTTCAATCTGTCTGACCTCATGTTCATCATTGACCTCTGCAGTCCCTCCCTCTGTGATGTAGAGCTCTGTGTAGATCTCATTCAGAAGGGCTGAGTTTCCAACTTTAGCAAGCCTCTCAAACACACACTGGAACTTCTCCTTCAGACTAGATTTAACTTTAAGTCCACACTCTGAAGCATCAGTTCCTGAATAAACAAGAAATGTAATTAATATGTGAACTCATTTGTTTTAATAACATTTACATGTGACTGTTTTGACAACATCAAAGTCCTGGCCAGAGAGGACAGATGGTTTGAGAGAGGAGTAAAAGAAGCCATCTATGTCAAAGTGGAAAAACTTTCTCTAAACAGAGGTGGGCTGAGATTTAATTTACCATCTATTTTCAGTTTTGACTTTCGTCCCCAAGAAGTTTCAACCATTTACACCTTGAGCCTCCAGGCTCCCATTGACAATAGCTTCGTTAAGCACCATTCATAGACGCCAGTTTCTGGTCAAGCAAGTTTCTAGTGGGTGCACCCACAGAGTCTGTATATGTTGTTTATTAGACTGTGATGCTGTTAATCTTTAAAACAGACAACAACATCACTAAACTGGCAGACCATTTTGTACAATTGTGTTTATAATTTAAGTTGTAGACATTAAAATGTATTATTCTGTTTCTTGTTATGGATGCAAAGATGGCAGTGCTTAAACATAGTGATCTCCACGAATAATAACCTAATCTAACAATTTCTTCCCCGATAGCAAATTTAATTCCACTCTACCATCTTAAACGCCGTCTCAGTGTCCAGAGCTATCAGAGCTTCTGGGAAAGGAATATTAAACATGATCATATATGTCCCTTTGGCTGGCTCTGACTGGAACATATTCCGCAAAAGTGAAAATTTGTCCTCGAAATCCTCATTTGTTCTTGAGACATCTGGGCGGAACGTTTTTCTTGTGTGATGTCAGACAACTGCTTTGTGAATGTTCAAAAAGTGGAGTGGGTTAATGGTTAATGCGGATGCTACAATGCTAAGTGTGTGTCACGTATGCTGCAGTGGGAGGACCCTGTGAGGACCTCCCTGGAGTTTGACACTTGAGTTTCTCATGAAGAATAAATAACCAGTAGACAGAAGTAAACATTTTTTTTGTCGTATTCTTCACTGTCTTCATTTGTTTTCACCAATGTTGATTTCCTTTCTCTCTGGAAGTTACCAACAGAAAGTAGGTCAGGGGTGACTTTCTTTTAGTATTCTATGTTGTATTGACTTGCGTGGGCAGCAGAAATGCGAGCATCCTGGTTGTTTGTAGAAATGATCATATGGAGCTTAGGAGAAGTTGACTAATTTGTGTAACTAATGGTTGGTCCAGAGCAGGGGTTTGGTAACCTTCATCACTCAAAGAGCCATTTGGATCCGTTTCCCACAGAAAAGAAAACACTGGGAGCCACAAAACCCCTTTGACATCTAAGATGAAGATAACACTGCATGTATTGTTTTTACCTCTATGCTATGTATTAAAAACTATATTGTGTTGCATTTATGAAATGAAAGAACTGCTACAGAGAAAACGATATGTTATTTATGCATACATAACAGGGATTTATCCATGGTTGGCTTATCTGGGGTAGAAAAGTTCAATAAATAGCGGGCTGGACCGGATGGGAGTTGTGACGTATATTTTGAGCGACAAAAAATTAAACACATTTTATTTTATTGTTACAAGATCACCATAAATTCAAATTTAGAATTATATTTAAAAAAACAACAAACTAAAATAAAATACATTTGAATGAAATGCTCGGGGAGCACATGTGCTGCAACGCACTGTGGGAGTTCAGTGTTTTTGTGTTGATGTTACACATTGACTGTATATAGATGTTTCAACCATGAGTGTAAGTTCTCTTACTAATCACAGCAGCTTTACTGCTTTTTACAAAGAAATAAATGTAATATCAAGCAGAACTGAGTTCGGCCTATTGGCACGGCCCTTCAAGATATTTTCTACTGGTCTGTGGTCTCTATTTCCTAACCCTGACCTTGATTAACACACCACACATACTGAGTAAATTCTTTCTGGATCCTTTAATTTGAATTTTAAACATTTAAATGCAAAGCTCTATGTTTGTCAGAGAATTTTATTTTTTTTAATTTCTTACCTGTGATAAGCTGACTGCTGTCCATGTTCAAAGTCAAGAGGTGGACTCTCAGACTGGTCTCTCTCCATGGACACAGCTGGAAACAGGAGAGTCTTGTTTGTGAAGTTTGATCTTCCTGCAAACACAGGACAAACATTTTAACAGTGACATGTTCCTTATAATCAGTTCTCCATTCAAATCTAAGTCGACTCAGGATTTTCAGATGTGTTTTCACATCTGTGAGAGCTGTGTGCCTGTTTCTTTCCTCCCTGACAGCATGCCGCCCCACCTCATCCGTCTCCACTGACTGCCCATCAAATACTGTTTTTTCTATTAACTCCTCCTCGCTTACAAATACCTACATACACTAACCTCTCCAATCTTCTCCACCAACACACCCCACCTCAAAATGTGTGGTGTTCAGACATGGGCCTACTGTCCCCACTCCCCACTCCAGGCTGAAGAACTTTGGGCTGCACCAACCCTGTGGAACACCTCCTTCCCGATATCCCACCTTTGCACCGTGGTCTTTCCCATCATGCCTAGTTTGCCTTCCCTCTGTCTATTTGTCTTCATCCCTCCTTCCTCTATCCATTTCCCACACTTCTGTAAAGGGCCTTAGTTCCTTAGAAAGTTCCTACAGAAATTCAGGTTCTTCTTAATATTCTTATGGACTGAGTACACAGTGTTGAGGTGAACCAGTGCTCAGCATGGTTGTGTTGGAGGTTTTATTCCCAATGCTGACTGACTGTGGTCATTCTGTCAAAAAGCTCGGTACCCAGTGACAGGTGGTGGTGTTCAGTCCGAGGAGGAGATTCTCCCCGAGTCTCTGGGGGATGATAGTGTTAAACACTGAGCAGAAATCAATGCATCAAGACATCAACATCAACAACATTTCCTGACCACATGCCCTGTGACATTGTCTCAACCTGCTGCTTTATGTGAGTTGACCCTAGATAAGGGATAAGGGGCTCCACATGTCTGCTGAGTTGATGGTGAATGCTGGCTGGTGTGATGGTGGAGAAGACCAGCTCTCCCCCCTTTTAACAAGTTTGATGCTTTGATAACTAATAAATCTCAAAGATTAAATAAATGTATTATTGCAACCAGATACATATATTTTGTCAACACTGAGGCAAGCTGAGAGTGAAGACTAATAGTATCTACTTTCTTTATCAAAGTTTCAAAGATAAAACGTTTGTTATTGTCAAGTCTCTATATTTTCAGGACATGCAGAAAAATAAAAAACTGTTCCTTTCTTAGGTTGAAATAAGTAGTCTCTTCTCATCTAATCTCATCTCATCTCATCTCATGGCGGGAGGTGGGGTCCACCCTGGACAGGTCTCCAGCCTATCATAGGACTAACACTGAGACATACAACCATTCACAGTCACACCTAGGGTGAATGTAGAGTCACCAATCAGCCTAACGAGCATGTCTTTGGAGGTGGGAGGAATCCGGAGTTGGAATAAGTAGTATAGATATAAAATACAATATATTGTATATGATGACTGAGGGGGCTGAGCGGCAACTATCAAGCTGAAACCATTCTCCAAAGGAGAATCCTTCACCCACCATCCACACATGGGCCTTTCCCCCGCAGCAACATATTCAGGCAATACATTTACTCGTGCCCCCCAGAGATCTGAGGCTCACAGCACTGGTCGCTGCTCACCGCGGGGATCAATTGTCCCCTCCTAGGTGCAGTCTTCTACCTGCAGCAGGGATGTGCCACGGCTCCCCAAGAACAAAACTTAGGGTATGAACGCATGTATTTACAACAACAATAAGTGTGGGGTAGTGAACAGAGCTATTTAATCAAACAAGACGAGCAAAATCTTTCAGATGGTGAATAATTCAAGGATGATCTGGAATTTAGTGGCTAATCCACAGGGTATATTAGGTGGCCACCTAAATATACGAAGCTTGAGATCAAAAAGCGAGCACATAAATAATCTTCTGTAAGAGTCAAATATAGATTTAATTTGTGTATTGGAAACTATAGTTTCAGGCTATGTGAATTTTAGGAGGGATAGAACTGAGATGAAGGGTTCGGTGCAATAAGATTAAATATCAAGGTTCAAATGAAACAGAATGTTTAGCTCGACCAGAGGAGTCAGAAACATTTCCCTCCTTTATTCACTTATTTCAACTCACTTATTTCCATAATCTTCTAAATATTGTATAAATAGTAGATTGGGAAGAGAGAAAGACAAAGAGCACAGCGAGAGAAAGAAAAAACAATAACACAAAACACATAAAGAACTCCTAATGTAACATGTACCCCCAACTCCTGGCCCCTCCCCACTGAGAGGCTGCACCCTCCCTCCCTCCTAACATAAAACCCCATGAAACAATATAAAGTATATTATTGCTCGCTGGTGCTCCCAAACAATCATCAATCAAGAAAACAATATCAGCATCAGTATTTATGAACCAATTCAGTGTCACTGTTAACAGCCGTGGCATTCACAAGGGGTAAAGTGAACTGTACTGTACGACAGTACAACCATACATATACCAGTTTGGGTCAATAATGTGGGGTTTAAAAAAAAAAGTCCAAAACAAACAAAATACCAGCTAACAGCAACCATGTTTACTGGAAAAGTTAAATGTCTCTACTATCAGCATCAAATAAAACATGGCACTGTTTGTGCATCACCAACTTCACAAATAAAGTACTCTTTACTTAACAACCAGCAGCAACAAAGTCTAGTCTTTCAAATTCTCATAAACTGAATCAGCAAAGCTTTACTTATTATCAAAGGTCATTTCTCACATCACACACTGTCAGATAAGTTCTAATCCACATTCTACTGTAATAAAACCACTGGAATCATTATACAAACACACACTCACAACACTAGATAAAAACCTTTCAGATTCCGTCACTGTAAAATCATAGTTAAACAGGTCAGACCTCTGCATGGAGGAACCTCATTCTGATCATGTTTCACACTGTGAAGGAAGTGGATATTTGTGCAGTTGTTTTATCTCCAAAATGATGCTGCTTTCACACATAAATGTCTTCTCATCTATATCACGTTCTGTTAAATAATTCAGCCTGTTTAAACTAACACAGACAGATGCAGTAAAACGGGTGGTGGCCCAGCACCTCCACCTCTAACGGAGGCAGAGGAGCCCTGAGCCAGAATATTGGAGGTCCAGTGTCTGAGGGAATCCCTGGAGGAGCTCATCCTCTGAGTCCACCCCCAACACACAAGTTCCTTCATAAAATGGAAGAGGCCTGTAGATATATATTTTTAAGCCTATTTATACAATTATTTATTTGTCTTTTATGTCTTTTTTCTTTTGTCCCAACAGATTCTGATGGTACCGCTCAAAGATAATTGTGTGTAAATGCTAAAACATCTATGCACGGTCTGATAACTTCTCCCGTCCAATATTTAATTCTCTGAGCAGTAATGCTGCACCTTCATCCACGGGATTGTTGTCAAAAGGACATGTTGGTGAAAAAAGTCTCCTCCTACTGGTCCTAATGGACTTCTGATAGAGCCACTGACTGATTTTTTTCTTTTTAAAAAGATTTTTGAGCTTAAGTTACCTCTCTCTGAAACAGGCTAGAGTTACCCCGCTTTCTCTGGTTTGAGTTACCTCCCTTTGTGATGGAAAACTCAGAGTTTCCCTCATTTCAGGTTTAATAAACTCAGAGTTTTCACTAAACTTTCTTTATGAAACGGGCCTCAGATGTAAACTAGCCTTTCGGATAACTCTGGTGCATTTACATTTTCTTTTTGTCGTTGCTGGTGGGTTCTTCTACGCTGTGGTGGTACCTACCTACCAGTGTAAAGATTTGCAAAGCTGAGGCCATAGTCACAACACATCCTTAGGCTCAAAGTCAGTCCTAACAGTCAGGAAAATCTGGTTACAGTCCTGAAGGTGTGAATACATTTCAGCAACTTTTTAAATCTATCAGTTTTTTTCCATAAAGTTTCAGTTCAGTCACAAACAAGTCAAAACAAACAGAAAACAGCACAACACTCTCCACAACTGAAATCAGCCTCTGAAGAACTCTAGATACCTCCACTGTCTGTCAGAATTATTACTGAGACCAAAATCTGCACATGTATTTATTTAGAAGTGACCAGAATTCATGAACACAACGTGAGCACAGTGAACCAGTGTTTATCATGGAGGCTACTTCCTGGTTCATCCAGGACGACACCACTAGCTTTAAATCACCTTCGTAGACGCAACATTAACTTCAATATTAGCATTGTTTTTCTGTTTGCTTGTTTTGTTTTAGACAACAGAATAAAAGAAAGGTTTCTTTTTAAAAACTTAATTAAACTATATTTTATGAAAAAAAAAAATCCCACTACAACCACTACTCTGATCTATAGTCAATGACTGTTTCATCTTTAAATACTGCATGTCATCATGTATCAGGGAATGTTTTAATACTTTCTCCTTTTCTTTTAGACCTTCACAAAAATTAACGCATTTTAACAAACTGATGAAATAAGTAATTTACCAGAATTCACTTCCTGGTTCCACAACACCAGCCTCATAAACTCGCCTGTTAATCTGAACTCATCTACTAGTTTTTAGTATTAACTTTATTTATTGAGCTGTGTCAACGTTTAAAAACAGAACATAAAGAACCTGCTGAACTCACCTCAGGTTGATTTACTGACTGTTTCCACCTTCGTGTGTAGACGAAAGAAGCTGCGTCTCTTCCAGGTAGTTTTTGTGGGCGGGGCCTTAAACTCACCTGGTACAGGGGAGGAAATGAGGTGTGTTTAAAGTCTCTTCAGATTAAAATCAACCATAAAACTGAGCGAATACATTGTTGAAAAGCTGTGAAAAGTGCGAAGCTGCTCTGAGTTGGATTCTTCTTTAGAGAATCTGTCCTTCATGTGCTGACATGTTGTGAAATGCTCAGAAAAGGAAATAAAAGGTTATATAAGGTTTCTCTGTTTTCATGCTGTGATGCAGGTTTTCCACCAAGTGGCGCTATTGTAGAGGAATCAGATCCTTTCACACTCAAGTATTTATACTTCTATTAAATTTTATTCAGTTTAATGTCTAAAATGAAACCACAGAACAAATAACTTAAGTAAAAACAGATATATCATGGAACCAGTTTATGAAGCAGAATGTTTCCTGAACCTTCGACTCATCAAAGATCACAGATCTGTGCGTAAAGAGAGTGTAAGCACATTCTGCCGTAAAGTATGAAATTCATCAGTTTGTAGTGGTGCACTGAAAAGCGAGTAAATTTACACATAACTCTGTCTGTGCTACACACAAACTCTAGTGCTAGAACAGTGGAACTACACATAGAACCCATAAAGAGAGTCACAGTGTTCAGCAGCTTCTCAAACGTCACACGTTACCACATATTGCTGGTCTCTTATAAAAATACTCAGTCAGAAATTTAACAGACTCTTTTAATAACTGGTGTAACAAGATATAAAAGACAAAGAAAAAACATTTAAATACACTACTGTTGTTTATCTTTTATTATTGGAGGATTTTGAGAACCATGCGTTTTCAAAGGGTGTTAATTAATCTGATCTGTTCAATAGTGCTTATTCCAAAACATACAAAAACATACTATGCATTCTGGATTTATATTGTGATTTAAAACTCTTATTGGAGACAGAGACAAACTGCACCAAAGGCTTCCAGTGCTCATCCAGCTCCTGTCCACCCTGAGATGTTTGGCCACCGGAGCATTTCAGCCAGAGTTTGACAATTCACAGCCACTAAGACACTAAGTAGAATCAGCAGTGTTTACATCCAGTTCTCATACAGACGTCACCAACAAGCCCAAATTAAACCAGGATTTCAGGCCATAGTCGGATTCACCAACATAATGTCGAGCCATAGATGCACCCACATCGGAATAAAACCACACCACAACTGACTCTCTTTCTCTTTGCTGTGATTTCTGTGGGAGCAAACTGGGAGTTAGGTGTTTGCTCAGGGCACCACAGCCATGGACAGGGCGGGAGGCGAATCTGTGACCCTTCGAACCCCAAGTTGTGCCTCTCACCACTGCTCCACAGCTTCCCTAAACCTAAATCATTCAACCTAAATGTGAAGTAATCGTCACAGAATTTCATTCCTACGACAGAATTTAGAACCTTTTCTTGATAAATGAGGTCCCAGGTCTTCTTGGTCTTCTTGGGGAGGTGTAGCGGGGGAAACAAATCATATCTTCGTCAGCCGTGGGCAAACCCCGTCGGGCCAGCTGCCTTACCCGGATGTAGCTTCCTCAGTTACACCCTTATCTCCTCGACCTTGAAGGACAGGGAGGGGACTGGCTGGGGAGGGAAAGGAGAGGACGTAGCCATGGTGGAGGGATCGTAGCCGTGGGAAGGAGAGGGGACTAGTGAAGGGAGGTGGGCAGCTATTGGCAAGGTGGAGGAATGGGCTGGAGACACAGAGGCAACAGGGGCACGTCAAACCTATTGAAAACGGTGGCTCATTAGCTCCAGCCTCATCAGGAACTGTAGCCTGGCAGAGCTTCTGTTTATAGCCGGTGATGGTCTTCATTCCTCTCCACACTCTCTAGTGTTGCTGTGTTGCAGCTTCCTCTCCACCTCCTTCTTGTAGTCCTCCTGGCTTCATGCTCCTCTCCAGCTGTTGTTGTATCAGCCTGCGCTCCTCTCCTCCACCCTCCCTGCAGGCCGTCTTTTTCCTGCTCAGGAGCTTCTTGATGTCACAGGTAATACATGGTTTGCTGTGGGAAAAACAACGCACCGTCCTTACTGTAACAATCAAGTCCCTGCACCATGTCACATAGTCAGCGCAGCAGCCAACTCTCCTGTCCACAGCTGTACGTCCCCTATTTCCCTCTGTGTTTTCCAGTACAGCTCAGTCTGTACAATCATAACAGACCCTGAGAGTCACGGGCCTCGAGGGTCCACTGTCTGAATGTCCAGGTGGTCACAGGCTGCCTCACAACACATGGTTTGTAGGAGGAGTGAAGAAGAACTGTGTGTGCTTGATGGGACCCAGAGGGAGAAGTTCTTTGGAGACCTAGTTCATAGGACCACGGTACGTCTGTGCCCACTGTGGGACTCTACAGGCGGACGCACCCCATTTACGTCCCTCCCTCAGAGACAAGGACAAGGAAATAACATGCGACATGATCCATGACACTGTTGCTGTGCAACTGGCTACACAACCACCTTTGGACGTTTTGTATATTTGTTCATAACTTTTTGATGACACTGTTTATTTCATTTCACTAGATAATAATTATTTTTATTTTACTTCAATCTAATCTGATGTAAACAACAATTACTATGATGTGAGAACATAGTCTGGTCTGACACCAACTACCAAGAGTTCAGCGTCCTGAGCACTTTCTCTTCTTCACGGAGACATGACCAGGATTGTTCACATAAAGGATCAGACCCTCACCTTTGGTCTTGCCACTCATCCTCACGTCCACCTGCACTGCTGTGAAGCCAGTTTTGTCCACTCAGGAATGGGCGATGCTGTCATTCAGCCAGCTTCATAAGTGCTTCGATAGGGAGCTGACATTTCCCATAACTGATGCTAATGTAAGCGTTGTGGGAGTAGAGTGTATTCTCAAAGAAGATGCAGACACTGGAGCTCTTCCTCACGCCTTTAGTGAGGAGCCGTGCACAACAACAGACCACTTTCCAAACACTGGCCTCTGCCCTCTTTTTCTGCTCTCCCCCCAAAACTAAAAAAAAAACCACCAGAGGTCTCTTCTTCCCTGGCTCATAGCAAACATACATGGGAATATGAATACCCGAATAAACAATCAAATCATATTAATTAATCATGACTGTATTACACAAATTATTTGCTATTAAATAAATGTCTTATAGTAACAAAGGAAACTTTTATTTATTCTGGAGAATCATTTCATTTGGGATTTTTTCTTGTAGTCACATACTATATGTCACAATGATCCATGACCATGAATAAGGCCATAAACATGAAGACAAAGATTACATGGAGTATAGTTTATACTGGATTATATAAAATAAAATGTACAAGGATGGATGGATGGAGACATAGACAAATGATAACAGTCAAAAATAAAATAGAACAAAATAATCTTAGAAAATTGAATAAGAATGAGGTAGTAAGAATTACGAAAATATACAGTCCAATCTACAGTCCCATTTACCTATCGTCATTACGACTGAACCCTAGAACATCCTGTCTTCAGAATAATGTCATTGCTGAGCTGTTTGTGACAAAGGATGATGTTAAAATACACCTGTTCAGACTTTTTTAGTAACACCTGAGATGTATGTAGACCCTTTTATGGCCTATGCCATGACTGCATTACGCCGGTTAGCATGAGGCAGGAACCACAGAGTAGCATAGGAGGCTAGGGTCATAAACATGTCATTTACCTGTGTTATCAGGAGGCAGCATTGAAGGATTAAGTTTATTAGCTCCAAACTGAAATACAAAAGAGTGATTAAACTCAATAAAACAAAAGCACTGGATTTCACAACATAGCATTTGTTAGCTTCCACTCGATAATTAGCCAACATAATAAACTGTCATGGTTTTGTCTTTGTCTTTTATTCGTGATCATGTTTTGAGTTTCCTGTTTTATTTTGTTAAGTTTCTTGATTTCCTGTCAGTTGTGCTTCCTCATGTTGTCCCTTGATTGATTATTGGTTCTGCCTGTGTGATTGCTCATTAGTTTCACCTGTGTCTCTCATCCCTCTGCCCCTGTATATATGTAGACCTGCCTGTTCCCTGTATCGTTGTTGATGTTGTTTCCTTGCCATGATGTTATTTCCAAGCCATGTTTCTGTCACCTTGTCTTTGTCCTGTGATTTAGTTATTTCGTCATCCATCAGTGTTCTTATAGTTCTTCTCCTTGTGGTTTTCCATTTTTGTGTTTTTGGATTTTCCTGCCCTGACTGCAGCGCCTTTTATTTTCATTAAATACCTTTTATTTGAACTCCAACCTCGTCACCTTTTTGTCCTGCATTTGGGTCCTGACCTCCTTCATCTTCTCCACTCCTAACAGAAACTAAACAATACACTGCACTGAGGCTTCAATCGCTTCACAACATATGGTTTTAGATTGGCCCATCCATTAGCATGTATATTCATCCCAATTAGCGTATTAATCATATTAGTCTGCGTCATAGCCTCCATGAACTCATATTCATTAACATATGTAACAATCACATATATAACATGTACGTATGTAGTTAACTTCATGGTTGATAAATACTTCTGTGGAAGTGAAGTTATAGTTGATCATTAGTGGTCATGGTTTGCTGTTGAGCCTATTAACTGGTCTATTCTCAATCACAAATATAGTGGTTCTGTTGAGGTTATTACTATCCTCTTCTTCATGATTTACTAGACACAAGTGCTTCAGTGTTATGAAAGAGGAGATACTATTGGGGTGTTTGGCACCATTGTCGAGCGGACATATATATTCTTAACTTTGGAAAGCCAGCCAATTGCATGACAAACTGTCTGTGCAAACACTATAAAAGATGTTTGTTTCTCTATTGTACTTTTGAAATCTTCCTCACCACTCACATGGTAAGACACAGTAATTGTAATTGCAATGTACTCTATTTATACCATTGTGTGATTATTATGTGTCCAGAGAGCTACAGATCAGACAATTTCTGTGACACTAAATAGAAATTAAACATTTAAATCAACATTTAAATCTCAGAGTTGAAGCTGTTGTCACTTCAAAGACTCTCCTTCCTCCAGAGAACACAGAGACACTGAGGAACCAGGAGACCACAATCTAAATCCAAGATAGAGAGGTTCAGTGAATGTGGTGTTGAAGGTGTGGATGTGGATCAGTTTGTAAGAGGAGACTCTGTAGAAGGACAGAGTTCCAGCAGGACAGTCCACATGCACTGAGACTCTGTTAGAGACAGAGGACGAGGAGATGGATGTTCTTCTGTTATTGTGATAGACATCGTAACCATCGTCAGAGCAGAACAGACTCCAGGAAGGATCATTCTTTCCAAACCAGCTGTCATACATGTTTCCTCTCCTTCTGATTCCTCTGTAACTTACTGATATATCAACGTTTCCTCTCCACTCAACCTCCCAGAAACATCGACCAGTCAGAACATTTATACACAGCAGCTGAGGCCATGGGTAAAATCTGTCTGGATGATCAGGATATGGCTGCTCCTCCTCCACATGTGTCACCTTCCTGTTGTTGTCAGATAGTTTGAGTTTTCTACTGACTGAGTTTGTGTCGACTTCAAGTTCGCAGAAATCTGATGGAGAGAAAAAGACACAACACAGCTGCAGTTTATCATGTGACACATCTGATGGATTTATTCTTTCTTTACTCACTGATCTGTTGTTCATTCATAGAAAGTTTAATGGTGGAACTGTTTGTCAGGATTCTCTTGTCAGTGATGTTTGAATGAATAAATACCACAACTATCAGCTTTGATTTTAAAGACAAACTGACACTTTGATGTTTTGTCATCATTAGTCAAACTTACACTTCCTCAGACCAGGTTTTAACCACTGCTCTCCACCATGGTCCATCCTGAAGAGAGAAACACACAAACAATGATTTTCTATTCACCATGAGACCAAATTGATGTTCAACATGAAGCAGAGTTCCTCAGTTTGTCATTGAGACCCAGAAACAAACTTAAACACATAAGTATCAACTCTCTCTGAAGGTTTCACTGTTTGAGAGGAAGATGATAAAGTGTATAAATATTACGAAAGCGACTTCACTGATCTAATGTTTTATTGATTTCTTGCTGATATAAACTATTGTCTCTACATGTGTTCCTTCAAAAACCGTTTGGCAAACATGCATACCTGAGAGTGTCCAGTCTCCAGAGTGGATCCTCCAGTCCAGCAGACAGCTGCTTTGATCCATTGACTCCTGGATGGTTGTAGCTCAGGTCCAGCTTTCTCAGATGGGTGGGGTTGGAGCTCAGAGCTGAGGCCAGAGAAGAACATCCTTCCTCTGTGATCAGACAACCTGACAGACTGGAGATAGAAACATATCAGAAACTCAAGAAGAAGAAGAAAAATCCTCCACATGTTGAACTTGTGCACCAACATGAACCTACATCAGGATTGAACTGATCAACAAGCAGCTGTATCCTGACCTGAGAGTTTCCAGTTTACAGTGAGGACTCTCCAGTCCAGCAGACAGCAGCTTCACTCCTGAATCCTGCAGGTTGTTGTTACTCAGGTCCAGCTCTCTCAGACTGGAGGACTGGGAGCTGAGAACTGAGGCCAGAGCTTCACAGCTTCTGTCTGAGAGGTTGCAACTGCTCAGCCTGAAGAAGAATCAACATCAAATGTTTTATTTGTCATTTACTAAATGAATCATGTTTCAAACAGTTCCTAAATCCACCTACAGAGCTTTGTTGGAGGCTTTGACCACTGGCAGCAGCCTCAGAAGAGCCTCCTCTGAAGCAGAGTATTTCTTTAGGTCAAACTCATCCAGATCTTCTCCTGATGACAGTAAGATGAAGCCTAGAGCTGACCACTGACCAGGAGACAGTTCATCTGTGGAGAGACGTCCTGATCTCAGGGACTGTTGGATCTCCTTCACTAGAGAACCATGATTCAGTTCCTTCAGACAGTGGAACAGATTGATGCTTCTCTCTGCAGACACATTCTCACTGATCTTCTTCTTGATGTACTGGACTGTTTCCTGATTGGTCTGTGATCTACTTCCTGTCTGTGTCAGCAGGCCTCGTAGGAGAGTCTGATTGGTCTGCAGTGAAAGACCCAGGAGGAAGCGGAGGAACAAGTCCAGGTGTCCATTTGGACTCTGTAAGGCCTTGTCCACAGCACTCTGATGGAGACGTGTTAGATTTTTAAATAGTTTAGACCACTGACATGTAGTTTGTTGTTCTTCCATCAGGTTGACTCCAGAGTTGATGAAGGTCAGATGGACATGGAGAGCAGCCAGAAACTCCTGAACACTCAGATGGATGAAACAGAACACCTTGTCCTGGTACAGGCCTCTCTCCTCTTTAAAGATCTGTGTGAACACTCCTGAGTACACTGAGGCTGCTCTGATATCGATGCCACACTCTGTCAGGTCTGATTCATAGAAGATCAGGTTTCCTTTCTGCAGCTGATCAAAAGCCAGTTTTCCCAGAGACTCAATCATCTTCCTGCTCTCTGGACTCCAGTGTGGATCTGTCTCAGCTCCTCCATCATATTTGACCTTCTTGACTTTGGCCTGAACCACCAGGAAGTGGATGTACATCTCAGTAAGGGTCTTGGGCAGCTCTCCTCCCTCTCTGGTTTCCAACACATCCTCCAGAACTGTAGCAGTGATCCAGCAGAAGACTGGGATATGACACATGATGTGGAGGCTTCGTGATGTCTTGATGTGGGAGATGATGCTGCTGGCCTGCTCCTCATCTCTGAAGCTCTTCCTGAAGTACTCCTCCTTCTGGGGGTCAGTGAACCCTCTGACCTCTGTCACCATGTCAACACACTCAGGAGGGATCTGATTGGCTGCTGCAGGTCGTGTGGTTATCCAGAGGCGAGCAGAGGGAAGCAGTTTCCCCCTGATGAGGTTTGTCAGCAGCACATCCACTGAGGTGGACTCTGTAACATCAGTCAGGATCTCAGTCTTGTGGAAGTCCAGAGGAAGTCGACACTCATCCAGACCGTCAAAGATGAACACGACCTGGAAGTCTTCAAAGCTGCAGATTCCTGCTTCTTTGGTTTCAGTGAAGAAGTGATGAACAAGTTCCACCAAGCTGAACTTTCTCTCTTTCACCACATTCAGCTCTCTGAAAGTCAATGGAAATATGAAGAGGATGTCCTGGTTGGCTTTGTCTTCAGCCCAGTCCAGAGTGAACTTCTGTGTTAAGACTGTTTTCCCAATGCCAGCCACTCCCTTTGTCATCACTCTTCTGATTGGTCCATGTCTTCCAGGTGAGGCTTTAAAGAGGTCTTCTTGTCTGATGCTTGTTTCTGGTCTGTCTGGTTTCCTGGATGCTGTTTCAATCTGTCTGACCTCATGTTCATCATTGACCCCTGCAGTCCCTCCCTCTGTGATGTAGAGCTCTGTGTAGATCTCATTCAGAAGGGTTGAGTTTCCAGCTTTAGCAATCCCCTCAAACACACACTGGAACTTCTCCTTCAGACTAGATTTAACTTTACGTCCACACTGTGCAGCACCAGTTCCTGAACAAACAAGAAATGTAAATAATCAGTGAACTAATTCATTTCAAAAGTAAAATCAACTTTTTGTCCATTCCGACATGTGTAACAAATAAACAGGATTGAAATTAACTTCCTCAAAGGCCTACGGTGCACCAACTAAACAAAAATTGTAAACAAAATGTGGAAATGTTGAGAATATAGATCATCTAAAAACATGTCCTGCATATACAAAGTAGATTTAAGAGAACATGACATAGCGCATGTCAATATACACTATACATAAAGTGGCTGATGAATGAACGAATGTACACATAAATACACAGCATATCACAGATGTCATTGATGAACTGTAAGGCACAAATGTCCACAGAATGGTGACTGAAAACTGTAACCCAGGTGATACATCCCATTTTTGCCCATATATCGTTGCCTGAAATCTCGCAGTGTTTTGATCTCTCTCGTGAGCTGTGACGTCATGCGGTCATGTGACTTAGTGCGGCCAATCACGCCAGCTTAATATGCCACTGTGATTCGGTCAGAGTACGAGCAGTTCGCAGGTTGAATGAGGAAGAGCTATGAGTTGTCTCCAAGCTCAATGATGTGTTCTCACATCATGATCTTGACTTTGGACGTACCAATCGTGTGAAGCATTATATTCGCCTTGGTATTGAGACTCCATTCAAACATCGAAATCGGCCTATTCACCCACGTGACATTGAGGCTGTCCATGACCATCCGCAAGACCTGCTGGAGGTAGGAGTAATAAGAGAGTCTGTATCACCCTTCTCCTTGCCCATCGTATTCGTCCGTAAGAAGAATGGAGATGTGAGGCTGTGTATTGATTATCGCAAGCTAGATCTCCCCTCGCCAAGGACAACTATGCACTCCCAAACTTAGAGGAGTCATTCATAGCACTTACCGGTTCATGTTGGTTCAACGTTCTCGACCTCAAGTCAGGGTATTACCAAATTGAAATGGCTGAAGTAGACAAACCCAAGACTGCATTTGTAACTCCACTGGACTTCTGGGAGTTCAACAGGATGCCACAAGGTGTAACCAGCGTACTGAGCACTTTTCAGCAGTTGATGGAAAGGTGCATGGGGGACTTGCATCTTAAAGAGGTTTTAGTCGTCCTGGATGACATTATCATTTTCTCTGATACCCTTGAAGAACACGAAAGCCAATTACTAAGAGTATTTCATCGACTCAAGGACCATGGTCTCAAGTTGTCACTGGTAAAGTGCAAGCTTTTCCAAACATCTGTGCGCTATCTCGGCCATTTTGTCTCAGAGCAGAGGCCTGTATCACGAAGCAAGCTCAACTTACCCGGGGTTACTCCCAACCTACCCAGCTGAACCTATCCACAACAATGACAATCTGAAAAGCAGTATCACGCTTATCAACTCAGTAACTTAACCCAGTTTGTCTTATTTTGAATTGGTGAATGTGCACGTATGAGGGCGGGTCCCAAGGCAGCAGACCAATCACAATCATGAGGCTGATCCACCAGCAAAAAGGAGCAAGGACTGATTATTTTTAAATACAAAGAAGAAAAAGTAAATCTCACTCAAAACCCCGAAAAGTCAAACACCGCAGCTGCATCAAAGAGACACCAAATGGCATGGCAAAGGATTGCAGATTGCATAAATTACACATCAATGGCTCAATTAGTTTACATTTAAAGAAGCCACGAAACCCAATCACTGCTGCATAGATGAATCGAGAGTATGACAATTCGTCTCATTCTCCCGGATGAATGTTGAAATCCTGGCCGGTCCCCAGGACACTAAAAGAATTAAGGTCTTTCTTAGGATTCACAGGGTACTGGCAAGGGTACTGCTTGCTGCACTCTCCACTTATGATTTTAAGCTTCAGTATTGAGCTGGGAGCCAAAATAGGGGCGCTGATGTACTCCAGCCATCTGATGCCTGTGGTCAAAAGGAGTGGGACATGGTCCAACAATTTACCCATGACCATGTCATCGATCGTGACAGGTGGTTGAACTAGATTCAGACGTTGTAGCTGCCATGTGTCATAGCTGTCTGGTGATGGTCCTGAAGGTCCAGCTGAGAACTGCATCACTTTGGTTGGCTCATTGGCCATTTCAATATCTGCCATCCCAGGCTGCTATGCCAGTGAATGTGAGCAAGGGCTGCCCATTGTGCCCTCATTGTCTCTTCTCGAGCTCTGGGAAAAGCAGAGAGCCGACCCCAGTCTCAAGGAGTAATTTATCAACTTGAGACTGGTGAGAGCATCCCTCCCACAGTGTAATGAGAACTCCCTGCCCTGGCCCTCGAATTTCAAGACAGCATCTTGTACAGAAGGAGGCGTATCTCATTCCAGCTTGTGCTACCAGAAGAGTTACGCCAAATAGCCATATGGGGGTTGAGAGAAATCTTGACCTTGTAAGAGCTCGGTTCGTCCGGCCACACATGGCTGCAGATGTAGAAGAAAAAATAAAAACCTGCAACCATTGCATTTGAAGAAAAGCCCTTCCAGAACAAGCTGCACCGCTTGAATTGTTGTGCATAGATTATCTGTCACTCAAGGCCGATAAATGTCACAACAAAGACATCCTGGTCCTCACAGATCATTTCAGTAAGTAGACAGTGGCTATTCCAACAGCCAATCAAAAGGCGAAGACAGTCGCTAAATGTCTGTGGGAGAATTTTATCGTACGTTATGGCACCCCCGAGTCCCATCTAATCAAAGAACTTTGTGATACTGCGGGTATTGAAAAGACCCGTACCACACTGAACCACCCTCATGGGAACCCGGTCGAAAGATTCAACCGAACTCTACTAAGTATGTTGGTGACTCTCAAGCTGGAGCAGAAACAAAGATCAGCCACTGGTCCATGCTTAAAACTCTACCAGAAATGAGGTCACAGGCTACTCTCCCTATGATCTCATGTTTGATCACTCTTTGGTCATTGTTTGCTTTCAGCCTACCAGTCAGAGATGCGCCCTCGACATTGCACTCAAAATATGTGCAGAACCTTCACTCTCGCCTGGAAGAAAGCTACCAACTTGCTTCCATGAATGCAGCAAACAAGACTTGATTTGATCAGAGAGTTAAACCATCCACACTAGTGGGCGACTGAGTGCTGGTCTGGAATGTAAAACTCAGAGGTAAACATAAATTGGAGGATAAGTGGGAGAAAGACATTTATGTTGTCGTTAAGTGTATGGGCGACCTCCCTGTTTACACATTGTGATATGAAACCAATTCTTCTGGAAAAGTTCGAGGGAGCTAAGCCTTCCCTGTCCTTAAAGCCTAGTGATGCCCCTGCTTAAGAGGATGTTTCCGCTGGGACGCTGCGATCTGAGGAGGATGTAGAGTTCAGAGGCTCAGTAGAGACACCCCCCTTATTTGGCAAACATCATCCCGTATCACTGAAACAATCGCTTCTGGGGATGGGGATAATTTTGATGCTGTTGAACCTGTCCAGTCTATTTGTCGCCATGACAACCGCTCAAGTGTTTGCAGTACTCTTATTTGGGTAATGTATTGATCTCTGTGGTGCAAACACTTTTCCATAGTTTAGCCGATGCATACAGGGACATTTTTACTGTTCCTGTGCCTGACACTGCTGTGTGTTCCCGTGTTCAGGTGGGTTAGCATGCACTGGAGTTGCATGATTTTAAGGGGGGGTGTAACTCAGGTGATAAATCCCATTATTGCCCATATATCATTCCCTGAAATCTTGTGGTGTTTTGATCTGTCTTGCAAGATGTGACGTCATGCGGTGAACTCATGATAAGCTTAAATGTATTTGTTGATTGTACATAGGAATTATTCCTGCTACATCTCTCACTGTATTTTGTAATTTTTGGATTTACTTAATGTGCATGATTGAATAAGTGATATTAATAATTGAACTGATTCAGATGTTTGTATCATATCAACATCAGAGTGTAGAAATGTAAACTTGTCCCATGTTTCCTCCGTCTCCTCTTTCCATCCAGTTAAAGCTGTTAAAAACTCTTACTGCTCTGCAGACAGTCAGCCAGCTCCTCCTGCTTCATTCTCCTCAGGAAGTTCACTGTCATCTTCACCAGTAAATCTCTGCTGCTCCTCCTCTGCTCTTCATCCTCACCCTCCAACACCTCCTCATCCTCCCTCTGACTCTCTGAGCATTCTGGGTAATCAGGACTCAGAACCTTCTGGATCTTCTTCAGCTCGTTCTTCACAAAAGTGATGATGTTGTCTTCCAGTAGCTGGAACAGAGAAATATGTACCAGGCACCAGGATGGATCAATATTACGATCAATATCACAGATCAAGTTGTTGTTCAACAATACCTGAACATCATAACTGTCGTGAAGGTTGATTTATTGCAGAACTCTTGTATTAGACAGTATTATTTTACCCAAAAGGATCTAAAAAGCTGATCACTGTGTTTCTTGTTCATTTTTTCACATATAAATGAAATCTAAATCTTCCTTCAAGTTGACGTCAGTGTTGAATCTTTAATGTCCTCACCGTGATTATGGAGTCCAGATGTGTTTGATGCTGAGGGACAGACTGATCACTGAGAACCCCTGAGCTCTGCTGGTTAACTCTGGAAAAAAAACATTCAGCTTCAGTACATCTATACTTCGATCAAGATGTTCAATACAGATGAATCCTTACAGAAACGCAAAGTTATCTCTGAAATGAATTCAGTTAGGTGCAACAAAGGGTATACTTTACTCTTTTTGAGAAAAAGATATTGACATTTTTGAGTTATTAACTGGCCTGTGTATATTCTGATATTTAGAAGACATAAACCACAGTAAATCTGAGATTGCAAACAATTGTTAGTTTGGGTCTTTTGATGGAGTGCTGTGCCCATGGAGGTAGAAAACTATTGATGACTGTGGATGATTGATGCTTTTCCTGCCTGGTGGTGTAACAACAAACATGGAGAACCTCATTGTAATGATGCGAGTGCTGCTGTTGTCTTTATTAGTCTACATTGCAATCCCGAGGATTGGAAACATGAATACTGCAGGCTATCCATCGTGATTGTGGTCGGAGCGAATGGCGACTTGGTTTGTGGAATGTAGTAGGATTAAAGGAGCAATAATGTCTACACTGTTATCACAACAATTTGCATACAAGGCTCCGCTTCATCTACTTCACCTCCGCCTTCAACAAACGAGTCCAACAAACTCAGAGCCAAACTTCTTAACCTGGCATTTGACAACACCCTGTGAAACTGGATTGTGGGCTTTTTAAACAGCACACAGGGCGTGAAAGTTGACAGGCACACCTCCTTTTATCATGGACTTTGGAAAAATATTCAGCTAATAATTCTCCACTCTCCATTGGCAGTGAGGCGGTCGAGAGAATGTCTGACTTTAAATACCTCCATATCGGAGGACCTGTCCTGGAGCACTAACATCTCCTCAATTGTGGGAAAAGCAAAGCAACACCTGTATTATCTAAGGGAGTTAATTAGCACCCAAATCCCGAAGCAGCTGACTGAGAACTTTTACAACTGTGGCATAAGCAGTGTTTTCACTTATGGATTTTCAGTGTGGTTTTCTAGCTGCACTAAGACTGATCAGCAGGCACTCCAGTGAGTGTTAAAGACAGCAGGGAAGATGGGACAAGTCCGCCAGAGATCAGGGCCATCTACACCACCTGCTGTTTGAGGAGAGTGCACAACATCATGCGCACACCTGTTCCATCTACTGCCCTTAGGTAGAAGGTATGGGTCCAGGTACAGGAATGTCAAGATTCAAGAGTCTTTGACATTGACAATACTTTAACATTGTCAATATTAAATGTTGTGAGCTAGTAGGATATCATGGGTCATTACATTCACTTTTCCAACTCTTTTAGTACAGACATCTGCATTTACTTTGAGTTGCTTACAGTTTCCCTTTACTCACTTCATTTAGAACAGCAGTCTGAATGGCAGCATACGATAACCAGCCGAGGAACTTCTTGCTACCGATATAGTTGGAGAAACAGCAGAGTAAAAAGCAACTTGTTGTGGAACTATCCCAAGTGTTGCAACTTGTTCATATAAGAATTTAAACCTCATATTATCATTGGGGTCAATTTGACCGCATTCAATGTTTATATATCCTTTTCCGGTTCCGGGTCACTGCTCCTGTGGTCGACCGGTCGGAGCGCTGAGCGGTTTTCCTCTTATTTCTACTTTTTTTTTTTCTATTACAAGTGTTTTGTTTTATCTGTGTTTTATTTTATTTATCTTTTGTTTTATTACACTGTCGGAATGTATGTTCCTGGAATCATTTTCACTCTAGCAGCTCTACACACGTTGGTTCATTCGATCGCTGCTTCACCCTTAGAGACGATAAGGATTACATACTCGCGGGAGCTGCTGTTGCATCTCAACCTCAGTCCTGCTCCGTTCTCCCCCGACACTCTTCCTGGGGAGATTCGGAAACAGACATTCGAGTCGGATCAGTCCAACACCAAACAGAAACTGCACAAGGCGACCAGATGGGGGAAAAAGAAGGGAGGCATCAGAGTGCGACTTCGACGAGCAACAGGTAAACAGCAACAGGCTGACTCTGCCGGCAGTCATCTTCGCCAATGCCCGCTCACTAAGGAATAAATTGGACGAACTTCAGGCTAATGTGAACCATCTGCATGAGTACAGGCATGCGTCCATTCTGGGATTTACTGAGACTTGGCTTAATCATGGAGACGACAACAAAGCGCTGCACATCAATGGATTCAACTTCTGTGAGAAAAACATCATTCCCACCAAGACTGTCACCATCTTCCCTAACAATAAACCCTGGGTCACCAAGGAGCTTAAAACTATTATCAACAAAAAGAAACGGATCTTCGTCTCTGGATCAGAGATCGAGAAAAAGGAGGTTAATAAAGAAATCAAGAGGGCCATTAAGATTGCCAGGCTCAACTACAAGAACAAGGTGGAAGAAAAGTTTTCTCATGGAAACCTCCGCTCAGCTTGGCAGGGCCTGCAGAGAATGGCGGCTGTGATCCTTCCCATCAGCGACAACCCTGTTAACATCCCCGGCAGCACACCAGCATCTCTCCCCAATGACCTCAATTCCTTCTTCTCCAGATTTGAGATCAACAACTCCACCCAGCTAGAGGACATTAGATCCACCCTCATACCTGACGACTGCAATGTCCCCTGCATCTCTTTCCTCACCACGGATGTAGTGAGGGCCCTAAAGAGATCCAAGGCTAACAGCGCACCTGGAGCGGATAACATCAGTGGCCGGATCCTCAGACTCAGACTGTGCGGACCAGTTAGGGAGTGTCTTCCAGGAACTGTTCCAGACCTCCATCAACACAGGAACTGTCCCCAAATGTTGGAAACACTCAACCATTATCCCCATCCCCAAGAGAAGCCCCCCTAGGGCCCTGAACGACCTGCACCCAGTGGCCCTCTCCTACCAGGTGATGAAGGCTATGGCGAGGCTAGTTAAGCAACACATTCTCACTCTGACCAACTCACAACTCGACCCGCTCCAATTTGCATATCAAAGCCACAAAGGTGTCAACGATGCCAAAGCCTTCATCATCGACACCATCCACAGACACCTGGAGCTTCCCATCATCTCCGCCAGACTGCTGTTTGCTGACTTCTCCTCGGCCTTTAACACCCTGCAACCGCATATCCTGGCAGAGAGACTCCAGCGGAACTTCAGCTTCAGCAGCCAGCTCATCCTCTGGATCCTGGACTTTCTGACCAACCGAACCCAGCAAGTCCGGATTAACAATAACCTGTCTGATCTCCTCACCACCTCCACTGGCTCCCCACAAGGCTGTGTGCTTTCTCCACTGCTCTTCATTCTGTACACCGACGAGTGCAGATCAATGCACCCCAACTGTCACCTGGTGAAGTTTGCTGACGACGTTCTCCTGTCCCTCCTGTCAGGCCCCTCCCTGCACCATGGACCCGCTCTGCAGCAGTTTGTAGACTTTGACTCTTCGTGCCTGGAGCTGAATGTCAGCAAAACGAAGGAGATGGTGGAGACCTTCTCCAGCAGCCAAAGGGAACTGGCAGCAGCTGTCACCACTATGATCCACGGTTCTCCGGTCGAGACAGTTGGGGAATACAGATACCTGGGAACCATCCTGGACTGCCAACTGAGGTTCTCTTACAACATAGAAGGGATCCTGAGGAAGTGCCACCAGAGGACTAAGGAAACTGAACTCTTTTTCTGTTAGTAAGAACATCTTGCTGATATTCTATTACACATTCATTGAAAGTGTTTTAACTTTCTCCATGTGCTGCTGGTATCACTCTGTAACTGTTCAGGAGAGGAACCGCCTGCATAACATTGTCAAGGTGTGTTCTAAGATTATTGGACTCCCTGTTCGCCACCTGAGCTCTGTGTACGAGCAGCAGGCTAGTGGCCTGGCTCGACAAATTCTCAAGGACTCAACCCGTGCTCTGTTCCTGGCTTTTGAGCTGCTGCCATCTTGTCGCAGGTTCCTCTGTCCGGCCTGTAAGACCCAGAGGAGGAGAGCAACCTTTGTTCCCAATGTTATTCTCCTCCTGAACTCTAAGAACTATACAACGGTCAAAATAACTCCTAAGTCCCACTGTGTTACACTCAAGTGCAATATCACATGTCCTCTTGTGCAATACTACTTTGACACTTTAACTACTATGTCACTTGAATTTTTTTTTTAACCATGCCTCACTTTATTCATTTTATTTATTTATTTGTCATACCTTATCTGCTGTTTTACAGTTGTTGTTTTTTTTTTTACATATTGGCCTTGATATTATTGTCCACAATCCATCTCTCTTCTGTTACTGGCAGCAGGCCTGCCATTGTACATAATATGCTGTTTTGTTTAGTTTTGTTTTTTTGCAATTTTTAATTCTTTTCTTTTGTTATTTTATTCTCTTGCTCTTATTTTATGTACCGCTCTTCACCCTCCTGATTGCCCTTCGAGGAATTTTCCGATTCTGATTTTGATATAATTAAAGAAGTAACAGCTGACTTCTTTTTTACTTCACGTTTCATGACTTTTCCTACTTTGATAGGGACAACTTTTAAGCATAAAATTATCATGTCATCATATCAAGTTGACCCCAAGCTGTTTTAGCTGCTCAAAACTAGTCTGTCTCTGTGTGATGTAACATCCCCAAACCTGCAGGTGCAGAGTTGATACTTTTGAATTGATACATAACATTAGGGTGGGGAAAACAACTATTCCCACAATAACTTTGACAATTCTTGTGGTGTGGGTATGTGGAAAACAACATTTGTGACTTGAGAACTCCTGCTTGATCACTTTTCAAGTTGATCACTCTTTCCAAGTACACATGCCTCCTCTCTAAAGTTATTATCTCAAGTATAATATTTTCAATTGATGGTTATATGAAGAGCTTGAACAATGACTTATTATTTGGGGTTAAATTTATGATCTCACCCTTGATGAACAGACTGATGTCCATCTGCAAATCTGATGGGTTTAACCATAGACTGGTCACTCTTCATGGACACACAGGTGGGTACTGCAGAATCTGGTGTTTGCTGGAGGATCCTGATGGAAACAAAAACACCACATGAGTGTAAATAAAGGCTCCACTGAAAACATTTCACAAAAATCACAACACAATTCCAATCAGTCCCACTATGACTGTCCACTGGACTCTTCTATTGTATAATGACATTTATCTTATTGTGAAACTGAGATGAAGATTCCCGTGGAGCTGTTTTTACGTGCAGCAACAAGAAGCTATGTTGACATCAAGGAGACTTAAGTGTTTGTTCTCTCCATCAGTCATCATTTCAGACTAAAACTATGGCAACAATAATAATAAACTTTAAACTTGTTGGTATCGTTTTTATTTCGTTCTTTTTTTCAGTGTAAGGTAAAGCATCTGAGAACTAGAAGTGACCTCAAAATATGATAGATTACTACAGAGTACTGCAGTTACCCGTAACCCGGGGGTATGAGGAAGGTTCTGTGATAACACCTGAGATCAAGAGAACCTTGGACCTTGGATGGGAAGATTTGAAACCACTTCAGGAGGTGGCTGGGGATGCCAAAGAATCTGAGGAGCATCATACTCTATGGGCATAACAATAAACTGACACTGCCCTTAAATAATTGAAAAATTCAAGGGATGTGATGCACTACAGAGTCTCAAGGTATCAGATGGTGGTTAAAACCTGGGATGCAAGTGAAGACTGGTAGGAAATGGAGGGCAGAGGTTGTTCAGGAAACAGAGGTGAGGATATACCCCAGGAGACTGGTCAGACTGGTGACATGAGGCTGAACCAGACATGGATCCTAACCTGCTCCAATAAAAACCCAACAGAAGAAATAAGAAAGGTCTGAACCTAGGTCCATGAGTGGTCAGAGTGTGAACAGAGCCTTTATCATTCAAACATAATGTTTCTCTCATCTTTACTGTCATATTCAAAGTCTTGTTCTGAGGTTTGGGTGGCAAACCACACTCATAGAACCTAGGGTTAGATAGGTAACCAAGGTTCCTGCAGGACAATATAAAAGGGTGTAATCTTTACAAACCAGAGACACATTCAAGTTTTTTACTTCCTGAGTGAATCTTTGCTAATTACAAGGTTCAGTAATATTATTACTCATAAAGACAGAAAGAACAGCAAAAACGAAGCAAATGTATTTAAGCTAGGGCCATTGAAGATGTCTGAAAGGACATCAACAACAGTCACAAAACTGGATGCCAAGGCCAACAGCTACATACACAAGTGGCTTGGACAGCCAAAGTGCATGTCTGATGCTTCAGTGTTCGAGAGGAATGCACTCCAGCTACCACAGAAAAAACTTCTCCACTGGCTACAGTCTCGAGAAGTCCAGGGTGGTCCTGGAAATGAGACAGTCGAGTGATTACTTGGTAAAGAATGCTAATGCTAAGACAGGCAGAGCATGGAAAGCAGAAGACTGTGTGGACAACACCATCTCAAGACTGTAGCACTAAGAGCTTGTGGGAAGAACGCAGCAAGGAAGAGAAGGCCCACTGAAGCTGTGGTCCAAAGCATCTCTGAAGGAAAGGAAGACTCTGGTGGTCACAGAGGTGGTAAGGATGGAGGAGGACAAGCTACTTGTTAAATCTAATGACCAATGCCAGCAAGATCAATGGACAAAGTGGGAGGGCATTCTACCAAGTTGACTAGGATGGAGTGACCTGTGGAAGATGTCGCAGGCTGCTGGACGGAATTGGTGTGTGGTTGCTATAGGTGGAAGCATAACCAGGTGCTAAGGAAGTTGGTGGAACATATAGAGACCTCACAGCTCTTGGCACACCAGCGGCCCAGCAGAAGTAGTGTGTCTGGTTTGTACCAGCAGGACATGCCTATCTAAGCTGCCCACATCAGGACAGAACATTGGTCCAGACCCCAGGCAAAGACTGGTCAATGACAGCAGACATCAACAAGCAGTCATCACTATTACCACACTCAGACTTGACATCATCCTGGGGTTGACAATAGAGAAGTGTGTCCTGACCGTGCCACGGAAGCAGGGCATCCAGGAGGCATATGAGAAGAAGAAGCCACTGTATCCTGACCCAGTAGCAGAATTCTAAGAGAAAGGCTGGAGGGCAACAATGTACCCAGTTGAAGTCGACTGCCGCGTCTTTGGAAGCCCCTCAATCAATCTCTTTCTGAGAGACATTGGCTTTGTGTCAGCAAAGGTCAAGAGAGTCTTAAAGAACCACTTCAATTATAGTATCATTTTAAACATATGACTTTCTTACAAATAACATAACTTCTCTTCTGTTAAGAAATAGTATTTGTTTTATTTGGTGGGTTAAGGAATATTATTGTTTGGGGTTAAATTTATGATCTCACCCTTCATGAACAGACTGATGTCCATCTGCAAACCTGATGGGTTTAACCATAGACTGGTCACTCTTCATGGAAACACAGGTGGGTACTGCAGAGTCTGGTCTTTGCTGGAGGTTCCTGATGGAAACAAAAACATTGTAATTAAAAGTGTAAAAGTGTAATTAAAGGGACACTCCACTGAAAATGTTTCACAAAAATCCCAACATGATTCCAACCAGTCCCACTGTAACTGTCCACTGGACTCTTCTGTTGTAACGTTGACATTTATCTTATTGAGAAACTGAGATGAAAATATGAGCAACTAGAAGCCATGTTGACATCAAGGAGACTAAAGGGTTTTACTCTCTCCATCAGTCAACCTTCCAGACTAAAACTAGTGTGTCAGCTATCATGTAAACATTTACTACAATTCAGAGTTTCTCATTTTTCATGTGATTTCTGTGGTGGTTTGTTGGTTTCTTCTTTGCAGGCTCAGCAGAAGGAGAATTATCTGTTTTAGTGTTTGAATGTGGACAGAGATGTTTAAAGAAACAAGATGAAATGCTGCTGAGGACAAAGGTTAATATAAAAGTTTTAACTGGTTTGACGTAGAGTGATTCTCTGTCAGAGGGAAAACCTTCAGTCTGATCTCTGACTAAAGTTTCATCTCCTTTGTGAGTGTGGAGCTTAGACCCAGAGATGAATACCTTTGACAGTGAATAATGATGGAGCAGTGATGTGAGTGCTGAGCTCTGACATGGAGAAGAGTCATGGACAGTTAGAGAGGGTCATCTCACCTCCGAGCTCTGATCTGGTTCTCATGGTCCCCCCTCAGAGTGGTTTTAGAGGGAGGGACTCCCTCCTGTGTGTCCTCAGTCTGATCCATAGCGTCCACCTTCACACTTCACACAACAACCTGATCAGTCATTACAACAATAACAATGCACTGGTTTTATATAGCACCTTATCATAGATCCCAGTTGAATGCATTATTCATTCACTCACCCCAGAGTGGTGGTAAACTACCTCAGTAGTCACAGCTGCCCTGGGGCAGACTTACAGGAATGCACCAACCACCAAACGTCACTCACACTGAGAGCGACGTGGGTTAAGTGTGTTGCCCAAGGACACAGCAGACAGACTAAAGATATGACGGAATCGAACCGTCAACCTCTCAGTTACTGGACAATTACTACATCCAGAGCTACTCAGCATCAGTCCAGGTGTCCAGGTTCATGAAGCCTCTGGGACACAGACTGAGCTTAAATGAATGAATGAATGAATGAATGTGTTGTTGAGAGGAAGTTTTTCCTTCAGGCTGTTCTGGAAGTTTCAGGTCGGTTTTTGTAAAGCACCTCGAGACAATTTGTGTTAATATTGATATTGATATAAATAAAATTGAAATGAATTGAATGAATGGTTTTTATTTGGTCATTCTAAAAGTGTGTACAGTTACTTTACAGTAATTACTTACGACAATAATATGGGTCGCACAGGAGCAACCAAAAGGGAATGATTATTCATCATTCAAGATGCAGACACACACTGTTGTATTGTAGATCACATACGACATCATGAATGTTTTTGTTTTTTCAGTGTTTGTTTTCAGTTTGATGGCGTCAAAGAAACCTCAGTCACATGGATCCAAGCTGTCAGACCAGTTCTGACATTCTCTACATTTTACCATCATCCATGTGAACACAGACTCAGATCAAACCCATGAACACTGATTCTAAAATATATAAATTCTTTATAGATACAAACTTTAGAATATAACATCAACTAATTAATGAACATCAGTAATAACTGAATCATCCCAGAGAAACTTTCTACTCTACAGTCAAAGAGTGAAACAGAACAATGTGACCAGTAGTGAACTGTTCATCAGTCATTTACAAATGGATTTTACCTTCTTCTTATCTTCTGAACTTCAGGTCGACTTCCAGACACTTTCCACCTTCGTGTGTGGAGAAAACATTTAAATAGAAGAAGAAACTCTTTGTCCCTCGTCAGTCCTGGATTTGATCTGAGGACGAAGTCACATCCTCATAACTTCAGAGTCTAAAAATAGATGAGAGTGACAGAATTAAAACCAGTCCAACTTGTGGAGGAAACCCAGTCAGTGTCAGAGGAGACTGTTTCCTGACTCCTCCCTCTGACCTCCTGAGCTGATTGGCTGGTTAATGAGCAGGAGGTGTGTTTGACTTGGTTCTTGTTTTGAGTCTTTATCTCATTAGTTAGTTACCACAGGTTTTTAAGGTGGAAATCTCAAACACAGTGAAATACCACAGGATTCAGAGAGCAACAAATCAACCTTTTGTCATTTTAATAAAACAGTCAAACGTAGTCAAACTGGTGTCTGATTTAATTGAGGACACTGTCACACCCTCATGACTAAGAAACATAAAACCAGTCCAACAACTGGAAGGTTCCTGGATTATTGTGAATTTATTTCCTCATTTCTTGTTGTTTACATTCTTGTTGTGTTTGGTTCATTAATGCTGTAAATGTGGAATTTGCTGAGGTACCTGCTCCTTCGATTCACTGCACAGAACATAGAATCTAATAAAACTAAAGATCAGTTCAGAATCAGCTGCTGTTTCTATTTCTGAGCTCCATTATAACAACAAACTAATTAATTATTCATGGTGTAGGGACATAACTGAAAGTTTTCTTACCAGGTTCTGTGAAACAATAAAATAAATGAATGACCTTCAGTGTCCAGCAGTCTGAAGATTACTTCGGTTCATATAAATGTGTAACGATGACGTTGTTGATGCAATGATGTATGAGAGGGAAGAGAGAACAGGCACACAGCTCTCACAGCAGGAAGTCAGAACCGGGACTGTTGGTGATGTGAAAGACCACCGACGGCGGGTCGACCCGGGTCTGGAAATCCTTTGTCAACCCAGTGTTTTCGATGTTTAAGGGGTAT
This sequence comes from Mugil cephalus, assembly GCF_022458985.1. Lineage (NCBI taxonomy): Eukaryota > Metazoa > Chordata > Actinopteri > Mugiliformes > Mugilidae > Mugil > Mugil cephalus. Next base: position 751,808 of record NC_061790.1, read on the forward strand.
TAGACTTTTGATGAGAAATGGAACAAATGTGTGGACAGAGTCTAAGGAACAAACCCTCAATGACCATCTCAGGGGTGTAAGCTGCACCCTTTACCGTCTCTGTCCCCAGCTGGGAAAACAGGGAATAACTCACACTGTATGAAAAAAGACTGTATGTGGGAGTATAAGGAAAGAGGATACAGCCGGCAAATGCCGGAGTGTACCGGTGTGACTTGGTTTTTCGTATCCTAGTCATTGTCAGTCTGGGGCCGAGTCGTGGATCCTTCCTCTCTGCATGTTGTACGGTGCTGCCTTGGTTAGTACATCACTTGGTTGAAAGGGGCTCGTTGATTGGACTATGTAGGAGGGGAAATCCCTCCGTTTCACCCTCTCAACCCAGAAAAAGAAATGGTCGGTCCAAAGAAAGGCGACAGTCAGCGGCCAAATACTAACGGCAAACAAGGTGCAGCAAATGAAGTTAAAGCTGTTTTGAGGATTGTGTTTCTTTTCTTCATTTATCAAAGGCGCATCAACCAATAATTGATAAGTAACATTACCATACAACATTTATTTAAAAAAAAAAAAAAAAGTGCAAATAGCAGCAAAAAACAATAACAACAGAACATGACAGGGTCTGACATGTGTGTTTCACAAAACACAAGTGGAGGTTTCTCTACATTGGAGGTTAGCCATCAGCAAGCTGTGTTGTAGCTTCAGTACAATGGCTGTCAGTTGTTAACGCCACATGAGAATTTGGTCCTTTGTTTACTCTGGTGAGAATTCACGCTGCTGAACCAAACCAGAGTTCACTTCCGAGTGAACCGAGACTCGTTTCGAACTGCACCAGAATTCAGTTGATCTTTCACACCTGCTCAAACAAAGTGGACTAGCTGAGGAAACAGTGTTTAAAGCTTAATAAAGAGCTCTGTGAAAGCGACCAAAGACTCTCCTTCCTACAGAGAACACAGAGACACTGAGGAGTCATGTGACCAGACAAATAATCCAAATCCAGGATAGAGAGGTTGAGTGAATGTGGTGTTGAAGGTGTGGAGGTGGATCAGTTTGTTAAAGGAGACTCTGTAGAAGGACAGAGTTCCAGCAGGACAGTCCACATACACTGATACTCTGTTACAGTCAGAGGACGAGGAGATGAATATTTCTCTGTTATTGTGATAGACGTAGTAACCATGATCAGAGCAGAACAGACTCCAGGATTCATCATTCTTTCCAAACCAGCTGTCATTTCCATGTCCTTTCCTTCTGATGCCTCTGTAACTCACTGATATAAAAACCTCTCCTCTCCACTCAACCTCCCAGTAACATCGACCAGTCACAACATTTCTACACAGCAGCTGAAGGCAGTGATCAAATCTGTCTGGATGATCAGGATATGCCTGTTCCTGTGTCACATACATCACATGACTGTTGTTGTCAGATAGTTTGAGGAATCTGTTTATTGAGTTTGTGTCGACTTCAAGTTCACAGAAATCTGATGGAGAGAAAAAGACACAACACAGCTGCAGTTTATCATGTGACACATCTGATGGATTTATTCTTTCTTTACTCACTGATTTGTTATTCATTCATAGAAAATTTAATGGTGGAACTGTTTGTCAGGATTCTCTTGTCAGTGATGATTGAATGAATAAATACCACAACTATCAGCTTTGATTTTAAAGACAAACTGACACTTTGATGTTTTGTCATCATTAGTCAAACTTACACTTCCTCAGACCAGGTTTTAACCTCTGCTCTCCACCATGGTCCATCCTGGAGGAACAAACACACAAACAATGATTTTCTATCCAGGAAAAGGTAAGTTGATGTACAAATAAGTGAAGGATACAATCTCCACTAATATGTTCTCTGTTTAAAATTGAAAATTACAAAAACCTTATTTTAAAAGCATGTAATGTAACTCATGTATAAACATCTCCTTACACTTCCGTTTTACATTTGTAACAATTAAGGGTGATAATATTAAATAAGTTGATTGGAATTAGTTAGAAACAAAAATAGAAATAAAAGTCATGGACTTGTAACTATGAGTTGTCGACATATTTCCCAAAGAACTTATTGGGTTTTAAGGAGTTAAGTAAGGTAAGTAAGGCCTCTAGCCTGTGTATAACACTGAGAAAAACAGGAAGAATGTTACTTCCACTATCTCGCCATATTGTAGTGATCCGATAGTTTGCACCTGGTCACAGAATTACTGGAGTGGGAGTGGGTTGTGTTTTGCTGTTTTTCTCCCAATATTTTCCCATAATGTTCTGGCTAGGGAAATTATCAGTTAGTATTTATTATTTGGGCACAGGTATGTATGAATTAATGTTTTTTTTTTCTGTGTACATGATGTGTGAACCAGAGGGTTTAAAAGGGGAAGTGACATTGAGGGAGAGTCTGCGTTTGGACGGCTGGCGTGGTGTATTTTTCCAAAACGGAGCGCTGGATATTTTTCTTTGTGAATTGTTACGACAGTTAGGGCACCTCACAGCCGGGTCTGTTTATTGTCAAATAGGATGAGGGAGAGGATCAACGTGGCATCTCGGTGGATCCATGGCGTCTTTCCCGCGTTGGGCAGTAGGACAAACAAACTCTTTGACTCGCCCTCACCTCACACACATGCACACCCACGTGGGACTAAGACTGAACGAACAGTGGGGGATTACGGGTTTTGTTTGTTTGTTAATGTGTTTAGTGTCCTTATATAACTGTCCGTGATGGGCGTGTTTTTTGAATTTGCGCAATACATGAGTGAAACGAAACAAGTGACTGCGTGGATTCTATTATCCCTGATACACAGTGTGTGCCTAGGTCCGCCTGATATATAGATTGTGTTGTAACAGTTTCCCTTATTTATCTTACTGTAAGGAAAACTGTTACAATATAAGGAGTTGTTTTCCGCTTTGCTGCAGCGTGCTCACAGACTAGGATGCATCACACCCCAGTACGCTGGAAACGCTGGAAACCAGATAAAGCCAATCAGCTACAAATGGAAATTAACTGACACGATACACAGTGCTCCTCCCTTTTCTATGGGCGGAGCCTAGGTAGAACAAGGCCACTGTGTCTGCTTATCTGGGGGCTTTGTTTTTTTCTACCCTTAAGCTGGATAGGCCAAAGTCTCAGTGCTGAATCAAAGCTTATTCTCTGTATACCAAATAAATAACCTAAACGTGAGAAATTGTCCAGTGATTTGTGCACAGATGGACTAACCTTTCTAAAAGGTATAAAGATCCTGGGCTGAAGGAGAGGAAAATATCCTCCTTTGACAAACTCGTGTTCGTGGAGGAAAGCTATTCTTTCAGGCTAAATACAAAGAAGACACTGGATAAACCTACACTGAGCTCCTGTGGTGTCCATACCTGAGAGTGTCCAGTCTCCAGAGAGGATCCTCCAGTCCAGCAGACAGCAGCTTCACTCCCTTGTCTCCTGGATGGTTGTAGCTCAGGTCCAGCTCTCTCAGATGGGAGGGGTTGGAGCTCAGAGCTGAGGCCAGAGAAGAACATCCTTCCTCCGTGATCAGACAAAATGACAGACTGGAGATAGAAACATATCAGAAACTCAAGAAGAAGAAGGAAAATCCTCCACATGTTGAACTTCTGCACCAACATGAACCTAAATCAGGATTTAACTGATCAACAAGCAGCTGTATCCTGACTTGAGAGTTTGCAGTTTACAGTGAGGACTCTCCAGTCCAGCAGACAGCAGCTTCACTCCTGAATCCTGCAGGTTGTTGTCACTCAGGTCCAGCTCTCTCAGACTGGAGGACTGGGAGCTGAGAACTGAGGACAGAGCTTCACAGCTTCTCTCTGAGAGGTTACAACTGCTCAGCCTGAAGAAGAATCAACATCAAATGTTTTATTTGTCATTTACTAAATGATCATGTTTCAAATAGTTCCTAAATCCACCTACAGAGCTTTGTTGGAGGCTTTGACCACTGGCAGCAGCCTCAGAAGAGCCTCCTCTGAAGCAGAGTATTTCTTCAGGTCAAACTCATCCAGATCTTCTCCTGATGACAGTAAGATGAAGACCAGAGCTGACCACTGAGCAGGAGACAGTTCATCTGTGGAGAGATGTCCTGATCTCAGGGACTGTTGGATCTCCTCCAGTAGAGAACCATCATTCAGTTCATTTAGACAGTGGAACAGATTGATGCTTCTCTCTGCAGACACATTCTCACTGATCTTCTCCTTGATGTACTGGACTGTTTCCTGATTGGTCTGTGACTACTTCCTGTCTGTGTCAGCAGGCCTCGTAGGAGAGTCTGATTGGTCTGCAGTGAAAGACCCAGGAGGAAGCGGAGGAACAAGTCCAGGTGTCCATTTGGACTCTGTAAGGCCTTGTCCACAGCACTCTGATGGAGACGTGATAATTTAGGTTTGATTCTAAAAACTTTAATCTTCTTGAATGCTGTTTGTTGTTCTTCCATCAGGTTGACATCAGAGTTGATGAAGGTCAGATGGACATGAAGAGCAGCCAGAAACTCCTGAACGCTCAGATGGACGAAGCAGAACACCTTGTCCTGGTACAGGCCTCTCTCCTCTTTAAAGATCTGTGTGAACACTCCTGAGTACACTGAGGCTGCTCTGATATCGATGCCACACTCTGTCAGGTCTGATTCATAGAAGATCAGGTTTCCTTTCTGCAGCTGATCAAAAGCCAGTTTTCCCAGAGACTCAATCATCTTCCTGCTCTCTGGACTCCAGAGTGGATCTGTCTCAGATCCTCCATCATACTTGACCTTCTTGACTTTGGCCTGAACCACCAGGAAGTGGATGTACATCTCAGTCAGGGTCTTAGGCAGCTCTCCTCCCTCTCTGGTTTCCAACACATCCTCCAGAACTGTAGCAGTGATCCAGCAGAAGACTGGGATGTGACACATGATGTGGAGGCTTCGTGATGTCTTGATGTGGGAGATGATCCTGCTGGCCTGCTCCTCATCTCTGAACCTCTTCCTGAAGTACTCCTCCTTCTGGGGGTCAGTGAACCCTCTGACCTCTGTCACCATGTCAACACACTCAGGAGGGATCTGACTGGCTGCTGCAGGTCGTGTGGTTATCCAGAGGCGAGCAGAGGGAAGCAGTTTCCCCCTGATGAGGTTTGTCAGCAGCACATCCACTGAGGTGGACTCTGTAACATCAGTCAGGATCTCAGTCTTGTGGAAGTCCAGAGGAAGTCGACACTCATCCAGACCGTCAAAGATGAACACAACCGGGAAGTCTTCAAAGCTGCAGATTCCTGCTTCTTTGGTTTCAGTGAAGAAGTGATGAACAAGTTCCACCAAGCTGAACTTTCTCTCTTTCACCACATTCAGCTCTCTGAAAGTCAATGGAAATATGAAGAGGATGTCCTGGTTGACTTTGTCTTCAGCCCAGTCCAGAGTGAACTTCTGTGTTAAGACTGTTTTCCCAATGCCAGCCACTCCCTTTGTCATCACTCTTCTGATTGGTCCATGTCTTCCAGGTGAGGCTTTAAAGAGGTCTTCTTGTCTGATGGTTGTTTCTGGTCTGTGTGGTTTCCTGGATGCTGTTTCAATCTGTCTGACCTCATGTTCATCATTGACCTCTGCAGTCCCTCCCTCTGTGATGTAGAGCTCTGTGTAGATCTCATTCAGAAGGGTTGAGTTTCCAGCTTTAGCAATCCCCTCAAACACACACTGGAACTTCTTCTTTAGTCTAGATTTAACTTTATGTCCACACTCTGCAGCAACAGTTCCTGAACAATCAAGAAATGTAATTAATCAGTGAACTCATTCATTTTAATAACATTTACATGTGACTGTTTTCAGTCCAGTAGAATTCATAGATCTAATTCAGATGTTTACATCATATTAACATCATAGTGTAGAAATGTAAACTTGTCCCATGTTTCCTCCATTTCCTCTTTCCATCCAGTTAAAGCTGTTAAATCCTCTTACTGCTCTGCAGACAGTCAGCCAGCTCCTCCTGCTTCATTCTCCTCAGGAAGTTCACCGTCATCTTCAGGAATAAATCTCTGCTGCTCCTCCTCTGCTCTTCATCCTCACCCTCCAACACCTCCTCATCCTCCCTCTGACTCTCTGAGCATTCTGGGTAATCTGGACTCACAACCTTCTGGATCTTCTTCAGCTCCTTCTTCATAAAACTGACCATGTTCTCCTCCAGCAGCTGGAACAGAATAATAATCTCCAGTCACGTTGATGTGAAAGGCTGCTTGCATGCTGTGGTCAGCATGCAACATGAAGACTTCTCCAAGCAGAATGGTAGTTTGTGCTTGTTGAGGTTAGCAGTAGCAGCTGTTACTGAACATTTCCTCACCATGAATATGGAGTCCAGGTCTTTGTGATGCTGCTGGTCTGATCTGTGGAGAAACATCTTTAATTTAAAGAAATCAGTGACAAATAAAAGCTAAGTATTCCAAAAAGCGTTGAATAAGGTCAACTGGAATTGTTTTTGGATTACCATGACCTGGATGACTGGGAACATTCACAGACATAAATGCTAAGTATGTTTTCATCAGTGATTGCAGTAACAGATTGAATCTGGACTAAAACCTGACAGTTTAATCAACAGAATTGAATAATGTTAAAAGATCTGTTAATTCTAACCGTGGATCTTCAGACTGCTGTTCATCTTTGAAGTCTGGAGGCTGGCTCTTAGACCAGTCACTCTTCATGGACACAGATGTAATTCCAGAAGGATCTGGTCTTTGCTGAGGGATCCTGTTAAAACACAGCCCGCATTAACTCCTCCTGGTTCCTTCAAAAGGAAAGTTAAACACCTTAATGCAAATATCTCTAACAGAGAAATATATTTTTCCCTTACCCTTGATCCTCAGACTGCTGCCCATGTTTGAAGTTAAGAGTTTCTTCTTTGGAGCAGTTACTCTTCATTGACAAACAGCTATGTTCAGGAGAATCAAGTTCCAGTTAATGGGTTCTCCTCAATGAACAGGAAATATGTAAATACAACATTCTAAACTTAATACATGGAGATCTGACTTACAGGAGGAATTGACAAAGCGTGTAAGTTAGCCCAAACACAGACAGGTAACACTCTTCTGAAAATGCCGCAATTTAAATGGCTAATGGGAGTGTACACCAGAAAAACTTAACAAATTTAATATGCATATTCCTGACCTCTGTAATAGATTTGGAGAAGATAAGGGCACATTGTTCCACTGTATATGGTCATGTCCAATAATTTGGGGAAGAAGTTAGAGTAATAATACAGGAAATTTTATCAACTAGACTAGTGATGGAATCCATTTTTCCTAGTGGGCTTATATCCTATAGGACATAACATAAATTGCTTTGATCAAAGATTTGTTCAAAGAAGTGTCTTTATGTCTACCATTAGAAAAAATCACATATGCTCTAAAAGATAAACAAGACATATTTCATAAAATATGGGGGTGTATATTAAAAACAAAGATTTATCTGACTTACTGTGTGAAACTGGGACAGTATAATTATTTCCTGTACAGGACCACAATCATATGCTGCAAACACCTGTAACAACTCTCATGGACTTAAGTGCTCTAATTGGTTGTACCTAGTGTATGTATATTGTTCGATTATGTATGTCTATGTACTTTGTATATCTATGTAAAAACTTAAATAAATATACTGTTGAAAAAAAATACAACATTTTATGTCTCATTCAAATCATTTGACAGATGTATGGAAGCATGATTTTTTCTTTAGCATAATATGTTTCACAGCACCAGTTTTTTAATTGACAGATCAGATGAGAACCTCAATGTGAGTCATTTTTGAGTAATTTAATTGAAAAAAAACATAAAGTGGAAACAACATTCTTTGAAGAAAGAAGACGTTACCTCTTATCTAATCATTTTTTTCTCCATTTCTGTATAGAAATTAGACAAAACATCAGTGGAGTTCCACAGAAATTCTTAAAGTAGACAAAACAATCCAATCAAACACATGTCTTCTGCTCCTCTGTACCTCTAATGGTCTTGCAGTGCAAGTGTTTAATTGCTTAATTACCTTAACCAGCCACACATTGTTACAGAGGCCCAAGGCAACCACTTCACAACTACAGAAGCTCATCATGTCTCAGCTTTCTGCAGTTTTAATCAAATACCGCTTTCTTTTTGTAACTTGTGTGTTTCTACTGTATGTTGCGGCCCTGTAGCTGAGTCAAAACATCATGGAACAGAAGATTAAGCTGTTACATTTGTTTATCCATGAAACTGTGACTCCCTTGTGCAGCAATAATGGCACCTAAATGTTTCCAGCTGCTGATAAGTTATTTCAACTGAAGAAGGCACTGAATGATGCCCGGAGTAGCATAAACTTTAGCACCTCACTAATATTTAATATTGGCTCGTTTTTTCTAAATAAACGAACACAAGTATATTTCTGTTTATATTTCTGACACCTTTGACAAAAACCAAACCCAAGAAGTAGAAGCCCTCACTGAACATATTAATTCAGTGCACAGCCTGTCAAAGAAGCAGTAAATGATTTGCATTTGTATAGGTCTTTTCTACCTTAGTGGTATTCACAAGATTAACAGCATGTCTCTTTTACATATTGAAACAAACCTACACATCAGTGGTGGAAGCTGCTATGCAAGGTGCTCATCTGACACCAAGAGCAACCCCAGGTTCAGTGTCTATCCCAAGGACACTTCAGATACTCAGCATTTGATAGAACAGGGCTTGAACACCAACTGTGCAATTAATAGACAACCTGCTCTACATCCTGATTTAGAACTGCCAAAGAAAGGAAAATTAAAAAGACAAGCCATACTTAGGTTATATATATATTAAGCCTCACTTTAGGAGTTTACTGGAAACATCCCCACTCAGACCAATGACTGTTCTTTGACACCCACAGCAAACTTTCAAATAAACTGGAGATGATCAGAACCTGACACCAACAGACTAAGAATGTCCTGTTTCCATAAGGAAAACAAAGGACCACATCATGAAGAAAGAACTTGTGTCTACCCCAACTTTGCCTTCATGAAGCAATTAAAGACATCTGGAAGACACCTGAACACAAGATGCGCCATTTTGTATATATGCAATGTACTCACGACTAGGCAATTGTGCCATCCCCCAGTACATTTGGAATGACTGACTGTGTCTCTGACTACACTGGGTTCTGCATTGACCCCACCGCTGGCTTTCACCACAGACTTTTTCACACCTCCTGCCCCCAGGACATCCTCACATCCCCCACAGCCCCCCACCACTTCCTGCAGTAGACACCTCTCCGCATCACCCTCGTCACCTCCACCCTGACATCCCCCACCCCCCAGTCTGGACTTCACATCACAGCCAGCCAGGTGAGGAGAGAGCTGGAGAAGCTCAAACAGAGGAGAGCTGCTGGAACGGACCGTATCAGCCCTCGTGTGTTGAAGGCATGTTCCAGTCAGCTCTGTGAAGTTCTACACCTTCAGAGAGAAACATCCTGCCTGGTCCCAGTGCCCAAAAAAGGACGAGCTGCTGCACTGGAGGTCTACAGGCCGGTAGCAATGACCTCTCACTTCATGAAGGTCATGGAGAGACTGGTTCTGGCTCACCTCAGACCGCTGGTGTACCCATCACATGACCCCCTGCAGTTTGTATATCAGCCCCACGTTGGGGTTGATGATGCAATCATCTACCTAATGCAGAAGGCCTACTCCCCCCTGGGAAAACCCAACACTTCAGTCCGGATCATGTTCTTCGACTTCTCCAGCGCCTTCAACATCATCCAGCCCAGACTGATGAAGGCCAAACTGGAGAACACGCAGGTTGGTGCTCCCCTCATCACTTGGGTCGATGACTATCGATGTGTGTGTGTACATGCATTAATATATGTTTACATATTATATATTGCAATTATGTATGGCCAACTTGCACATGACAAATTTGTACATATTTGTGTATATTATTATTACTATTATTACTATTTCTATTATTATTGAGTGCAAGTATACTGTTCTTGAGTATGGCACACTTCCCTGGCCTAGCACAGTTGTAAGAGTTGTACTTTGGCATGGTACACTTGGTCACGCATGAGTACAATTGTTGTTAAGTACGTGACGCGTAAAACATAACCAAGACATGAACACATAACCATGAGGTATAAAGCAAGTCACAGAACAACAATGGCAGCGGCAAAGGGTTCACACTGGTCAGAGGAAGAGGTGTTTGGTACAGATTTGGGCAGAGGATGGCATTCAGCAACAACTGGACAAGACGCATAAAAATCCTCCAGTTTTAACCACATAGAAACAATAGTAACATTATAATCATCGCGCCATGCATATGTCGTATATCACCATGATGAAATGTGAGTTGGAGTCACTATTTGAGCATTAATTCAAAATTCAACATTACTTTCCCCTTTTGATGATTTACTGGACACTAGGCCTTAGAGGGATGTAAGAGGAGATGCTGTCTAGGTGTTTGACATCATAGAAAACAAGCATTTTCCTATTTTTATTATTTCTTTGTTACAGGAATGTGGGTTTACTTATGGCCATCTTCATGACATGTATATTCTTAGCTGGGAAGCAGCCAACTGCATGCCAATCTCTGTCTCTGTGAACACTATAAGAGATGAATGTTTCTCTGGTGTACTTTATTAGATCCACCCTTCCACTTCATGTGGTGAGGTGTAGTGGTCTCCTATTGTAATATACTCTAATACTTTAAACCTTTTTATGGACTTCTTTTAGTCTTGGATCAGGTCTTATTACTTTTGGATCCTTTTTGGACTTCTCTTTTTGATACAATACTTTATGCCAGCTAGGTTTGGTCAGGTTGTTCAACATTGTAGACTTACACGTACAATATAGTTTAACACACTTATACTGTTGTGATGATACACATGTATTCCTCTATTTCCAGCACTGCATTGAGTCTGCCCTCATTTTAGTCATAACAGACATGAAACACTGATGAATGAATGTGTTTACATAAATCCTGCTGCTAAAATATTTACGTACGATTACGTGCCCTCAGTTTACCTTGGATCAGCAGACTGATGTCCATGTTTGAAGTCAGCGGTTTGAGACTTAGATCGGTCACTCTCCATGGACACAGCTGGAGTCAGACTGGAGAGTCCTGTTTCTGAAATTTCCTACAAACACGGGACAAACAATTTCATCATCTAACGCGTTCCATGTTAATAGTTTTGAGTAAACAGTAATTTAGTTTTACATTATAAACGCTCTCATACTTACTAGACTTACACTTTAATGATCCACAACCCCGGCTCCCACTTCTCCTGTATTTATTTAGAAGTGAATAGTATGAGGTGTTGAATAGAATGATCCATGAATATAACGTGAGCACAGTGAACCAGTGTTTATCATGAAGGCTACTTCCTGGTTCATTCAGGACGACACCACTAGCTTTAAATCACCTTCGTAGAGACAACATAATATTATCATTGAAACGTTTATAACATTTAACATTTTACCCCCTTTTTTCATTTCTGGGTTAATTGCAAACTTTTACTTGTGAAGAAATGCACAGACCCTTAATCAATTCATCTGAATAACAGCTCATCTGTTTGTACTAGTGTATAATCCACTATATCATGATCTGCTTTATGCATTACACACTACAACCACTAATCTACATGTCACCATGTATCAGGACATTTTAACAGACTACAGTATCTTACACTTAATACTTAATACTTTGAGACATTCACAACAAATGAAAGTATTTTAATGGACGAAAGTAAGTGAAATAACTTGTCTCCATCTGAAAGATTATCACCCATGCAGTAATTATCCAATAGGAGGCTCCAAGCCATTTGTTCAGATGATCCAGGAAGAGACTCTTATTTTCAACCAGGTCGTGAAATCAACAGATGAAATAAACGTTTCACCAGAATTCACTATAACACGGGCTCACAACACATCTGTTAATGTGAATTACTCTGCCAGTTTGTAGTATTACTTGTATTTACTGAGCGGTGTCATCTTTAAAAATCAGAACTTAAAGCAGATCTGCTGATCTCTGTGTCCATCGCGATTACGGACCAGGAAGTGTTTCCCCCTGGGTCTCATTTGATTAAGTAACTTACATACACGGTGTGTTGTTAGTTTGTCCTCAACATTTTCAGGGTGAACGTGGTTAACTCGAGGAACTTGAAATCGCTTCTAACCTTTATTTAGTTCTAATTCCTCTTGACACGCGCTGCATTGAACCACTGTGCTGAGGTTTGGTGACTCACCTGTCACTGCTTTAGTTGACTCTTTAGTCTGTGGGAGAGTTGAGCTGAGGCCGTGAAACATGTGGACACAACAGGGATCTGATTTAACAGACTAAACCGAGATTATTAGCCGCTGATGTCAGCACTGTAACGTGCATATGTGGAGAGAGTAGTAGCTGACGTCACGTGGTCACGTGGTGAAGGAACAGGTATGTGCGGGTATGTGAACAGGTGTATTCGGACAATAATAATTGATTGCCCACTATTCACCATCATTTAAACTATTGTCCACTTTTCATTTCATTTAGAAATAAATATATTTATAAAAAAAAAAAAGAAACATTGCAGCTTCCAAAACAACATTTCATCATGTCAGCTTGAAAACATACAACCCATGAAGTGTAGTGGGAAAATTTCAAATCATCAGTTTGGTGCAATCTAATCAATCAAAACAGTTCAATAAAAAGAATAAATGTGAGCTTGTGTGAAGTGTGAAGCTGCTCTGAGTTGGACTTTTCTTTAGAGAATCTGTCCTTCATGTGCTGACATGTTGTGAATTCCTCAGAACAGGAAGTGAAACATTTATTTTATTTTTATCTAGAAGAACCAAAGGTTTCTCCGTCTTCATGCTGTGATGCAGGTTTTCCACCAGGTGGCGCTGTTGTAGAGGGATCAGATCCTTCCTCAGAAATGCGTCCATCAGCATTTAGAGTGGCACTGTTTTACAAAGTGATGAGTCTCCATTAAACTGAATCATCAGCAGTTTATTTCTAATCAGTCTGCTGAACCCGACCACATTCACTTTGTCTCCAGACGTGTTTGAACATCAGGACGTGATGAGTTCAGATCTCCAGCCTTTGTGTTGTTTCCAGGACTGAGACAGGCACCACAGCCTGATGCTTTTAATTCTGGTTCATCTCTTCTTCATTGTGTGAGGAGCTTTGGGCTTCAGCCTTTAGTCTGTTCTTCAGAAATGATGAAACGAAGAACTGTTGGTGGAGATCAGCTTTACAGACTCTCACACAACATCCACTACCTGTCAAACGATTCAGGACACTCCAGTATTTATACTTCTATTAATTTTACTCAGTTTAATGTCGTATTCCTGCCACTTCTGTCTGATAGTGAAGGAAACCAACACCTTGACTTTTTTAAGCAACACAATACTTCACAGTACAATGCTGTTCAAATCATACTCCTGAGGGCAGCTCAGCGTCTTCTACCACTGCTTTCATCCAGACACCAGGGGGCAGCAGTGTTACTGAGGAACTGGTAGCATCAACCTTTAAGGTTTAAGGCTTGTTCCCTGAAAACATGTTTCTGTTAATGTCCACCACTTACGTTTGTACCATCTCTGTCTGTTTATTGGACTTGATCTGCTTGAATTTCAATAAAAACAGGAAAAACTGGGGTGTGTTTGTCTGTTCTCAGTCCACATGTCTCATCTCATATTCATGGTGTTTTTTTTTAAAAACATTAAGTTCTGTTGGAGTTTATTGTTATTCATGGTTTCCATCAATATTCAGCCTTTTTCTCCACTAATTTAACACGATGATACGATGAGTGTAACTATTTCTTAATATATTATTATCTTGTATCTTAACTTCTCTCATCTTTTCATTTTTTTTTAAATCTTAACTCATCTTATTTTATTTCATATCATCCCACCACATGTCTTCTGTTAACTTGTCTGGTTGTTTCTTATCTCATGAAACGCGTTAGATAGAGTTTAGGGTTAAGGTTCTGATTGTTCCCACATCGTGGTTCTATATTAACAGCATCAGCATCTATCTGGATGATCTCAGGTTTTGTCTCTGCAGTTAATTAAGAGTCAGTTTTTGTATCAGATTGACTTTTTGTCTGTGGACAAAACACAAGTAAACAACAACCAAAAAAAGATATGATTAAAATATTAAAGCAAACTTAACCAATGTTTCTAGACTGACCCCTGATCATGATCAGAGCCTCGGTGCAGCAGCTGGTAGTTGGATTCCTGGAGCTCATCTGGTTGAAATAAACGATGAACATGTATGAGACTGAAGGACAGAAGGATGCACACCTGTGCTTCACATCCCTCCACCAACACACCTGCTGGATTCACAATGAAACGTTCACTGACCAACTGAACTCTGAGACGCAATAAAAGCTCAAATCTGCTGTAATAAAATAAAAACAACAACAACAGTGTGTGAGAAAGACGGAGAAAACAACATCTCATATTTAATAAAGTGAAAATAAGTGACTCACAGCCTGTTAGCTTAGAAACAGTTCTCATTTTAAAGTACATGGTCACACAGACGACAGGATTCATTCCACTCACAAACCGACCGCTTTTATTCTGAAGGTCCAAACTGCAGCCAGTTCATTAATCTGGATGATCAGTCGTTATGCTAAGCTAGGCTAAGCTAGGCTAACTGAAACACAGACAGGAGAAATGAGACAGAAATCTAAATGTTGTACTGTCCCTTTAACACTATCTCTGCCACCTGATGGTCAAATCTCTTAACATGGAGACACGGAGGAGACATGGAGACAAGGAGACATGGAGACACAGAGGAGACATGGAGACACGGAGGAGACATGGAGACATGAGGGAGACACGGAGGAGACATGGAGATAAGGATGAGACATGGAGGAGACACGGAGGAGACATGGAGACATGAGGGAGACACGGAGGAGACATGGAGATAAGGATGAGACATGGAGGAGACACGGAGGAGACATGGAGACACGGAGGAGACATGAGGGAGACATGAGGGAGACATAGAGACAAGGATGAGACATGGAGGAGACATGGAGGAGACATGGGGGAGACATGGAGGAGACATGAGGGAGACATGGAGATAAGGATGAGACATGGAGGAGACACGGAGGAGACATGGAGATAAGGATGAGACATGGAGGAGACACGGAGGAGACATGGATGAGACATGGAGACATGGAGGAGACATGGAGACATGAGGGAGACATGGAGACAAGGAGGATACATGGAGACATGGGGGAGACATGGGGGAGACATGGAGACACGGAGGAGACATGGAGGAGACATGGAGGAGACATGGGGGTCACGTATGCTTTGCTTCAGGGTCAAAGGTCAGGTCAGAGTTTGATGTGGACACTCACACAGACTTAATTTAAATGTAGAAGAGGATTATAGACTAAATAAATATATTTTTTATTTTACAGTCGCACGCGTCTTTGGCATCGATTCTGTTGGAGGAAGGAACTTAAAGGAGCCGGCAGGAATAAATCTGACACAGATACATTATTATTAATAACATTCACATTAAACTCAGATTATGTGAAAACCTCACAGCTCCAGGTCCAGAGAGTCCAGGATGGTTCTTAGTGCTGAGAACAAGAGGCAGCATCCAAACAAAATATGGAAAACTAAATATGCACCAGTCAGCCATAACATTATGACCCCTATCAACCTCGTTCCAAAGGGTAAATGTATCAGGCAGCAGGTTAAACATGTCGCCATCACAGCTGATGTTGGAAGCAGGAAAACAAACTGTGATGAGGCCTGGTCAGAGCTTCTCTGTGTTCCTGGTCCAAGGAGGACAAGAACCAGAGCCAGGGCCGTGGACCAGGGATCACTGAGTCTGATCCATGTGGTTCTGAAGAAGCTGATGCTGGTTCTGATAGAAAGGTGTCCATGCTGACCTCTGACCTCTGTTACCTGGTGAACACGTGGTACCAGGATGTAAGGAGCTACACTGTGTCCGGGTGGTGACAGGTTCCAGAGAAACGTCCACATAAATAAAATATTACAAACATGTCACTTCACTGGTTGCTGGTTTTAATGTTGAGGCTGATCGGTGCATATGGAAATAAACGTCATATTCTACCCGTCACAGTCTCAACTAAACTAAATCTGAACCTTTAGGTCAAAGTCAAAGTATTTTCAAGAGAGAATTTTGTTTGAAGAATTTTCCCAAAAAATCTGCAATATTACGAAAAAGTCAATTCTATAAAAACTTTAAGATAAAGCTTCGGTTTGTTCTGAGACTTTATTTGCTCTATTTAATAAAATACATTTTAGAATAACTTGGGGGGGGGGGGGGGGGGGGGGGCATCCTCTCACCCACATAACAACCAATGGAAATGGAGAGATCAATTATTTTATTGTGTTTGTTGCTTTCGCCTCAGACTCTAAAACTCAATTTTACCTTCAAACATTTTCAAAGTTCGTTTGGAGATGCTCAAAGTGTTTTGCTTTTTGTGTGGAGCTGGTGGGGGGGTTGGTGATGTGAGGTTTTCAGCTGAGGGCCTGTCTAACGTCTGGTAGCAGCCTGGTCGGAGGTGTCTTCTATCCCCCAACGTGACGGCTCAGCTGAGATCATCCAGAAACACAACGGCTCCTTCAATTCTTCAACTCTTCAGCTCTTCAGCTCCTTCAACTCTTCACGTCGCTTCAGCCAAATGTTACAGAGACACGTTTGTCAGTGGTCGGCTCTCCTGTCACTAACACTTCACCACGGAGACATTTACATAAACACACACCGTACAAACTGCCGCCAGGCGGCCAAAAGGGTCCATTATTACTTATGTCTGATACATTAAAGGACTTCTGCTGCTGCTGTGGTGCCTCCTCTCTCTCAGGTCTGATGTCTGAGTACGTGTCTGCTCCTTTTTTCCCACAATGCACCTTGGTGTCTCTTCAGCTGCCTCTCTGGCTTCCTCTTGTTTTCACCTCTGAGGAAGGAAAAAACAAGTTCAATCCAAAATACTTTGTTTGTCCCTCGAGGGCTGATTCAACAAGAGAAAGAGAAAATATGTGTGTGTGATGGAAACGGATGGAATCAGAGTCGTCTTCATTGGCCAGTGAGTGAACATACAAGGACTTTGACTCTGTCACTTTGCTCAGTGGTACAAGATGAAGCAGTTAAATTAGCGTAAAAATAAAAAAAAAATGGAAAAAAACATAAACTAGACTTTCAGAATAAAATGATAATAGATAACAGATATATACAGAGAATTTGAACAGTGCTCAGTGACGCCAGCCTGAGGGGAGGAGTCTGAATGGATCGTGACCCTGGACCGGTGCAGGTCCTGGATGGAGGGAAGGTCAGGACCAGTAATCCTCTCTGCAGACCTGATTGTCCTCTGCAGTCTGTCCCTGTCCTGTCTGGTGGCTGATCCACACCAGACCGTGATGGATGCAGTCAGGACAGACTGGATTATTACAGAGTAGAAGATGATCAGCAGCTCCTGGAGCAGGTTGAACTTCCTGAGCAGAAGCAAGAAGTAAACCTCTGCTGGACCTTCTTCTGTGAGATTGTGGACTCTAGGAACCTGAATGAATCCATCGTAGGGCGGTCCCAATAAGGTTTATTAGCTTTAACAGAGTGTAAGGTCATTATAGTACTAGAGTCAGTGACAGCAGTTAAACAGATCAAGTGAGAAAATAACGCTGCAGTTCATCAAGTGGCCACTAGAGGCTCTAAAAGGGAGCAAATCCCCATAGAGCCCCATGTTAAAGAGCCCAACCTCACAGCATCAATAAACATGTTTACAGCCTGGTATGAAAAATAGTTTTAGTCTCAGTACTTTATATCTGTATTCATGACAACTCTGAACGTTCTTGTAACGCATTAGTTTATTTCTTATTAAGGTTTAAAATTCTACATACTTAAGGGCGTCCCTGCTCTGAGCTAACTGGTAGCGGAGGGTTGGTGGACGGTCTCAACACAACCCCACACGTTCATATTACACACATATGGAGTATCCACATGTGGGCGGAGTAAAGCTCAACCAACATGGCGACCGCAGGCTCCGCCCACTCCGGGCTTCATTTTCGAGGTTCAGAACCCAGCGAGTCAGGTCACGATGGGTTTGTCCATAGTTTATACAGTCGATGCTTAGACTCCTTCCTGTTTTCCAGCTAACATGTCCATAGTGCACATTACTCAGTGACTGCAATCATTTTCTAAAATGAATTTCAAGATGTAAGATAAACCTTTATTTATATCACAATGGAGAAATGTGCAGAGATTCAGCAGCAGACAGATCACACCACAGGTGGAAATGTAAGAGCATTTTGTGTCTGTACATTTTCCATTTTTTTCTTTCATAAATTTTATGAGTTCCTGAAATTTTGTATGAATTTGCTGTCGTAGTTATATTCTTTCCACTGTGAATCTAAATGGAAAAAAAGGACGGAACCACAGCTATCCTGTGTTTGAAACAGCTGTGTTTGAAACCAGTATCTACACATAAAAGTTGAAGTGCATAAATTTCTGACCATCTTCTGACCATTGTTCTTCGATAAATCTCAGTCCTGATGGTGATAGTTGATGGTGGTGATGAATAAAGGGGATGTTGTTCGTGTCCTTACTGTTGCGTCTGGACGGAGCAGAAGCTCTGACACTTCCTGTCCTCTGGGTCGGTGCAGAGGCAGCGGCTGATCTCCCTCCTCAGTCGCACCGAACCGAATCCGTACGGCACCACGTGGCTGGAAGACAGAGTCACAGATAAATGTCCACACCAAACACGACACAGGACACAAGGACGCAAAACAGTGACGCCTGCTGCGACTGCTGCTCAGCTCATCGTCCGTGTGATTACATGTTGGTCGGTATATGAGTCAGTGGAGCAGCCGCTCTCTTAGAAACCACTGCACAGGCTCTGCTTGTAAATGACGCCACTGGTGGGAGGAAGTGGTGACACGTCGGCCATCTTTATGCACAGACTGGGGGACGGACGGGGCTTTACTGGTGGACGTGGTCAGTCTCTGACCTTCAGGAGACTAGTTAAAGGTAATCAGAGCATTTCCACGACCACAGCAGTAACAAACATGGCGTCTGCGTGAGGAACAAGTCGTGTTTACTGCAGAAAAAGTGACGTGGTGCATCGTTCACAGAGGAAGAATTCCTGCCCGAATCGAGTCCATATGGATGATCTGAATAATCAGAGCGACACTAATGAAAAGTGTCAGCCCTTTCAGCCGTCAACGTTTTCATGTGTGATGCATGTGTTTTACGTGCAGGATGAATACTGTGTTACTGCAGATGTTTCTGTGGAGACTCTGATGACGAAGTGTTGGGGTCTCTCTTGGTTTAAGAGGCAGAGACACGGAGGTCAGGCTTCAGGCTCCAGGCTCCAGGGCTGGACCTTAGTTATGCTGCTATTGGTCCAGGCTGATGACTGACTTCCCATGATGCACTAAACACCGCTCCCCTCAGTTTTACTCTTTCTCTACCCATGAATTTGTTGCATGAGCACATTTGCGTGCTGCATTTATTCGGATGTGTGAATGTATTCTTTAATTTCATTCCTCCTCCTTGTCCTGTTTCTGCCCAGCCGGCCTCAAGCAGATGTTTCCCCCATCTGAGCCCTAAACGGGAGTTGTTCCTCCCACTGTCACTCTGGGGTTCCAGGCTCTGGGTTTTCTGAAGTGTCTTGAGACGATATGAATTGTTATTAGCGCCATGTAAATAAAACTGAACTGAACTGAATCTTCCCAGTGGGACCACGCCAGCCAAAGTGTGTACAGGTGTTTCTGTCCCATAGTCTGTAGGACGAGTGGACGCCATGACATCTCATCTAAAAGTGAAGCTGAAGCATGTGTAGCTCCCCCTGGTGGCTGGCTGCAGTATAGATCATGTTAGTGGACGGGACCTGGGCCAAACTAAAGCACTACAGCAGAGGCCACAAATATTTGAGTTAATATATGATGAATGTAAACAATGTCTGAGTCCATAATGGAGCTTTAAAATAATAAAATATATTCAGCTTATAATCCAACACGTCTTTGTAACTGGTGGAGCGCAGAATCAACCAATCACCAGTGAGTCTAGAGGAAGGATGGGCCAAACTCTCAGGACGGTTCCCCTCTAGATAGCCTAGCCTAGCCTAACCTAGCCTAGCCTAGCTCAACTTCAATTTCGGCAATAGGAGAAAACGAAGATGCTACGTCCACTTTTATTGTCTGGAGTCTGTGGTCTGTCCAATTAGTCCATGTCCATGTCTTCTGTTTACTGCCTGCTGCTGTCCATAGTTGTAATGTAGTAATATAGTCCCTAAATGTCCTCTCCCTCAGGTGGAGCTGATCTGGTGTATTCATAAGGTTCCAATAAATAGGAGGAGGAACCTTGGCTCTTTGTCTGACATCGTCTCCTCCCAGCCAGAGCAGCAGGAGCTAGCATTTAAGTTATCTAACATTTATGTAGCGTTGTTTTATTTCTTTATCCTGTTTGATGGGTTTCGTAGTCTCTGTCTTTTCTTTTCTTGTTTCTGATTAGGGCTCAGTTTGGTTTGTTTGGAGGGAAAGACTTTGTGCGCTGGCTTCTTCTTTGTTTGGTTCATTTGACTGATCCATCTTGTTTCTTTCAGTGTTTGTGAGCGTCTAACTTATTTAATCACAATGAATTACAGTTTAAAGCTGCTCGTGTTCGATCCCTGTGTTGTGAGCCAGTCAAGGTGTTTGTTGAAACATCGCACACAGTCTGACATTGACTCAGGAACTCATCCGACAAACTTCAAAACTACAACCGCCACAACAGAAACAAACCTGAGAACAAACGAGGCCATTTATTCTCCAGTTCCAGACACACTTTATGCATGAAGCTGTGTGACTGCTGCTGGTTGGTGGTGCCAGTGTGGCCTTCAGCCGGCTGCAGGTTGGAGGGAGATTCCACCGCCGCCACATTACTGGCTCAGTTAACTAGACCACAGCGGGAGCAGCCTGCAGATGCCATCGGCTTTACAGCAAAACAAGGACTCAGCCTCAGCTAAAAACAAAGGCTTGTTGTTGGTGAAATGCATCGTCTGCGTCAGCGTTAGGGCAGAATTCAGGTTTCAGTGTGGAACATCACGCAGTCATCTGAAAGGCTTCGTATCTGTTTCTGTTTGCGCGATGAAATGCTCAAACATCTGGGCTTCGTTTCTCTGTGAGGCTGGTAATAAAATATGACCCTTTCATTCCTGGACCTTCCTCCGCTCTCCACACTCCTTCATCAACTTTTTTGTCTGCTCATTCTTTTCCCTCCCTTCGCTGCCTGTTGACCCCCGTGTTGTTTTTACAAGTCCACTGGCCTCACTTCCATTTTTTAACAGATGTGTCACAGGGTTAGTGAGCTCTTCTCTTAAATCTAATTAAATAAACACAGTGACCTGAAGTATTGAACCATAGCTGGGAGAGTTATGGCCCCGCTACACAAAATACCAGCTGGACTCGTCCGCTCGGCTCACTGAAGCTCAAAGTCGCCTTTCAGTCACGAGCAGAACACTTGATCCTATGATTTCACTGCCAGAAAATGTTCATTGTTTCTCAGTGTGGCTGCTACTGTGCGGTTAAACTCAGATTCAGAAAAACCTTTGTCCCCAGGGGACAATTCAGTTCAATTATATTTAATCATTATAAATCAATAGTAGGTCTTAAAGGATACGGACGGAAAGTTGGACTTGTGAGCCTCCTGCTCCCTGAAAACTACACTAACTTGTGTTTCAGTTTGAAGTTAAAGATATTTTTCAATATTTTCATAAAGCATGCATTTGAACATGTCCTGCTTTAAAAGATGGACTAACCCTCTGTAAAGTCACCAATGTGTTTCATGCAGATTAGTTTGGAAAATCTTAGTTTTTTGACTTTAAAACACATCATCCCGAACATCTATTGTCCTCCTGAAGGCTCATCTCAAATGTTTCAAAATCACAACACTCTAAACCCTAACTCTAAACCCTGACCCTCCTAACCCTCCTAAACCCTAAACCCTAACCCTCCTAATCCTCCTAACACTAGGTGATTCAACATTGGTAAAGAGGTGGACAAAAGTCCAAAAGTAGTGTAAAAGTACAAGATGGTCAAAGTTATTTAGTTCTCCTGGCAGTGGTTTTAATGTTGTGGCTGATCGGCTATACCGTGTATATACTGCATATATGCAGTTGCTAAATCTCCATCCATTTGTGTTTCTGGGTCTAAAAGAACCAGAGTGAGTGCAGATGGGAACGAAGGAGCCGCCACAGAGCTCACCAGGCCTTGATAGGTGAGCGCTCGTTAGTAGGGGACGGGTTGTGTCTAATTATTTAAGGCTAAATTGGATTTTTAGGAGGAAGAAGAAAAGGGTTCTCCAGAGCTTTAGATGATGGTTAAAGCATCTTTATGGTGAAGGCAGGAAGATTGCAGCTCACCGCAGGGCTATGTTTAGACCCAACTAACAGTCTGAGACCACTGCTGCAGCCGTTTTTAGATAATCTCTGGGAGCTATTTTGGTGACACCTCTTTTTCTGTTCCCAAACTTAATTAATTTCGAATGTGTCTCATTGGCATGCCGTTAAAAAAAGATCTAGATACTTAGATTTACTCGAACCCACATGATTCACATAAGGCTGCTAATTTGCTACTTTTACCTTTTAATTCTTTAGTTTTCACCACTCATCATGAATCATTTCCAGAAAACTATTTGAAGTGAAGTAACAGAGATGTGAGCAGAATTGTGTGAGGACTCGACCGTTTGCGGGCTTTCCAGGGTCTGCCCATAATGATTGGTGGGTTGGTGTTAAAGGGTTAAGATGGGCCCATTTAGAACAGCGAGAGGAAACATGGCAGAAATTACCCTTCGTTAGGAAAGGTGCGCTTTCTTATTAGCTGCACCACATCTAACTGCTCACTCATTGCTTGTGCACACTGAACTAAAATGAAGTTAAGTGCTACCAATAGTGAAGAGAGCCTCGTGCCTGGTTCCTGTTTGAGGCAAGGCATCATAAACATGGAGTTTACTACAGCTTCACAGTCAGATTGTTTGTTTCCTTTAACGAAGCTGTCGAATTTAACATTTATATTTACACTCAGGTCATATTAGAGCTCAGAGAGTTAATAATATTGAGGCTTCTACACTCATATACGTTATGATTAAAATCTACCTTCAGTCCATCACCTGCACAGGTTTCTACTGCTCTAGACTGTGATGAGGGTTGTCTCCTCCATGTTAGATGTTAGTGTCCAGTCCCAAATGTCTCAGAAGATGACCAAGATGTCGCCATCGTCTCCATCGTCCTCATGGATTCCAGCTTTGGTCCATCTTTGTTGTTCTACCTCCATGTTTCTGTCGCTCTGTTTCTGTTTCCTCACCCTGATGTTCAGGCCACGTGGATCAAACATGCTCAGAGAGAACGGACTTATTCCAGCACTTAGGACAGATTACCACCAGACCTCTACATCTGATCCACTAGGCAGCTATAATGTCATTATTTGAGGTAAACTTAGAGTTTGTGCATTTACAGGAACTGTTCAGTGCTCTTGGTGGCCATAAATAAGTTTTACATCTCAGTCCCAATGCAGACACACAATTTATGCTCAACCAAAAGGGTTGAACAGCTTTGTATGAATCCATCATGTGCTGAGAAAGGACTTCAACATAACCCTTCACACCAAGATTCAAAGAAATCAACAGGAATGCTCCATTCAGTTGTTCCTTAGGTGTTCCTTCAGGCGCTGATCTTTCAAATGCACGAGAACTGACTCCTTCAGTTTGAAGCTAAAGAAAGAGGGACCAACGATCACCGACAGTAAAACTTTAGAATAGTTATATTTAATGTTTAAGTGTTGTTCCAACCATAAGAAAGATTTTACAATCTGAATAAATCTCAGAGTTATATACTCTAGAAACTAAAGATAGTATAGACTAGCGATAAAAAAAAATCTTCAGACTTTCCAAACAGTGGAAGTTTATCTTAGTTTTGGGCACGAGCACCCGCCTCCCTTCCTACCTTCCTCCCACCCTCCCTCAGAAACCTCCCGGCCGCTGGGGAATGCTATGCGTGTTCCACCCTTCAGGCAGATTATTGATTACATCTTTTCTTTGTTTTGCTTTGTTATCACATTAAACCGCGGTAAAATGTGGAACTGCGCAAACATGCTCAGTCTTGCAGACTCACCTCGGAGTGTTGACCCAGACGATGCCAATGTGACAGAAAAAAATACACTCCTTGTCTTTCTGGTTCTCGCAGGAGCAGCGTTTCTCACGCAGGTGGGCCTCATGGGCGAGCTGCGCCTGGGGGCCTTCCTTCGCTGTGGGACTCTTCACAGTGAACGTAGAGACTAGAAAGCAAGCAGCAGATACATGATTAGTTCAGTGAATTCATGGGAATTGTTTCTGACTGGATCGTCTGACATCCAGGTCTGCTCAGAGATGTTCGGGTAATCTACCAGATGTTGACAATTAATCAAATTTTCATTTGGTTTAAAATAGTCTCCACACAGCAGCCAAGCTATTTAGAGGAGACGCATGAGGGAACCCTCATCGCATGCCAGAAAGGTTAGTGGTAGCTTCCAGAAGACAAACAAGAAGAACGAAAACCACTATGACAAACTGGAAGTTTTTTTTTTAATATACTTTCATGGCCCTCTCTCTTTTTTAGAGGTTGCATAAAGAATTTGTGTTTTTACTGATATTTCAGTATGAATGTGTGGTTTATTGAAACAACCTAACATTATGTCATACTTTATAGATCATGTTATATATACTTTAGGTATTCATGTACCTCAGTTGTTGACATTCCAGTCACTGGACACTTATTATCATTATCTTAGTCATTGAATTAAACTGATTAAAACCATCTTAAAATACTGTATGTATTAACTGATTCCATATTAGTGAGGTTTTTAGATGTTTATATGTTGTTTTTCTTTGAAACCAAGAGTTAAAAAGATGGCGGACACATTACACATAAAGCTTACTCAGTTATTATTTGGCCATTATGCTACGCTAAGCGTCTGTAACAGGGCGGTAGCTGTAGCCGTGGTAAAACCCTGACCTGCAGCAGGATGAAAAGGTTCATGGTTATATATCTGTTGTTGAGATACCACACTGACAGCTTTCCCTTTACTGTATCACAAAAATGTTTCAGCCCTTGTTCAGTGAAGATCAATCAACAGCCCAACATGACCAACTATTTATCCACTCACATCTTGGGCCATATGACGTAACGTGATTCCTGTAAGACTGACTGAACCTTTTCCCTTTGTTTTCCCCTTAGTTTTTTTGGCTGGCACCACAGCTGCTTCTTCCTACTGAACAACAACCACAGCATGAGCAGATATGCTATAGTGTAGCTCTCGTGCATGTAGCCAGGCCCGTGTCTACATGCACACATGTACATATTAAAAAAACAAAAAGCCATGCCCACACTGCGCTCATAAAGCAGACAGAGCCTACAGACAGCCTTTGATGTCGCTCTCAGTGCACACTGGGGAATGTTCGGGCGTCTAAAGCAGCAGAATAACACCTCTCCTCGCCATAAACGGAGCAGCTCTGCCCCGTGTGCTGTCATCTCCCAGAGAATCATATATGTCAGGTAATTATTCACATGAAGTTTACATAGAAAGCTGCCCTTGGTCCAAAATGCTTGAGGCTGAGCAACAATACAGGAGTCCAACCACAACCTGCAGACTCTCCAGCTTCATTTAAAGGCTCTGTCACCAACATCCAGTGTTGTTTTCTGACGCTGCTCCACGTGGGTAATGGCCTCCCTCCTAACAACATTTTCCCGGTCTTCCTGATTGATCCTGAGGTATTCCCATTTCAGATGATCAACACTTTCATTCCCTCCAGATGTCTGACCTCATGACCCCATCTCTCAACAGTGAGAAAAAAGCCGTTCTGATGAGTGTGAGATGTTTGGAAGGGAGGGAACCATAGCCTCAGACCGGCGTGACCTCAAAGTCACACTACATGACCTGAACTATGAGAAGCACAGCCCACTCCTGCAGGCCGGCCTGGAGGAGGAGCTTGTTCATGGTATCTGGTCTCTGGGATCAGCAAAGAAGCAACATGGTGGACCCACCACCTGCAGGCAAACAGTGTTGGAGTTGGTTGGCAGGATACGATAGACACCTTTAATTGGTTCAGTCAACTCAAAAATCTGTTTTACTATTTGGAGTGAAGCTGAAGTCATGTGACATGTTGCTTTTAAGCAGATTTAAGTTGGTCCGTGCTCTTTTGGCTTTACTGTCATTGTGACACGGAGGACGCCGGAACCCAGTTCACATGATGCTCTTTCCTAAACACAGACACTAAGCAAAACTCAGATAAAATGTGCCAGCGTACACTGACTGTTTGTGTTTGATGAAGGAGCTGTGGTGTAGATATTGGTTTGAGATGTCCAACATATTTCAGATAGAAACATTCCCAGAATGAACCTCTAATCTAATACTGATAATGACAAGCTTCACCCTGACTTCCTGACCTCCCCGTAGGCTCGACATGACAAGAACCCGTCTCACCCTGGCTCCAGGCCTGACCAACATTGCCCTGAATGGAGAAGGAATATCGGAAAAAGGTCTTTGTTTAAAGACATAAAGTACATGGTGCGAATGATCAATGTTTAATGTATATTTAATATATATTTACAACTCCTGATTTAATATAGTTTGGATTAAAGGCTTCAGAAGACGGTGCGCTGCCTTTTTATCTGGAGTTTGTCTTGTAGCATGAATACACAAAAAGGACACAACCTCCCAAACGTTTTGGGCAGCTACGTTCTGCAGTGCCAAGGCAAACTTTACTGAACCGAAGGTATTTTGTTCTGATGCTGAAGAAAACACGGCAGGTTTTAGTCCATTTGCCATGGACCTGGTGAGAGTGGCTTATGGAGTTAGGTTGGACAAGCAGGTGGGAAGGTTGATATTCAAACACAACACTAAGAGCTGGTTGTGGACGCGCCAGGCTGGAGTCCTCTGGTCTCTGTGCAGCTTCATTAAACAGCAGTGACCAGACTGACGGTGTCATCATGGGACTGGACGTTGCAGCAGCTTGAACAACAGTCGTGGTATCGGTTTGAATCCATCATTCAGATCCGTTAGTGTTTCCATGTCAGCGCGGCCGAAGCGCCAACAGCTGCCGTCGCTCTGGGATCAGTTTCAAGCAACGTCAATAAAATAAAAAAACCAAACAGTGTGAACCCTGAACTTAATGGTTAATGGAAGCCAGACGGAGTGAGACCACATACAATAACGACATTAAGCTACACCATGCTCACTATGAGCAAAAAGAAAACAAAAGATCTCGACATAAATCTACACAGGAGTTTTAAATACATTTTAAGTGCTGACCCCCCCTCCATCCCCTAACCCCCCAACCCACCAACCCCTCCATTATTGGGAGTAGATGTGACATCAGAGTTTCCTAGCTAACGGCAGTGAATTGTACTTTATGGATGTAAACATAGAACTTTTTCCTTTGCATCAGGCCCTCGTCTCTTCCTGCACCTCCTTCACCGTATTATCTTTAAGTGTTCGCTGTCTTCTCTGAAAGAGGAGAGTTGTGTGTCCAGGCCAATGTGCGCTCATACTATTTGTAATTGTGCGAGTATGCATGCCACTGTCAGTGTTGGTTTGTTTGTGTGGTTCTGAAAAACAAAACAAAAAAACACGAAGAAATGCCAAGAGGCTTCTAGCTTGTTTGGAGGCTGCCAAGGGAAAGTTTAATTTCTTGCCCTGTTATGAGACAGTCTGGTTGGCTCCACGGGGTTTGACAATATTTGATAATATACTGGCAGATAAGCTGCTAATCCAGGAGCCAGCTGTTTGGATTGGAAGCAGATACTCTGCAGGTAGACGCCAGTGACATTTAATTGTTTTCTTCATCTTTATTGGCGTGCATATATAATACATATGGAAGGAAGGAACGCAGCGATGTTGTGTAAGAAGTGAAAACATAATCACGGATGTGAACACACTAAGGCATTCCATGTGCATTGTGTTTTTCTACTCTTGGTGGTTTCTTGGGAGGTAATAGTAAGTGCTGAGGCCAACATGGTGTCCAATATAAACTCCTGATTTGCTTTTGAAGCCAAACTGGAGGCTGTTTGAATCCCCTGGACTGGCAGTAAGAAACACCCTCACCTCTATTAACTGACTGGTGACCCGCTGAGGCCTGTTAACCAGCAGCTGTAACATGAGAAGCCTTCCTGACCTCCAGAGAGAGAGGAGTGCAATGCAAAAACAAGAAGTTTAAGCCTAGGGACAGAGACCAGGAATCTGCTTGTCCCAGGACGGAGCTAAGCCACGGCCCAGTGAGCGGCAGCAGCTTAGCACCAATATTTACAACTGAATATTTCATTCTCTTTCCAGAGCTACTGAAAAAAATATATGTTTTGAGATGTAACACAACAATACGTCTATTGTTCATCTTTTTATAGAACACATTTCATTTAGTTAAACATGCTATCATCTAATGCCATGCTAACAACATGCTATCATTTAATGACATGCTTTGTGAGTAACACACCAGATCATGTTGAGTACCGTTAGCATTGTGTAGTCCTGTCATTCGCGCTAACCCTAACGATCCTTCCTGTAATTTAATACCATGACATTAATTGTGAAAAGCTAAAAATGTGTTACCATGACATGTGAAATATGCAGTTAGTTTCAGATTAGTTGTCAATGCAGCAGTTTGTGTGTGTGCTGCTTGTGTTGCTTTGTAAAGAGCATGAAGCTCCTTCTTCCTCCGAGCAGACTGCATGACGTGACGTGAAATGGCTTCGTAGCATCCGGATATGAGCGGCTGTGGTTCCTGTTGTTGGGTGATTTCAGTGCTTCAGCTGCACTGGCTCCATGATAAGATACACTGGAGTAACCAGTTACAGTAGTTTACTCATCTAATGTTCTGGGAGG
This sequence comes from Mugil cephalus, assembly GCF_022458985.1. Taxonomy (NCBI): domain Eukaryota; kingdom Metazoa; phylum Chordata; class Actinopteri; order Mugiliformes; family Mugilidae; genus Mugil; species Mugil cephalus. The sequence continues at coordinate 780,577 of NC_061790.1, forward strand.
TTTTGTGCACATTTTGTCTTTGTGTTGGAGGGTTTTGAGCAGAACCATCAGCTCTATGTGACAACACTTAGTTTCCAGCTGAATGACTCATAGTGGTTGAAGGATCTATCAAATTGATGGAGATAGTTTTTTCCCCCGTAATGAAGTCCAGCTGGAGTGTTACCACATTCTGATCAGATCTTTATCTAATGTGTTCCTATATGCAGCTCAGTAGCTGACAGGATTCAGACCTTTAAGGCGCCCATGAGGTTGTTCATTGACTCATTAAATCTTCTGACTAAAGGAACATCGGTGCATTTTCACCTCAGCAACATTGTGGGTAAATTAAACTGCATTTACATTTAAAAAAAAATAAATAAAAATTGGTTAAGGGTGTATTTCAATTTCTGCTTGTTCAGTCGATCGTGCCTGTACTTACAGAGGCTTCGGGGTTTATTTCAAGGCCCAGGTGTAGTTTTGTGATTGTACAGTATATGGCTGTTTACTGCATTGATCCCCAATAAGGCCCCTGCAAACACTCAGTACAGACCAAGACCAAAGGGAGAATGATAGTATGAGAGTAGATGGAGAGAAGTTGAGAAACGTACAGACGGTGGGTGGAAAAAGGAGAGCGAGGTTAAGCCACAGAGAGAGGGTCAACATGTTGACAGAGGGGCACATAAAGATTTCTCAGAGGTCCCTCTGCTAACACAAACTCTGCCCTAAAAATATTTATTTAATTTAAGTGGGGAGCGGAAAAATCCTCACACTGTATCTCACGGCATCTCACTGAGTTGAACACAAGGAAATGAGTAGATTTAGGGCTGGGCAGGCCTCCGTAAACCGTAAACCGTAAACCGTAAACCACAAGCTCTATTCTATAGTGATGAGGTCAACTTAAATGGCAACATTTCCCCGGCAGCGCGCTCAGCTTTCACTTTTTATGACCGACTTCTTCTTTATGCAGGAACAACATCAACATTCCCTCAATGTAAAGGCAACGCATGCAGAACTTTAATCAATACATCTTTTCAGTTTTGTGTTTTTGCTGCATTCCAGCTGATTTCCAGCTGTCCCCATAGAAGACCTGATGCTGTGACATTTGTAGCAAGAATTATAGAATATATATATATATGAACAACATAAAACATATTAAAGAAAAAAAAACTTATAATTTTCCTATTTTATAGCCACATTAGCTGCTAACATCTGCATGCAACTTAATTAATGTTTAGCTTAGCATTTGACCTTGCTAAAGACTGCTAACTGAGACTTGGTGGATAATCGTTTATACAGGTTCATCCTCAGAGGGACATGGTTATGGTTATTTTCCTGGCAGAAATTGTTGGAACTTATAGATACATGATTGGACAGGCCATCAGTTCACTGTGTTTCATGAACCACAGGGTGCAGTCTGAGACGGTTTGAAAGCTAATACGCAGTCAGTGGCTCTGGGTTTAAGTCTATTTTCTGAAACAAGTAGATCTTGATTTTAAATATGCATCCAAATCCTCAGATATATTTAGAGCTATAGTCCACTTCCTGCAAACCCTCATTAGAAATGTTGCTGTGGTCACATAAGACTGGCTTCTCACACCAAAACTCACAAAGATTCGAGTCTGACTCTGAGACACTGTCAGGAAAGAAACCGATTAGGTTTAAAAAGTGAAGAGCTGGAAAAAGCAAAGACACATGGAAGATGAGAACCTAGAGGGAAAATGTTGTGGCGACATCACAAGTCTTTAGAACGAATGGCATCAGTTTGGTGAATATTTCTGTCACAACTTAGTAAAATAGTTTTGAAACTGAAATATCTGTAAATGAATTGAACTGGGCAGTCATACTGATCTATGGTGGTTCAGGAACTAAGAAGACTTTGCGCTACCTTAAAAGGTAAAAACCATTTCCTTCCTAACCCAAAGTCAGATATTAACAGTGATTCCTGAACCAGAAACACAATTACTCGAGTTGCGCTACTGCAGACTGAAAACGAAGAAAACGTTCAGTGTCCTACTGAACAGCAGCAGTGAGCTTGAGAGAGAAGCTAGAGAGGAAGCTCCTGCTCCTCCATCTACTCTGTTACACCTGAATTAACAACATGGCAGACAACACGCCCTGGGCCTTGAGACCAGGCGCCCTACGAGAGTATTCTGTTGGAATAGGCAGCACTAAAGCATCGTCAGCTGACAGGTCAGGAGGTCTTTTATCACCTGGTCACATCTCCAACATTCAACAGGGCAGCTGTCCTACCACCACTCAGATCCCCAGGACAAGGCAGGAACGAGTTCATGCCGTGGAATCAGTAGAGTGTGTCAGTACGTCAGAGCTCAGTCACATCCACTGCTGATCTGGATGAAACGCTGGAACTGTGGAATGGACAGTGAAGGTGTTTCACCACGTAGGACGGTTTCACAGAATGGGGACGGACTTTCACAAAACATGATCTACGGGAGGAACTATATATGCAGGTGACAGAAGTGCAAACTAATTATTATAATTGCCTTTGGGTAAGAGGTAAAATGAGTCTGTGCAATCATGAGTGTATTACAGTCTGCAGTAACAACCTGGTAGCTGCAGCCAAAGCGTACATCACACCTGTTTTCATCAGAACCACAGTAACGTGTCCGTCTCTTGAGAAAGGATTCATTTTTAATAAAAACGGCTTTTACCACACAACCACCACGCGCTGCAGAGTGATGGCCGGAGGCTTCATGGTGTGGCTCTGGATCACACAGGAGAGTGTGAATGGAGAAGAGCTGCCACTCTCCGTACAGTGACACTGTCTCTGGCATACTGTCGTGAGACAAAAAGATTTGATCTGAGATGCCACCAGAGCCACTCAAACAACAGATTCCTCCGTGATCCTGTGGGTTCGTACTGTAGCACCGGAATCTGCAGGTAAAACCTCTGGCACTGACATCAAGTAAATGCATTCCAGATTCTCCATGTGGTGTAATACCTCAAACCCTGTGTGATACAGAGTGCTGCATTCCTGAATGTATAACCGTTTGTTCTTTTGTTAAAACTTCATTTTGTTACAAAACTGTTTGAAATCACTGATGTGAATCATCTCCAGCAGTTTTGCAATAACATGCAGGAAAATGTAATGAATAATTGAGAATGAGCAACGATGCGTAGGAACAAAACAGGCAGGAGAAAAGTGATTTGAAAATAAATAGAGAAACGGATCTTTTCTATTTTTAACCAGCTGACTGGACTTAAAGTATAAACCTTTATATTTGCTTTTACTTGTATTTGCAACTTTTCAAGAAATGTCTCTTTCAGAAACATGTTAAATTACAATGTCGGTATTAAGTAACGTCCCAGCTCTATCTTGCCATCACCTGTCCAGGACAAGACGGGTTTATGTTGCTCTGACACCAGCTGCAGCCACTTAGAAAGATGTTAAAGATGCGTTTACCTTGATGCTGCTGGATCAACATCAGAGTTGTGGTGAGGAGCCAGAGGTAAGTGAAGTCCATCATGCGAGCCTCCTCAGCATCCAGGTGAGAAATCAAAACCAAAAACAAACCAGCGCCTCAGTCTCCACGTAAAAAAAAAAAAATCCTCACAGCTGCCTCCTTCTTCCAGGCGTGAAACGAATGCACCGAGGTCTGCTTCAGTCAGACACCTGAGGAAAAAACAGCTGCTTCAGCTCAGGTTTGCATCACATGTCCATGTCAGGTGAAAATGGTAGAAACAGTTGCCACACGGGTGTGGTGCTGAACTAAAGCCCGGCTCAGGCTGTGGAGCTATACTATCCTTAGAGGCAGCTGTGGTTTCCAGATGGAGGGAGGAGGAGGAGGAGGAGGAGGAGGAGGATACAGAGGGGAGGCTGGCTCTGCAGCAGGACACCTTCACAGCTCGCAAGTCATTAATCACGACCTGCCGCTCACCCGTGTCTTTGCTTTCCCCCATCGTTATGCAACCTGAAGTCTCTTCTGTCCTTCACACGTCTTCATCTGAAGGAAACGTACGTATGGACATCGTCCTGCCACTGACAGACGGAAAAATGAATAAATCATTGTCCAGGTCAACAGGCCTAGACACCGTTAAACATGTCGTTGTTATAAATAGTTATATAAAATAAATAGTTAAATCATTTATTGGCCACAGTGGGGCCTGACAGATACACAACTACATGACTTAACGTATAAGTGTTGTTTAGTGTTAAAGATAGCAGGTTAAACCCTTTCAGTAAGACTGCACTAGTAATGTTCTTGCACATGTTCCATGTTCAGCGTTGGCTTCTTCATGTGGATGTGAAGGTGTGTTTGGGAACATTCTCCTCATTCTTTTCAACTTTTTGCAGACAGAGTGATGTTGTCAGTATCTAACTGGATCCAGCCTTTATCTCTAAATGTTCCCAACTTAGCACTAAAATATGAGCGCGCTACACTGTGCCGACCGGTTGGAAAGGTGTCCCGTTCGTAAATTCCAGGAACCCCCTTCTTTTCTAAAGCATACCATACAAAAAGCATCACGCCACAGAACAACCGGGAACTATATAGTCTCATCTGATCCAGGAAAATCATCAGTGGCCACATCCAGGAATCTTAAAAATCAGAACACACTATAAAATGTCTTATGTACAGTCTGTCAGGACATCAACTATAATCATCAGGCTCTCTGAGGATCATCCCACAGATACTGCATCAGTTTGGGATCTAGTGAATCTGGAGGCCAGGTTGATGTGATGTTCTTCACGTTTGTTCCTAAAGTGTTTTGCCAGGCTTCATGCTGCTGGGGATGGCTGCTGTCATTGCTATGGGGTGGGGTGGGTCCACACCAATGAACACCAGGACCGAAAGTTTCCCTTCAGAGCACTGAATTATCACCAGATGGTTCTAATGTTATTTACTCCTCCTGTCAGTGGTCATAATGTTGTGGCTGATCAGTGTACGATGAGAAGGAAAACGTGAGGTACTTGGTTCTATCATTAGGAGGCAGTCGTATCGATCCATGACTCAGCTCGGTTCATTTGTTCCAGAACAGACGTGGTTCCTGTGTCCAAACCAGAACAAAGGCCCCATGTGAGGGATAAACTCACTTTATTTTATTTCATTATATATTTTATTTCATTCCTTTATTTTGCCCACGGATATGCACAGCCTCAACACCAAAACAAAACTAAACCAAACAGATCAGGGTTCACCACCAGTACCTTTCTTCAACACAAGCACGCAGACAGACGGTCTGTCAGGCCGTCGCCAGCAGCCGTCATCCACCAAGTTCATCTGGTCTAAATGTTCCATCGTAAAAAAACGCATCCTTACAAACACGGAAGCTAAAAAGTTAAGGAATTCACTTCCAGAAGAAGCTGTGAAGAGTCTTTGTTAAATTATAACCAGAGGAGAAAAACAACCGTTCACAGTCACATCACTCACTCAGAATCACCAGCTGACATGACCCCTCCTCCCCCTCTGAGCATATAACTTTTAATAGTGCCGTGTCTTTGACTGTGGGAGAAAAACCAACACAACCCATTTATGTTGTTCAGAGGAACCAAATCCTTCAGTGGATCAGGTGGGACGGGGGCCAGCATGAAGTGGCTTTAAGTTATCTGGGCGTCTTCGGATGCAGAGGAATGTGTCATGAACGCCGACAGTAAAGATTGGCTCGACCTGCCACTGTCCAGGTGTAAATTGTTGAGCAAAGTACAAAGATCCTGAGAGAGGATCCCGAGGTGAATCAAAAGTCACCGTGGTCCTGGATGTGAACTGTTTGGCAGATGATCTCCTCTACATGTTTGTGTTGGATTTAATTGCAGAGGAGTTGCCGTTGTCGTCTATTCTGAGGTCATCTGGAGCTAAATCCTGTACGCTGAGCGGGGGGGAAATGACAGAACCGCAAAAGGTGGCCTCGTGTTTTCATCCAGTCTTTTTTTATCTTATTTTGGGCGCCCGGGTTTAGGGGAAGCAGTCTCGCTGTGTTTCTGACATTTTAACCAAGGAGAGGCCACTGCGGTAAACCAGATTCATAAAGAGATTAACGAGGACAATCCAAACATCTGGGAGGCACATTCTACGGCGAGCTCCACAAAGAAGACTCTGCTCGGGCTTCCCCACTGTTGCTCAATCAGAGCTTGTGAAAGTCTTTAAAATGAGGACAGAATGCAGAAACGCAAACTGCAAAGGAAGTGAGTGTTTCACCACCATGGATGAAAGAGCCACAGCGGAAACGGGCAGCGTTTCATTTACTGGAAACTTAAAGATTGTAGCGAGGTGGAGTTTTAATCTCGACTGAAACTGAGATTTCTGTATTTGTGAGAGTGAAACATGGATGGATCTCAGTACTAACCCTAACCCAGCCTGAGGTTAGCCTAGCTTAGCATGAAATCTGGTTCTCTGTAAAATACAACGAATATTGTGATGTGTGGTTTTTGGAAAAGTTCTGCGCTGGGACTGCATCTTTACTAAGTTGAATCCAGCTGTTCAGTTCTTCTGTTCAACATCTGTGGCTAAGATAATGTTTTTAAATTGTAGCTTTTATAATATTTGAAAATTTGGCATGATACGACTTTCAAGACTGTGGTCGTGTCAAACTGTGTAAGGAAAACTTTGTGAAATTTGGCAAAAAATGATGAATACTGTAAAAAGAAAACCTTAGTTCGGAGCTCATCCAACTTTGGAACATGAAAGGTTTTTACTGCCTCTGGCTGTTGTTGGCCACGAAACAGCCTGTAAGTCGTCCTAAAATCTACATATTAACATTTACATACTTCAAGATGCAAAGTGTTACGGTGCATTCACACAAGCAGACGTGAGATTCATGCCTCACAAAAACATTCATTTACGGCTTTAAATTAAATCCACAAATATGGAGCATAAATAACTCCCACATCAAGTCATATCTGTCATATCTCCAGTAATCTGTGACACATTAAAATCCACTCAGCAGCAGCAGATAAATGATTTAAAGCGTGCGCATGCTTGTGTGTTTGTGTGGGTGTCTGCTTGTCGTTTAGCCGACTGTTTGACTCCTAATCGGGTTCTTCAGGCGGATAATTAGAGAGCAGGAACTGGAAACAACAGCCTGTCGCTCCCATTGCCTCGAGATATGGCTCAATTACAGAGGCGGAGGTGAGATAATGCAGGAGAGGAGGGGGAGGCGAGGAGAAAGGGAGGGCGGCGGGGAGCGGTAGTAAAAGAGGAACTGGTGGTGAGAAAAAAAAAGAAGGGAAAAGGACACATAGGTGGTAAAAGAGGGAGAGGCGAATGTGGCTCGAGTTCATGTTGCATCAAAACAGAAAAACAGACGAGAGAAAGCGTGAGGTCAAGATTTTCCGTTTAAAACAGTTGTGGAGCGGAGCACATTAAGAATATTAAAAGCAGTCCAGAGCAGGAGCTTCATGCAGAGAACACAGAAGCAGCAGTGGAGGAACTACTTTCTCTTGAATGGACATTAAAGGACTTTAGAAAACACCCCACATATGGAATAATCATCCTAACACATTCATCATTTTAAACTTTACTGACCACTTTCTTTACTATTTTACAACAGGAACGTAGCTCAGTGTTTGTGGAACATTTCTTCTGGTTTGATTTGCTCCTAGTTTGTTGTGTTGATTGTTTTAATAATTCTGCTGTTTATCAGCTGCTGATCTTCCTGACGTCCACACAAAACCTATTTAGGAGAAGAAAAAAAACTTTCTGTGCAGAAAGACTAAAGTCTGTGTCTCTGTCTTCTCTGATTTGGTACAAATATATTCTACAGGTTATTAGGAACATATTGTACATCAAAAGCACTAATATATGATAAACGAATGACGTTTAAATCTTTTAAATAATCACTTTAATCTAATTAGAAAAAGGCCTAAAGCAGGTGGTAAATGGTAAATATCACATTCGATCCACAAGGATTTTACTACAACGTAAGTCTGTAAAGAGTGTGAAGTAGTTATACGCTGAAATATCAGCAGCAACGTAAATTATATTCTTAATAGAATCTGATCAGAGATTTCCTGCAAGAAAATGTGGAAATTCCATGAAAGCAGCCATTTTGGAAATGACTGCCAAACACTAGTGACTGAAGAGCATGGATAAATCCACCAGGGGGCAGATGACCAGCAACCAATTAAAACAAGTATTTGAGATAAGCATTGATTTCTGGGTGGAGCATATGTGTTGAGAACTGATCTGTCAAATGACCCGTTGGAGCTATGGGGTTAAATTCCTGACAGTTTCTGCAGAGGAAGAAAAATGTCTGGAAGAGATGAGAAAATGACATATTTGGCCACCAAGAAAGAAAAAGCCTACACGGTACCCTGGAGAACATTGTGTTCTAGACACGTGAACGGTGGAGCTTTAGAGGATGAAATATGTCAGTGAATCACTGCAGACGTTCATGGTCAGAGGACAGATGCCACTGACGAAGGGCTGCAGGGAGGGACGAACCAGATACGCCTCCTCCCCTTCTCCCATCTGTTTCCAGGTGTAGCATACAGTACATGAAGCTTCATAAAAACATATGGACTGTGATGCAGTTTGATAAACGTCCTCCATTTGAGCCACTGGCCAAAATGAAAATGAGAAAAGTGTGTATTGTCAGGAGGAAGCGGTTCTAGCAGATGCCTGAAGCTGCTGCAGGATCAGTAGCTCGGGTCCGGCTCCGCTAACGTAGCGACACGGGCCCAGGACGCGTTAAAGACAGGCCCAACATGTCACTCTGCTTGTTTCTTGTGGTCGCTTGTGTTTTTCTTCACCAGCTCTGAAGCTACAACATTTTAAAGCGTTCTCTGAGGTTATTTATTTTGGCAGCTGTCAGGCTGACATCGTTGGCACGAAGTGTCATCCATAAGGTCAGTGGAGTCTTTGAGGATTCAAGAGATAAAAGTTCCACTAAGTTCTTTTTAAATCTCCCTCTGGCTTTTATTATCAGTTACTTTTGGACTTTATTAGCTCTTCAAAGTCCAGATCTGACTGGCAGAGAGAAGCCAAAAAAAAGCAGATGGGTTTGATATAAAGAGTTGGTCGGTTTCATGCCTTCTGCCTTTAAGGCCTCGTTCAAAGCTCGCACCACCACCAGGAGCCTGTGTTCACACCGAGCTTTAAATGTGGCTCCGCGTCAGTCTCCAGCCTGGAACCAGAGCTTGGACCTGAGTTCTCTGTACGCACCTTAACTCAACAGCAGAACACGGTGTAGAACAGCTACCAGCTCTAATGCTTCTGTTTCAGAACCAAGAACACTGTTGTCTGGATTTTGTGCATCATCATCTCTGCATCGATGTTAGTTATTTTAGTGAGCTGCACATAACTCATAAAACAAAGACACCGGCGATTACTGAGGACAAGTTCTTAACTACGTGGGGTGACTTAGTCCGTGGGCTTTAGCCTGGATGCTCCCTTCTTCTCCCCGTTCTGTTCTTCATTTAATGACAGGAGTGGAGTCAGGTGATGGGAACCTGCTGGTGTTACAGCAATAACAATAACAAGCCTTAAACATTTCTGTTACTTATGCAGCCAAAGGAAACAGCAGCGGCCCTTTTTTTTTCCAGCGCTGTGTGTTTGCATGTGGCTGTAAATGTGAACCTGGCCTATCCCCCGGAGAATATGGCAATCATTAAGTTAGAGATCTTCAAAAGGCCGATCACACACAGCTTCATCTGAACAGTATCAGAGCGAAATGAAGAGCGACAGCTCAGCTGCATGTCCTGAATACACGGTGACATCAAAACTGATGTGTGCAAACTGCAGGGCTGGACCGCTCGCCCTGATTCCCTTCAGATCAGCGTCACACATCTAGCCTGTGCTATGAGACAGTGGAGCTGTTGTCTGCAGGCAGCGATCAGCCGCTGCAGCTGAACCAGTGTCTTCCTTTGTTTCTGGTCATTTTCTGACAGTGTCCGTGCTGAAAATGCTGAAAATTAAAACGCAACCTTGATCAAATGTGATTTCTAATGTAAATGTAACAGACCGACTTCAAACTTCATGACCCTGAGCTGTGTAAGTGGCATGAAGAGAGTCAGAGCAGCTGCTCCAGGTTTAAGTGGATGTCCTCAAGCAGATAAATCCCCAGACGTGAATCAAAAAACTAATTCCTAGTTCAGAGCCAATTAGTCCCATAACTGTCTGTCTTCTCTAACTTGAACGTTTGCGGTTTTCTCTGTTTTCTATCACTGCAAACGAAACATGTTCAGGTTCTTGACTGATTGATGCATAAAGAAAGACGGAAAGCTTGGACGGGTTCAAGGAAAATGTAATGGAAAGTTCTAACTGTGCTTAACACTGCTCCAGCCCAGCCTTTGGGCTTATAGTTGATTTCATTAAATTATTATTTCTTTTTACAGTGTAGTCAGGGTTTTGCCACAGTTTTTATATAAACTCATCCCTCTTTGTCTTCCAGACCAGTTATTCGACTCCAGAGAAGCTCTGCCTGCTGTTTTTAATTTCTACATTCCCATCTGTCCCCAGTATGATGCCGCGATGCTGTGGAGGAATGTCTGATTGATCAGCTGCCTTCTGAAGGGTGTAAGGAGGGGTCAGGTTAGGAAACCTGAAACCAATAATTAACTCATCATTATCTCTTTGTCTCAGCCAGGCTGAACGGCAGCGGCGAACCCCCACCGTTTAACACAACCACACCTCTCATTTACCCACGTGTGAGCGTGAAATGATTGGACCTCGTGTGGAAGCAGTGATGGAACGAGTCTGAGCCGTGATGGGACAATAAGCTGTAAACACCTGGTAACCAGTGACTGACTGGTTGACCCATCACTGGAGTCGTCCACTGAAGTTAGAGCACAAGGCAGAGGAACGCTGGAAACACCAGCTTAAAAAAACAAAAAGAAATAATCTGGAGAGTCTGGAAAATGTGACGCTTTTTAACCAATTGTAAATGTATTTAACCTTAAAGTATCGCTATGTGTCCAAACTAGTGACTCAGACTAAAACACGTAGATTTGTGTTTGTGTTTCAAGGGAAATATTTAAGACTTATTATCTTATATATGTAGGAGCTGTGCTTATGTTTACACCATCATCTGTAAGGTTACATGCAAATAACACATCTGAAAACCAGCACAGCTTAAATCACGTTCATATAAAAAAACAATGCTGTGATGACATTCCTGATATGAGGTAAATTTAACCTGTAGTTTACAGAGAAAGATGCCAATGAAATCTGTCATCGTATTCGTATTTACATAAATTTGAATTTGTTGAAAAAGTTTAAATAAGTTTCTCAGTTTCATTTCCTGGTTTTATAGCAAACATGAAATATCCAAAAAATGCACAAACCTGTGGACAGTAATGACTCCAGAAAGTCATTTAAAGTTGTACTTTGTGTTTTGGGGAAGTTTTGAAACGCTGAATATACGAAGGAAGATTTTATTACATGTTGAAAAAGAAGAAGAAATCTTTGCACCACCACCACCAGCCTGAGCCGCTGATACGAGGCAGGATGGATCCATGCTTTTATGTTGTTTAAATTCTGACCCTGATATCTGAGTCTCGTCAGACCAGACAACGTTTTTCCTTCTTCTATTGTCCAGTGTTGGTGAGCCTGTGTGAACTGTAGTCTCAGTTTCCTGTTCTTAGCTGACAGGAGTTTCCCCTGGTGTGGTCTTCTGCTGCTGTAGCCCATCTTCTTCAAGGTTGGACGTGTTGTGCATTCAGAGATGGTGTTCTACATTCCTTGGTTGGAACCAGTGGTTATTTCAGTTACTGTTTCCTTTCTATCATCTCCAACCAGTCTGCCCATTCTCCTCTGACCTCTCACACCAACAACTGGATGTTTTCTCTTCTTCAGACCATCCTCTGTTAAACCCCAGAGATGGTTGTGAGTTAAAATCCCGGTAGATCAGCAGTTTCTGAAATACTCAGACCAACAACCAGACCACGTTCAAAGTCACTTAAATCCTCTTTCTTCCTCATTCTGATGCTCGGTTTGAACTTCAGCCAGTTGTCTTGATCACCTCTACATGAATAAATGCACTGAATTGCAGCCATGTGATTGGCTGATTAGCTATTTGTGTTAACAAGCAATTGAACAGATGTACCTGATAAAATGGTAAGTGAGTGTATATCTCTGGAATTAATTAATTAATTAACTTACTCTAATAGTATTATTTATTTATTTATTAATCTAACTTGTACTTTTTGCCTGCTGCTGTAACAACTAAATTTCCTCATTGACAATCAATAACATCTTCTTATCCTCTCTAACAAAAGAAAGGAGACACGTGGTGCATGCAATTTTTAAAAATTCCTTCGTTCTATCCCAGTTTAAGAGACATGATTGATGGGTTCATGGCCTGAGATGAAAGGAGATGAGAAGCACATTTACCTGCACGTGAACTTCAGCTCTTGCAGCGTCCATGCAGAACGTTTGACGTTAATGGGTTTTGTGGTATTTCAAGGCAGACGAGGAGGTCCACGGGGAAACTAGTGGAGGATATCGCTGCCTGCACCATGATGATGAAGAACCGCATTTGTATTTTTCATGTTGTCAGGAGGGACGTCCTCCACTCGTGTCCTCCTGGAGTTGTCGACTGTCTCAGACTGTGCTGATGTGAAATACTACAAATGTTAATAACATCCACGTTTCTGAATGAGCTCCAGTTTAATTCCATGTGCAGGTAACATGAGCATCTCATCTCCTTCTAACTCAGGACATGAACTCATCAATCACCTCTCACAAACACCACTTTTTTAAAAATACTGGTCTTTTTTGTGAGTCAGGTACAAATCTCGCTGATCAGTCAAGTCTTTGCCTTTTAAACCAGACTTTGATCCAGCACATTGATCTGAACGCAGGTTAGAGAGAAGAACTCTTCTGTGTTTGCTCCTCAACCTTCATGTAATCCAGTGACCCAGCTTAGCGTTGAATTCTTGGTCTGTATAAGGGTGGACGATGGTTTCTGCCTTGGTTCTGGGCGCTCTAAAAATATTACAGTAGTTTAACCTCAGCGGGAGGTTAATAACATCATTGACCTTTGTTCACCACCAGTTATGTTAGAGTAAGACTTTTTGTTCCAGGGAGAAACACATTTTAGAGCAGATTCTTTAAACATTAAAAGGTGTCTGTTAGATATTTCATTACACTGATCTCAGGGACCCTGTTGGGTTTGTCTGAAGCCTTTTTTCCACAGTGATTTGTGAGAAACGGTTGTGACTGAGTGTACGTGACTAATTAACTGTGTTCCATCTGGGTGTGTGAGCTCTAGTGCTGATCATAACGTACGTCATATGACTGATGTGCAAATATCTGGGGAGTGGCTGGTGTCATCACATTCACCATTTGTCCTTACGACATAAATGTGCTCGAAACGTGCAGAAATGCACTAAATACCGTTGCCAGCAAAGATCTGCTGGGCCAATCAGATCCTTTGGTCGTGATGATGGAAGCGTTACCGTAGTCTCTGATTGGTTGGAGGACCAGCCAACTGATGCTGAGGATTCTTTCTCTGTTTCAGTTGAAACAGTCATCATGGATGATAGGAAAGAGGAAAGAGTTCTTTGGTGGTAGAGGAACATCTGCAGTGTTATGGAACGATGGGAGAGAAAAGATTAATAAAGTATTTTGGTTGATTCTAATAGTAGCAGTCCATGCTCCTCTGGCCTGTGTTGCTGTTGCAGAGTTTCCTCTTGGGAGCAAACAACAGGTTGGGTTCTACTCTTCATGTGGGATATCCTTCCCCTAATAAATGTAGTTTTTCTGATAGGATTTTATAATTGTTCAATGATAGAACAAGTATTCTCTTATTTGTTTGTGTTCCTGTTAAGAGACATGCAGTTTAATATGTTACCTCTGTCGTATTTACCTTCTTCTCTTATCTTTTGAATTGTTTCCCACTTTTCTTTTCTCATTTGGTTTCCTGTCCCTGTCGCCTGCTTTTTATAGGTTTTTGATTTTTCACATTCTCTTGCCAGTAAAAATGCACATATGGTAGCAATCAGGGAGTGGTATTAGGAGTATAAATTACAGCTAATTCTTCCTCATGAATGTACTGTCTCCATGATGGACTATAGTGCGTTCTCCTCAGAGGCTCAAACAGATGGCCTTCACTTGGAAAACAAATGTGTTCTGAGCCTCTGAACTGTATGAAGACCACTTCATCAGAATAAGTGGAAACATAGATTCACACACACACACACACACACACACACACACACACGTGCCACTCTGTTCAAAACAGATCTGTGGTCGTCTGGCCAGGTTGACTGCTCCATCTGGGTCTGCATAATTACCTCCCAGTGTTTAAGTCAGTTAGCTTGGAGTCAGGAAGTGTTCCTGCCTGTTTTCTGGCTTTGTTGTAGCTGAGCCTTCATCGGGAGCCAGTGGGATTCTGCTGGGGAACACACCACATCATACGGTCTGAGGCTGGGAGCAGACGCTTTGGGTCTGAAGCCTCTCCACCTACACATCCCCTGCCCTCCGAATACCAACCGAGCACCTAAACCCGCAACCCGCAACCCGCAGCCCACAACCCACAACCCTAGGAACTTCCCTGAACACATCCAAATACTTAGCGCCACTCTGAAAGCACACACACGTTCTGACCTTTCTGCACCAACCTCCCAAGGCCTGGATTCTATAAAACCTAGAAAAAAGTCCCAAACCTGATTCCAATGAATATCTTGGTTTGTCGCCTTAATACAAGAGAAGAGAGAATTTGCTCAGCAAAACATCGCAATCATCAGAACCATCAGGGCAAATATAGGGCACGACCTGGGTGTAGTTTTATTGGAACTGCAACTAGGAAAAACTTTCTAAAACCTGCATTCCATGTACAGTAACTGCCATAAAGTCCGTATTAGCACATGCATGGTTCTCATTACGAACAGGAAACCACAGCTGATACATATAAGATTGAGGTGTTCCACAGTGTAGCCTGACAAGGCTCTGTTGAATACTGCAGGCAAAGGAAAAGCATGCTTCTGGGATCATTAGGTCACTGGTTCAGTACCACTCTGTTTATAGCTGAGAGGCCTCAGACCAGCACCTAAACCCACTGCTCTGAGTGTGACTCAGGTCATTCCAAAGGTGTTTACACCTTAGGTTAGTTAGTTTTTCCTTGTGTGAACATCACAATCAAGGAAAGGAGAGAACTCCTCCAGTCAGACATGGCCATTATTAATTAATTCTCCTTGAATGTAGGAGCTGCACAGAGCGGCTTATATCCAGGATTTGACATCAGAAGGATTATTTCAAATTGTTTTGATGAAAGTTGAAATTTCTCTAAGCTCAGTTAAGCAGTTAATGGTGTGGAAGTGTTACATAGTCTGGAAGCCAATCCAGGAGTCCAGCAGACAGCCTGCCAAGAATAAAAGAAGGAAAGCACGGGAACCACAAGTATTTCCCCAAATATTTACTAAAGTGTACACTCCACAATGTGGTTGCGCTGAATTCTGAATTTTCTCGAACAAATGCACATATCTATAACGTAGATCAGTCAGATGGTTGATGTTGAGCTGATGAATACTTAAACTGATTAGAACCTGCTCATAGTAGCTCAGGAGTTCCTGAAAGCTGCTGTGACCACATGAGCTTTTACAAGCCTCAAGCCAAGAAATCATCAAGAGACGTCTCAGATGTAGAATTTAAGATTCATTAAGAGTGAAACGTGTTCTGTGAGCTCAGAATATAATCGAGTGGTGATCAGGGGGAAGGTATAAACACAAAAGGCTGACATAAACTTCACAGGTAAAGAATTTGATTGATTACATGTGGTGCTGATATGGTTTCATGTTTTAATGTGTATATATATATATATATATATATATATATATATATATATATATATATATATATATACAGTGGGGGAAATAAGTATTTGACCCCCTGCTGAATTTGTAAGTTTGCCCACTTCCATAGAAATGATCAGACTCTGGTTTTTATGGTTGTTTACTGGTTATGGGTATAGACAGAATATCAGTCGAAAATACATAAAAAACACACAATCTAAAAGTTATAAATTGTTATGTATTTTATTAAGGGAATTAAGTATTTGATCCCCAAGCACAACACAAGTCAGTACTTTGTAGAGGAACCTTTGTTGGCAAGCACAGCGATGAGACGTTTCTTGTAGTTGGTCACCAGGTTTGCACACAGCGCAGGAGGGATTTTGGCCCATTCATCTTTACAGACAGTCTCTAAATCATTCAAGTTTCTTGGCTGCCTCTTGGAAACTCGGAGCTTCAGCTCCCTCCACAGGTTTTCGATCGGGTTAAGGTCTGGAGACTGACTAGGCCACTCCATGACCTTAATATGCTTCTTCTTGAGCCACTCCTTTGTTGTCCTGGCAGTATGTTTTGGGTCATTGTCATGTTGGAAAACCCACCCACGAGGCATCTTCAGTGTTCTTGCTGAGGAAAGAAAGTTTTTGTCCAAGATGTTACAGTACATGGCTGCATTCATTGGCCCCATAATGCGGTGAAGTTGCCCTGTACCCTTTGCTGAAAAACAGCCCCAAAACATGATGTTTCCACCTCCATGCTTAACCGTGGGTATGGTGTTCTTTGGGTCATACTCACGTTTTTTCATCCTCCAAACACGGCAGGTCGAGTTAATGCCAAATAGCTCAACTTTGGTTTCGTCAGACCACAGCACTTTCTCCCAAGCCTTCTCTGAGTCATTTAGATGTTCACTGGCAAACTTAAGGCGGGCCTGTACATGTGCCTTCTTGAGCAGGGGGACCTTGCGGGCACTGCAAGAGTTCAATCCATAACGGCGCAGTGTGTTGCCAACTGTTTTCTTGGTGACGGAGGTCCCAACTGCTTCCAGATCATTAACAAGCTCCTGCCGTGTTGTTTTAGGCTGCTCCCTCACCTTTCTCATCATCATCCTCACTCCATGAGGCGAGATTTTGCGGGGAGCTCCAGACCGAGGACAGTTGATGGTCCTTTTATGGGTCTTCCACTTGCGAATAATGGCACCAATAGTTGTCACCTTCTCACCAAGCCTTTTGCTGATGGTTTTGTAACCTATACCAGCCTTGTGCAGGTCTACAATCTTGTCCCTGACATCTTTTGACAGCTCTTTGGTCTTGCCCATGGTGCTGTAGAAGTTGGAATGTAAGAAACTGATTCTTAGAGCAGGTGTGCTTTATATACATGACGAGTTAAGATCAGGAGTATTGGTAATTAGTTGACTGAGCACAGCTGTGTGCCACATGCGCACCAGCCAATCTGTAGGAGCCTGAATTCTAAGTGAATTGTTGGGGATCAAATACTTATTTCCCTTAATAAAATACATAACAATTTATAACTTTTAGATTGTGTGTTTTTTATGCATTTTCAACTGATATTCTGTCTATACCCATAACCAGTAAACAACCATAAAAACCAGAGTCTGATCATTTCTATGGAAGTGGGCAAACTTACAAATTCAGCAGGGGATCAAATACTTATTTCCCCCACTGTATATATAGCTGTACTGGTAACTCTTAATGTCAATGCATCACAATTATATAACAAAGGAAAAGACATAACCCTAACCCTAGCCTCAGACTTGATTAAAAAAACTCCAGCTCTGTGAAGTATTAGTTGTGTTTGAGTATTGTGACAAAGACGACCACATCTGTGCCGTGTTGTCAATTACAACTGCCAATTCCTTCCAGCCCCAAAGCACACACCACTAATAAATAATACAACAACTGTTTCACCCCCAAACAGGACTCAGAACCGCACACTTAGGTGTGAAACCCAACAATCTGGCAACACCACCAATGTACAACCCTGTACTGCAAAGCAGTGTCAACAAATCCAACCAAACTCTTCATCTGGACTTCACGCCACATCAGACTGTTTTCCCAACATAAACTTGAAGCAGGTTCACGTTGAGGAGTGGTAGGTGGTCTGTAACATGACTGCACTGTCATTAAATGAGTGTTTCCTGGAGGTATTCTTATGGTATATCACTTTATGACTTAAATAATTCTAATAGAGCTGCAACAAATGCAACAATCTGTTGTTGGCGTCTTCACAACGGTGTACATTGAGGTTGTCAGATATGCGAAGATGCCGTGAACCCTTTTCCACACATTCTCCATTATTGAGTCCAGAGTGACTTCCTTGGTTTTCTCAGTGTTCAGGATCAGGATTAACTGGGAATTAAAATTCAAAGCACCTGAAACGAGCAGCAGGAATGAGAGAGCCAGTGAGGACGAGTCTGTGTTATATACAGACGCTGCTCGTTGATGCAGATATTTATCCCCATCAATCATTTACACTCAGGAGGACGGCCCCCCTTAAATAATCCTAACGTCCTTCTACCTCCTGTTTATTATTCATCAGTCATTCCTGAACTTTCCTGCTTCTCGTCTAGGTTGTGGTGGAATCCTGTGGCCCCCTCCCTCCATACATTCGTTTCCATTTAAGCCCCAGAATGGCCTCTACGTGCCCCCCTGCCTCCTTCTACACCCCCTTCCTTCCTGCTGAGCTTTGTTTTGAAGGTGTATACAGGTTTATGAGGTCTAAGTGTGGTCCACCTCCTCCCTCGCTCCATCCCGGCCGTACAGGAAGTGCAAGGACTGGCTTTGCTGTTTTTAACCTCAGAACGTATGAGATGCTGACGTCCGACTGTGCCTCCGTCTTTTATCGGCAGCTTCCACCAAACGAAAGACGAGAAGAAGAAAAGGACCTGAGAGGAATATTCGACAACAGAGAAGAACAGAGCGTCTGATTTAGTTTCAGGTTCAGAGGAGCCCTGTAGTTTTATCCTCCTTAACAGACACACACACAGGCAACACCTGCAAATAACTGGCATTCACGCCAAAACACAACTTCTCCACCCTGCTTTGAGACCAGAATGGTGACTGAGGGGGAATTATGGGAATATGTGAACACAAAGTAACATAATCAAGCGTCTGACAGATTTAGTTCCATGTTTACCACAATTAATGAAGACAGAACTCAATGAGGACATTCCTACCGATAAATACTGCTTTAAAAGACGTGAAAACCCACTTTACAACTCACCGGTTTGAGTTTGCTCCATGAGCTGCTACTATTCATCTACACTGGGATAGAAATGTCTTGATACATGTTTTGCAGTGAACTGAACATTACAGGGGGGTCACTGCACACACACACACACACACACACACACACCACTTGTTGAAAGGATCATCTCAGGGTCTGGTTTTGATTTGGTTGAACTTGTTCTATTAATTCTCCTGCAGTGTACAGAACGTCCATGGAGAAACAGACGATGTCAGCCCTTATATCAGTGGGGACGGACATTTATTCACCATATACATGTATGGGACATAACGTCTTTAAAGGTCAACTCCACACAGTGTGACCCTCCCTGTATTTTGATGTTTTTTCATATGAAATAAAATGTGTGATTCTAGTGTCAGCAAACTAAACAATGCAACACCAGAATGTCTCTCTGAGCATTTCATCAAGTGTCTCACAAAAAAAAATGTGTCCAAGAGTGAGGCACTGAGACCCTGCAGGATTAAAAACAACCTTTGACCTTCGCAGGAGATCTAGAGAAATTCAGTTTTTCCCCTGAGGACCAAACATTTCATCAATATTCATTACGGTCACTTACATTTTTCACAGCCCAGCAGGAATTAAAACAGGATGTACTGTGTGTGTGTAGGAGAACTAATCGCTTCCTGAGCAGGAAAAGGAAACGCAAGAAAGAAATGTTGAAACTAAAGGAGGAGCAGAGGCAGAGGGCAAGAGAGAGAGAGACTTCTTCATCAAATTCACCTCCAAACAGCAGAGCGTTGGAGCGTTGGAGCGTGTCACCGGTTCTGGTCGGAAACACGACACAAGTGAAGAAGGAGAAGTCACAGCTGCATCCCAGCGCGACTCACACTGAGCTACATCATCTGTGTTACTTGTAATATTTCCATTAGCACTCTTCGTTTTTGACACATAAGACCAACAGATGTTCAAACTTTCTCCAGCTAAATACTGACGGTGCAGCTTGACAGAGAAGATTAACTGTGCCTCACAAACCCGTTTAAAAGCAGCTCCTGTGCCTGAGCTTCGACCTGCCTGCGTTCACCTGGTCTCCAGCTGCACATCGTTCCTCAGCTCTTCTCAGTGGCAGGATTAACTCGGATTAACGTGTCCAGAGTCCCAGCGTTCATCCGTGATTCATTCACGTGCATCATTGACCTCTGAAACATGTCTCCATCCTGTTATGGAGGTGTGCCTGTTTGCACTGAGGACGTTCAGCTGGATTTACCACAGATGATTTTCAGTAGTGGTCCTGTGGTGTGAAGGAGAACTCAGTCGTGATCCTTTCTACTGTCTGTGCTGCTTCCACAGGATGATAGATGAGGGAACTTCAGAGCTGTACAGAGGCCAAACCACTGCGCTGTCAGGCCTGTCAGCGTGACTGAGAGAAATATGTCCACAGAGTTTCTCTTTTTTTGCTTTTTGAAGCTGCTCTGTTGATGAACAGTTTATTTGTGCGACTAAATTAAAAGACGAATGTTTCTCATTGTGGCGGCTGCTTGATATCAGTGAGTCTGTGAGTTACCCAGGATGTCAGCCTCCACGTTCTGTTTTTTATTTATCGCAGCGCTGAGTCAGGACAGAAATATGTACGAAGAATAACAAACACTGCCTGGCGACAATGAACCAGTGAAATGAACAGTATGTGAGACTTTCAGAAGATGTGATAATTAGGTTTTATAGAGTAACAACAAATGAGGTTTTTCTTGTTAATCTTTTCTAAATTAGTTCAGACTGTTACGCTCCAGGGAGCTGGGAGGAGAAGACACAAAACAAATCACAACCATCTCCAGAACCATCACCAGAACCATCACCAACCCTGGTCTCCGTGGACCCTGGACCCTGGTCTCCGTGGACCCAGGTCTCCATGGACCCAGGTCTCCGTGGACCCCCTGGTCTCCGTGGACCCGGGTCTCCGTGGACCCTGGTCTCCATGGACCCTGGTCTCCGTGGACCCTGGTCTCCATGGACCCGGGTCTCCGTGGACCCGGGTCTCCATGGACCCCCTGGTCTCCGTGGACCCTGGTCTCCGTGGACCCTGGTCTCTGTGGACCCTGGACCCTGGTCTCTGTGGACCCTGGACCCGGTCTCCATGGACCCAGGTCTCCGTGGACCCCCTGGTCTCCGTGGACCCGGGTCTCCATGGACCCCCTGGTCTCCGTGGACCCTGGTCTCCATGGACCCTGGTCTCCATTGATAGGTCAAAGTTCAGTGTCTGATTAATTAGTGATAAACTAAAATATCTTGTAGATTAGAGAGTAGAAACCACCCTGATAGCAACATGTTCTCCAGAGGTTCTAGTAAAAATAGAACCAGGTTCCACTCTCATTTGGACATTTGGATCAAACCAAAGAACCCAAATTGAAAGTGAAATACTTGATTGTCATTCTCCTCATGAAACATGAAACACAGGACTCAGATCAGGAATCAGGGACCAGTAGCTGGGTTCACATGGAGCCAAACATTCAGATTAGAATCAGTTTAGAAGCCCAGAGTGAATAAAAATGCTCCATATAAACACCTCAACCAGGCCCAAGCCAAACCAAATGAATCATGGGGTTTCTGGGGGGTGGAATATTCCTTTTTCTCACATCATAAATTCACTGAAGCGGGGATGGACTGAGGCTGGAGACCCTCGATCAGTTCCGTGATGTTCAGATTAAAAGCAGAGGTTCATGTAAACATCACAACAGAACAGAAACAGTTGATCTGAAACCTTCAGTCAGAAAGAGAATAAAGTCTCCAAATAACTAACCTCACTAATCAATGAGTGATTTTGTCAACGTTGACACAACAATTAAAATTTAGTGTCTCAGTTTCGGTTTGGGACTAAACATCAGCGTTGGTGTAAATTCATCTTGACGTGGTGGAGTTAAGTTTATGTTCCATCCTCCATCCTCCACCCTCCACCCTGCAGCCGCCACCTCTCTGGCCTCAGAAACACATTTGCTTCCAAACCACACACTCTATCCAGATACTGTAGCATTTAAATCAATTTCAGGAAAGAAAAGAGTGAAACAGCAGCGCATCGACTGACCTGTCTCCGTACAGCGTCACCACAGAGCTCCTGCATCTTCTCACATTTGATTCCTGGCACATAACAGCACATACCTGGCAGCAGTGACCTTACCTGGGCTTTAAAGGAGAGAGCCCCGCGCTGTCCTGGACAAAAAGGAGAAAATCAAACGTGGTGTTTAATGGTGTTTTCTAAAGGCAGTACATGTGAGTGTGTGATGGTTGGCTCATGACTGGATGACTGGTATAACTCTGTACATTGTGGGTGGTTAAAGCACTGAACTAAAGGCCAACTTAATATACTGGAGAGTTTTGTGTGTGTTTTACAGGTTTTCGATGGAGAAACTTCAGCCTCCTCTGTCCAGGAGGACGAACCATAGAGCGATGAAACAACTGATGACACGTCTCAAACTGAATTTCAGGAACATGAACAGCGCCGTCTTGGTTGGATGAGTTTGGATCCAGACTCTGAGAAGGACTGTGTGTCTATACTGGACTTACTGGTGATTACACCCTGACATGATTTCTTTTTTCTATAGTTTGTTCCTACAGGACTCTTCACAACTGTGAGTCATCATGATGTCACATCCGGTTTTTATAGAGTCAAAAAACTAAAATATAACTCCTCAGAGTCACTGGACACTTGACAGAGTACATCTGACACGTATTTTAGTGTTTTACTTTGGCCTAATTCCAGTGTACTAACACGGAGAGGGGCTTACGTGCTATACTGCAGTCAGCCACCAGGGGGTCGTATATTAGGGAGAGTCAGTCCAACTCAAAACATGGGCGCCATGTTTGCTACATCACAGGTTAGAGTCTAACCTGGGCATTTTACGGCCCTTTGCTCATTCCCGTCTGGCCCGCGGTCTGTCAGTCATAAGCACAGATGAACAAGTATTTATACTGTTCATGTAATACGACTGTGTTGCTTTTATTTTGAGCCATGATGTATTATTTACATCATGGCACTGTTAGTTCGTTAATTCTTCATAAAGTAAGATTGAAACAGCTTCTTATCATCTATTAACCCTCAAAAGCCTGAACGCATCGCTGGCATCCGTCAAAGCGGCCGATTTTGAATTACCGTAAGTCACAGTGGTTTGCGCTATTGATAATATTCATTGTGACTGAACACTGGTTAGTTGTGCTTTTGCCTGGAAGACCTTCGTGACATCTCAAGAGTATAACTAACTTTGTTTTTACCAACAAATTCCTCCAAACAAGTCTCTCTTACCGGGGCTCCGTGATCGTTGCTCTCCAACCTGCAGCCGTGCGTCATCATTACCGTAATGGCAGCGCTTTTCTAGAAAGCGCAACTTGAATATTATCCATCGGGGAATTACGGTAATTCAAATACAGCAAGCTTCTCTTTGTGGGCAGACGGACATTCAGGTCTTAAAGGGTTAAACATTTATTGAGATTTATTGAGATACAGAAAATAATTCATGTAGCTACATGGTCACTTCTTGGTTCACTGACGTTTTACACAGAGGACAAAGTTTCCAAAACTACAGATCGACTGTGTTTCATTTTCATCTTCAATCTACAGCAAAACTCACAAATTTAAATAAATATTTACAGAATATTCTTATGTTTCTGATTACCAGTAGCAGCTTATCAACATATATAATTTACTGCTTTTTACAATGGGAGAAAATTAATATTGAGCAGAATTACGTTGAAGTTATCGTTTGGTTTGGCCTCCAACACAGTTCAGATTTTTCATGTGGCCCCTGTAGAAATGAATTGCCCAGCCCTGGGTTAGACAGTGTAACCCTATGGGCCGATGTGCTATGTTAAAATAAATGTCTTATTTTCTTCATTAATGGCCCTATAAATGTTATTAATATGTAAAAGGTCCTCACTTAAATATCCCAGCATCTATTTCTTTTAAATATCTTAAATGAGCTGTAAAATGCTTTGTAGCCCAATCACCTCATCAGTCATGGAGCTGTGTTTACCTTCTCCTCAGCCTCCTCAAATTACATGAACACATGGGTTTCACAGTATATATGATGCTAGCTGCTATTTTTCTGAGCCTTTAGTCTAGATAACTAGCTAGCATAAGGTTAGCATAAGGCTAGCATAGGGCTAGCATAAGGCTAGGCTAACTTCAGACTTCATCCATGTGTAAAGTGGTGTTGGGTGTTTCTGAGATCAAGGTTCACATTAATGATGGTTTGACTTTATTTTTCTATATAAAATCTTAACAAACGTCAAACAGAGACATTGACATTTACCTCATCACATAATAGAGAGAAACCAGCTGACGTCCAGTTCTTCCTTTTA
This sequence comes from Mugil cephalus, assembly GCF_022458985.1. Classification (NCBI taxonomy): domain Eukaryota; kingdom Metazoa; phylum Chordata; class Actinopteri; order Mugiliformes; family Mugilidae; genus Mugil; species Mugil cephalus. Next base: position 804,782 of record NC_061790.1, read on the forward strand.
ATCTTCTGCTCCATAACTTTCTGTGTTTTTGCTCACTGGGGAAACGGTGGAGTTTCCTCCGTGTTTTCCTGATCCTGTGCTGGAGCCGTAGGCTGAGCACTGTGGCATATTTTAACTTTTAATCCAACTTTATTCTCTGTTATTGCCACTTCTCTGTGGGTGTATATTGGTTAGATGGATCCAACATGGCGCCCATGAAACACGTGACCAGCTCAGCATAGAGGGACAGATCAGACGCTCTGTTCCCTGGTTGGACAGACTCTCTGACAGTCTATAGACAAACAGACAAACAGCTACAGGCAGCGAAGGCTCAGATGTTTCTGTTTGAATTGAAGAACGTTCTCAGGAAACAGTGTAAACTTCCAAAGACACATTTCACAACTTTATTCCCTTTAATGTTGTTTGAAAATAACATCACTGACAAGAACACACCATGATAACACCACAGAGAGAGAAAGGCCTTAACACAATCAGCACAATTAGAATAATGCAAAGACTAAACAGCAACAACAGAAGCAAAGATCAATTACAGTCTTCACCAAAACATCTGCATTTATATTCATCAACTAAACGTGGTTCAGACCTACTGAGATATTTAAATTAACTGGAGCTGTAGATGTGAGACACGAGGGACGGGAAGGAAGCCGCTGAATGAGCTGGTTAAATGCAGCCTGCTCGGGGGTTTTCTGGTGTTAAGGTGGTTGCTGGAACCGTGAAGGAATGAACTGCCCTTTCCTGAGGTCTGACCTCAGCGGGACACTCAGCTCTCAAACACAGGAACACAGGACGTCAGCTGAGCAAAGTACACCAGAGAGCTGAGGAATTATAAGACGTCTCTGCAGACCAGAGACCGAATATGTGACGGTGTCTCTACCAGTAGAAAAATAAAATACAAGTTCATTTTTATTTGGAAAACGGTCGATTTATTGAACTCTTCTCAGCTTCCGACCAGTCACTGCTCTGATGTTTGTCCATTTACATCTGGAAATATGATGCAGCAAATTAAAAAAAAAGATTTTATACTTTTATGCAGTATTTACACTGTAGACATCAGTTCCCACCCCGGTAGCAGAGCCTCAAACATGGAGCTCCAGGTGTAATGTAACTCAGTGAGGAACAGACGGACTTTTAAAAGAACCGGTTCTGACTGTAAATGTGGGAGCTGCTGAGAAATATTTATGTGTTCAGTAGGAACCAGGAGGGTCAGACACTAATGAGAAACAGACTTTTATAAGATACGCTGATAAAAAAGAAAGAAATATATAAATATATATATTTTAAAAAAAGTAGAATAACATGCGGCTCTACCTTATCTTAACCTACAGCTTGAAATGATCTGCGTATTAAGTGGAGTAGTAAGAATGAAAAACGACTCTTTCATATACAGAATAAATCAGTTTGTACAATCATGTTGATGAAGGTCTATCGTGTTGCTGATTTGTTGCATTCTCTGGATCAGATGTGCATGTAACATTTAATCCAGAGTCTGCAGTGAGTCATTTAGGGGACTGAAACCTATGTGTGACCTTCGCTGGGTTCATGTTGGTGCCAAAACACATCCACTCCATCCTCATGCTGAACCCATGCGGTGACTGACAGAGCCGGAGCTGCCAGAGGGGCCCGTCTCTTCTTTCACAGTCTCTGGGGCTTTAAAATTATACTTTTTTTTTCCGTCACTGTGTACAGAGGTGGAAAAGGGCTGTGGGCTAAGCTGGTGGACAGTGAGTGCTTCCCAACCAATTATTAAAGGCCACTGGCTCCGTGTGGATAATGAAAGTCTGCTGAGACAACAGTTTATTAGAGGGAGGTCCACGATCTAGAGTCTAGAGCTGGTGAGTGAACAGATTTCACCTCTCAGATGATTTTCTGGTTAAACAGGCGGAGAGAGATGAGCACACTCCTACAATAAATAACAGTTTAACGCACAGTGATGGCTGCTCAGAAAAAAACACAACGACACAAACTGCAAAACGGGAAGTTATTTTTTTATAAACAGTACGTGTGCTTTCATGTTCCACTAAAGATTCGCTAAATCACGCTCAGAAGTGACAGAAACAGTGGAACTGATTCTCTTTTATGGCCACGGACGACGAAGATGGGGGATGAATCGGTTCAGTGAAGCTCCGCCAGAAAAGCTTTTCACTAACGAGCTGAGGGACGTTAAAGTGCTGCAGAGGTAAAACAGAAATGAAAAGCACCTCAGAGAACTTGTCTTTTGTGATTTTTTTTTTTTTTTAAGTGGTACCAGATATTTTGGGTTCATGAACAGTCAAACTAATTTAGATTTAGTATGTTTATATGTAATAAGACAAATGATAAAATCAAATCTTTCAATGGCTCTTGAGGTAATAAATTAAAAAGGTCTGTTCACCTAAATCAAGCTGTGCAGTGATGCACATATACTTTAAAGAGACTTGCTGGAATTGAAATAATAATCCTCCCAGAAGCTAAGTTGTCATTGCTGCAGACAGTCTGCAGGGCTCGCTATGAAAGGCCACGCTGAGAGGTCTGCAGAGTATCTTGAGTAATCAGGGTATTTTTCAGGAGTTTCTTTTATTTTGTAGGTATTTGGGAATTCTGCGCAGCCAGCAGCTAAAGGCCGGGTCAGGCGTCACATTTCTGCTGTGACTGGGTGAAACGACCCTTTCACACTTTAGACAATGATCGAGAGCCTCCTCACGTCAGCACATCTTGTTGCCATCACAAAAACAAACCTATTATCAGTTTCTGAATGAAAAACACACACTTGAAGATGGTGAAGCCGTCGCCACGAGCGACGCCCTGAATGATTGCTAAACTCTGGCTGACAGGGAGCACGGCCTCGGCCACACTTCGTGGGAGAAAGTGCAGACGGAATGTGGAGCTACAAAACATATCAAAATCTGCTAAGATAAATTCTAAATAAGCTCTTTGCTTTCCTTAAAAGCAAACGTGGATGTTAATGTGATAAATGACTTCCTGACACACTGATCCACTCGCCTGTGTTTTCCTGACTGCTCTATTCCCTCTTCTCTCGTTTCTTCAGACTCAGCTCCAGATTTTTTGTGTTTGCATGCACACTCGCAGTGACCCTTCCTGGACCCCATGTAGGCATGAACAGAAGCAACACTACACAATAAGGCACACAGAACAGACAGGTTGGTATTTACAGGGGATATGGCTCGGCGCACACATGCACAAATTTTAACAAACATCACAGTATTAAAAAAAAAAAAAAAGACACCAAACCGTTGACAGCCTGCTTTCTTCTTCTTGACCTCCACACCTCTGCTTCCCCTCTCATTTCCTCTTAGTTGCAGCCAGGTCGTCTCATTAAGCAATTTGATGTGATACAGTAGAATGTCGTCAGCGTCTCTGAACATCTCGAGCTCATCATCCCGGAGAGAAACAGCCGCGTTTTAACTCGTCTGGGCTTCTGCTGCAGCGTGTTCTCAGGTTTTCACTGATTTGTAAAGGACTTCTATTCAATGCAAAGGGTCACTGGTACTGAGGAAAATGATCCAATTAGCGTCTGTTTGACAAAGCAATTGACTAAATCTTAAATTTCTTTGAATTGGCCAAATTACAGCTGAAACAACCATGTCTGAAAACAGTGGTGTTTTTTTTTTTTTCAAAGTCTAACAGATACAGGGCCTTTGAGCATTGGAATATTGGAGGAATACATCCAGGACAACAACTGGTGCTGGTACCGACTGTACCAGGGCTGCGCTTTGTGACGACGACAACGATGATGATGATGATGATGATGATGATGATGATTTTGTAGAAGACACAGTTGGCAGGGGAATCCGTATCCCATCTAGAACCTGGTGCTGTGGGCAAAGCTGTCGGACAGGATGATGTTCTTGTAGAAGTTGTCAGTGCGAGTGGAGCAGTAACCTTTGACCTTGTCGATCATCTGGCTGACGGGGAGGATAGAGGACGTGGAGGAAGAGGAGTTGGGATCCACCTCCGAGGACGAGGAGGATGAGGAGACGCACTTGGGCCCGGTCTGGTTGGAGTAACATTTATCTGCAGCGCGGAAACAAAGACGTTAGTTATGACTGGACTACGTAACAACCACTGAATTAGTAGAAGCTCGTGTCACTCGTAGTGTAGAACTACTGTTACATAAACCTGGAAAGATTAGTACTATTACTGGTTGTCAGGGCCAGTATTATTGATTTATTTATATTTTAACAACTGGTTTAATATATTAACACGACTGGAATTCCTCCCTTCACAACAACAAAAATATAACAAGGTTCAAATTATGCACATTATGCAAATTCTCAGCAAGAAGATAGCATGAATAGGAATGAGAGCATTCATTACTTTACAGTCACTGTGTCGATTCGAGTCAAGAGTTCACTAAATCTAATTTTCTGTAAAGTAAAATATACATTTTGTTTCTTGGCCATCTGTGTAGACACCAGTTTACAGGAGACACTCACAGTTAATCTAAAGTCTCATTTAAAACCAGGTTCAGCTGGAGCAAGTCTGTGATTCAAGGATGCTGATGAGGATCCTGCTCCAACGTAACGCCATGAGAATAATCACTGATTGGATGCCACAGGCCCTATTTAAACAGGGTCTGTCCTTATTTCAAATCCAATCATATCTGCAGACTGTCTATTCATAAATGTACACACACAAGGAATTTGTTCCCTCGGCCCGGAGCAGTTTGGAGACTTTGCTCAAGGCTCCTCAACTATGAATCAAACCAATGACCAAAGTCCCAAAGATGCAGCTTTCCCACAGCTTCCTCTGTCTATCTGATGTCAGGCCTGGCTTATAAGGACAATTAATCCCAGAGACCTTTGCTCGGCTGCTGCTGTGTGTCCATTAGCGTCCCAGAGGGACGTAACACCAGTCAAAGTCCATCTTATTGTCTGCTGTTTTTCTGTGGCTCGTTTGGCATCTCTTACTTGCAGACTGTTGGATTTTCACCAGCTTTCTGCGCCGACGACTGAAGCCATGCCGGCTCATGTGGAATTTCATCTCCCACTTGATCCCGAGATTACCTTTCAAAAACGAGTGGATACCTGATATGGAATAGCTATGAGGAGAATCATGCTGAGGTGTTATTTGATCGAGGTCCCAGCCCTCATTAAGGCTTTTTCTGGAGAAGTGTTTAGTTTAAACCTCAGAGAACAGGATGGAGGCATGTGGTAAGATGGGTGGTGTGTAATTAACAAAGCTGGCTGCACAGCTCTGTCGAGGCCGCCAACAAAAACACTAAGAACTGACATGTTTTGAAACTTATTCTTTAATTCTTGTAAAAACTGTAAGTAAGTAATTTTGTCTGAAATGTTTCATTTGGACCAAGTTAGAAAATCCATCAAGCAGAAGAATTTCAGCTCTTTGCTGATGTTTAATTTCATTCTCCTTTTTGTTATTATTAGCTTTGACCCTGCACTGATTTAACGCCTGGTCTGCAGCCACCAGCAGCAATGCAGAAGCTCAAGTAGCTCAGTGTGTCACACATGTTCCTCCCTAGATAATAAAGGTTTCCCTTGTATAGAAGATGAGTCTCATCGTGGCTAGAAAATAATACGAGTTCCACATTTCAATGCTATAAATGTCAGAGAGTCTGAAAAAAAAAATCATCCATTTAAGAAAAGTTTCCCTTAAAGTTTCCTTCTTCTGAAAATGTCTTCCGTTTAAGGATTATTTAAGGCTCTCCACGGGTGCTGAAGGTGTGAGTTTGACTTCCAGCTTGCCACATCCATTTTGTGTACTTGTTAGAAACGTCCCTCAGAATTCAGAATTTATAGTCACGTTCATAACAATCATGTCTGCTCCCGCTGGACCAGGTTACATTTTTGAAACTTTCTTGTAAAAACTGGGCCAAAGCAATCAAGCCAAACTTGTGCAAGTTTGGACCAAATCAAGCACGTACTCTCAGCGAGCTGCCATCAGACACTGTAAAGCAGGCAATAACTCAGCGTGAACAGAGCTGCACGGCCAAAGTCTTCCTTGGCATGAGAAAGCAGCTCCATCACTGCTCTTAATCATTCCCGCTGTCTGTGGCTTATTAAACAAAGAAGGAATTAAGTTGTTGCTGAGTATTCAGCCCTGAGTCTCCTCCAGCTGCTGTCCCATGCAACATAAAGCCGGGGGGGGGGGTCATCCTGCTGGCGGGGGCCACGGTCACGACTGTTCACTACACATCATGACAGCACTGATTACACCTCTGGCCTCACGCTGGGACGCTGCAGCTGTTAAAGCGTCCTATGATGTCACAACAAGATGTTTGTTTCTGCTGCATCTCCCCAGACAGTTTGTTCACCACATCCCTCTCAAATATACACAACACAGGAGGCACTTTAGGGAAGAGGGGGCAGGACAAGGTGTTTGAATCACTGTCGCTGCTGGTGATCGTCTACATGCTGGGTGAGGGATGGTGCTTCCACCTCAAACATCTGGAAACTATACAGTGATAGAAACAGAGGTGCTGTCGACCGACTTCAGACACAGGAAGGAGGATAAGTCACTTCTAAGTTTGTGGTACATTAGGACTGACTGCGTCATATGGATTTGGATCATCTTTATGTCATCAATATACTTATCTTACTTTTAATTTACTGTCAGTATTATATGGGTGAAGCTTCTGATCTACTCTTACTGTAGTCATGAATGAGATCTTACAAAAAATTCTAATGAGTATCTGTCATTGAAAACTCATTTTAAAACTCTATAAGTCTATAACATGATGAGAAGAAATTGTAACTAATCAGATCTGGGGACCAGATCGGATTCAGTTTCTCTGAGTGGACACATGGAAGCGTCTGCAAGAACTGCAACGATGATTAAAAATCTGTTTGCTTTAAAGTAGGTTTTGGAGTGAGCAGATCTCACAAAACATCTGAACAAGGACAAGAAGATGAAGGAGCATCAACTCTTTGGGAGATATCTATTCTATGTTACCAGTCCTGAATGTCTGGAGTCTTAAAGGTGACCAAGATGTTTCTATGTCTCCAAAGTTACCATCCACATGGATTCCAGCTTCGGTTCATCTTCTCAACAACCCGTTCTTTTTCTACCTCCATGTTTCTGTTCCTCCTGGAGACTCCTCACCTGATGTTTACCCGGCATGGAGCAGACATGCTCAGAGAGAACAGATTTATTACAACCAGAGAGAAACCAGCCAGAGTGTGATTAAAGTTAGCTTAAGTGTACATGGTTATTAGGAGCTAATTGTTACACCCCTCTGCACCTCCACTGGCTTTGCGGTGGAAGTAAAATTGTTCTTCACTAGTGCATGAGCTTAATTACCCCAATCAACCACAGCTCAGAAGGTGTGGATAAAGGCATGGCTGCAGAGGACTAGGAAGGAAGTTGTCTCCACTTTACTTTGTGGCCCTCGAGCATTCTCCTCTTGAAGGACTGTTGAGGTTTACGCCTGCCATTTCAACTTGATTGAAAACTCCTTCTGATCAGGACAGCTTGTTCTGATTGAGATGGTTGAGTTGGAACACCAGTGTCCATGGAAACACAGCAACTGTTTAGTGCTTTTTTCTGCCCAGTGTCCATGATTATACTTGGGAAAAAAAAGGTTAATTTTACTTGGTAACTCTGGATGAACAGAAACTCCCCAACATGTGAGCATGAAACCAGATTGTCTGGCATGACTTTCAACAATTCCAAAATTGAAACATGGGTGATCACACACTGCAGAAAATCATTCTAAACAAGGAGGACAGGGATGGTGGAGAACCATGAACATTAAACTAAATAAATATAAATATGAATCAAGTGATCAAGCTTAAGTTATTATTAGTTTTCAGTTGGACGTCATACAGTTTATGCATCTCTTTGCTGACGACCGACTCTTCTACTGATGCATTTAAACACGACAACTGTATATGTTAAAATTAAAAATAAAAGTAATAGAGCAGTGGAATATAATGTGAACTTTTCTTCCAGACTCGTTAGATCAGCTCAACATTGACGCTGCTAAATGTCACAATCAAAACAATATTCATGCGCTTTTAGTTTTACATGTTACTGAGCCAAGAAAAAGCTAATGCCTCTATTAGGCCAAGATGTTCCACCCAGTGCACTCAGAGTCAGGAGGATGTCAAAATAACTCAAACTCTAAACAGATTACTGTAGCAAGTTACTTAGCGATGGCACACAACACTGCCGAGGAGCAGGCAAACTGAAAATAGCACCTTGGTAAGAGGCAGAGGTTAAAAAAAATTCTGATTCAAACGTCCACAATTATGTGAAGCTCCTCGCTGACTGTTGACTGAACTGCAGATCTGTGAGTCTTCAGTGGCTTGGACGTGACAGAGACATTCTGACAAGGCTTCTTCAGGAGGCGGCCAAAAAAATGACAAAGACAGGGCTTGGAAAATTACCTCTGTCATGCCTGAAGGTAAATCGGGTGCTCGATCCAAAACTGTCCAACAGTCTCCCAACATGCTCATCTGAGGTCTGTGAGTTTTACTCTCTGGACTGCATCTCCTCTTGTAACCACAGCGGGCTGACGGATCGTGGTCAGGAAACCTCACCGAGGAGGTATTATATCTGTCAAACGGCAACACACGCTTCACAGACACCTCTCAGCTAATGCATGTTTCACACAGCAGATTCACAGGTCGAGTCTTTGACTGAGTGAAGAACGATGTAAGGAATGAAAAAGAGGATCAAGATAACTGATTGATGTCTTAAAAACAGCAAATCTGGAAAATATATAGTGGACTTTTCAAAATGCAAAGGATGACGGAGTTTACTTTAAGAAAAGAAATGTTACAGATGAAGATGGAGCTGAGCTGATGAAGCTGGGTTGTTTTCAGTACAATGAACATGAGATTTATGTTAAAATGGAAAGAGTTTCCTCTGATGTAATGACTCATGTGAATGTGAACATGGTTTTAACATAAGGGAACACTCTATCCCTACAGGTGAACTTGCCGTGGATTTGTACTTGATCCAACGTATTTTTCCGCCCGCTCAACTTATGAACCCAATTATCTACATTGGGTTTGTTTTGGATCGCGTGTAACATTTGTTTTTGTTTTTTGTCCACTAAGACTTCTGCTGCACCGTGAGAATGTTTTACTGCCGGTTTCAATTTCATTTCAGTATGTCAGATGCATTTATAAGGGTCTAAAAATCAAAAGGTCATGAATAAAGCTCAAGCAAGACTTATTAATTCAGACTTAATAGTTCTACAATGTAAGAGCCTTTCTGCAAACAATAATTTATATAATAATAATAATAAATAATAATTTATTTCCTTTATTGGATCCCTTAGGGGGGAATTCTTTCTGCAATTAACCCATGCTGTCGTTCACACAGCATGATGCAGAACTGTTTTCTGCACAGCCACCACACAGTGACAGAAAACCTCCTGCTGTGAGTGTGCAGAGAAACATGGCGTGAAATATGCAAAGAGACAAGTGAACCAGACCTGATAAGTGTCCGTGTGTGGCCCTCAGACTGAAGCACGCAACCAGGCAAGATTTATGGTGAAATTCGTCATTAATCATGGTTCCAGATTCCACCAAAGCGTTCGTGACGAAAGGAATCTGTCGACTGTCTCGATACGCTAGAAAGCAGATGTTCTCTCACCAGAAGCTGTGAGGAACATTAAAGTTCACTCATGGCTACTGTGTGAAATACGGGTGTGGGTAGATTACCCGTCACCCATGGTTTTCTTCCACCTGGTCTGTGAAATGCTGTCTGCTGCACATCACATTCGTTTCTGTATTTTCTATGTACCCTGTGTTTATCAGCGAGAGGGCATTTAAGCATTAAGTGTCTTCAACATGAGCTGTTGGTAGCTCGTCTCATGTGAGCAGTCAGAGTTGTCATCCTTATATTTTAAATATTAACCAAGTGGTTTTGACTCCAGAGAAATATTGGCAGTGCAAACTTTGTGGATGTGAACAGTATGAAATTTGAGTAATGTGTTGGGGGAACAACAACTTTTTGTCTTCCCCTGAAAAGTGCCAGAATAAATACTCAATACTTAAGCTGCAGTAGTCCATAATTTCACATAAATACTGAGGAGACAAAACAATCCTGTGTTTATTTAAGAGGGATGATCAATGGCATCCTTCAGCGACATGATCACACTGTGTTAGGGAACAGTTTTAGCAGCACTGCAAAAACTTCACGGTGTTTCTGTTGGATTGACAAGATCCACAGATTCTAGAGTTCAATAAGTCAGAACCCTTTATAAAGTGAAGAGTTGGCTGTTTAAACCGATGCACTGGATGCCAGAGAAATTAGGTTAAATTGATTTGATTCATCAATTTCCAATCTTTAAAGTGATGAACGATTTGAATCACAAACGTTTTTTGAAGTTTGACATTACGCAAAATACCAAAACCTTGGTGAAAACGTTTTGGCTCAGAATAGTACGTCCATGTTGCATTTTGTCCAAAGAAAAAAATAATAATTTTCAAAGTGGAAAATGTTAAGTCAGCAGCTACAACTCTAAAACAAAGTTATCCATTTCTGTGATTTTAAGATGTTTAGTTATTCTTCAAACTCTGTATCCAGTCGTATGAAAGTCACTCTAAAAAGCTTGAAAATGCTCTTTAACTGATGGCAGAGCTGCATCTGATTCCTCTGCTGTCAGAGAATTAAATAAATCACGAAGATGAACAAAGACATTTTTGCAGTTGCACAAGCATTGTTCAGAATTGGCAAAAATAAAAATCATATCACTTCCTTAACCTTCCTAACTGAACAATAAATAACAGCAAGATGTTTAAAAAGTAACAAAAAAACAAATGGCCCTTTGGCACCAGGAACAAAAACCTTTTCTGAAATTTGTCATTGACAAATGACTTCTCCTCTGAGTTATTCTAGTTCTTTTTCTTTCATCTGGAAATCCTTACAGAAAATTAGATTAAGATGGACTCTCCCTGTAACTCTAAACACTTCGATATTACATCATCTGAACATAGTTAAAGACCAGCTGAAATCACAATTAGTCCCTCATTTTGACTCAGAAACCACATCCAAGGGATTGTTCTTCTGACTGACAGCTGAGGCGGTGGTGCTAAGGAGGGGCTAAGGTGGGGCTAAGGTGGAGCTAAGGTGGGACTAAGGTGGGGCTAAGGAGGAGCTAAGGTGGGACTAAGGAGGAGCTAAGGAGGGGCTAAGGTGGGGCTAAAGTGGAGCTAAGGTGGGGCTAAGGTGGAGCTAAGGTGGGACTAAGGTGGGGCTAAGGAGGAGCTAAGGTGGGACTAAGGAGGAGCTAAGGTGGGGCTAAGGTGGGGCTAAGGTGGAGCTAAGGTGGGGCTAAGGTGGAGCTAAGGAGGAGGTAAGGTAAAGCTAAGGAGGAGCTAAGGAGGGGCTAAGGTGGGGCTAAGGTGGAGCTAAGGAGGAGCTAAGTAGGGGCTAAGGTGGAGCTAAGGTGGAGCTAAGGTGGAGCTATGGAGGAGCTAAGGCAGGGCTACGGTGGAGCTAAGGTGGGGCTGGGGAGCTCAGGGTGACAAAGTCATTAAACTTGTTCTGATGAATATAATTTAAGGGCCACATACAGACTGTTATGGTAGCAGTGCTGGTGAAGGAAATACTCGAAAATAACTGCAGTAAATGTTGCACCTGAGCAGCTAATTAGCTCAGCATGCAGCCTACAAACAAACCAGGGTTGGATGAGCCATTCATAACATCCATGTATAAATTCAATGGCAGCACTTTAGCTACAGTGCTAATGTTGCGCATGTTTGCCCTAAATGGGGTAAAGATTAGGTGACACGATGACTGATGCAGATTTCATTGACCATGTGACCATATAAGCAGTGACGGAGCGCAGTGTTAACGTCTCACGAGAAGCAGAATTATTAGAAGTCATGCCAAACAATCTGGTCGTTGTCTCGTTTTTTCCTGTTGATGTTTTTATTTATCCAGGGTTCCCAGCAAAAAAAAAGAAAAAAAATCAGTGAGACCCTTTGTCTTGGTTTATTTTTATTTGCCGATATGTCTCTATGACAAACAGTGCAATAATGCACACCACGCAAAATAACAGTTGTTGGGTTTTCATGAACACTATTATTCCTGTAATAATCAGAATTAAAGGGTCTCAAATAACCACCTCCGTGAGAACAGACTGATCAGAAGAAGTTTTCAAATCATCAGATGTAGATTTCTTGTGGTAATGATTCATCAGTGCTGGAATAAATCCGTTCCCCCTGAGCATCTCTGCTCTACGTGGTGTAAACATCAGGGTGAGGAGTTTCCAGGAGGAACAGAAACACGGAGGTAAAAAAACAAAGACGAAGCTGGAATCCATGAGGACAGAGATGTTGGAGATGTGGACACATCTTAGGCGTCCTCTAAGACTCTAGACATTCAGGACCGGACGCTCACATGGAGGAGAATATAGTTCTTTTTCTTCTGTTCTACTTCCAGTAGATGTCTAGAGGGACTGATGTTTTGATGTGAACATATATCTGATCACATAATTTTATCTCTGATCAAAATGGTTGAAGCCATTGATTACTTAATCTTCTACAAGCAGGTATTTTGCATTCTGGAAAAAAAATCCTCCCTTAATGAAATGGTTTTCAAATAACCTCTGAGTTCATGCAGAGTTCAACAACATGGATTCTTTCATGAGTCCACTCGGTTCAGAGGCACTAAACCAGACATAGCCCCCAAACCAGTTTAGCCCCAGTTCCTCCTCAGTCTAATCATAGTCATGGTTCACTGCTGTGAGTCTCAGGTCTTTGCTTCCAAACATTCATGACCCAAGAGGATGCAAATGGAGCCCAGTGCTGCCATCTGAGCATGTGACATGAAACCGTTGACTCAAGAAAGTTTCAAGTCTCCGCAGTTTGTGCTTGGGTCCCTCTCAGATTTGGTATCTCATTTTTAAATATAACTCATGTACATGTACGTCAGGTTGGGTGGGATGTGGCTGTGATATATTCACGTTGATCCAATAAAAGAAGAAGATGTTGCGCCTGTTGGGCTGATTGGTGACCTGAGTAAGCTCATATGAAACAGTCCTCCCCTCCATCTCTCATATTTGAATGTGCAGCCTGTTGCTAATTTAGAAAACACTAATGTGACTATGAACAGCGTCTCACTGGGGGTTTTTGCATCATGTCATGTTTGACAAATTCAAACATTTGGTGTTAATTCTAATGAGCAAACTCAAATAATCACATCAGTTACTCTAATGTGAACCACAGTGTTAGCCTGGTGTTACTGTGCTCTTATTAAAAACCCAAACACTTCAAACGTCATTCAACACACTGCAGATGTTAGCTTGGATGCAGTTTGGTGCGCTTGTTTCTACACCCCGGGGCACCCTGAGGGGGGGACGTAAACTTTGAGCTTTGTTTTGAGTCATTGGTGGGAAACGGGCCTCGCCCCCCCCCACCCCATCAGTGTGTCTCAGGGTGGGAACAAGGTGGTGTGAAATCACAGTGACATCACGGTGACCAGCCAATCACAACACAGTCACAGTGGCTGCGTTCCCAAAATGCCTGCTAGCAAAGTCTCGGAATTTCCGATCCAATTCAAAGGTTTCATCGATCCTAGAATTTCAACTTCCAGATCCACTTTGACGGCGAGCATTTTGGGAAACACAGAGGGGATCACATGATGCTGGAAGCAGGAAGTCAAATAGCCAATCAGCTTTAGCTTTACCTCCGCGGGTCCTCCACTCTGGTTATTGGATGGAAGAGCTTTCTACACACCAAACACAGACACATGAACGTCACATGTGAGACGACATTAAAGAACGTTCCACAGTTACAGCGACAAACCTGCAGGAGCTGCATGAAACGGGAACCAAACATCAGCTCGTGTTAACCATGTGTACATGCAGACCCAGTGTTCCCTTAGCGTGACTAAATACATATATAAGCTGAATGTGCTGAATAGCAGGAATCAGGGGAAATAAGAGTCTTTCTGTGTGTTCTCTGTGCCTGGGTTTTCTCTGGCTTCCTTACGCAGTCCAGAGACATTGTTACGTTGTTCGGCAGTAATAGGTAATGAATGGATGGAGCAGGAGTCTGGCTTAGCCGTCCTTAAAGACTGGGAGCAGCTGGAATCAATCTCCTTCCTTTGTCCTCAGTGGAGTTTGAGAATAATACTAGCTTTAACACTCATCTAGAGTCTCCTGGCAAGTCCCCGAATTTGTGACCCTTGTGGAAATATATTGCATTTTGTAGAAGTGTTTTGACGGTGCAGCTTCTAAGGTGCACAGAGGACAGGAAGTAGCCTGAAATAGCCTACGAACTATTTTGAGAAATAAAATTGTTCTGGCGTCTCTCTGGTGGGAACTGTTTCTGCACCAGCAGCAGACCAATCAGTTCGTTTGGGGGCGGGGCTTGATGTGGTGACGGACAGTCATCTGTGTCATTTAAGAGCTGTGGAGTTGAATTTGTTGAAGGATGAAGAGTTCACAGAGATTAAAGCATCTGTTGAGAACTCCTTCATGCTTTTATGTTGCCTAGCCAGTTACTCTGAGCGGCTGGAGGACTGTTCAGAGTTTTTATTTCTCTGTATCAGTAGAAATTTGCCCAATAATGAAATATAAATAGAGAGCTAGCAGACAAGTCTGGTAGAAACAGAACAAAAAGAGCAAAAAAAGCCTTGCTGGAGTTATGACCTCATTATGCCAAGACCTGACTAGAGATCAGTGTCAATCTGATCCTCCTCCTACACAAAGATCAGACTGACATCCTGTCGTTTCATTCATTCAGTCATTTTCAGTCATGACACTGGAAATAAAGTTTCATGGTTCTATCCACCATTTCTATTTATAGTATTACTGTACAAAGTAGTCAGGACAGAAAACACTGGAGTCTGCATATAAACTTGATCATTACACTTTTTGTGAGGTTCCCACAGACAGACAATAGTGCAGCCTTGATTCATATGAACCAGGTCAGATGAATATGCATTCTTTAAGGAAAAAAACATAAAAAGTCCATGTGCTGCAGTGTTTTCTTGAAGGGAGATAACTTCAGTTCATAAATAATGATTCTTTTGCCCCGTGGGTTGACCTGAACCTGTGTCTTACCTGTGTTACTGTGTCGTTTGGTGAAGGGGTTGAGCGTAGCTTTGGCCTGGGAGGTCCAGTTGGCCGTGCTGGAGCCGAAGGAGCTGGAGGACAAAGACTTTCCCAGGTTGTCCGAGCTCACCTTCTTCGTGTTGTTTGTGGCCGTCTTACTCCAATCTGGAGACAGGAAACAAACTCATCAGCTGGAAGCGTAAAGGTCAACTCTTAATGGAAGCCTAACCTCCTAATGCTTTCGGCCATTTGAACCTGGCGCTGCCTGTTTCCTTTCACACAAGTCAACGTCATAGCTGCTTGTTTTTGATTCATATAAATATAATATACTTCTTTGCCTTGGGGTTAAATGTAAACTAGTTTATTCTATAAAATTCATTCTGCAAGAAGTTCATGTGGTTGTTTTCTGGTCAGATGGAAGCTCACAGACTCTTACCCTTGTTTCAAAGGCACATCCTCACAACTGAGTGCACCTGGAGGACTCCTCGGTCTTTGAGAGACCACTGCATTTTATCTTTTTTTATTAGCTGAAAAGCCGAGGTGACTTAGGTTTTATATTTTAATAAAGTGTCCTCTTTTTTTCTGCTGCTGTGGGAACCTGGCAGCGGTTCAGCAGACAGATCTCCTGTGGAGAGACTTGAACTAGTTTCAGCCTGAGTGATACAGACAGACGGATGGATGGATGGACGGACGGACGGACGGGTACCTGAGTTGTCTGACAGCCTGAATCGGCCACAGCAAAGATATCTCCTCCACTGCTTCTGCACATTTTCCTTCAGGGCGCAGTGGAAGATGAATATGAAGAGACCTGGGGACAGAAAGGAAAAATGTGAAACGTCTAAGAGTCTGTGAATAAGTATTTAATTATACTGTATGTATCTTAGTCTGTGCAGTGGCGAATGCACATGCTCTGAGGAGAATTTCAAGCTTTAACTGTGGCTGCTTTCTATCAGTCTCCCTAACTACAGTCTAGAAACTTCCCACTGGACCTTGTAGTGAGTTGAAGATGGTGAAGAGGTACATGAAGGCCAGGCTGACGGGTCCCCAGGCAAACAGTGCGAAGCCCCACGTCATGCCGAGTAGGAAGGTGAGGCTGATGACACTTCGCAGGTTTCGTAGAACCTAATTTACAGGGACAGAGAGTTGGTACAAATCCAATCTAATAATAATGACTGATGAAACAGACTAGAACAATACAAATATGTTGATAGTTCCTGTCATCCGGTTAGGGTGAGTCCTGACCTCTTCTCGCAGGGTGCGGTTGCTGCGTTTGCCATTGCGGCCGCAGATCTGCATCATCACCACGATGAACATGGCCACGTTGAGCAGGAACACCAGACAGAAGTAACCCACGCAGGTGGTGTAGAAGACAACCGGGTTCTGGATCCAGCAGCTAAGAAAGAAATACACATACAATCGTTTTCATGCTGACGCATAACTACACTGCAAAAAAAGGCAGTTCAGACCTCCCTGTAACATCTCCCCTTAGTAATCCGAGTCACAACTGTCCACATAAAGTCGAGTTGTGAACACATTGACCTCAGTAAACATGTGGAGGTGTGAACTCTTAACTCGCTTTGCTCCCAGAGTGAACTCCACTGGTGTATGATTGTGAGTGAGTGATTCTTACTGGTGGTGGTCAGAGGCTGTAGGTACGAATTAACAGCCACCACCAGGGGAAGGTGTTGCTTTAAGCATCTAATGAAAAAGCACTATACTAAACCAATGCATTATTACCTACTCAACAGACTATTGATTGATCATAAAATGATTGAATATGAGGAGGCTGTGTGTGATTCATGATGTGGTTAATTATTGATGCGATCAATACTGATCAGTGTCTTTATTTCCTCTTTATCATCAGAGACGATTCGTTCCTCTGAGGATGGAAGAAGCTTCAGGGTGTATTTGCTATTCAGCTGATGGTTTCACGTTACTCCGCTGATCATATAACATGTCACTAACATGCAGGGATGCACCATAATGGCTGGAAACCAAGCAATGGTTTGAGGCCTGGTGAAGAAATACTGAGAGGACGGCCCTCTGGTGGCAATTGTTTGATATATTTTGCAAATACGCCAAAAAGTATCCACTTTCCACCGCCCATCACTTTCCAAAAACAGTTGGATACATGATGAGTTCTTACTTTTCTTCAGGGGTGCAATGTTTAGTTGATTAACAGGTCAATGTAGAGCACTTATTGTGAACTATTTTGATAACTAATCCTCTTCTTCACTAATCTTTTTTCAAGAAACTTGAGTACGTTTTCTTTGTTTAATATGAAACAAACAGAAATCTTTTGTTATTTCCTGTTATTTATCTCAGGTCATTTTCACAACATTCTAGCAAAATGTTTTAAAGCACGTAAATACATCGTGAGCCATCTATTTTTGGTTTTGCAGCCCTCTGCTGACTTACACCTCTGAAGATCCATCCGCTGACTCTGCTTGGCCATACTCCTGCAGTCCATACGAGTTCTTATCCACTGCAACAATAATCCCCACCAGTACTGCAGGGAGACCTGGAACACATTATCCAAATGTGACCATTTTATTTCTGCATGCCTTATGCAGTTGTTGGCCCCGTAATGTTTTATGTTGAGAAATATATTTTCTTAAGACTCACCCCATCCCACAATGCAGAACTTGAGGATGTATCTGCGTATGTAAGTGTTGAAGACTTTGACCAGAGCGATGTACATGTGGATGGACTCCAGACCCATCCAGGTGAAGGAAGTCAGCAGGAAGTAGTGCAGCAAGATGGCCACGGACAAGCAGAGCCAGTGGGTGTCCAGACTGGCCAG
Organism: Mugil cephalus; assembly: GCF_022458985.1. Lineage (NCBI taxonomy): Eukaryota > Metazoa > Chordata > Actinopteri > Mugiliformes > Mugilidae > Mugil > Mugil cephalus. The sequence goes on from NC_061790.1 coordinate 822,559, forward strand.
CCAACCGTCCAACAGGAACACCATGTTGAGGAAGAGCAGGGACGTGCTGAGGTTCATCAGGATCTTGGACGGGTAGTCGCGCCGCAACTTTCTGTGGGAAGTCAACGGTAAAGATATTTTAGATTGTGACGACAGCTTTATTTGCTGCCGTTTGCGATGGCTTTCAGTTCTGAATATCTACAGCATCTGTGACCACCTGAGCAATTAAGTTAAGCTAAAGTCTGTCAACATGCAGCAACTGAGGGTTTCTCATGTTTCTCTCCCTTTTCCTGATCCAGACGGTTCCCACGACTGGAGGTCTTCAAATGAATGTGATTCACAAGTCAAAGCTGGAGGCTCCTGGAGGAATGTGGGGGCTCAGTGATGTATTATACAAGAGGTGCTCAGTTCAAACCCAACAACTGATGCTAAAGATTAAGTGTTCCCTGATCAGTACTCATGGGCGCCCTGATCACCTACTCTGAGCTACAACTTCCTGTCTTTCCACCAGATTAACCAACAAAAGGCCAAATAAATAACTTCTCAACAAAAACTCCACCTCTGGAGATGTGGTGTTGCTTTAGTGCTACGAGAAGTACCATGATTCAAACCCATACGCTACTTTTGGTCATGTTATTGGAGGTGATAAGTTACCTGACAGTCAGACATGGCCTACATGTGGTTTCCACATATTTCAAATTCAGTGCCAGTGTTCTTGGTGGGTGGGTCTCATTCACTGTGTGGGCTTAGACTGAACTGATCTGGTGAAGAGCGAGCTGAATTTAAAAGTGAAATCACTCTCTGGCTGTGAGCACACCATAGCTAAGGCTTCTAAACCTCATGTGTCTTCCCATCCCTCAAGGCCTCAAAGAGGAGCTAGTTACACAGATTACTGGACTAAAGCTAGTCAAGGTAATGAATAGCTGTGTGTAGCTGTTTTAGAGTCAATGATGCGTAATGTATAAGAGCACAGTCCTGCAGCTGGCGGAGCAGACTCACTCGAAGGCGATGTAAGTGAGCAGCGTGGCAGCAGAGAAGATGGCAGAGATGCCGCAGCCAATGTAGGTGATGAAGGTCAGGATCTTGTTGTTCTTTGGGTCTATGTGAGGTGAAACTCCAGATATGTCCTGCAGAGAAAGACGAAAAGATTCCTTTGAGACCCTGAACCAAACTAAAAGTACATGAAAATAACTCAATAACTCATCCAAATCACTGAAACTGCATTAGAGGCATCAGAAGTTAATGATGTGGACTCTGAGATAGTGATGAATGTGCACATGTCTTACCATGAGGATGCCAAAGTGTGTGAGGTGGTCACAGAGGCAGATGGTTTTGTTGTTGGTGGATTCTTCTGAGACTCTGCAGCCTTTGCTGCTCCACCCTCCTGCACCATCTAGTTGCAAGACACAGGAACTGCATTAGACTACAGATAGGACAGTGACTCCTGAGGAGACTGAGGAACAACGTGAATGATTTTGTCTTTTCGCCTGTGTTTTCTCCAGTTTTTGTGCAGAGACCTTTGACGGTAGCTGCTCACATAATAAAAACTATTATGCTTGTTTTTACGCACATACATACGTCATTCATTTAAATGTTCCTCCTACATTATAGTTTTTTTTTTGTTTCTTGATGAAGGCCACAAGCTGAAACGCGTCATATATAAAGTTGTTCCTTTCGTTTTTTTTTTTTTTTTGCAGAACTGTGTTGTTTCTTCCTCCAGACATGAGAAACTGTTTGGAGAGACATGACGACAGACTCACCGTTCATTGTGAAGTTCCAGAACATGCAAGCTGGATTCAGAGACGGCTGCAGAGAGAGACAACAAATGAAAAATAACACTCTTCATTTGCAATATGCATGTCTTTCACTAAACTGTTAACCAACAGCAAGGAAGTAAAATGTTGCTATGTATGCTAAGCTTTCAGTTCTGTTTCAATTTATATATATAAAGAGACTGAGAACACTCTCGTCCAACCTGTCCAGGGAGGTGAGCGATCTCGATCTTCACTGGATCCTTCAGGTTGCTGATGGACAAGTTTCCCACGCTGCTGGCCACCACGTAACTGTTTAAAGAGCGTCCATCCTGCTCTCTCTGGAAAACCACACAAGGAAATCATTCACTGCTCTGACACTTTATGCCACCAGGACTCACTCATGCACATCCACAGCAGCGTTGATTCTTCTGACCTGGAACAGGTTGGTTTTGCTGAAGAACATGAAGTTGATCCTGGATAGAGACAATCGGTCGTCCTCGCTCAGAGAATCCCCAGACAGCAGGGAGGCCGGCAGCAAGACCTGAGCTAAAGGGTTGACTCGCTCTGACTCGAAATCAATCTGAGGAGAGAGGAGAAGAAACAGTGAAACTAAATTTAACGTTACACAGGGACAAAAGCTTGTGAGCTTCCTAACGTGAACGGTTCCTCCACCAGAAGAAGAAGGCGGAGGCTTCAATGAGTGTTACCTGTGGATCGGTGGTGTTTGGGGAAATGAAGGCACTGAAGGACGTCCCGTTGAACACGGTGGTGTTAAGGGCTGAGATCCCCAGAGCCAGATGTCTGGAGGTGATGCTGATGGACTGACCCTCAAACTCGATCTTCTGGACCAACTCGTCCACTGTCTTCAGAGCTCTAAGGAGAAAAAAATGTATATTCTTAAACCAAGTGCCCATATGCACATTCATTTTAGAGTATAAATATAGATAACTCAGGTTGTAATCTGTGTCCACACTCCCTTAGCCACAGATTCCAGGTGTTTCGGGCAGAGTACAGGTAGAGTGTGAGCAGCATACTTCTCAGAGCTGGCAGCTAGCGCCGTCTCAGAACTGGTCATGACGTTGGAGATGATGGTGACCACGGTGGAGGCTAAGCTGGAGTTGATCTTGGCCACGTCCACCAGCTGCTTCACTTTTGTCACCACTTTGGACACCTGCAGAGAGACAGAGGACAGGAAGGACATGTTATGGACACCTGTCATTGGCGCAGCCAGAGACAGCGGGACGGACCCTCACCTCTTCGTTGGACAGCTCGTTGTTGGTGATGACGGCGAGCTGGCCGGCCACCTCTGCAGCGTTCTCTGCACCAAACAACAAACACCGTATTTAACTTTGAATCTCGACTTTACTGCGTCACATTGGATGAAATCATTCCTGACTTACCTGCTGACACGTGGATGGTGTCGATATCCGTGCAGTTCCTGAAGTCTGCAGCCGACCAGTAGGAGGAATAGTTCTGCTTACTGATCAAACTGGGAGAAGAAAAAATGATTTTATATGATGTTTATTAGTGAAACGTGGTGTACAGAGTTGAGCAAAAAGTAAAAGGACTCATTTATAAACAGAAGACAGAAGCGTAAATTAGGACATCTATGACAAACTGGAAGATTTTTCTCTGAACGCAGGGGGTGGACTGAGATGTAATCTACCATCATCCTATAATCATCTGACCTCAAGTAGATTCATTCAGACTTCAGACTGGGGTACCTCAATAGAGCACCATTCACTGGAGAAAGAGGACGGAGTCAAACTGTCGACTCTGGCTACAGGTGAGTACTTAATTAGATATTAATGAGAGTTTGAGGTGGAGAACCCCCACAGATGTTCCTATTTAAACCCCCACTGCCCACCAGACTTTCAGAGCTGGAGACTTGGATGAAACATTGTCAAGAAACTGTACAAGTCCATTTGTTGTTGTCTCAGCTTAGATTTTTTTTTTTTTTGGATAAACTGCTGTTAAAGATCAGTGATCAGATCTGAACAACTGGTTGCACAGTACCAGAAACCAGCAAAGAGCTGAGGATATCCATCTGATCACATCTTAGCTTTCTAAATACACAAATGTTTTAAAGAAAAGTCAAGACTTCAAGTAGCACTTTGAGATTGTTAAAATGTAAAGTGCAATACATAAAAATGAATTAATATTATTAATCGTAGTAGTACACTGAACAACTTTATTCGACATGTGTTTTGGCTTTACAGGGGAGCACTTACTTTTACACCTCAGTGATACACCAGTATAATATTTCTGTTTCATTTGTTTGATGGGGTTGAAAATCTGCTGATCATTGGGATAATATTCATGTAACAATGTAGAACATGATGATTGATTACACCATGGTTCTTCAAAAGGGCAACATAAATACCCAGCAGTAGCAGGCAAAGTCACACCTGAAACTAGTTTCTTTGTGAAGCATCCCAGTGTCTCATAATCACTTACTCTCCAAAAACACATATTCATCATTATTTCAGCTTCCGGTTTGTAAATGCTGGCAACATTAAATTAGTTAAAGTCATCAAGTGAACCGTAAACTGAGCAACACTGAATAGAAATCATAATAATAAAGGGAATAAAGGAAGGTCCTCAATTAAACTATGTTTTACCTTCAGGTGATGTGTTTTACTGTATTGTATTAATCATTCTGTGTGTTGTCTTGTGTTACTCATTGTGCTGTTAATCCTGCTCGGGACAAATAAACCTGAATGTGAATGTTTAATGTGTGTTACCAGGTCCTGGAGGCGCTCTGGTCCTTGTTGGGGAAGCAGGGCAGGTACTGGGTGGTGGAGGGTCGGCTCTCGGGCCAGAGGTAGTGGAGAGGGTTCTCCTCAGGACAGTTCTCTGTCAGGAGGAGCAGAAGGAGACATCTTAGTGATAAGACCATGAACTAAATACTGAACTAGAGACTAAAGACAAACAGAAGGATCCAAAGACGACAAGAGGACCAGACATGAACTGCTGCTTGTTTTTTTTTGTTTTTTTAACAGTGTGTAATTTCTTTGTCTTTATTGAGGCTCTTAGGTTTTTAGGTCTTATTGTGTTAGGGTTAGGGTTAGGGTTAGGGTTGGGGTTGGGGTTGGGGTTATTTATTTGGCTGGACGTGGGAAAGAATTCTTTTTTACATGGCTGAATGAAAACAAACAAATGTAAACAGTTACAGAAAATCCCAGGGTCTTCCATCATCAGAATGCTGGAGAGAGAGCAGGCGTCTTATTGGATCATGTTTAGATCAAGTATTTATGAATGACAACCAGTTTAATTTCTGACCGATGAGCTGTGCTTTGACGGAGGCAGACTGGACCCTCAGGCCGGCGCTCAGGTGTCCTTCTTTGGTGGAGAGCTGGGTCGACACCGCCGCCTCTCCAACGCTCTCGTTGGTGACATAGTAATGAACCAGCAGGGCCTGGCAGGCGTATCTGGACACGAGAAACCAGACGCTTCAGAATAAGAGCCTCACCCAGGTCAGTAAACGCTACAACACCAGACGTCAGCCTCACCTGGTTGGGTCGACTCCATATGGTGACAAAGCCCGGATGCTGGAAAGAAGAGAATCATCTTAAAGCTCTTATCGTCCAGAGAAAGAAGCACTGAGACGAACGGATCAGCCTTTACCTGATGTTGCCTACGGAGACGTTATGATTCCAGTCCTGAAATGTTTGATTCAGCTGCAAGAAACAGAAACAAATCGGATCAGGTCAATGAGTCTGTGGAGGTTCTCAGTCCTTCAGGTAGATCCACATAAGACTTGTTGGGTTAACAGACTTCAGGTGGACACCACCCACAGATGTTTAAACCTCAACGCCCACCAGGCAGAACATATTTGATCATTTTATTACCTGGTTTGTCCTTTTCATTTTTAACATCATTGTTTTGTGAGTATTTCAGTCAAACACAGAAATGTTAAACCAAAAAATGCATTTTCCAAAAGAACCATTCCAACCTCTAATTCAGTAATTAAGGTTATTAAAAAGTAAACAAGGCCATTCATGAATTTATGAATTAAGGAATACATATTATTACTTTTATTCCCGCTACTTTTATTTAGTGTAGTGTCCTGTAGTGTAGTAGTCCTGATCCCTGACGCTGATTTGAAGTAGCTGAGAAAGAACGTGGTCTCTGGGTTCATCTCTCTGGTCGGTGAAATGGTTTAGTAACGTTCTTGTTGTTTGAAGGGCTGCGTTCAAGTTCAAGTTAAACTGCTGTGTAGAGCACGATGCAGCATTGACTTCACTGACATTTGATAAATGAGTTTACGCTCAGATATTTCATTTTGAATTAAGTTTAAATACAAAAGTATAACACAAAGTTAAAAATGTTAAAATTCTGTCAAATGTTAAAACTACTAAAAATGTGGGAAAATGTGCATCATTTTCTTTAGATTCTTTAAGTGGTTAATTCATTTAAAAAGTTTGAGATTCTTTTAAACTGTTTTATTAAAATCTTAACTTCTCTGACGTTAAAGGTTTACAGCCTGAGTTACTGTACTGACAAAAGTTGGAAGGAAAATAAAGTTGATTGAGTTGGAAGTTTGAGTTGTCCTTGTGTCTTGGAGGAATTGACACTATAATTAATTAATAAAAGTATGTTTCAGGTAGAGATGAGATGAGTCAGCGATGTTTTCTAATAATTGTTTCTTCAGAGCAAATCTTATTTTATGAATTTGTTTAAACTCCATGTTATAAAAATTTACTTGGAGAGTTTAAATCCATTTCAATTATCTTTTCATTTCTCTGATTTCAGTGTGCAAGAAACATTTTCAGGAAATGCAGTAATAAAAAAAAGCTACTCAGTTTCACTTTTATTGCCAGAGGGAAAGATGCTGCAGATGAACTCTTACCCAGAGAGCCACAGCTTCCTCCACGTCCTCCATGGTCAGCGTCGAGCCGGCGTCCTCCACCTCCACATCAATCCGGTAGAACACGCCCTCTGCAAATGAAGGCGTGAGGAGAGAACGGGAGGAAATAATACCTCAGTCTCAATTTGCCACAAGCTATTTCACACATAATGGAACTTTTTAAGTGCCTGTGCCACATAGCAGGAGACGAAGGCAGCGGCTGGAGCTGATGGAGTTGTGGAAAAATCCAATTTTAGAGTGTGAAATGATGGAGGAGGAAGGTGAAGGAGATCATCTGGAATCAGACCGAGGTTTCTCACACTTTTACAAGGATTTAACATGTTTGATTTACTCCTAAACCAGAATAAATGACATCTGAAATCTGAATGAAATTAAATTAATTTTTAATGTAAAAAAACAAAAACAATGATGAACTGAACTAAATAAACCATCTAAAAACTGAAACTGAACCAAATCAGATGTTAAGAGCAGATTAATGTCAACTTCAAGTACGTCATGTTTTATTGGGGTTCTCCTGCTATGCTTCACGTCGGCCTCTAGGTGTCTCTATAGTCTCTACAATTGGTAGGAGACGCCACTGCCACTCCATCTGCTCTGGTCGGAGACCCTGCCAGCTGCACACATTTGCTTCTGCGTTTCTTTCTGAGGTTTATGGAGCAGCCGGTCATTGCAAACATCCAGATTTTGATCTTTTATTTAGTGTCTGAGAGAGTAGCAGCAGCGGAGCAGGACGTCTTTGCAGAGAGGCTGGATGGACTGGACACCTCCAAGAAAAGAAAAAGTGGGAACCAAGGCAGAATAATACTATGATGAGAGCAAAGAAGGAGAAAGACAGAAGTAACCAGGGAGTTGTTGAGACGTGCTACAGTCTGACAGAAACTTCCCGTTAACACCCTAGAACTGGTCCAGAATCACAAACCAGGCACGAGCCTCAACTTCCACCCTTTATCCACCCATTCAACATGACTGACAGCTACTAACATCTACTCCTACTGAACAATTAACAACTGTAAAACCCAGCCACCTGAGGAAGGAATCAAATGATGTATTCAGTCTTAAAATCTTTTCGCTTTTATATGTATACACACACCGACAGGTGTGAAAGCATTTTCTGCTAGATCGTGGCTGCAGGGATTTGTTCAGTCATGAGAGCATTAGTGACGGCAAACACTGACATCTGGTGATAAGTCCTCACTGAGTGTGTGTACATACTTTTGGCCATATAATGTATTCTTCAAGGATATGTAACTCTTTCAAAACCTTGTTTGGTAGAGTTGAGTCTGTAAACGGACTTTAAGACTTCATACATGCTACTACGCTGCATTCTCTGCATGCTAGTTTCATCTCTGATGATTGAGTTTTTAATTCTCTACATCTACGGTTTGCCGTTGCTGCATGACATACTGTTCCCCGATGACAGTCCACACAGACATGTAAAATGAAAGCGTTGTTTACATTGGCATGGCAACGCAGGCTGAGGAGGCAGGTTCACCGTGGCCTCGTTCAGGCCGCCGCTGTCAGCCGCCGTACTGACTGATCTGAAAGGAGCTGCTGACGATGACTTTGTGGTGTGAGCAGCATCACCCGCGGCAGGCGGAGGAGATGGTTTGTCTTTGACATCGACGTCGCCAACGTGGTCCTGCTTTGGAAATGCTCCTAAAATCTGATCAGACACGTCTACGGTTGAGTTCCCAGTGCCCTGAGATGCTTCCGCACCATGTTTAGCTTTAGTACCGTTTGACTCAGAATCTTTGATTTCCGTGACAACGCTTGCATTGGACTTGAATTTTGCGTATTCGGTGTGGCTGGCACTCCCAGGGTGTTGAATCTCTTCCAGCCCAGAAATGAAGCTGTGATTTGGGGCATCGATAGAGGGGCTGGTGGGGGACGTGGATGCTGCAGGGGAGGAGGTGGTATTAAGGCCAGAAGAGTGCAGGGGGTTGGAAATAACTGGAGCGCTGGTTGGTTGAGTCAACGTTACGAAGCTGGACTGAGGTTCAGCAGGAAATGATTCAGTGTTTGGGGCCATTTCTGGATTCAGACCTCCATCAGACTGATGCTCTGTTACTGTATCGTCACTGATGGTCACTGCTGAAGGAGACATGTGCCCGTCTGCAGTGTGTATCTTTGGAACAACATCGGCGGGATCAAACAAAGCAGAGAGATGCAAAGGTTTCCCAGCAGCACTGAGCTCTTTTGAGGCCTGAGGCGACAAAACCGAACCACCGATAAACCTGGAGGCGCCTGCTGTCTGCGAGCTGTTTGCAAGCCCTGGAAAAACCTCCTCATCATCCAGCTCAGCAGAAACAAAAGCCTGAGAGAGGCCGGGTTTTAGTTTGTCATCAGGGAATGTGGAAGCCTGTAAATATTTGTCCAGGGGGGACCGAACTGTTGTGGACTGAAGGAATCCAACCATCAGCCGAGTGGGTGACGAGGAGCCAATTTCTGAATCTGTCAAGCTGCCTGATTGTGTCAGCAATGTAGATGAGCTGGGATGGAGAGGGGAGGGAGAAGGGGTGAGGAGACGCCAGAGGAGATGGGAGGTGGTAGTCCTGAGTACAGGATAGATGTGAGAAGGGTAAAGAGAGGGAGGAGAAGAGGTGAGGCTTTCTGAAACGGAAAGAAAATCTGATGAAAGGAGAGGAGGTGAGAGGGGCTCCTCAACGTTAACACTCTTTGCGTTGAGTTCCTCTCTTCCAATCGAAGCCTCGGCTGAAGTGTGCGTATGCATGAGTCGGGTGTGCCGTTCGCCGTTAGCTCGCGTCAAGTCTGAGTGGTGCGGTGTTGTATAATCCGGGCTTGAAGTGTGCTGGGGGATTGAAACACTAAGCCGTGCACTCGGGCTGAAGTGGAGCCCCGGTGTTGGTGCCGGCGCTGTGACAGATGGATTCAGCAGAGAGAGACTGAGGGGACTGAATGCATTGTCGTACATGGTGGGAATCCGTGAGTTCGTTCGGCCGTGGAAATGGGAGAAATAAGTGTCTCTGTATGAAGACGTCTCAGACGTTTCAGGGGAGGGTGAGGAGGAAGACGCTGTCATCATCGATAGGTTGTCAAGGTGAACAGAAGTAGGACTCCTGGTTAAAGGGAAACCATTAGAAGACGGCAAAGCTAAGTGTAAATCATGCTTTCTGTGAGTATCTGACTGGAGCAGAGCCAGGCTGTGTTCAGAGGCCACCAGTGGCACGAGGCCACCGACTGGACGTGACCCGTCTCTCTGTTTAGAATCTGCCAAGAACTGAGTGACTGACAGACTGGTTGGATCTGAAGAAGGCCACAAAACCTCTGACAAATTCATCTCTGAGTCTCGCACCTCCAGCTGCGAACTGGCTGCCAGGTTCTCCGCTGGTAAACCTGAAGGAGTTGAGCTAAATTTACTGAAGGATTCAACCGAACGAACTAATGTGCCCGACTGAGCATCAGGGGACTGACTGTCCATTGAGGAGGGCAAAGGTTTGGATACATTAACTGAGGGTGTCTCTGCAGAAGGTAAGAGGTATTCAGGAACTAGTGCACCAACGAATGGAGTCTGAGATTCAGTCTGGGCTTTTGAAAAGATGGGAAGTGACAACAAAGATGCTGAGTCAGCTGTCGTGGCCTCAGACATCTTTTTAAGGTTTGAGGATAGAAACAGAAATGACAACAAAGACGGCTGAAAATTTATGCTGACTACTGGGGAGGAAGAGGGGAGGGTGAGCTGCTGAGCAGGAGGAGGAGTAGGAGGAGGAGGAGGAAGGAGGGGAGTGGTGGTTTGAATCTGTGAAGTAAAACCAGTAGGGGAGACGGATGATGAAGACAGAGTGATGGCTTGAGACAGAGACGAAGGGGAGAAAGAAGAAGATGAGTGGTGAGAGATGTCAAAAGTGTTGGTAGTTGTGGAAGTTTTGGGAGAAACTGGAGAAGGAGAGGAGAAAAAGAGGGATCTGTTGGGGAGTAAATATCTGTCTGCACTTGTAGATAAATTGTTAATCAGCTGTGAGTTTAGAGATTTCTGGGCATCTTCTTTTGTTTGTGGGACTGAGGAGGAAATAATCTGCTTTGGGTAAAAATCTGAAAGGAAATCAGAGGAGTCCGGTCGAAGAGAAGGAGTCGGCTGTGTGGAGAGAAGGGATGAAAGTGAGGGAATAAGGAGGGATGGAGCTGGTTGAATCAGTGTATCTGCAGCAGACTGCTTCTGTCCACTGCTGCTGTTTGACACCGTATGAGCGACTGTCTGAGGAGAAGTTGTGACCGTTGTGACCGTTTGTGGCGTACGTCCATCGTAGAGATGTTTACCTTCTCGTTCTGGAGCGGTGACGTTGTGATCTTCAGGGCTGGCGGTGGGTTCCCTCAGGGAGTCAGCAGCATCAAACTCATACAGGCTGAAAGTGCCGCTCTCTTCCACGAACTCCGTCACATCATACACCTCAGACCCAGACAAGTAACCATCACTCGGTAGAGACCACTGGGACGCTACAGGCTTATTCTTTCTGTTGCTAAGCACTGATGAAGATGACAGCGATGTCAGTGATGCTGCCTCCACATCGTCTGTGGACTGCTCTGATCCAGGTCGTAGATCCAAGGTGATCTTTGTGGAGACCCTTGTCACGTGTCCTGACGTTGTGTGTTTTAACCCACTTGTGTGTGGAGGCCTGGTTGGGGATGGGATAGCAGGTTTTGTGATGTGAACCTCCCTACCAGGTGGAGCTCTGGTGGCAACTGGACGCCGTCCTCCACTTGGCCGCTTCCTCAGAGGAGTTGAGATGAAACCCAGTGAGGTTCTGGCGCTGCGATAGCCTGGGGCCCTAAGGACGGAGGCTAGGGGTTTGGGGTGGGTCGGCTCAGGTGGAGCTAAGAGTCTGGGAGGATGTTGATGAGAACGAGGTGTTTGGTCTGGAGGAAGAGAGGCTCTTCCAGAGGGGCCGAGAATGAAAGCAGACCTCCTCCTCCTGTTCCTGCGGACGGCTGGAGCAGTTAACCCAGAAATCTGTCTTCTGTGGTGAACAGGTGCTCCAACAGTCGGACGCTTGGACTTTGAGGATGTGAGCTGCTGAGGAGAATCTACAGCAGCAGCTTTGGTTGGAGCTTTCATCGTCGTCTCCTCTGCTGTTATTATAGTTAAAAAGCAGATAATAAATGAAGATAATCAAATGCATTTCCAAGTTTTAACCTTGTCCTTCAATCACAGCTAGTTTCAGAAAACTCGACTTTGATCAAAGCTGGTGGAGCGTGAAAGGAATACACCGAAACCAGAAGAATCACTACGACTAGACAGACTGAAGTATGGAGGAGCTACTGCAGGCGGTTCTGGTTAGATTCATCGGGTCCAACAGGAAACACATCAAGCCGCCAGTTTGTTTCAAACAGCTGTGGGGGAAATTCTGAGAATACTTGAACAAAAAAAAAATTATGCAGAAAGAATGTTGAGAAAAGGACTAATATAAAGACCTTTGTTGGACCAGTAGGTGTTTCTTACCCCAAGGGGGAGCAGCAGGAACAGCTATGTTAGCTGCTGACACTTGGTTAGTAGGTATGAACGGTGGCAGGGAAGTTGTTCCTGGAACTGTCAGTGGAGATGAAAGGGGACAGAAAAAGAAGGAGGAGAAGGAGGAGGAGGAGGAGGAGGAGGAGGAGGAAGCGAATGAACAGAATAAGATGAGCCAAAGAGGAGGAAGAGGATGTGAATGCGGCCGTGCAGGACTGTCATGGGGTTAAGTTAATGTGTTATTTTATTGAAATCAATCACTATTTGTCTACAGGTTGTTAGCAGAAACCAGAGAAAGAATCAAACACCCATTATTTATGTAACTACACAAAAAAGTGTATTATGTTTTCCTGTGTCCATGACAAAAGTTAGCTAGTTAGCTGGGGGCCAGGAAGCTAGGAAGAGTGCAAGTTGTAGCATTACATGTATTGCCCTGCTTTCAAATGGGATTTTATTTTCCTGTGTTCCTGAGAAAAGCCCATGTGAACAGCGCCCTCTTGTAGTATTCATGACATCATGATTGATGACGTCTTCAGGGGGAAATATTGATTTTCACCTACATTTACTGCAGTTAATTAGCTGCTCATTAGCTCGCTAGCTTTTCATTTCCTTAAATCTTAACAGCTCCACAAGTTTTCTGATCCTATCTGTTCCTGACAGATGAAGGAGCTTCTCACAAAGCTCATAAACTCCATTTGAAGGCAACATTATGCAGAGAAAGTAGTGAAAAGAGGCACAGCATGTTCCAGAGAGCGCTAATAATTTGGATAAATGTCAAATGACACTGATAGTGACAGATGACAGATGACTATAATTAAATGTTTGATCAACAGAAATGGAATCAAAAACTGCAAATTAACAAAAATCTGAGAATTTATTACCTTTTTCTGGCACCTATAACCTAAAATATTACAGGTAAATGTGTCACAATATGTTAAACTGTTGAAAAGTCTGGACACAGCCTCTCAGTCAATTCAGTGAGAAAATGTCTTTTGACTGGTAGTGTATAATTACCTCCAGTCCCAGCTCAAAGTTTTAATGTGATATTAACCACAAATCCAAATGTAATTGGTTCATTAAACCAAGAAAACATTCTACAATTATTTCTTCTTACAGCTTTAAATTTCTGATTAGTGTTTATACTAAAAGCTGTAGCTGCAATCCTTCCACCAAGTCAGGGAAATTAAATGCATTTAGTTCCCCCACCTTTATTACTCCTGCTGTTTGGATTCATTGCAGCTGCAGGATTAAATCCACTAAAGCAGAGCCCCATGGCCTGTGTACATGGCAGCGTTAACAGAAGTCAGACTGAGAGTGCATGCAGTCAGACCGGTGTTTTATGAAGCGGGAGTGTTGCTCTTACCATGCACTGTGGGGTTAGTAGCTGCAGGGTTAGTGGCAGCAGGTGATGAGCTGCTGGTTGTCTGTTGGGCTACAGGGGGAGTAAACAATCACAGATTACAAATTTGCTTAAAGACTCATGTTGGAGGGGAAATGTGCAACATTCTGTGACTACATGGTTCTTATCACGTCATAGAGAATAAATGTGCTTCACGTAACCTCCTGAATCAGATCGGACTGATGGATCAGGTGTAGAGGTCCGGTGGTGATGTACACCAGAACTGCTATGGGGGGGCAACTCTGAAAAAGGCTGACCACTGGCTTGATGTGTGCCTACCTTTACAGACCCGAGAGTTTAAGAGTCCAGATGACTGGCTCAGAGCACCTACGAAAGTGTTCAAGGCCTGAACCACCAGTCAGCATCAAGGAGTTCACGAAGTGGTGCAAGGAGGAACAAATCATATACTGACAGTCAGCGCTTATTAGCAACTCACAGAGCATACAAGATCTTTAAATGTCTTTTAATTTGAACGTACGGATGAGATGAAGATGAAAAAATGAGAATAGTCTTCAGTGTGACCTGAAAAGCCGCCGACAGAAGTTCGACTAGAGTCAACGGTGCAGAACACGCCGCTAAAACTAGTGCCACAGGCGCTCACTGATTACATTTGGTGTTATCTTTGTTAAAATGACTAAATGATCAGATGTTATTGTCCATTATAGCAGCAGTGTATTCAGATACCAGAGCTACCTTACCATGAGCTGTGCTGCCGGATGAAGGAACGTTAGCAGGAGAAGCAGAGGCAGCAGTGGTGGTGGCGATGGTGGGGGTGTCAGTTGGCATAGCTGATTAGCACAACAAGCAGCATGTCAGTAACACAAATCACACAAGCACACGGCGTTAATGGGACCAGCCTGCTCGGTTAAAAAGGTTTCAAAAAAAAAAATGATCAAGAAAAACTTTTAAGTGCACAAAGCTTCCCAAAAGCCTTGAGTTTGGTTAAAAGTTTTGAGTCAATGAGAAGTTCCGTAATAAAAGGCATTTGAAGCCTAAATAAAATAGAATTCAGGGGGTAAACCTCCAGTAATTGTTATTTACTTGCATGGAAAGTTTAGTTGAGGCAAACACAAAAGCAGCAAAGCAGCTAAAGCCTTACCAGAGGAGGTGGTGCTGGCTGTGCTGCTGCTGCTGCTGCTGGTGATGGTGATGGTGGTACTGATGGATGGGTTTAGAGGCATGCTAGTGGTAGGGATGGTAGATGGAGATGGGGTGATGGAAGGGAGGACTGGAGATGACAAATCAAAGGATGCAGCAGAACAAGAAGGACCACAAAACTGTTTTAATGCTGACGACTGCAGATCAGATGCACCTCAAGGTCTTTTCAGGCTTCAGACCTTGAACATGCATGAACTTTAACAACGTGTTATCGATCAAACCCTAGAGCTTCATATTTGAAGTCTGAATGGAGAACTTAACTGCCCATTGTTAGAACAAAATGTTCCTATTACTGTTGACTTTCATAAATTCCTGGGAATATTCCTGCTCCACTAAGACCGTTCACAACCACACAAAGGTTAATTAACTAATAAAAAGGTTTGATGAAGTCATTCTTTAAAGGCAGCAGTGATAGATAATATTTATCTATGCTCAGCCCTCCTGAGTCAAACAAATTCATCTGGACCAGTTATTCAGAGCAGAATAAGCTGAGATAGACGAGCAGAAAGAGAAGGAACTAATTCATAATGAAGGTGTTACTCTGAAGGCGCCTGAAAACTAAAACAGCTCCGAGCAACTTCTGATGGGTTCTTAAAAAGGTCAAACACAGCACCTTCAGAGGGTGGTGACTTTTACTAGGGAAAGTGTTTTTCTGATAGAAGTCAGCAACAAAAACCATGAAAACCATCTAAGTGAGCAAAATAAACGAGCATTTAGAAAAGGTAATGAAGAAGGTGGAGAAACTACAGGAAGAGGAGTGAAAAAGAGGCTGATCCAAAAAACAAAAGTCCCACTGGAGGGAACGTGGATGGAGAGTAGGTGAAATCCTGTGGAAATGAGGCATGAGAAGCTACAGATGGAAAGCAAGAAGATATATTATCAGGGGGACAAGGGCGAGGGTCGCTTACCGTGGGTGCTGGCAGTATTAGCATGGGTGGTGTTAGTGGAGTCAGTGGATGAGGTGGAAGCAGCTGGTGGAAGTGACAAGGCGATGAGACACAGAGAGAGAGAAAGATGCAGAGAGTGATGAATGGTTGCGATGCTTGCAAGTCAACGAATGTCTAGAACGAGGAAGGAGCCTATGGTGGAAACGCTGTGGGTCAAGTATCAGACCCGGATTCATCTCTAAAGACAGACTCAGACCGCAGACTTAGATATGAGCTGGAGCTGAGCAACAACCACTTTTTCAAGACAATGAACATCATTTTAATTTCATTTCCTCAAATAGAAGACAAAAAAAAAAAAAAAACAAGTCTAGAAGGATGAAGGGGTGAGGATGCCTCCTGGGCCTCCCCCCTCCCTCTGGGTTTACCCTTTGCTTGGCCAGCTGGGATTAGACCCCGGCGGGACTATATATATCAGGACTGGCCTGGGAACGCTGGATTCCGGAGTTCTCTACTCACACTCTCGGATAAGCAATGTCGACATCATTCACAATGTACAACAGTGTGTTAGGACGCCTCCAGGGTTCAGGTCTAATCTGAGTCTTTGTCTCTAAAATAAATTAGAATTTAACGAGATGTGAGAGTCTTTCCATCTGGTTCCTAAATCTGGATCATGTCTCCAAGTCTCCAACCATGTGTTCCTGGTTCTGGTCCAGTGGTAGGTAGAGATCCATCAGAGACAGCAGCTGATATAATATTCTACTGACCACATGGTGGCGCTGCTGCTCATTTACACACAGACTGAGATCAGATCTCAGCGCTGGCTGGGGACGCATATAGAGACACGTTTTAATTAATACCAGGAGTGAACACAGGAATTTAAAGACAGATGAGATAAACTGACCAGGACCCATGTTAGTGGCAGGTCTGAACTGGGCCTGTCTCCTGCTGAGACAAAGGCAGTCACCCACACAAAACGTGTCTTCAGTTCTGAGCGGGGCGTGAACACACGGAGCGCCATGAATGGAGGAAAAAGTCGACTGCCAAGTACAACATACATGAGTGTGCAAATTTGCAGGCAGGAGAGCAGCACTAAAGACCAACTGATTCCACATTAGGACATGGAAACAGAAATCCAGCACAAGCTTCAGGTCCCGTGCTTCACATAACCGACTCTATCTTCATTTATGAATTATTTGTTTAGTTGAGCCCCAACTTGGTTAGATCTGGAAGACCTTGATGACTGAGGTAAAATAAGCCCTTTCACAGTTTAAACACAGCGACAGACTGTCACTTCCTGCCTCGTCTTAGGTGGGAGATCTTAAACGCAATCATTTGCATGAACTGATTTTTCCTGCATGTTTCCACCTGAACACAAGCCTTTTCTCTGGTCATTGAGCTCCTGCCAGCTCCATGCGTGCTCCTCTCCAGCCGGCACTGCTGTCCACTGAGCAGTCCAGCCGCAGGATTAAACGTTTTACCACATCAGTGCTCTCCCATGGCCCTACTGACCCGCATGGGCCATCGCAGTCCTTTATGTTCTGCAACACAAGCTGCAAGTTTAATTGGCTCTGCACTTTTTTGTCTCATGAGTACAATCCCACAAAAACTGACCTTTAGAAAAATGTCCCTCTGAGGAGCCGGTAGCTGCACATAGTGTGAGAACTGACATTTCAGGGGTGGAGCTGGGTCACGTTATCAGCTGGCCCTCAGCTACTGTTCGTCTTCACTGAGGCCAACTGGTCAGCCACGAGTCATGTGACCTGCTGGACAGAAGCTGATTGGCCGAAGTCCGTTTTTTCCTCAGGCTACGATTTGCGCATTGACAGAATTCCAGTTGGAAATGAGCAGCACCTCGGTGTAGCTCAGCCTCTGTGGGTCCTGCATTCACCTCCCCAGACTCACTCGGGTCATTTAAGGAAAGTGTCATTAACAGAGAAGCCTAAGGAGATTCTGGTCCACATTATTCTGATGAGAGCGAGAGACACGGAGTGAATACTTATTGGATTTTTACACTTTCTCAGACAACTGAACCGAGAAAGTGTAACAGCCGTATAGAGTATCATGTCATCAGATTAACTCCGATCACTATACGGGAGACCGTGTGCCATTCTTAGACTGTTGCATCAGATAATATATATGTATATAAATATATATAAAAGAGTTGCTTCTTAACTAAAACCCTTTACCCACGTAACATGCATCCATGCCTCCCTAAAATGAACACAGCATCAGAGCTTAGTGGTTTCACGCCCTCGCACATATATTTATAAGTTTATTTGCAGTTTAAGTCATTTAATTAAACATTCAAGTTGAGGATTAGTTTAATAGACTGAACTACAATTTGTTTTGTTTGGGAACCGGTTTATTGGGACATCTGACTCTACACGATATTCTAGCACATTACATTGTTTTTCTCTTTTAAGTTTAAATAAATCACACTAATAAGTTTTTCTTCCGTCAGGAGTTTCCATCTTTCCAAAACATGTTGGGAATAGTGTTTTAAAAGTAAGCGGTTGTCCTGTATCTCGATTCCCCTTTGTGTTTGTGTTGGGATGAGTCTGTGCACTTCCTGGTCATTTTTGAGTTTGGTTTACATAAAGAGTGATGAACGCTAAACCAGTAAATGTACCTTTGGTCCTTTATTCCATGAAACCAGAAGGAGAAGGAAAACCAGTGGTTTATTAGATTCATATGAAACTAGATGTTTTTGTATGTGAAGAAGAAGACAGAGACCAGAGACCTGGACCAGTGTCCACCTCAGAGGAGAATACGTCCTGTACCAAAGAGACCTGGACCAGTGTTCATCTCAGAGGAGTCTTTCACTTTCATGATTAGCTTTAGACTACAGAATAAAAGAAAGTTTTCTATCTTTATTTCCTTTTTACTAAATTAAAACAAAGTCAAATAACAGTTGTTTTTCTAGTTTTTCGCTTCTGCTTTTAAAAGCAAACTTGAAATACCGAAGGAATGTCAGCCTACATCAATTAGTTGAGTTGCAATATTGCTCCGTTTCAGCCTCAGTTTTTACTCTACTTCTGTTTCATTCTTTTCTTTTAGGGGCCCAGTTTATCTCTGGACTTTGTGGATTATTTAGTAGTATGGGAAAAATAAAAGCCATTCATTTGAAAAGTAAACTAGTGCCTGTTTGTCTTTGACTGTTTGGTCCCTGACAGTGGAAATGTTTCAGCTAACAGATATGGAACTGTAGTGACTGGAGAGACACATTTCCAGTCAGTTAATAATGAAGTCCACAGAACATGTGATAAATAATTCAAAACGCTCACACCAGGTACTGACAGCCTAAGGTGACCTCAGAGGGCGTCTTTTGTAGAACAAACCAACGCTGATCAATTTCCATTCTCAGCAGAGCACTTTTCCTTCTTTGTCTTAATCGTTCTATCTTACTTTCTCCATTTTCCTGATATCCTATATCCTATCCATCCTATATTTTCCCATTTCCATTTTGTCTTCCCACTGTCATATCTCTCATCTTAATTCCTGTCAGTTTAATCCTCAGTCTCTCTTGCCCTTTTCCTTCTCTGATCGAGTCCTTCCATCTTTTTACTAGTTCTCGGCAGTTTGACAGTATTTGGGGAGTTCAAAGGCGAGAATATGTTCAGGGCTTTTGGGAACACAGAGGATCCAAAGCCAAAGCCAAGCCTGGTCGGGGTTACAGAGTTTCTCCTGACATGATGTCCAGAATCCATTTTGGGGGTTAGGCAGCTTTAGGGGAGTTCAGAGAACCGGGGACTTTGAAGATTTCTCAAGATCGGAGACTGACAGCGAAAAGCATCGTTCTGTGAAGCTGAATGAGATGTGAAAAGATCTGATGCAGCCAAGGTTGAGAGTTTGATTCCCACTGGGTTTATCGGTGTTAAATATATATGTGGTCATGGAGAAAAGGCTCGGTTACATACATCGTTCTTGGCAGCAGCTCAGTTATTCCATCTCCTGTGTAGCTCAGTGGATAATTCATGGTGTAAACTCTGGCAGGGTTCAAACGCAGCACAATGCACATGACAGAAACGCACAAACTTCATATCTCATCTATGGAGACATCAGCATGGTTCATGAACACTGGTAAACAAGTGAGCTGAAATGTTTCCTCTGAACAATCTGTCATCTGTTTTCTTATCAATTTCATCCTCACACATTTCTGCTGACTTTAGTTCCTTACACAACAGTGCCAGGAACAAAGGGATATTTCAAGACAGAGTGCAGGACTGACGGCACCGCCAGTGAATTATAAACATAAGCAGTGGGTTTCTGCCAGCTTCCCGTTCCCAGTGAATACTGATGTGGTGATTTTCAGATTAAAATACATTCAGTTACATCAGGGTAATGCTGCGCACCATTAGTCTGAAAATATTTGCTGGGGTTCAGTTATTGTGATGATTAATAGTCCGACTCAAAGCATCATTAGCCATTAGCAATATAATCCACTGCAAGAAAGTGATCTGCAGCAATGGTCCATGTTGGGAACAAAGGAGTTCAGAGGTGTGTTGTCTACTTCATCATATATGCGTAACAAATATAAAACAACATTTTTCTTCTTGTGTTTTCTTGTGTTATGTCGATTCATCATTTCACCCTCACTTAGCTCGTTACTGAAGTCTGGTTGCAGCCTGGGTTGTTGATGCTCATTACCAGTTAGGTCTTCATGATGTCAGAGACATGAAATAAACTCGTAGCCAGGTTTGAATGTAACACTTACAATAAGTCACGCGTCATTCCCAAGGCTGAGTTTTAGAGTCTAATCGCCTCTCAACCTTCAAACCAAACCAGCAGAGTTTTCTTCATCATTTTCAAAAAGGGTAAATCTAATTTGTTGCAGGAGGTGAAATAAGAATGAAACCTTTCCCCCGGACGCTAAGTCTGTACAACAAACAGAGGAAGCAAATACAGGGAGGTGCGTCTATTTTCAGAGACAAGGCGTTCACAGTGGAGGCGTGTTGACTTTTCCTACCTGGGCAGCCCGTCCCAGGTGGGTCACAGGTGGTAGTGAGTGGTGTGTTGCTTGGTGGGGAGACGCCTGTTGCAGGAGACAGAAAGGTTCATGAGTTCAAATGACTGTAGTAACATTAGTGAATGGATCAGTGCTAAATGCTGGTAGAGGGAGGATGTGGAAAAAGGAAAAAGAAGTCATCAGACTGATCAAGATTCAGCCCGATGACGACTTTTTTTTTAGGAAAAGACTCAGAAATCTTAAACAAAAGATATTACATTACGACTTTAAAGATAAAATCCCACTGTCACATTCTCCTAATGGTCACTTGGGAACAAAACAGTTGGTTCGACACCATTACTTAGACAGTTTCCTCATTTCCTTGGTCACCCAGTAACCAGCCAGTAGCCTAGAGATGTCGATGCAGCCATTTTAATAACGGATGTATCTGTTAGTCTTTCTTTTGTTCCATTTTTTGAATTTGGATTTTTTTGCTATGAGTTTCAGTTCAGTTTCAGCCATGGACTTTTACTCATGTATGTTCCTCCTGCTTCCCTCTGAAAACATTCTTGTATCGTTGTCTTTCCATAGGTTCTTTCCTTTGTGTTTGGCCACCTGTGTGATTGTTTGCGCCGCCCTCATTGGTCTCAAACTGCGTCTCGCTGATCCATCAGCCCTCGTGTATATTTATAGCCGTCTTTTCCCTTGTCTTTTGTCCAGTCATCTGTTCAGATACCTGCCTGTCATCCAGCTCCTCCTGGAATAAGCCCACACTTTCTCCAGATCAGATACATGAAGATATATAACTCTGATTTGTGCTGAGCCCAGCTCACCCTGAGACAAAAGAGCAGCAGCGTTTCAGTGTTTCTACCTCTGCCGAGCCCTTGACTTTAAGCTGAGGCTTGGAACATCGATCAACTAATAAACTGAAAGAGATGCCTTCTATCTCAGCACCAACAGCTGCATCAGTTGGTCAATCCAAACCTGAGCGAACGAAAATCTACCAAACCTCAACCTCTCGTTCGTAAGTCCTGCCTTCCCTGACTGTGGTTCTACCTACCTGCTGCACTGCAGACTGTCATTCATTTACCTGGGCTTACCTTTTTCCTTGATAAATTTCTGTTTTGGATTACTTGTGTTGTTGGACTCTAGTTTTTTTGAACGTCTTTTTGTAACCTTTTCAGTTTCATTAAAGTCTTGCATTTGGATCCGTCCATTTCTTGGTACATTGTGATAGGGTCAGTAATTCAAAGTTGACTCCAAGTGCATTTACATGGAAACACAAACAATCAATTAAAGTGTCGTTGAGATGTAAAACAAGCTTGATATTTATACTTGAGTTCTGATCAAAGCTGTAGCCCCTCCCAGGATACACTGGATACGTGGTTGGAAGAGCCCTGGATATCCTTTCAGTCTAGTAACACAATCATCTTTTTCTCAAAACGCTGCGGCTTGAACAACAAAAGTTTCCCACACTCTCATAGATTTTCAATCAATCAGATACTGTGGTTCATGGCGAGACACAGATTGGCTGCTCGCAGAAATCAAACCACAGAAGTTTTATTTCAGGGACAGTCTGTCTAACCAACCGTGTGCTTACAGCAGCCAAAAATCAAGCGCTCCTCGAGTACTTTGGCCGATTGAAATGTAATCCCGAGGCCGGCTCCGGCCCACACACACACTGAATATTCAGAGCCCTCGGAGGGAGTGGGAGGACGGGCCGCCAGAGAGAGCAGAGACTTTGTTGGAGAGGAATGTGTTTGAGATGTCAGCAAATCATCGCAGGCATCGCAGTGAAAGGGAAAGCTGGAATTTGGTAATCGTGGCTGAAAAGAGGCGCGGAGGGCTAAGGATTGTGCCCAGTCATGATCGACCCCTCTCTCTTGTCCTTCATCCTCCTTTTTTCTCCTGTTACTTTTTACGCTTCACTTCATCATCTCTTATTATTTCGTCATAGTTTCCTCATTCCACATTTTCATCACTTTCTGCCACTTCTCATCCTCTTGTCCTCGCCTCCTCCTCATCTCGTCCTTAAATCGCTCACTTGATACTTTCTCTTTTCTTCCTGTTTTTTTTCTCTTCACTATTTAAGTCCAACAATGAGAAGACAAACACTTGATCTTTCTTTTTCATACTAGTACAGAGGTGACCAACATAAATCTACTCTGATATTTTACACTACAATTTTCATTCAGCTCGACAGCTTGATGAAAAGCTTGGTGTGGACTGGCTGGATTGGAAGATTGGCTAGAACTTTGGAAGAGCTGGAACTGAGAAGGTCCAAAAGACCTTCAGCGTTGGAGCAAAATCTTTGTGTCTTCACCAAAAGCCCGTGACCTTAGTTGAGGGCTAGAACATACAGTAGATCACCTGGAAGTGATGCCTTCCAGCTCAGCTCTAACAGCTGCTTCACTGCTGACGCTGCATCAAACTGTCAGTCTCAACCTGGAGGAACAAACCTACCTAGAACCGTGACCTTTGTTTAATCCCGGCTGCTCAGCCAAAAACCACCCCAGTGCATGATGAAGGGTTCTGTCTGGAGAAACTGAAGCTTGGTTTAGGGAACTCCCATTTTAGGTTCAACAGCTGTGGAGAAACAGATACTTTCCCTGAAATCACTGCAGCTCAGAACAGAGAGAAGACGTTGGAGTAGGTGGTTTGTAGGAGAATAAACAAAGTCTCTGTGCTTGTTGGACAGCTGAGCCACGCAAACCAGGAAACTCATCTGGGACCAATCATAGCCGTGACAGTGTGTGCAACCATGTTGCAGAGTTACATTTCTAGGGAGGTGCATGTCAGGTTATGGCGCAGGGTCTGGAGTTAGTAGAAAGACACACAACTATCAATCAGGCTAAACACAACTAATCAAGACAAGAAGGCAACACTAGGGTCCACAGACTGCTGCTGACGTCTCCAGACTGGACCAGACCTTCTCCCTACGCCTCAACCTCCTCCTCCCCTCAATGAACTATTGACAGTGAACACAGCCTGGAGCTGAGCTGCAGGTCTGCCGAGTCCTCGATGAGCTGGAATCACCACTGATGTGAAGATAAGGTGGGAGACGTACGGAGAGAAGCACATTTGATTCTGAATTGAAAAGATCTGACACTGATTCATAACATCTTTAGAAATGTTGCAGCAGTCTCACAAGACAACAAGACTAGTCAGTGAGAGACGATGAGAGCACCGTCAGGACCGAAAGCTGATTGGCTTTACAAAGTATGACAATAGAGAGGAGCTGCACAAAAGCAAAGACACATGAGAGATGAGACACTAGAGGGAGAAGATGGAGGAGACACCAGAAAAGCCTCTGGAACCAGCGAGGAGCTTCAAGCGAGTTTTAGCTTGAAGTTATTATTTTTTTCCCCAAAATGAAATATCTTAAAGTGAAATGATATTGAATTGATTCAGAAAATCACTGTCGTTGTTTTGAATGCACATGCACATTAACAACAATCCCGAGTGATGCTGTGTCAAAACTAAAATCTAAAAATCACCTTTCAGGGTAAATAAAAGTGTGCGTGCCTCCTGTGCATGTCTTTGCCAGGGCGTTGCTGCAGCGACAGTAGCTCATTAACCGTAATTAATGCAATGACTCAGCAGTAGGACCATAAGTCACGGCCACTGGAGAGAAAACACATTGATTATCCACAGCGTGAGAAGCCGCCGGCGTGCATTTAGGCTTTGTGAATGCGGTTACTGTAATATTCTGCAGCATTCTTACATAAACTAACAGTTGACACTTGCAATAACACTGCGGCATGTTAACCAATATTCAGTTCATTATAGCTTTTCCATTTTCTGGGATTAACACTGAGTGCCTGGCTGGAATTTACTGGGGAAAAACATCTCAGAGCTGGCAATGATTTGTGTTCTCTGTTTGTGGTCTGGCGAGGTCGTGGATGAATTCATGCTGCCCTGTGGCGAATGTGACCACTAATAGTGGTACGGAGCCATGTTTCTGTTTTGGCCCTCATGAATAGAAACAGAAATTAGTTTTTGTTTGTTTACTACTTAAAAACAAGTAAATCTCCACAGGGCACATTTAGAGCAGAGAAATCTCTCCTTTCATTATCTAACAAAACCACTTCCTGAATCAGAACATTAGTGCTTCTGTGTTTGTGTCAATTTTCCCCTCTGGCTTCAATAAGAGATGAAAGACGACCTGCAGTGCACACACACTTGGCAACCTTGCATTGACACGTACAGAAGCACAGCGCACAGTTCACCTAAGGAGCAGTATATGTATGAGCACAGGCACACAGCTGGCGATGGCCTCCGTCGACAGCAGCCTCATTAGAGACCAAAGACGGTCATAAAAACAGCTTCAGGTGGTCCAGAGGTCTTTGGTAGCCTCATAAAAAAAGGAAACATTTTCAAGGTAAACAAAATCCAACACACCTCTCTGAGGAGCACAAGAGCCTGGAGGCTGTATATATTAGGGCAAGACAATCAAATCTTTAATCGCAATTCAGTGCATGACTTGTAAAATTAAGGCATAACCACCTAACTAACCGCCTGTTTTTTTTTCTTTAAATATCTGTTTTAAATGTACCTGGAGCTGATACTCTTTGCAGTACAGCTGCTCAGTTTATGACTTAGTTCATATCTACATTGAGAACCAGCAGACAGGACCGAGATAAACTTGCTGCTCATTTGTTTTCAGGCTACAATTCATTAAGACCACTTCAGGTTCCTGGTGTTTATCAGTCTGTGTTCAGCCCTGATACCTGTCATGTGCTCGTTTCCTGCTCTTTTTATTGGAGCACCAGGAGCTAAATTAGGTGGACAGTGTGGTTTAGACACTAGAGGGCGTGTTACTGCCCTCCGTAGGGAACAATTCTTTATTACATGCATGCTTCAGATTCCACTCGCATGAGAATTTATGAAAATTTGCATAATTTGCTCATTGTGATATTAACGCATGGTTTCCATGGTCTCCAGTTCTTCTTCTGATAACCGGAATGAAGCTCTTGATGGATGAGGAGTGGAGGATGAGGTGGTGGTAACTTTTACTGATCATCTCCTAATAAACCAGCATCAGACAAGGAGTTTCCAGGAGCGACGGAAACATGGAGCTAGATAGGAAAACAACCATGGACATACTTCACCACCTCCTCCTCCTCCTCCTTTTTCCTCAGTTCTATTTCCAGTAGATGTGATGCTCCTCTACAGTGATTTTATGCATCTGACCACGTCATTCAATTCGGTCTCCATGGTAACAGCTCATCTCTGATCGGGATGGAAACGTATTGACATATGTAGGACGTACGAAACGACAGAAACAATAGTTGGTGAAATGAAATGAAGCCTCCTTCATGAGCACAAAGTGGAAGAAGTGGAGCAGCGTAACGTTCCTAGAAGAGGATTTACTGCAGCGCTGATGTTGGTTTTAGCTGGTTCTAGTTCAGAAAAGGCCCTTTTTTAAAATGCGTCTCCAGGTCTTTGGCCAAGCAGCACATGAGAACACGACTGTACTCTATTAAACACAGAAATGGAAGCAGACCTCAAAGCCATGAGAGAGGAAAACAATAGTGAGGCGGCCAGCAGCAGCAGCAGCTATAAAAGCTCCGTTATAGAAGGACGGAAAATGTCGGTGTTTGTGGCTCTTGTTGCTGTAAAATTGCCCGTCAAAACATGGCAGTGGTGAGATGGGGCCGTACCTGTCGGCTCTGATCTAATCCTTCCTGGAGTCCCCAACTGGTTGTTGTTGGTTTCGAGCTGGCTACAACAACAGTCCCTGATTATGTAATGTGTTAAATAAATGTGACCTAGAAAACAGATGGATGAGGCTAAAACCTCCAACACCAAAGATTCATATCACGACCTCCTGAGTCCTGTGCTCCACCCACACAACAATAAAAACACTCGCAAAAAATCTGCTTTACACGATTAGACGCCCGTCACCTGCCCCCTGGTGGATGTATCCACGCTCTGCAGTCACCAACTTTTGGCAGCTGATTCCAAAATGGCCACCTTCATGGAAAATGTTTGCAAATTTTGAAAAAGGTGAGAATAATGTATATTAACTGATATTTCAATATGAATATTTACTGTGTTGAAGTGACCTTTAATTTCTTCACACATGAGAAAAACAATGTGAAAACGTTCTGGGTTAAATATGATACAGCAGGAATTTACGCCCGACACAGTGTCACCTTCTCTCATTTAATTTAACTGATTATTCAAAAGATTCAAGTGTCATCTTTGAATATGGATTCATTCGTTCCTTATTACTAGATTTTTTATATATATATATTATATATATTGTCTTTCCTCATCTTCAATTTTCACTTTCATTTCACAATTAAATGACACAATAATCCATAGAATATATATCTACCAATTCAGAGAAGGAATTCAGAGAGAATTGTGGAAAATAGTCTCAGATATGATACAAAGCAAAGGTCCTCAGGGCTTATGGATTTCCAACATAACTGCATTGGCAGTTATTTCATATGTAGGGCTTCAGAGGGTTAAAAGTGACAAACTGAGAAAATAATAAAAATGAATCAACTTGATTTGAGTGTTCACTAAGACTCTGGACCTCCTGAGTTAAAGCCTCCTGCCGTCGTCGTCCTGGATCATTTCCACTATCTCACCTGGATCAAACTGTTTTCTTTGCACAAGATGAAACCTGGAGACAGTAGTTTGAGTCTTGAGGAGTCAGAACCAGGTTCAAACTCATCCTCTGTTTGTTTGTCTCCTGTTTCCCTCCAGGAACCAGCGAAGCTCCTGTCGTCTTATTTATTCTGTGGTTTATTTACTGCACAGGCAACATTCATTCTTCTATTCATCAAACGATAAAACGGTGCTGGTGAAACTGTTCCAGCGATGGAGGTTGATGAGCTTTTAAATGTTTAATTTATCCAGCTGAAATACTCTGTTAATCACAGTACTTAGTTCACTATAATGAAAACGAGGAACCAGAGAATCACTTATCAGTTTTCAGGATTCGTATTCAAACCATTTCTGCTTCATTTGCTTCACTTCCTTCTTAAATGTGACTAGTGATGAAATCCTCAAATAGATTTCATATCCAAAAATGATAAAACACTCACAGATCAGTCTCTTCAGTCCGCAACAAAACAACTAAATAAGCTCCTCTTCTACAAGCCTCTGCTGTAAAACAGTCCTTTGGTTAAGAACGGTGCCTCACATATAATGGACATTCTTTTAGATACGACATGTTGCTACTTTTACTTTAATATTTTACGGTTTGCACCATCTTCTCATTTAGTAAGAAATTAACGACACCACATCCCCACATGGAGCCTCTGATTGGTCCAGCCGATCTTTACGAGATCCCAACAGACTGAAACTCACCAGAATTATGAATAAGTTCATAAAACTGTGATGCAAAAGATTTGTGAATGACTGGAACATGACTGAAGGCTTCCATTTCATTTCACAGCCATGTCAGTTCGTTTTCTTTTTGGATTCACTCATTTTATCATTCTTGGTGTATATAGAATGATTTTATTATTATTTTGTTATATATTATATTAGATGAATCTGTCTTTAGTTGTTATTTCATAAGGAAATGGAAGGTTTCATTAATCATTTTGTTTTTCTGTTTTTGACATTTTTGTTCTCTGAGCTGCTGTAACAGTCGCCACCACCGAGCGCCCTGCACACAATAAGTACACAACTACTCCTAAATGTCCATTTCTGGCCAAGAGTTCCCCTCTAACATGGCTGCCAGAGGGTATTTTCAACCATCTAATATTGATGTAACTAAACCACAGTGTAACACGACGGCTTTTACACTGAATCACACAGAAGAAACACTTTGCTTTAACGTTTTTCTTGTTTTTTACCTTAAACAAATGTATGATTGAATTTTCCCCTTCACGCATCAAAGCTGTTAGCAAAAGCAAAACTGATTCACACTTTCTCTAGTTGGTTAGCAGGGAACAGGTACATTAGCAGGGTGTTAGCAGCACTCACCACTAGTTGGCGCAGCAGTAGTTAAGTGAATGCAATGAGGGTAGCAGACTGTGAAGAGAAGGACAGATTAGTGGAAGTCAGTCAAACAACAAACAAACCAAAAAACAAAACTTGCAATTTTAGAAAAAGTTAATCAGACACGACGACAGATAAACAAGCGACATGTCAAACAGTCAATTAGCTGAAGGGCCAGGAATTAGACAGAGACGTCAGCAGTTTCCACATTTCATGACTTTTGATAAACTCTTAAAGTGCTGTGAAAACCAGACTGGCAGCAGAGGATCCGCTCATGCGCTGGTCTCTAACGCCGGCCTCTCGTTCGCAGCAGATTTCACGTGGAGATAGAAAAGCTGAACTTGCCGAGCTTAGTGCAGAATCATGCATTTCTTCAAAACCGCTCCAAGTCTCGGAGGCATGCAAGCATGCACGCACACACAGACACACAAAGTGGGCAGAGTGTTGGCAGGGTTTTCACTGAAACCGCTGTGGCTAACCTCCTGCGGCTACACGCTCATTTACAGCGCTTTAACTCAAAGCTGCTCCTCTGAGGACACACTGAGGTTCGGGCCAGAGTGTATTTGTGTGCGTGCGTGTGTGTGTGCCTAATGCATTTAGATGCTACTCTACTAATAAATACTATAAAAAATCTTTAATAAACAAGCGATTTATGTGCAGATTACGTCTTCTTGGTGCCATACAGTAGCAGATGTTTGTGTGCAGCAGCTCTCAGTGCATCTCACCGGCCAACTGGGTTTATAGAACGGAGTAGGAGTCGGTGGCTGGACTTGATTAACTTACCGGCAGCAGTCTGAACGTACCAGATTTTAGCTGAAGTCTGGTTGTAATTTTCCACCCTGAGAGCAAACAGACTGAAACGCTGAGCTGCTGCATGATAAAATACAGGCTGTGTATTGTATATGAGTGTGTGAACGTGGGATATTTAACCAGAAAATGTTTCTGTTTCTAAGTTCTTGCTGGTGTCTCTGTTCTTTCTGTGGCTCTGAGCTAAATGTCCTGTACACGTATATGTGCGCTGGAGCTGTGAACAGATATTTAATCACGATTAATTGCATGATTCATGTAGTCACTGCAAATGAATCATGCCTTTTTGTTGACTCGTTAAAAGGAAGGATATTTCTTGTTCCTCTTGTGAACATTGGCTGCTTTATGCAAATGTATGTTGTTACTATAAACATGATATTTCATTGGGAATAAACTCAATGTCAGAGTGATGAAACATGCAGATTCTTTGCTGTATTCGACCGATACAATTACTAACTCACTTAACACTTGAAGAACTGTTAAAGTTCCCAAACTAATTATCCTCCGTGGTTCCCCTGCATCCTCATCGTGTGTCGCTGCTCTGAGGTCAGATTTTCTTGTACTCACTGCAGCTGAGACTGGTGTCGGTCTGGGCCAGTGTGGACGGGATGCTCCAGTGACTGTTGTCCCAGTCGATGACGTTCCCCACCTTGTCACAGGTCAAGGTTTCGAGCTGATCCGGCGTCATTTCGTAATTCCACAGCCGGAGGTTGTACATGTTCCCGACGAAGCTGTCCTCACCTGAACACAATGAATCATGTGCACAGTCTGTTAATAGATCTGTTCTGGGGGAAATCTGTCTCTGCGTCCGTTGATTTGGTTCAGCCATTCAAGTGCCAATCAAAATGAATTTGAATAACTCTTGTGATCTTCCAATCATCTGCCACTATCAGGTCAACTAAAGTATCCAATACTTCATTTGATGACCATATTACCAGATGTTTGCAGATTAAAGATGCGTTTATACCACATTTGGTACAACACACTTTCAATGAGAAATTTCAAGCTGACATCCGGTACTTGCTGCTACGTATCGGACGAGATGCTTGACATGAAAGTTGAGCTGCCTGCAACTTTTTGGGTCATATTTACACTCAACAAACAAGTGACTTGTACCTTTTGTCCCTCATAGTGTGGAAGAAGCTGCTAGCTAGCGCAGTTTTCCCCACGGATCACTAAAGTCCTCCCTTCACTGACAGCCTGTCTTTAACGGTGACAGCTGGAGGTAAATTCTTAATGTATGACTTGTCTTTCTGGAAGCAGAAAATCTTCCAAACCAAAAGATGAAACACTCTGTCTCCAACACTCTGACAACACATGGGTTTGATGTGTTGTCTCAATTACTGAGACTCCTACAGCAACTCGACGACAATGCTGCAGGCAACGCAGGCAAGTTGTAGCTTCTGTTGCTCTAAACTACGAGCATCAACATTACAAAACAGCCGAGCACAGATAGCCTAGTTGTTGTTGTGTCTAAGTCAGTGGTGTTCAAGTACTTGGCTCTAATGTTTTCACTGAGCTTGACTCTGTCATTAGAACCAGCTCATGTTGAAGCATCAAGCTTGTCACACGGCTAGTGTCGGTTTGTAGCTTCATATCACCGGTCTGCATTGAAAATAACTTGTTTTCATGAGTTGTGTGTTATTAACATGTTAAAAAACTCAAGAATGATTCATTTAACTTTTCAAACTCAACCTTTTAACCTGGAAAAGACCAAAACAGCTCTTAGCTCCCAGCTGAGAAACTGCATCGCACATCAATGATTTAAAACGTAGAAAAAACGTACCTCCCAACTGGAAGACTCCACCAGCAGGAACGGAGTGCCCACTAGAGGAGGAGCAGGTCTGAGCCCTGTATCTCCCGTTGAAATAAAAGGACACTAGTCCGTTTGATGACGTCCAGAGGACGCAGAAAGGCTTCATGGAGGAAGTGATGTCACTGGAACTGATGACAGAGCTGACGGAGCACTGCACGGTGTCAATTATTATCTTCATCCCGGTCGAATCGGAGCCTAAACGCAGGCCCACGTTGTTGCTGTTGTTGCTGTCGTAGTAGGTGAATAACCATTCTGTCTGCTCGGGTACAACGAGAACTTAATGAGCCGAAGGCAAAACACCACAAGAAGACGTCCCATCAATGAATTAAATCTAGGAATTTATGTTTTTAAACACTGATGGTGGAGTTTTTTTATTTTTATTTTTATGAATGTGCTGGACATAAGAGTAATGTCATATGCAAAATCCAGTCCCATTCATATACATGTGACACTTTTGGATCAGACACAAAATTTAAAACTTAAACTTAAAGAATTCTGAATCCCCTCCATTAAGTTGTGAGTTGTATATACTAAATATATTTGTATATATGGATAAATGAAATAAACCAGAACCTGTTTCTGGCTGCTGCGCTCCACCTCAAAGCACAGAGTGAACTCGCTGAGCGACGGTATGGAAACGGAGTTGGAGACCTCGGTGATCTGGCCGTTACCGTTCTTCACTCTGACCTTCTGGTTCCTCAGCGCCACGGCAACTAGGACGGAGACATGGACGAAGAGCAGAGGGGAAGAGGTGACAGGAAGGAAAGGAGGAAGGAAGAAAGAAAATGATGCAAGAGAAGACGGAACAAATGTATTGGCCAAAAATATGGAAAGGAAGAATGTTAAGCAGGAACAGAGAAAAAATGGAAGGATGAAAAAGAGAAGAAATAATGATGTCGGAAATGTGGAAACATTGGAACAAAGAATAGTCAAGAAATAAGAGATGAAAACAACAGAAACAGGAAATAAAAAGAAAGATGCAAGGATGTCATGGGGATGAAGGAATGATAAAAAGAATGGAAAGAGGAGTGAAAACACAAATATTACAAGACTGAAACTTTTAAATCTGTTAATCATTATTTTAGCTGCTAGCAGATGAAGCTCATTGTTCAAAGTAAGGTGTGACTCACATCACCCAGACGGTTCGTATTTTTGAAACTTACATCACAAAGTTTATTTTGTTGTTTTTTTTTTTGTTTTCTTTGCTACTAACAGACCGGGTGGAAAAAAAAAATCCCACATAGTAATACACAGCAATCACAGCATGAAAGCTCAAACATAAACACAACCCCCAGACGAGTCTTTCCTTTGGCAGAATGATGCCTCAGACTCAGTGACACTGGTTCTTTCGACATCTGATGCACAAACTTCTGCTTTGAACTGAAAAGATTTTTATTTTAGAACCAACGAGTGGAAGAAACACACAAACTGGCCTCACTCACAGACTTCAGATCCTTACAAATGTCCTGCTGGGTTCCTCCTCACTAAAGCTTTGACACTCAGGGAGAGGCCTGACGTTTAAATTATAGACCTAGACACGACATCCGCTTCTCGGCTGCACCTGGAAGTTGTTTAACACCGTCCTGGATCATAAGCTTCATGTTACAATCTGTAATTTGGTCTTATTTATCTGAGTCCATGTTCGAAGGACAGGAGGAGTCACTCAGCATCATGTAAAGACTGTAAACCCCCTTGAAGCAAATTTGTGATTTACAACATAGGGTTAGAGAAATAAAACTGACTTAATTACAATACAAGCTGCAGGATATGAAGGCGAGAAGTCCTCATCGGTAAAAAATAATTCATCTATATTCACTTAGACCACTTCAGTTCCTGTGTTCACACCTAGTATCACAAAGCAGCAGCAGCATGTGGGCGCTGAAATATTGTAGAAGCTGCTGTCTTGAATGGATCTCTGCATCTACCGTTGGATCAGACCACCTCCACATGTGGACTGAGATCAGACCAGGGTTCACACTTGGACTGATCAGGATGGATATTAATTCAAGGTCTAAACAGGGCCTGAGATGTTACAGAACAGGATCAAACCAAATTTAAATGAGCTGGTAATGTCACTTCCTCATTAACAAACCTACATGTGAAGACCCCACTGTCGTCCTGAACCTACCGTGTCGGAAGCTAACACTGAACCCTCTCTTCTGCACGCTGAAGTCAGAAGTAAAGGACAGCTCCATCACGTTCCCCGTAGAGTTCAGCGTGAGCCCGTTGGCCGTCAGACCACAGAACTTAACGTCAGTGTTCCCCGTGTTCACCACCACCTTGTCGTAGATGCAGCCCTGCGCCTCCTCCAGATCAAAGTCCAGGAAGGAGAGCTGGATGATGAAGCCAGCGGGAGCCTGCATGATCCACTTGCAGGTCTGTGAATTGGGGTATTTCTGGGGGTAGCAGGGCGACGTGATTTCCCCCTGGGCCTCCGTTAGCACAAGGTAACAGTTGGTGGAGCTGCATCCCAGTACTGGAGGTGATAAATTCATCAACGTTCAGAATGTGACATCCTCCACTGAAGTTGTTAAGAACGACAGAGATTCGAGTTGACATGAGTGGACGAGACAAAAGAATACAGGCAGGGGAGCAATTACAGCAGCAATTAGAGATCAGTTTTTGAGGACAAACACAGCGGAGTCTGTATCCAAGAGACAAGGACGGGGAAGGTTTTCAAGAGGGTTACGAGGACGTTTATGACTCAGGGGGCAAACCAAAGAGGACAATACCAGAGAAGACGAGTAGTAGAAGTTTGGGAGTTATCTTAGCACACTCCAGGAATCAGATAAAAACAAAGGGACGAGACAAGAGACAAGCTCAAGGTTCAGCAGCAACAGAGAGGTATCAGTCAATCAATCTCTCAACTCAGAACCGATTGATTGGTCAAGTCCAGCATAACCACACCTAGCTCCAGCATCCATAAAGGTAAGGATTCACAAAAACACCATGCTCATGCAGAGGAATCCGTGGAAAGAAGTCACCGTTTTGAGGAAGGCAGTCAGATCTTTTAGTTTTAGAAGAGAGAAACATAAAATGTACTTGATGTCTTCTGAATAATCTTGTACAGCAGAGGTTCACGTTGCTTCATTATATTTACAGTAGTTTCCATGTTCTCTAACATGCAGCCCTGTCAAACTCAGAACCCATGAAACGTTGGTTTGTCACAAAATGCTGCTCATGATTTTTCACTTGAAACGTGAAACATGCCAGCCTTCATCATTTTGAACAACAGCTGGAAAGAGGAGCCTTCCCTCACACACACACACACACACACACACACACACACACACACACACACACACAAAATAATAACAGACAAGAGCTGAAATGGAAAGTGGAAAGAATGGTTTCCCTCTCTCGCTCTAGGCAACAATGGCCTCCGTTGATCGCAGACTCGGCTCCAGCGCAGCCAAAACCACAGCCGACGTACTGGAAACGTCACAAACACCAGCCTGTGTGTGCGTGCGCGTCTGTGTTACTCACAGAAGAAAAGCCGAGTGGAGGCACATTTTTCACTAACATCTTGCTTCATATTCATTATGTCTAGAAAGAAGCCAGTCAAGTACTTTGCTTTTCACCAACAGTGAACTAATCTTCCACAGCCCAGTCCTGGTGAGTAGGTGGTCTTAATGGGACCCAGGACTCATTGTGGGTTCACACTAACCAACGGAAGGAGGTCACATGGGTCCAGGACCACCTCCACAAAGTGGACTGACACCAGATCAGTGTTCCCACCTGGACCCTAACCTGGACACTTGATAGTAGCTGTTCCTAGTCTCCATGTCTCCCAGCTAACAGTAGCGCTTCCTGTTCACTCTTTTAAATGATGTGTGCAGACTACTGCCACCTGCTGGTATTAAGCGTTATTTCCTCTCAGGTGGTCGTTTTCTGTGTTGCATTCTATATAAAATCTGCACCTTTAATTTGCACTGAGGGGCTAAATGTTCTAAAAGCTAAGAATGTTCTACGAGTGATTTAATGGTGGCGACTGTTTCCAATTCCAATAGACGTGCAAACAAGAAGCTTCCTGTGCAGAGAGCGGAGCACACATTTTCACGCACGCACACACACACATACAAATGTATTCACAGCAAACAAGCTGCTAATCTATCGTCAAGCCCATTTCCAGTCCTTCTGAGTGTGCTCAGTGCGTCTGTGTAAGAGACTCCGCTGAACCGTTAGCTCCCATTAAAGTTGTTCAGCATGAAATTTCAGGAACATTTGGATGTAACATCAAAAAGCACTGGATTCTTTTTGTCCCCCACTAATGGAAAAGTAGAAGCAGCTTCTCCATTCGCATACCGACATCCCTCGTTTCCCAGCACACACGGACACACACACACACACACACACACACACACACACAAACCTGGGTTTCTATCTTTGCAAAGACATAATGTATTCCCTAAGCCGTAACCCTAACACTAACCCTTGCCCTAAAACCAAGTTGGCAAGGTTTATCCCTCAGAAGCTGTGTGGCCCAGAATAATGGGCCCCAAAAGGACAACGTGGCCCTACAATGTTAGCATTACACAAGAGTTTGGGCCCCACAACCCGATAAAAACTAGATCACACACACACTTGGAGTAGTGTTCCCTCTCTCTCGGGGAGTGTAGGCTTCTCTTCTCTTACCCTCCATCTTTCCTGATTCACTGATTTCATTCAGCTTGTAGAGTAAGTAGCTTTGTGTGTTTGAAAGCTACACAATTCATCCCCTCTACAAAAAGCCTGGAAGCTGCTGCGTCTCAAGTTTCTCCTGATCCTCTCATCTCCAGCGTGCCTCTGGAAGCTGTGAACCTTCAGCAGAACTGACGCTCCGATGCAGAAGCAGGAAACACGGAGAATAAATTCAATTAAAAGACGACTTTACAGATTTAGTGCTGTGCTTCACGGTATCAGACTGACAATGGAGGATCACAACTGATGCAGTGTGGACTTGATATGGACCAGATATCCCAAAATGACTTACTTAGGTTTTGGACCTCTACAGACCTCTACTCGGTCTTTATTTAATACATTTTTTCATAAAATGTAACTCTATTCTATTTTTGTAGCTGAAGTGACAGCTAACATCGGCTACAGATTCCAGCCTGTGGCAGAAATGAGCAGCAAGGCTACAAAGGTCTGCTAAGTTCACCACTTTATCCACATATTGAAACTGTTCCACCTTTTAAACTTAAACTGCTCACTTATAAGCTTCAAATCATCCCCTCTGGCAATGCTCAAGGCTTCATAGTGCACCTAAAACTCTTTAAGCACCTGGCACATTCCTGCTCAACCGTCTGAGTTAGTGATGCTACTTTTTGCTCTACAGTTTCTGTTGAGGCTGCATACGATCCGTACAGCTTTACAACTGGCTCAATGATGATAAAACCAAGGTGGCAAATAATTAAATCAGATTATTTCTACCACTTCTAACAGGTTTCAGAAATGCTCCTTCCTTGGAGCATGAGTACTTTAAAAAACATTTTACAGAGCTCAAGAAGCCTCAGAAGACCTCGAAAGGAAAACAAAACACATTTTCATTCAAGTCAAGAGTATAAAAATATAACTGCTGTAATCCTAAAGCCCGTGGGCACCACAGAGTCAAGACTCTACATCCAAAGCATCTTGGGCTTGGGAGAGATTTAATGCCTTCCTGTTTGGCTGCTCTGTGCTCGGACTTCATTAACAGAGGCATTATCTGCTAACTTTCTCTCATTTTGCACCAGCAAACTCAATCGTTTTGAGTCTGCAGGCCTGAGAAACAAAGAATACATTTGTGTTAAAGGGAGAAGATGAAATGAACTGAAGTGCTGACTGTACAACTGATTCAACAAGAAGACTGTTGTTGAGTTTCTGAGGGCTTTCTACAAACCAAACATCCTACGACCGTATCTCATTGCGAGCACCTCCTGCTGTGGAGGAAGCGCTGCTGCTCCTGGCACACTGGAAACCATTGTCAACCCATAAAACTGGCCTCCTGTCCCCCACTTATCCTGCATCTGTCCTGCATTACTGCTGGACGCTGTGGCAGAGCCGCCAGCTCCACCATCTTCATGCCATTAGCTGTCATCTGCCCCCCATTAGCCGCCACAGGATGCCTCCGCTGTAACGTCGTACAGTAGAAACAAATCAGCGCTTTTCAATGCAAATCTATTTAATCCGGTATAATTTGGGTAAACGTCCATTTTCCAGCTGTGGGCGGACAACAAACTGAAGACAGATGTTTTGTCTCAGAGTATTTCCATTTAGAAGAAGTCAGCTCTGTACAATAGTTTGAAGCTCTACCTAGCTTCTCTCAGCTAACAGTAGCCATCCCTAACCTTCCCAGTCTACATAGCTAATAGTAGCTGTTCCTAACTTCCAGCCTACGCGACTTGCTGCTTTGATTATATCATGACCTGGATGACCGAGAACCTTCAAAGACTTTAAAACAATTAATCGCTCTGTGATGTGATGATTTATGCCACATAACTTGTTTTTTCCTCCTAAGGTGTGACTGTGTAAATGGACGCACGCCTCTAAATCATAACTTTATTTATCAGCTGTCGACCCTCAAATGGAAGCTCTTCCTCTTTTCTCTGCTTTTATGATTGACTGCATTTCTGATAAAAGCTGCTGTGTGTTTGTGTGTCGACTGATCAGGAAGAAACACCAGCGGAGGAAGTCCACCCATGCAAATGTGACTGTGCTGATAAGCAAATGTGGGAAAAACAGAGAGAATTGTTTCCCAATATTGAGCTCAGTGCTGAGATTAAAACAGGATGACTTCATGCTGGGAGTGACTGAGGAGCAGCAACAGATGAAATCAGGGGTTTCACCACATTCTTGTTCTGCTGTCTCTACTTCTACTCTCTGTCCTTCACTTTCCTTCCCTCTTGGTTCCTCCTCATCTTGTTCACTGTTGCTGGTATAGAGGACAGACTCTCAGATATTCTGCTACACAGAGGTTTCTGTTTAAGGGTCAATTCACAACGGGCCTTTGGCCACACAAGAGAAACATCACGAAGGAGAAAGGATCGGAAGATGTTGACAGATGTTCAGAGGTCAGGTGGCTCCACGCCTTAGACTGAAATGGTGTCAGAAGAGTTCCTCTCTATTTATAGTGTAACTCTACAATCACTTCTCACTTTGTGAAACCACATACACATACTTACACACGTTTTTTATCAGTTTATCAATTTTAACAAACAAGTTGATGACTCATAATAAAACATGCATACAGAACTGGTGGATACCTCCCAAAGGCAAAAACACGAGCATCGTTTCACACGTGCCTTTCACACTTTGGGACAAGCAATAAAAAAGCATAATATTAATCAGATTTCCAGTTTACACATCATAAAGCGGAAGTAGGTAGCGACTGATATCACAATGTACCACAATTACGTACCACTGGAAATAATCCCACTATGTAGTATTTGGTGTTTCAATGCATGAGGAACCATGGCAACTGCTCAGGACAATAACTCTGCTCCACAAAGCTACAACTAGAGAATATTCACACACCATGGATGAAAGTCTGTACTACAAATAAGGCTTTTCTGCATAAAAATGACTCAAAACATCAGCAATTTTTACACCAGTCCTGAAAGTAGACAAAGAACCCAAAGAGACACATGAAACAGAAACGATGTTAATGTTGATGAATCCACTCAACAACCAAAGACACTGCTCTCTGTCCACAAAGAGCATTTGGGACAATGTTTAGTGGACAGATGAGACCAGAGTAGAATAGTTTGTTTTAAATGTTTGGGCATCGTCATGTTTGGAGATGAACCAACACTGCATTCCAGCATCAGAACCTCATCCCTCCATGAAACATGGGGGCGCTAACGTCCTGGTTTGGGCCTGTTCTGCTGCTGGGCTCATACC
The DNA here is from genome assembly GCF_022458985.1 of Mugil cephalus. Lineage (NCBI taxonomy): Eukaryota > Metazoa > Chordata > Actinopteri > Mugiliformes > Mugilidae > Mugil > Mugil cephalus. The sequence continues at coordinate 861,463 of NC_061790.1, forward strand.
TTTAGGCCACATCGTAAGCGGTGGCGCTACCTGTGTATGATCTTGCACTGTATAAACTTCCCCTTTGTCCCAACGTCTCTCTTTAATCCCTTCCCCTTCTGTTTCGCAGCGTAATAAAACCAACACACCTCCTGACTCTGTGTCAGAGCCGCTGTTATTTCTACAGCATCACATTAAAACCTCCTCTCTGGCTGTAAGTCACCTTCAGCACCACTAATCAGAGCAGGCATAAAACTTTACGGCTTCCTCGACGCTCACTGATGAAAAGGACGCTCTGCAGCTGGACAGTTAACTAATGGAGAGGACAGAAACTGTATATTTCCTGTTAACTTCTCTGTAAATTCCTGTTGCAGCGTGACCAGTTAACAGAGGAATCATGATTGAGGAGTGTGTGTAATGACTGGAGGATTAGCGCTGGCACAGATGAACACATTTACATTTAGATGGCTGGTGGGTTTTGGCAGCGTGGAGGCAGAAAATGTTTCCAGACATGGAGGAATTCATTTTATGAACCTGGCAGTATTGTGTCAAGTGTTTTTCTCTGCTATTAATTTCAGCCCGTGTGTGTGTGTTAATTGGATTAAAGCTGAAAATCAAAGCCAAGTGAAATCAAATAAAACTGAATGTATTTACAGGATGTGTGATGAAGCGTCCAATTATCAGCAAGGTTTTGCTGACAGATTGAAAATTAGGGCTCAATAAATTCTATATTTGGTTTTGTAAACACGGAAAAGGAAGGAAGAAACTAGGATAAGAATGGATGGATGGAAAAAAGAAAAGAGGCCAAGGAAGTGACAGTTTAAGATTATTATGTTGGAAATGAGAACACGGGAGAGGAGGTGAAATCTGGTGACAGTGATGAAGTCCCAGAGGTCTCAGTAACTGTGAAGTCCTGATGTGTTTGTGTCTCTGTAATGAGTTTAAATCTGCAGCCCCGTCCCCCTCTCTGAAGAAACGATGATGAAGGAGTCAATTTAAAATCTCCTCTCATCATTAACCGTCTCCATGGAGACCAAATCAAATGACGTGATCAGACACATGCGTTCACGTTAAAACGCTCACCGGAGAACTTTACTGAGGAAGGGGAGCATCGCATCCACTGGATCCCCTGGATCCGCTGGAGACGTGTTCACAATAAAGAACACGTCTTAAACAAACTTCAAAAGAAGATACTTTGAACTTGTTTAAAATCTGAAAGCATCTAATAAAAAGGACCAGACCAGAGTTCGTCTTGGGAGCCAAATGTTAGTCTGAGTTTGGCCCATGAACAAGAAACTAAATTAAAGCACAAATATGAGAAAAAGTAAGTACAGAATGTTCTCCTCCACCTTCATCCTCAGTCCTGAACGTCTAGAGTCTCAGAAGACGACCAAGACCTAAATACAACTTAATTTGCATAATGATTTGTGAGAGAAGAATAATAGAACGTAATACAGTTTACTGAACTATCTGAGACAAAGGAAAAACAGGAGGAAGAAAAAAAACCTGAAGAGCAGAAGAGAAAAAGGGCCTCGTAAAGTTTCAGGATGTTTTCACTAGAATGTACTCACACATCAAATAACTAAAACAATAACTAGTGAGTCTGTGTAATTTAGTGTTTGTATTAAGTCACATTGTGGGGACGTAAATGTTCTAAAGTCTTGTGTTGTGTTGAATGATGGAGGTGGGTGTGGGTTTGGTTTAACGTCCGTGGTCACAGTGTGGAGTGGGTTCTGGTTACAGGTGTCCTCACAGCTACATACAAGGCCCAGTGTGTGTGTGTGTGTGTGTGTGTGTGTGTGTGTGTGTGTGTGTGTGTGTGTGCGACTTTCAAAATGTTGGTGACACAACGAGTTCATGCAAACAACACGTCGCTTCAATTATCAGCCTCCATTTAAAGTGTGAAACACGTCAACAAGCTTCAGGCCAATTACCAGGACCCACAGTGTGTCCTCTCAGTGTGCGTACGTGTGTGTGTGCTGGTAATCACCGTGTTTGTGTGTTTGACTGCTTTGTCCGAACTCTCTTCATCTTTTCCAATTACAGATTTTACAGAACTCATCTGAACGGTTTAGTTTTATTTTAGTTTGTATTTTTTGAAAGCAGTCGCTGAAGAACACTCACATGGATGAGAAGACATTAAGGCTGTTATCAGTGAATCATATTTAACTGGCTGATTGATTTGTTTAGAAGTAATAATTATTAGCCAGACCAGCTTCCCAACATGTTTGTGGCTGAAAGTCTCTGGTTTATTTCCCATTATCATGAATTCAGTTTTATTTATATAGCGCCAATAACAACACAAATCGTCTCAAGACGCTTCACAAAAACCAGTCTGAAACCTCCAGAGCAGCCTGAAGGCGACTCTACGGCTCATGCTAACCAGACTCTCTGCTGTCTACATGGTAGTCGTTCTAGAGGAACTGCTTTTGATGCAGCAAAGGACAGATGGACAGAGTAACAGGAGTCGCACACGTTACCTGGAGTCAAATCTGTTTAGGACTAAAGGGCTCTGAAATCATTACAAAATAAAAACAGTCAATAAATAGTTTCTTGCTGGCTAATTGATTTGTGTAGAAATCATAATCACACATGACATAATTATGTCTAAGAAATCTAAGAAATGGAATTCTTTAATTTTAGAATTCCTTCAGAGAAACAATACACTGACAGATGTTTGTTTGGTATTAAATGCACAGATGAAAGTTTAAGGGTTAAACAAACACACATTTTCTTTGCTAAAGGACGTCACTGGTTACAGCCTAAAGCTGCAAGCGACGTAACGGAATCAGTTCCCAACAGAGAGACTCCAGAGCAACTTTCCTCCAAGATAAATTTTGGAGACAAAGAGTAACGCAAGTTGGTGTGACTTCCAATTTCACCAAGCGCCTGAGTGAACAGGGCTAAGGACATCGACAACAGAGCCTGGGAGCCACTATCTCTGAAATGTAAAGAGAACAATCTTAACCAGGTCTGAAAGGGTTAACAAGTTCCAAAGCGAAGGAAAAAACGTGTCAACAAATTTTACAGTCCGCTGAGGATGACGCAACTTTGTCTTTGGTAATCCGTCTATTTACTTGGAGATTTTCTCTGGGAGACACCGGCCTTCATGAAGTAAAGTTGAACAGGACAGTCAGTAAAATGAGAGACGACGGTGGAGCTTTACACCGAGTACATGACGAAGACGTCGTCTCCTGCAGCAGTTTCTTTCACAGTGAACAGTGAAGGCAGCTCCGACATGTGGGTACACTTCTCTGTGAGAGGAACTACAACCCAAACTACTGTTCCTTCACCACATCTGACGGAGACGGGAAACAAAAGGCCTCTTGTTTCCTCCGTGCTGTGGGAGACGAGAGGCTGGCTCTGCTACAGAGTGGCTTTTTTTAAAAGGAGCAGCAATTATTAAAAAATGAGTAGAGCAGTTTGGGAAGTGTGTGCGTTTTATTCACTCCGGGCAGTTTTACAGAGGTAAAGCTCAGATGAGGTGGTGTGAGGACATTTTTAGTTTAATTAGCGCTGTGGTTGGGCTTCGTACCCACCAGATGTCAGAAATGTCGGCAGCCAGCAGAGCTCGGAAACATCTGAAGCTACAGAAACACTGCAGCAAGAATTTATGTTTCTGTGTCAGATCCACGTCATAGCCCGGCCTCTCCACAGACGCACTAATACGTAGCGACAATGCACAACTCAACAGCCGTGATTGGTCTGAAATACGTGTCTCATCTGTCAGAGACCGGACCAGTCTCAGAAAATCTCCCGCCCCCTTCACACCATCTAGTCAGACCCAAAGGGCGTTTGAAGGAAGGCAACTGGACTTAGAATTCAACTGGACGTAGAATTTCTTGAAACATTTCGCTGAAGCAAGAAGCTGCTTGAATGAGTGGTGAAATGTTTCCAGTTGTCTTTCTTTGAGCACCCTTTGGTTACCATGACCCGGCTGACTGAGAACCTCCACAGACATGCGTCTACTCTAGATGCTCTCTCTTTTGTCTGTTTCAGTGGTTTAAGTAAATCATACACAATTAATAATAATTTATTAGGTACAACTCCAACATGAGCTGCTCAGTTAGACGATTAGAAGAAACTCTCAGCTTGTCTTTTGTCTGAAAACTCTGATAAGTCCCTCAGTTAAGAGCCAGACTACCGCAAGCTTTAGTGCAACCACTCTTCCACAAGCAGCTCAGCTCAGCAGTCCTAAAACGTTTAAACAGCTGAGTTCTTTCTGATGCCGTTCAGAATCATTGGGCTACAATGAAAGTCCTGTCAAACCCCAGTGACTGAGCGTCCATCACAGCAACTAGTCAACCATCTCTGTGCTTTGAATCCAACATTTCTTCGCTTGGAGAATAAAGTTTCTTTTCTCTTAACACATCTTGGAGTGTGGAGGAACTTCCCCGTAAACAAACAGTAGGATTATATTCATCGAGGAAAGTCAGAATTCAAATTGGTTTAATTTCAGCCCTGACATTAGGAATTATCAGAGAGATCAGTTGAGGAGAAGTTTAGTTTTTGCATCTACCACTGCTGGTTTTTCAGCAGTGACATCGTATGTAACTTCTACTCTTCAGAAGAACTAATATACTAAAAATACCTGCAGCCTTTTCCAGACACTAATCCTCCAGATTAGCCGGCTTCCATCAACCTGCCCTTCTCTCTTTTCACCTCTCTGTCCTTTCTAGAGTTTCTCTCACATTTTTTCACTTGCATTCCTCCCTACTCCCTCTTTCAATTCTTTTGTTGCAGCTTTACCAGCTTCTCTTTGCTCTCATTCCTTCCTCTCTCCAGCCACTAGCTTCTACCACCCGGAGACACAACATTCTCCCGTACTTGATAAAACATAGCATGTCTCTGTGGTCAGTGTCTGTCTGCAGCAGATATTAAACTTACAACTCTTGGAGTTACAGCTGAGACTAAACCTCAAAGGGTCTTTGGAAGTTAACTTTACAAACAGAGACAGTTTCCTCAAGAAGCTCTTTGGGTGTTTTTCTCCACTGACAGAACTTTGAAGTTAACCACAAGTTTTTAGCCAAAGATTATTTGGATAACCGTCTAAGACTGACCAGAATCAGACCCAGTGATCCTCTGGATGTGTTTGAAACGAGCTGCACAGTTTTAAGACACTTTCAATTCAAGATTCAAGATTCAAGAGTCTTTATGGTCATCATGACAACATAACAAAATTTTGCAGAGACCCCGGCTTGTTTTAAACAACGCTTATAAAATAGAAAAATCACCCTTAAAGTAAAAAAAAAAAAAGATAAAAAAAAAAAATGTGTAAACATTGTAATAGTGAGCATAAAGTACAGCTTAGTGCAAGTTCCAGTCTACAGCCCCTTTCACATCGGGCGAAAAACTCGGCAATTGACACGTCTTCGGTTTGAACAGGAACCGCGTCAACCTGGGTTTTTGCTCTGACGCTGATGTATCCGCCTGTTACATTCTGACTCAACAGTCTGACAGACTGGATCATTGTAGAAGCTTCAGCTCAAAAACAAGTTTTGGTCGACTCCCATAAAGACTTTTTTTTTTTTTCAATCAAACAACTCAAACGTGTTGTCACATGGTCGTTAATTGAAGCTCATAGGTGAATTAGTCCTACGTCATGTTCGGGAAATTGCACCGATCGGGGAATACATGTGCGACTGTGTTTATATCCAGCTTCTACAGCGATATCCCACACTTTTTTAACAATCATGGCAGCGCTCTGCATCTGAGGAAAAGAGGAGATTTGGTGGCAGATATCGGGCTCTGTGCTGGACACAGTGATTTATTCTGATATCAGCAGCCTTTAGAAAGAGCAGGGGTTTGATGGGTCCATTCTTCAAGTAATCAACGTCACCTGATGGAAGAGGTACTAACAGTGTGTTGCCTGGGTGGGTGGGATCTGTCACAATGCGTCTGGCCCTCCTCTGGACTCGGTCAGCGTAAACTGAGTCCAGATCTGGTAGACAGCATCCCATAATCCCCTGCGCTGTCCTCACCACCCGACCTAAGTCCTTTGTTTCCTGTGTTGTGCAGCTGCCGTACCACACAGCTACACTGAGGCACAGGATGCTCTAGATTGTGACCCTGTAGAAGTTAATGAGCAGCTGAGTGGTGAGTCCAGTCTGTGTCAACTTTCTAAGAAAGAAGAGCTGCTGTTGAGCCTCTTCACCAGTTGTGTCTGTGTGTGTGGTCTATGGTTTTAATAAGAGAATCTAGAGACTAGATCAGTGTTCACACCTGGACCTGTTTAACCTGGACTCCAGAGACCAGATCACCCAGGATGAATCTTAATTCAAGGTCTGAACAGGGTCTTTAATAGTTCCCTCTCTGGTTTGTGTTGTGATAACTTCCTATGTTAGCTGGAAAGAATCCTCTGTGATTGCTTGCTTCGTCCTCCTTGGTTTTACCTTCTTAATTAGTTGTTTGTGTATTTAGAGAGGTTCTGTTTCTCCCTTCTTTCTTTGTAAGTCTATTTATTTTCTTTCCGGATGTTTTGCTTGTTGTTTTCTTCCATCCCGATTCCCGGTCCTGTGTTTTGACATCCTTTTGTCTCTGGATGAATTTAGTTGGACTGGTTTATGTTGGATTACCTTGTGTTTGGAGTTTCTGCCATGACGGCAGAACTTTTTGTTCTTCACAATAAAATTAACTTTATTATTTAATCCGTCCTACTGTTGGGTCCTCAGCCCAAATAGCATTGATGTCAACACAGAAACAGTCATTACAGATGAGTCTTCGTCCTCTTGTACCAAAACTAAACAACTGACTGAGTTTTTTGTATAAACAGTTCATGTACAAACACTATCTGACCAATCAACTATACGAAAGGATCATCCTTCACAGCAGAAAGTGTTTCAGGGAGAGGAGCTTCTCCAAAAGTTCCCTGTTCTCCATATGAAGTTCCTGATATGGTTTCTACTCTGATTCCTTCCTTTGATGACGATGATGATGATGGATGTCTTTTTGTCTCCCGTCCAAGAACTGGAAACAATTTCAACAAGTCTCCATCTGACTTAATAATTTCCAGCACATGAAACATTGTCGTCTGATCTCATCACGAAAGAAATTTCTTCTACAATCCCGTCATATATGGAGGTTCTTCTTTTAGTGAGAACTCCAGTTTGAGGTAATCCAGGGAGAAATGTGTTTGAATATGAGCGTTGATTCATGGTCTAATATCGTCTTTGAGTCTTTCATCAACACCAGAACACACTTAGTGCACAGAGCTCCGACCTCAACCCAACACCTGGCTTCAAAGTAAGACACCTGAACACAGCACTGTGCTGCTGGAATTAGCACAGACGAGCTAATTCCAGGTTCAAAGAGCAGAGCTGAGATCGATCCAGCTGAACACTGACTCACTCTCCCAGGTGTTTCTCCTCCACCCTCTCCTCACCCTCTTGTCTTTCAATAGGAGATAATTTGGAGTGGCATCCGAGGGGACGAGGGCAGGCCGAGTAGACCGAAGAGGTGAGGAGGCAGCAGCACCGTCTTGTTTGTGCTCGGTGCAGCATTTAAAGCAGAGCGCTGCCAAACGTGACCTCATCCTCCATCGTACGTCTGGAACTTTGAGTTGACTACAACAAAATTTAATTGAAAACCTCTGCAGACAACATTCCAGCTTGAAGAAAGTGAAAGTGTTGTAATAATGATCCCACCTCTTAGTTATAAAATGATTAGAAACTGAAGCAGGCATCGGTTATGTTCAAATGAACCAGAAGAGAAGAGTCCCGACAATTACTTTTCTACATAATTTAGAACAAAGCGTCACTGTTTAACATGTTTCACGTGGAATTCAACTGAAACTGATGTGGAATTAATGTAGCTGAGTAGAAGTTAGTGAGTAAAGGCCAAAAACAGGGAGAAAGAAAACAGCAGAGAAAATGTGATCGCCCCCAGAACCAGCACACACCCACGCCATGAACTGAAATGAAATATGTACGGCCCTCCCCCGTCCTCCCCCCTTTCTCTCCCCGTCTCTCACTCCATCTCTCAGGAGGAATGACTGAATGAGGAGGAGGACCGATCCTTTTAGAGGCTAAGCGACACCTCATTATGAAAATGTGCCGCGGTTTCAGTCATTAGCTGTTGACAACACGTTCACACAGCAGTTCTGTCAATCAGCTCAAACAACAAATTCTTCTTTTTATTAAAACGCTGCTTCAAATGTTTCACAGCAGCTGCAGGTTCAAGACAACATATGGAAAAGTGTCGATGCCTGCCATGACTTCTCATCATCTTAACTGGAACTAATTCTAACTGAGTTTAATTAAAATGAATTAAGATCATCGTTTATGAGTTACAGCTCCTGATGATCGTTGCTGGTTTAAACTCAGAGGGTTTAAAATGGATTCAGAACACTGGAGTGGCTGAAGGACAAACAAACACTCTGCAAGCTTCTGTGAAAATGAGTCCAAAGTCACAAAGTCATTTACAAGACGCACACATGTACTGTAGTAAAAAGTAAAAAAAAAAAAAAAAAGACGACTTCTGGACAAAGTGAACATGACGACCTGCTGCTTCCGTCTGATTTATGAAAATCATTAGGTTTGAGACGTCTGTCTTTCAGATCTGCAGCTCTCTCTATTCATCTGATGACAGTTTTATTGGTTGGTTTAATGTCGGAACAAGCTGGGTCGTCTCTAAGAGTCATGGCACATGAACGCTTTCTCTAAACTTTGCCCAACTACAGCCAATGAAGCGAATGTTTGTCTGGAGGTGAAATATCACTGAAGACGTCCAGGGAAGGTTCTCAGTGGTAAAACAAAGCTGGAAAAAGGGCACATGGACAGTTTTTGGGAAGATGTTTCTCCTCACATCCAAATGTTTGACCCCTCTCTAAACAACAGGACCAGTTCAAACACTGGATTAACATCCTGGGAAATTCAAACTTAAGAGTCCAGCTGGTTCAGGTGTGAACTCGGTCCACATGTGGAGCTGGTCTGGGACACGTGTGCCCTCCAGGACCAGGACCCACAATGAGTCCTGGTCCCATTAAAGACCAGATACTGACCAGAAGGGGAGTTGAACTCCTGCTGCTTATTTACACACAAACTGAGATCAGATCTCCAGAGCTGACTAAGACTAGGTGTGAACACAGGAACTTAGAGGTGGATCAGGTGATACCAGACTCACCAGGACTGATGTTAGTGAAAGGTGTGACCTCCACTTATAGCCTTACAACACACTTAGGATCTGTTCCAAAAAAGTTTAACCCTGGTCCAGACCCTGAGTACAGACTGTACCTCTTATCAGGGAGATACCACGAGGTAAAACAAATATGAGCAGTTCCCTCTGGTTCCAGGTGATGGAATCTCATCATTATCAGACCCCAAGAAACACAATAATCTCCACAGACGGACAAACTGCCTATCTATCTATCTATCTATCTATCTATCTATCTATCTATCTATCTATCTATCTATCTATCTATCTATCTATCTATCTATCTATCTGTGGTGATACTTCTCTCAGTAGAAACACTGTGTGTGTGCTGTGGTTTCGTTCTGCTGGGAACTTTACGAGTGTGTGTGAACGTTTGGTTTGGCCTGAGGCTGATGTCGGGTATGGAAAATACATTAAACTCTCTCTGTCTTTCTCTGCCTCAGGTTGTCCCTCTTTTTTTCTTGAATTTATTTCATGATCATTATTGGCAGAAATGTGGAAACTAGCAGCAGCCAAGTTCTCTTTCTCCGTCTCTTCTCACAGCACCGATGTATATGAAGACAAAACATGATACAGAAGTATGTGGACACGTCTTTTTATTGGGTCTCTATAAGGTTGGTGTCAGAATGTTTAGTAAAGAGCCAGCGGAGGAGACAGTTGGCTCCACTTGAGCACTGAAAATAAAACTTTAATGAAACACTAAATGTTAAGTTGCTGTCTGTGTGTGTGACAGAGAGTGTGTGGTCACTCTGGATTCACAGGCTCAAACCTAAATGTTATGAATCTAAATGAGGCTTTCGGGTCTTTTAGGAAACTTCTTTTTAGTTTCCATGGAGACGCAGAGACAGACGGCTGCTTCGTCTCTGAGTCTGAAGTGTGAAATAAACTCACTCATGAAATAAATGTTATTTAGCACTTTAAGAAAAAATGCAAATAGCTTTTTACTGCTTTTATTATAGTTTTCATGAGTTCATCCAATCAGGTGAGTTTATACTGGACACACACAGGAAACATGAACAAGTGAATAAGTAACTGATCAGTAATGAACAATTCATCCACTAAACCAGCAAAACTGATCCAGTTTAAAAGATTAAATCAATCATATGACCAAATTAAAATTAAATCTCTCTACTGAATGAATATGAGGTCAATCACACCAAGAAATGAACAAATGAACGATCAGAGAACCAGGCAACAAACAAGCAACTGATCTAATGATCAACATCAACTACAGCTTTCAACAGATTTAAAGAATTAATCGCAATTAATCGCATTCAGACAAATGAATGCAAATTAATCGCACCTCTTTATTTTAAAGGTCAAAAAAATCCAACCCGATGTGAGGACAGAAGTGAAGACAATAAACTGAAGGTCTGTAGACTGTACCATTTAAATACTAGACGACAACAGATCAAAGTGTTTAATCGCAATGAATCGATCCATCGTCATGTAATTACCTCTAATTACTTCTGATGATTTACATGTGGTCCAGAGGTCTTTGGAGGTCCAGTAAAAGTAAACTAACTCCAACACACTCCTCTGAGTGGAGAGGAACATGTGTGGAGTTAAAAGTAAACTGAAGGTCTGCAGAGTGTGTCATTAAAATATATTAGAGCAATAGATTCTAATATTTGATTGCGATTAATCGCATGATTAATCGCACATTTTTCGGTTGAGTTTGTTTTAAATAATAATAATTAAAAACACAGTAAATCCACAGTAAATGCAGATAGTAGAGAAGCAGCTGACAGGGCTTTGAAGATAAACTTCTGCTCATTTTTTTCCTCACCTGCTTCCTTTTCTGATTTTTGTTAGATGAATGAATGAACTGCATAAAACCAAGTGAATCTTTCCTGAAGGCTCAGACTGTCTGCTGTCACAGAAATGTGAAGCAAATGCTGAACTCAACCCAAAACATGCAAAACACCTGCTGTAAAACTTTTACAATCCGATCAGATGCAGATAGAAGCCAAATCTGCTGCGTGTGGGTGTGAAAGGATGAATTCATGTTGGGAATGAATGAATGAATCAAAGCGTGATTCCTTTGATGAGCTGCACATGTTCCCGTGTTTAACTCAAAGCTCCAGCGATTTAAAGTATAAACCAAGTGGAAAAAGATCTCTGACTGCACGAAGAAATCTGTAACAAGCGGTTTTGTTAATGGATGCATGCTCGAGCACGGGGATGGAAAATATGAGAGAACAACAAAGCGGGATGAAGCGGAGAGGAAACGAGTGAATGGGAGATGGAAACGTGGGAGAAGAAGAAAAGACACAAATGAAGGGTGTAAATCATAGAAACGGCTGCTGTGGGACGAAAACGCTGCATCTCCAATCAGTTCCTCTGTTTATTTTCATGTCCAGGAATGTGTTCATGTCTCCAAATTATTTTCCATTAGGGAATATGGAGTTCATTCAGTCGAGAATACAACGTTTTCCTCCAACAGCAAAAAAACATGAATGAAGGCAAAAACAATTCAAACATTTGAGCTGAGGTCTCTTTTTTTTTCGGTCGGTAAATCCAACAAATAAAAATAAATTAAAATCATGATGAATCACTGCAGCTGATGAGATTTAACTGAATAACTGAGGATTCTCTCTCATCACCCGAGTGAGTTTTATTACTTCATTAAGTTGTTTTCTCGTCGTTGTCGAGTTGCTCTCACAGCGGTTTGTTTCTACATCCTTTGGGTCTGACTGTGGTTGTTGTTGTGTCCTTTGCAGATTTGTCTGCTTGCATAACTGTAATTAATGCTGTGTGTGTGTGCAACGCAATAAACCACTCAACTTACATACAAATACATGCTTGTACACTATACTTGTGAGGACCTCAAACACATAAAGTCTCCTTGTTGTTGTTCCCTGTGATTCGTGGATGGAGGTCACAGCTCCTGGAGTTTACAGGTCTGTGCTCTGGTTCAATATTTTAGAGTCGCAAACTGTGACACTTAGTTGGAAATCACATCCGGACCAGTGGTTCTGCACCACAGGACGTCCTCTCCGCTGTGTCTCCATGAAGATGGCTGACCAAGAAAACACTGAGGTTCACTCAGTTTGCAGCCACATCCTCCTCAGACAACTCACGCAGCTCAGACAGTTACGACTGGACTTGTAGAGTTTCTTAAAGACATTTAATTCAAGTGTCTTGTTGAGCTCTAACAGAGCAGCAGATACTGTCTGAAATGTTTGAAATAAGGAGGCTACTTGAATAAAATGCCTTCAGGAAACTCCATGGGCCCTCGAGAATCCTCAGCATTGAGGTGGTTCTGCCATGGGACCACTGACAGGGGATTTTAGTGTCAATCAAAAGACTATTATTTTATTTCGTGGCCTTCGAATGTGCCTCATCTTCCCCAGACCTCCCAGTATTCCTGATGGAAACCTCCAGAGGCTGGTTACTGCAGCTGGATGTAAAAAGGTCAGGTGTAAACCCACGGTGGGGCTCGGCTACTTCCAACCCTAACCCTCATGATAAATATTTATCCTGGTTGCTTTCACAAAGAGGTGCTTGTTCCTGAAATGGGAGCGTTCCTTTCTCAGGTGGGTTTGTTTGTCCTGGTGTGAACACGGGTGAATCGGGTGGTTCCCGGCCCTGACGTGGTCCTCCCCCAGAGCGGTTCGTTCACGGCGTGAACACACGTTACCCAGCGACGGATATAAGTAGTTGACCTGGAAGAGCTTCATGGTAAAGATGAAACAGGGCTCGGTTATGGTTTTAAAATAAGAGTAACATGACGGCTGCTTTCACACTGAGGTCGTCGTTCCTGAACCAGGAGTTCATCTCTCTGGTCGGTCCGTTTGTCACATGACTACCCTCCAACGACAGAACCAACCACTGAACCAGGGAGTCTCTGGGATGGAACTACTTCGCCTAGCGTGCTGTCGTCAGGATGGCCGAGCGGTCCAAGGCGCTGCGTTCAGGTCGCAGTCTCCTCTGGAGGCGTGGGTTCGAATCCCACTTCTGACAGTAAAATCATTTTAGAGGAGTTGTGGTTAGAGGTGCAGAGGTCCCTTCATCGGACACCTAACCATCAGATCGCTCCCTGGGCCTAGTCCAGCTGCAGTTTAAGCTTCTCTGTCAAGTTAACGCAGAGACCTGAGCACAGCAGCTGTGATTGGTCCTCCTGGCAGTAGCATATTTACACCTGCTTCTCCATCGCCGCGATTTATGAATTGATAGTTTTGTGTCAGTAAAGAATCGGTTACGTTGACTAAGGAGGTTCGGACATACAGACATTTGTACGACTTCTAATCAGTGAAAGAAATTTGGTAGAATTTGGCCAAAAGTTTCGTTTCATTGTTGAAAATGAAGCCGCTGTCACAGAGTGGAGCAGACGTATGCGTTCAGGAACTAATGACTCACACTGGTGTTTGGGTCCCACAGGATTATAAAAGAACCTTTAGAGGCTGCAGCTATTCTGACTGTAAACACGACTGCATGAAAGACGATGTGGGATAAATACACTGTCGATTATTATTATTATAAGGAGAAACGTATTTTCTACCGTGTCTAAATGTAAGTAAACGAAAACAATGTGTCCAGGAACCCTGCAGCAGAAAGGATTCGATAAAACATCGGCTCAGGTTTGAAAGGTCCTCACAGAGATAGCAGGACAAAGGCATGAGAAGTTGTGTGCACACACACACTCACACAGCTGATAAAAAAGTCTGATTTAAAGTTTCGTTAGGAGAAAGTGTTTGTTGGTGATGAATGGGTTCAGGTTCTTCCTCTGGAGCCGATTCGCTGTCAGTTTGACGGCTGTGAGAGCAACACGACTTTCAGCGTCTCCTGTCAGATCAGCTGCATGAATGGAAGCAGAGGTCAGAGTCCTACCGTGTCTGTGTAGACTCATCCACAGCAGGACGACTGGGACGACCAGACGGAGCCTCCACCTTCCTCCTCCACCTCCTGTACAGGACTCCCTGAAAGAAGGAAATCAGAACACCGTGAACTTCTGATTCACAAGGCCTCTGGTTCATGATTCCAATATTCAGACATTTAGATTGATTTTGATTTTAATCCAGGTAACAACATGGAAGTCAGGACACTAAACATCAGCAGCATCTATGAGCCTCCACAGATCCACACAAGTTCATCCACATGTTTATTTGGTGACTTATACATTATGTCATTCATATCAGTAAATTCTTCAGGTTTGTTGGAATTTAATAAAACATCTTTAAAGGAGACATTGTCATGTTTGTAATGTCACAAGTCACATTCACAGAGTTCTGAATCAATGTACTGAGACATGCGGCTGTTTGCTGGTTGTTCATCAGAAATGAGAGCAGCTGGAGTGACTACGAAGGACGTAGAAGAGAGAAATCTGCAGATCAAACCTGTCAGTGTCGACAAATAATCAGACTGAAGTTGTAAAACTAGACTTCAGGATCATAAGAATCTCTCTGAAGAGCAGCAGGAGTTTTCTGTACAACAGATCCTGAGCCTGAGCCGAGCAGAGGAACAGATACGAGCATCACGTCAGGTTGAATGATTCGTTTTAATGTCATCTCACCGAAAAATATTCAGAAAAAACTTCAAGAAAGACGAAGACGATCATGTGTTTTGTTGAAGACAGCGTTTGCGTTTGTGTGACGGATTAAACCAGTGCAGAGGTCATCTTCATTTCATGTTTGTGTTTGTGGAGAGTCAGAGCTCTAGGGAGCCAATCAGATCGCTCCCTCGGGGCGTAATAACAGTGCTACATCGCTAATAAGATGAGCTGTATGGAAGGTTTTCATGTATCAATACAACAAAACTAATCAAAATCACATGGCAGCGCATTCATGCTACCATTAGCATGGTGGAGGTTAGCACAGGTAGCACCAGACTGGTAACTCTCCATCCATTTATTATGTCAAATACCATGGATGAATTGGAACAAATTCAACTGTCAATTATTAGCTTGGCTTAGCTTAGCTTAGCTTCACTGAGCACAAAGACTGGCAACACAGGGAAGCTAGCCTGTCATGGCCAGAATCAATTTTTAGTAGAATCAGACAAAGAAAATCATGCTTTTTCACTTCTTGCTTTGCTTTCAACAGTGGTGACTGAAACTTTGACAGAATGGCTTTAGTTGGAATGATTATTGCTTTAAATGCTCTGAACACATGGATTAACATAATGATACTGACGGACACGATGATAAACTTTAGAAAACAGAGACGATTCTGTAAAACTCTGTATTCTCCCCTGAACTCCAGAGGTGAGTTAGAGCCGGACTGTCATGGCTCTAAATCCCTGAGCATTTATCAATACATGAACTTCAGACTTGTGTACTTAGTTGTTTGAACTTGATGAATTAGATTCTGAAGGACAGACTCTGGAGGATGTAGGACGGTCCTTCTGGAAACTGCGGACTTGATAACCTCCCGATGAATAAAACAATAAAACGAGCATCAGAAACGGACCCGTACGGACCAACCATTTATCAGTCTGTGTTCTTATCTGTCCAACTTCTGTTCCAGTTCAAAGAACCATGTGACCAGGTACAGTTCATCCATTTCATCCAGGAGGTAACTTGTGTCCTCCTGTTCTCCAGAGTCTGGACTTCAGAATCTAAATTCGTCAAGTCTGACCAAGTTTGTGTCCTTGGTGTTGATGACGGCCTCCTCTATCTGCTAACGCTAGCTCTAGTTTTTATCTTAGACAATTATTCTTGACTTGTTGTATCTTGTTCCTCTCTCTGCTCCAGAACCAACAGATCATGGAAAGATCTCCAGACGGTTCATCTTCCTTCCTTCCTTCCATCCACAACCAGCCAACAGTCCTGCCCATTATCTCTACCTGCCAAGGCTGAAATTAATACCTTCCACCACTTAACCTTTGAGTCCGTTATCAAATATTTACTCAGCATCTGAACGGCTGATGAAGACAACTAAGTTGAAGCTGGAGAGTCTGATGAGGTCAGAGCTCACACTGCTTCGTGTTTCATTCACACACCAGCTCCGCTTGGATCCCGTCCATCCTTCACACCACAGCCAACATCCACATCTCTTCTGTTCTGAGGTCAGGACACTGAACTCTACCCAGCAGAGGTTAAAAGAGAGGGTGGAGGAAGCCTGCCAGGGTTAATCACACAACAATCTGAAATTCAAAAGCCTGTGGAGGAAACGCCGACGTGGAATCACACGGGGAAGCATTTGAGTCAGAGTGAAGTAAGTCACTGTGTCCAGGTGAGGACTTCTGAACGTATCGGGTGTTTGGAGTTTGAACATTAACAGTCTCACCTCCAAACGATCTGCCTTTTAGTTATGACGCCATGAGAGGAAGAAACAGGGAAAAATCCAGCTTTGTTTCATGAGTAAAGATGAAACACGGCTGGTTACGGTTCTAAAATAAGGGTGGAAACATCAGCAACGTGACCTTAAATTCCAGGAATGTCCGTATCTGAAACTTGACACTGACTCCTGACCAAGCAGAACATGCAGCAAACCACAGTGACATCAGCAGCACACGGCCTCGACTAATTCACCTGGGGCTGCTCCTTGTTCCTGAGCCGTTTATCCCTCAGGTCGGTTCTTTGTTCTGGTGTGAACTCAACAATCACACCACCTGACATGCTCTGCATTAAAAGGCCACGGGGCATCTTGACCAGACCTCCAGGTCTACGGCTGGATGCAGCGGTTGGATGATAAAGAGTCAGGCTGAAGCTCCAACCCTAACCCTCGGGATAAATATTTATCCCGGTTTATCCTTCTGACGAATATCCCACCCTGGTCATTGTTCCTAAACCAGGAGCGTTGGCTGTTTGTTCTGGTGTGAACACATCGATAACACTCTTTTCTGGAACAAATGAGCTGAGCCTGGTGGACGGGTGGAAGACATGTCGGCCTCGGCTTCCCCGTGTCCTGGTTATTTTTAGTGAGCAGATTAACCAGCTCTCCGCTCTCGCACACGTTGACCATCCTGCTGTTCTCCAGTAGAACCAAACCTCAGGGAATTCATTGACACATATTTTCTCAGTGACAAAGCTGTTCGGTGTTTATTTCCTAAACACAGCCGCTGGCCAACAGACCAGTAACTCAGCACATTTACTATTTATACAAATGTCATAAGTGTTCTGAGAATTCAGAGCTCAGTGATTCTTGTCAACAGGTCAAAGCAGCAGCTTTAGAAATGATCTGGATCTGGCCATGAACCACGTCCTGCACACTGACATGATAGGACAGGTTCTAGCTCATCCTCCTGGGCTCAGGAATCAGTTTATTAGTGGAAAATATCCACAAATGTGCAGCTTTGTGGAGGAAACCCTCTTCTAAGGAGATGTGCTCTAAATTCTCCCCAGGATCAATAAAAATATTCATTCTTTCATTCATTTTTGAGAGGTGGGGTACAGTTTCAGGGTAACACACAGACTCTTATTATTAATCTGAACCTGTAACTAATCCTGTCAGAACGTGTAGAGACGTCATAACCAGAGACAGTAAATCAGACTGAGCCCGTGTGAATAAATCTTAAGTAAACAGTGTAACAGCTTGTTAGCATTGACAGTATTTAGCTGTTTTAGCTCAGCCTCCCAGAGCTGCTAGCATGAATCATAATCGTGTTGTTGTTGGACGTTCATCAGTTTCCTACAACTGTTTCTGTTGGAGCCGTCCATCCACATTCAGCAGATCTGTAACAGCCCCGTTTGGACATGCTGAGTCAAGACACTCATTCATTCCTCCAACATCACACCTTTCATCAAAGCCACGAAGGCGACAATCCCGATGCAACGAAGCACAGCGACGGTTCATGAGATGCTTCTGGAAGGATTCATTCAGAGACTGTTCCCGTTGCAAAGCTGTTTGGTTTAGTTCTGGAAGAGATTTTTCCCTCTAGTTTCACCAGAGCCAGTAAGAAAGAAACGTTCTCAAAGTGAATCATGAGGTCACGGAGAAGCGAAAACTAAAGTAAAAGACCGAGCTGATCTGTTAACTCCAAGCCTTCGTTTTCACTTCATCAGCCTGTGGTGAAAAGGTTTTGGCTCAGAACTCTACAACGTCCATGTTGAATTTTGTCCACAACACACCGCTGTCGGAAAAGTGGAAAATTCTATTTAATTAGGTCAGCGGCTACAAACCCATGTTTCACATAGTGAATACGGATGTGAATAAAGTTTGAATGAGGCCAGGTCGAAGCAGAGAAGCTGGTGGAGGATATTTCTTAAAAGGATTTGATGAACTGATTCGGATCTTTTAGATGAAGGCTGGTTTGAAGCTCTGATGGAGGGTCCGGGGTTTCTGCAGCTCTTCAAAGATGGAGCTAATAAATGTTAATCAAATGACATCACGTCTGAGTGGACGGTGTGAAGGAGGAAGAGTTTCTGAGCTCGTCAAACCAGAGACCAGACCAGTCACAGCTGAGAGGGACAGACCCAACACAGATCTAGCTTTAACAGCAGAGTTATCTTTGGCCTACAGCTAAAACCAAGAACATACACCACGACGTTCAGTATTAAAACATGGAGAGACGCCACAGCCAAGTGAAAGAAGAAGGTCAGAGGTCGCCCAGACAACTAGAAAACAGGACACGACCTCTTCTGCCTCAGATCCACAGTGACCCAGACCTGGAGCTGGTGGTCAGCCTGTAGTTTATTTATCTGTCACAGCTGTCGACAGACTGCAGAGAAACAGCCCCGTTCCTCCCGACGGACCTGAAGGAATCCCCACACCAGATAAGATCTGCAGGTTCTGGGTCTTTCCTCGGGATGTCCTCCCACCTGGCTCCGCCGCCCGGTAAAGCTCCAGAGGGGAGGTCCATGCCGATGCAAAGCAGCTCCAGCTAATGAGCTGTAACCGAGGCCTGTTCTTCCTCCGGATGAAGAGGAAGAACACATTCAGGTTCAGGTTCATTAACCGTTCACGTTCTGTCTCTGCAGATCAACCAAATAAGAGGACACAAGGACGCGAGGACACACGTGTCCCTGGACTCTTAATCTTCACATTCACCATAAATATTTAAAGAGCTCCGTATTTGAGCGCTGCCGTCGGCTTTTGTCGAGTCCAGCGACGCAATTTCACGCAGCTCCTGACATTAAAGTAAAAACTCGCTTCTTTGTCAACCCCCCCCACCCCTCCTCACCCCTCCTCACCCCCCCTAACCCCTCCTCACCCCTCCTCACCCCACCCCCCAGCCTCCGTCTCCAGTATGGAAATGAGTGGCGAGCGGGAGGGAGGTCAGCGGACGAGGCCGCGGACACGGACGCATAAAGGCAGCGATTCATTGTGTCTGCAGAGACGGCCAAAAAGCCTCCGCCTCCAGTCAGACATTTTGTGATCACACCACAAGCACTCAGTCCAGTTTTAAATGAATTCAGAGACAACTCTGCCTGATGTGTCCTTCTTCAGGAGCAGAAACACCGTCACTAACCGGGTTCTCCCTGTGTCTGCCTGGGTTCCTCCGGCCTCCTCCCCCCTACAGACAGGCTGGTTAGGCCGACTGGTGACTCCACACTGACGCTAGGTGTGAGTGGTTGTTTGTCTCTGTGTTAGTCCTGTGACAGACTGGAGACCTGTCCATATATATAATAATAATTATATATATATATGTGTGTGTGCGTGTTAACAGTGCATTTAAAATGAATGTGTTCTTATTACAGACGCTCTGTACCAGAGGTTTTTACTCGTGTATTCGTGGACTGAGCTGAGCTACATTTTACCTCCCGTTTCCAGACTTTATGCTAAGCTAAGCTAAGCTAAGCTAAGCTAATGGATATTATCATCTTGTTGAAATTCTCCCCTTGGCCTTTTTTCCTCCAACCAACAGGTGTTTTTTAATCTCGGACGTCGTCATCACCTCGTCTCTTTAACTTAATTAAAACACATTCCACAGAGGGGGTCTGTCAGTACACCTGGCCAGGTACTCCCCCCTCCACTGTTCCCGTCAACAGGACGTTCGCTGACGTCAGCTGGCGTCTCGTTTGTTTGAGAGCTTCACCTCCCGGGACTCTCGCCGTGTTTTCAGGCCGATCCTTTTCTCAGGTTGTGTAACAGCTGGCAGAGACGACGCCACCTTAAACAACACTTCCTTTGATGAAGTGGACTCACACCCGAGCACAGGGACGAGGGCGACGACAACATTTCACCGTTTCACCACTAAACTGGTTCTGACTTCGCACAGAAGTCACATTCTACAATGAAAAGTCTCTGAAGGACTTTTCTGCCTGGTCCACTACTGACACGACGTAATGTCACAGATCCAAACTCCTAGCTTAGCATGTTAGCATGCTAATGTCTGCTAACTAGCACTCAAAGCAAAACGTGCACCTGAGGTGGACTGGACATGTCCCCTGATTAGCTGGATGTTGGGACGTAGCAACAAGCTAGCATGAGAAGAACTGTAGTTCCTGTAACGTCCACTAGAGGCTCCACCATAAAATGTAAAACATGTTCTGAACACAAGGAGGAGTCTTCGATCTGGACGCAGTTCAACATTAAAAACTTACATAAATGCTCGTCTCCAACTTTAAGAACAAACGTCACGTCTCAGAGACAAACACGGATCAGTTTTTATATGTTTAGATGAACTAGACGTACCTAATAAACTGGCAGCTGAGAGTGGAGGTAGATTTATTCCATGAGATTCCTCTTATTCCTCAACGTGATTAAACATAACGTTCATTTAAGATTTCTGAAAAACTCTGAAAAGAATTTATGAGATTTTCTAAAAGAACAAACAGAGTCAAACCTTCTCACGTTTTCTCACTGATCTTAATGTGACACCAGAAACAACAAAAAGGTTCAAATTAGAATTAAAAACGTAATAAATGAAACAGTTTGTTCTAGTTCACGTTCAGCTCCTTCAAAAGGCTCAAATAAACTCATTCAGCTTCAGTTTTCTCTCGTTTTCTTTTCAGTTTGTCTGTTTTTTTAAAGAACTTCTTCAGATTTCACCTCAAATCAGAGACTAACTCAGAGTTTCTTCAACGCTGCTCGTGTCAAATTAACATCAGGAAACTTTTAAAACTTTCTTCAGAGTCAGAGAAAACCTGAATATTTTAGATTCATTCCGTATTTTTCTGGTATTTTTGTTCCTCTAAAACATAAATGCTGTTATTCTCTGAAGGGGAACTTCATTTCATCTAAATGACAATTTCACCTGAGGAACTAAAGAACTTCATGTCATCACGTCATCTCTCCTCTTCTTCTACTGTAAAAGACTTGAAGCCTAATTCTTCTTCTTCTTCTTGTCTCAGACAGATTGTAAACATATGCAGCTATAGGAGCCAACAGCATCATGGAAACAGCTCCACTCCTTTTTTTTCCACACTTCAGCCTCAACTCGGGAAAAAAGAAAAGAGTTTGACTCAAACTTCAGAGGAAGTGAAAACCTGACCTTTACATTCATGTTAGTTCACTTTGAGCTGCAGTAAAATGGAACTCGTGACTTTTAGAAGCAGAACAACAGAAACTCGACATGTTTCTGAGGAAAGTTAGAAACCAAAGACGCGCGAGCATCTTGATGCGGATGAGGACTGAGACCTGAGGACTCACATGTTTTCACTGGAGCGGCAGCTGGTCGCTCCTCAGGATCATTCTCCCTCTCACACAAACACGACTTCTCTTCCTCTGCTCCTCAACTTTCTCTGACGCTCAAACTTCCACGAGTTCCAAAAATCCAAAATGCGTAAAAGTCTCCAAAGTTAGCAGAAGCGGGCGCGCAGCGGCTCTGTCCTCTACTGTCCTGTCCTCTACTGTCCCGTCCTGTCCTGGAACGGAACGGGTCGGTTCGGGTCGGGTCGGGTGGGTTCTCCTCGCTGGTCCGGACTCCCCGGTGGCCGCTGCAGACTGTGGAGATGCTTCCAGTCGGAGAGAAGCGGCGTCTGATCTGGAGTCAAGTTGGAGCCAACGAGATCGAGGAGCCGGCGGACACCCTGTCAAAATAAAAGGCCGCCGGGCGGACTCAGTGGGAAAGTTTCAAAATAAAAGCAGTGGAATGAAAAGCACAAATAAATGAAGATAACGCAGCAAATACACAACAGATTTACAGTGAGACTCAGAAATACCTGGACAGTGACTTGTTCGTGATTTGGAATCCGTGTTCATATTTTTAAAAGCAAGCTCAAGACTCACTGTGTTAGTTTGGCTTTTAATTAAATCTTAACCACCTTGGCTTTGAAGTGAACCAGATGCAGGTGAAGAGCAGAGTTTCAGGTCAAACAAAAATGTCCTTGGAACCATTTTAAACGAAGTCTCCTTCCTTTAGCAGCTCGAAACCATTCGGACAAATGAACATTACCAAAAATCAAATGTTGATTTGAATCATTTGCTGAGAATCCTTGACGTTGTGTTTCCTCGTCCCTGATGCTTTGTCTTTCACTGCAGCTGTCTTCAGTTGCTTGTTGGTCTTGTTTGTCCTTATTTTTGTCTCGTTAAGTGAAATGCAGCTCAGTCGAGTTGAGATGTGGTGAATATTAATTCTGTGTTTTGGGTGATTGTCCGTCTGAACTGTGAAGCTCCGTCTAATAAACTTTGGTGCATTTGGTTCAATCTGAGCAGAAAGTTTGCCCCTTTATGCTTTAGAATTGACTTGTCCTATGACCCCGTCCTGTTGGATCCTGCATGTCCACCATGTTTCACAGAAGACGGTGAAGGTGGTGAATACTTCTTTAATCTTAGTTCCATCTGTCCTGAGGACGCTGCTCCAGAACTGGATCTGATTAGATGTTTGTTAGAGAAGTGTAACTTGGTTTGGTTTGCACCTCGACCTGAGAGCAGTGGGCTCAGAGTTCAGCAAACTCCCAGCATTTCCTGTATCTTTGAAGGATTTATTCTTCTGATTGTTCAGCCTAAGGATGGTCTGTTATATCACTGAGATCCCCCCCCTCTCCTGTCAATCATCCAGTGATAAAGACTCTGAGGACAAAGGGGACACTGAGCGGAACAAAGAGCTGCTGCTGCGTCTCATTTGCCTTCAGCTTCCTGTCCGATAAAAAACTCATTTGCATCACGATGAATCTGTGGAAAAAAAAGGATCCAACGTTCAAACTGGGACGAGGCTCAAACACTTCCTGCTCCAAAATAAACCAGGTCTTCATCTAATGATCAGATTAAAACCTCACACCTGCAGGAGGAGGAGGTTCAGGTGGTAACCACGGTAACCATGGTTACTGATCATCTCCTAATGAACGAATGAATGAATGAATGAGTGAATGAACGTCAGGTTGAGGAGTTTCCAGGAAGGACAGAAACATGGAGGAAGAAAAACTAAGATGAACCAAAGGTGGAATCAATGAGGACAGAGACCACGGAGACGTCTTCTAAGACTTTGGACATTCAGGACATGGAGGAGGACATAATAATTATAATAATTCTACTTCCTCATCTTCTTGTCCTCCTCCTGTCTTTTTATCTTCCTTCTTTTCTTTCTGCTCCTCCTCCATCTGATCACATCCTTTGATTCCGTCTCATTTCCATCTGTTAACTTCTGATTAAACCTTCATCTCATTTCATCTGATTTCTCCCTGAACAGGAACGTGTGAATGCTCCCGTCTTTCTTTCTTGAACTAATAAATTCTGATAAAACACTGACTCAGCGTTTCAGAGAAATGAGTGAACTGGTGGCAGCAGCTCTGAGGACGAGGAGGACGAGGATGTTCTACTGACAATGAATGAAACGTTTGGTCTGATCCACTCAGGAAAATATCAGCACACAAGATTTAGAAGTTTAATATTAAAGTGTTTAAGGTTTAAAACCTTTAGTCTATTTGTTCTCAATGAGAAAACTTGAAATAAATGAATAAACGGTTGGACTGAGCTACGAGGCTCCTTCCATCTCCAGGATTCATCCTGGAGGAAGAGGAGGCAGAGTGATGATGTTCTGAATGAGGTGGAGGTTCTTTTCATTCTGTTTCCAGGCTGCAGGTCACATGGTTTAATTTCTAAACTAAGACAAAAACAAACGGATCAATCATCTCTTTTAACAGTTTTTATTCAAACGGCCTCGAATCGCTCACATTCTGGAGAAAAATCTCTGAAGCCTCAATGACACAAGTTAAACATTCAGAAACCACCACCAGGACCGGGACCGGGACCGGGACCAGGAACGGGACCAGGAACAGGTCCAGGTCCAGGTCCAGGACCAGGACCAGGAACGGGACCAGGACCAGAAATGGGACCAGGACCAGAAACGGGTCCAGGAACGGGTCCAGGAACGGGACCAGGAACAGGACCTGGACCGGGACCAGGACCGGGACCGGGACCAGGACCAGGACCCACAGAGACAGTGATATGTAAAACATTAGAGAAGAAGAGAAACAGCTCAGTGAGATGAATCCATGAGTCATTTGTTGGAGGACGAGTCTGGAGACGATGCTCCCAGTGCTTGATGCTAAGCTATGCTAAGCTAAGCTAACCTAAGCCAAGCTATGCTAAGCGAAGCCAAGGTAAGCTAATCTAAGACCAACATCCGTCTTCTTGTGTTATTTAGAAACAGGAGGAACTCATCCTCCATAGAGACACAGGGGCAGTCATTGTTGAAGTGATGTCCATCATGTCCTCGTCTCCACAGACTGTGTTAGTGTGTGTCCAGATCAGAAAGAAAAGGCCGGGTGAGGATCGGGGGGGTGGGGTGGGGTGGGGCTTGGGAGACAGGAGGACAAAGGCTTCATTCTTTGCCGGTGGTGAGCAGCTTCAGGGCTTTCTGGAGGTTCTGGACGGCCGTGGCCACGTCCTCGTACTGCAGGGCGCTGCCGGCGTACTTACAGTACTTCTGGGCCTTGGTGAAGTCCTCGGGGGAGAGCTGGACGCCGCCTGGAGGGAGGGAGGGGGAGGGAGGGGCGACAGCAACACAAAGACGTCAGAACGAAGCACAAAAACTGACGTGGGTCTAGAAACAAGCAGCGGCTCTTTTCTATTTATCCACAGCATGTGAAAACGGTTTAGAGAAGTCCTCCACGCTGCAGGTTCTAAATGTCTCCATATGCACCCATCAGCCACAACATTATGACCACTGACAGTTATGTTCATCCCAGCATGGCAGACAAAAAGGAATCCACTATAATTAGGACGGTGGTCATAATGTTATGACTGATCGCTATGTATATAGATTAGATATAGAGTGAAGACAGATTGACAGATGATGATGATGAAAATGATGTGAAAAATGAGTTAAATGAAACTAAAACTCTGCCCAGTCTGCATTAAAGTTATCGGTTTAGTTTCTGGTTCAGTTTTTGGTCGGCCCCTCTTTAGTCGACAGAAATCAGAATCAGCTCGACAAGCGTGACAGAAGAAAAAGACGAGACAGTTTATTTTCTTGTCGTCTCCTCTGGTCTTTAGCTCCATTAAGGTCCATGTCTGAGACATAAAGACTGAACTCCACCAGAACCAGGACTCAGAACTCACTTCAGACTTTCCGTTGAAAACACTTGAAGGTCCATCGTCACCTGCGTCATGGAAACTCAGCCCGTAACGACCTGTCAGCGCTGAGGGATTGTGGGTAATTTAACGACTGTTTGAAGCAGTGTGTTTAGAGGAAGACGTCCTGAAGACGGGAGGAGACGCTTTGATCCGAGCTAATCTGAGACCGACCACTTCCTGTCTGCTCATCATGGCCGTCATCACTCCTCAGCCTCCTTGTTCTCATTAAAACATTAACAAATGAACCTAACGTTGGAGGATTAAATGTTTTCCAGTCACTGTCCTCGTTTACAGACTCTGAGCCGTTCAGAGTCTGACTGGCTGGAGGACGTTTCAGGGAATTTATCTGGAGATTCTAACGTCGTCTCATCGTCTTTTCTGATCGTTGTAGAAGTGACTGGTCAAGTTACTGAGGTAGGATATTAACAGACTGATCAGAGCATATATCCACACTCTTTATTTTATACTCTTACATATTGTATCTGTTGTATATTTACAGCTGTATATCATGTATCACATTCAGTGTTTATACATATTATTTCATATCTTCTCCATCAATCAGGATTTATTTCTTCCTGGTAGACCATGGTTCTCCACTGTCCTTCCAGTCTGTAATAAAGGTCTTAAGCCAGTTTTAGTAGTTTATAGATTTATAGGTTTATAGTTTCCTCTACTTGATGCAGCCAATGATTTGACCCTTCTCCACCAGACTAACATCTTCTCCACCACCACGGGATGTGGAGGAAATAAGAAGCTCCTCATTGCATCAGTGGGTCTTAAAGAACATGTTGAAGATAATCACCATGAACCAATGATCCACCAGGGGGCGCTGGACTATGAGCTGAGTTACATCCAGGTGGAGGAGACGTTTATATTTTGGCCGTTGTTTACTCGCATATATATCGTGTGTATATAAATGTTTGTATATCTTATAGTTTTTCTGTCCATCCATCTGTCTAGTTACTTCACAGACAAACGTATCAGGTCTAAGTACCACGTATGTAAATCTGCATTTTGGATTGGACCAAGTTCTCTTTGGGTTCCCTGACACCGTCTTGACAAAACATTAGCAGGAGCGTAGATGGAGTTTGACTGAAGTAAAGAAGGACGGTGTTCAGGTTCTTGATGAAGGTGCTTCATCGTGGAAGCTGCCTCAGCTCTTCTGTTCCTCAGAGTCATCGGTGGATGAGTTTAACTCATAAATCAGAGAGAACACATGAATCATCTTCTTAAAGCAGCCGTCCGTGGCGGCGGAGGAGGAAAGTGTTTCACTAATCAAACGGACGTCATCTTTTGAGCCAACGAGGAAACGTTGAAGTGAAAAGAGAAAGAGAAGACGTGGAGTCGCTGTGATTCATGAACGATTTGCTGCTCGTATACGTTTTATTTACAGCCTCTTCTCAGCGTCGACCTTGTGATAAGAGAATTCAGAAAATTAACTCAAAGTGAAAATATCAGTCATGTTTGTTGACTCATGGCAGCTCTCAGGCCTCCACCCACAGAGTCTCTGGAGGAAACACAATATTTAATATATCTCAGAGGGCGGGACACTACAGACCCCCTCTCCTGGGCCACATATAGGACTCCAGTGTGTGCTATAGGAACACTGGTGAAGATCCATCCTGTAGAAGTGGACTTGTTCTGATTACTGCAGACAGTTTCCTCTCAGGTCTCTGAAGGACTGGTTTTATTTTCCTCTCTGCACTTCAAGTCCAAAAGAGACACAACTGACTATTCTCTCTTTCTTATTTACTCAATCTTTTCTATTTCATTTCTTTCATCAAAACTGGTTTAAAAAGTGGATTTCAAAGACTGGGAGGCCAACAAACAATCAAGGTTTGAAAAGGGTGAGATGAAATGTTAAAAAAAAACTTGAGAAGTTGTGTCTGCAACATGTTTGTCCTTCCAGAGGTAACACTGGCTTTAAGCTGGGGTGTCACCAAATACTGAACCCAGACACACGGTGGTTTCTCTTCAGATAACTGGAAATCTATAAGATTTAAGACAGCGATGAGTCATCCAGGGACCATGAATGATAAGGTCCAGACGTTAGTTTGGGGCTGGTGGTAGTGGTGACCTAAAATGTATAACACAAATTCTGATGGTATCACGGTATATTACGGTATTTTGTCTTCATGCATAATCACGTGTTCACAACATTTTCTACTGGCTGATAGAAGATAAACTTTATCAAGATCAAATGAAGGAACAGGGACAGTTACGGATTCATTTATTTTAACATATTTATTCATATTTAAACTGCTATGTCTGTGATGTGATTAGCAGTGCAACCAGCTACTGTGATAACTGTAGTATGCACGCAACATTTGTTTTTTTCATTTATAAAAAGCTAAAATTGGGGACATTGTTGGGGACACCTACAGCTGGGACAGGGGACAGGTAAGTCTTGGGACCTTTCCATCTTCACCACCTCACAGTGACACAGTCCGGTGTGAAACCGAGTCTCAGGGTGTAATCAAATACACCGGTATGACCATGAAATACCACCCAGCCCTAGAGACAAAGCTCAGGTTAGACCTGAACCCTGGGACTAATGTCTCTGCTGAGCTGTCTGCAGCAGACAAAGACTAACCAGTAGGAAGGCGTCCTGGACGTGTCCTGGGTGTGATCACAGCTGGACACAGCCAGATATGAATGCCAGCTCTGAACAGAGCCTTATGTTCCTCCGTACAGACGTGGCTTTCATTTTCTTTAGAGGTGACGGGAAAGTCAAGGCGCAGACGACCCAAGTCACCATCTGAACTAGAAAAGTTTATCTGTGGATAAAACCTGATCATCGCCTGTGACTTCGCTGGTGAGACGGTGAGTTCACTGCAGGACTTAACTACATCAAGCTGCACGTTAGCAACAGAAGGAATAAATCTTCTCTGACAGAGTTAATGTGCAGCACATGAAATAATAATGACATCAAATTGCTCCTTTAATGTTAACATGGTGGGGCCCCATAACGGACCCCTGAAGGCCCCTGGACCTCCAGACTCCTGGAGAAACAAAGCTCCAGATGATGACGCTGTTGGCTGAGTAACGCTCGTACGGCTGAGTCACGTAGCCCCATAAGCCTCTAATCCACTGGTCCATTTCTCTTCTCCCAACAAGCTGGGAAAGGACGTGCAGATATGCTGACGGCAAACTCCCAAAGTAGTGGAAAAATGAAGAGAGAAACCACAGCGCTGGACCAGGACAGAGCTCTGGAGGACGTTCAGAGAGGTGTTAGGAGAAAAGAAGAACACTAAACATGTCCGAGTCAGTCGAGATAAAGTGGACACGGGAGTTGAGCTGACGGTCGGCTCTGGTAACGAGTTTATCCGGCAGCAGATTAAAAACGTTCTGCATTAAAAACTGGAGGAATCAGTCAGCTACAGCTAGCATCATGTTCCTTATAGATCACTGGATTCATTACTTATTTTAATCTGTATTTCATCTATAAAATGTCTCAAAGACACTTGAAGCACAGACTACTTGACTGGAATATTGGATTATTTTTGTAAATGAAAGAAATGACTTAAACCAAATCTTCACAAATGAGTTTCTCATTTAACTTTGGGAGCAGGAGCAGACGTTTGCGCCGTCCGGCTATTCTCAATGCCTTAACCCACCTGGGTATTTGTTAACTGCATGCCTGTAGTTGATTTACTGTGAGCATTGAGAATAGCCGGACGGCGCAAACGTCTGCTCCTGCTCCCAAAGTTAAATGAGAAACTCCTTTGTGAAGATTTTGTTTAAGTCATTTCTTTCAGTGTGCAAACTGCTCCTCTCTCTCTCTTCAACTCTTGGTTCAAACACACCTGGTTAAACTCTAGATCATCTGAGCGTCACAAAAAGAAAATCTGTAGAAATTAAAAAGAGATCTTGATTTATTCTGACTGTTCCTACGAGTTTTGCTACTAGATCTTTGTCTATACAGGTTCCTACGCATTTGAAATTCCAGACTCTAAAAATTGTCAGACTTCACAGTGAAAAACGTGAAGTTGAGTATCATGTAAATAAATTATGGAATTATTCTGAATATATCTGCTGCTATGTCACCAAGTCATTTCCAGAAGATTAAAGCTTTGTAGTGTGGCTCATATAAATAAGTTAAGGTCAAACTCAGATGAATTCAGTGCAATGATCATGTATTACCTGTGACCTGACACAAACATGTGAGCTGGGCCTCAAAGCGCCTTAAAAAACAGAGCCATGCATTTCATTTTGTGTTTTAGAAAACTGAACAGAGGCAACAGCCTTGAAAACATGAATATGGTTCATGTATATTAAATCACATTCTATACTTTTCCATACTCAGGTAGGAACCCTGTCGATATTTGAGCTACTTTAGTCGTGATCATTAAAATCTAAAAAATTAAAGCTTGTTTTAGTTTAGCCAAGTTACGTCTGGAGAAAAAGGACATTAAATTTACAGAAAAACGAACACATTTCACATTTGTGTGTGTTTCATCAACCCATCCATCCACCCCGACCTCCCTGACCACCCTCCATGAACAGATCCGTTAAGTCAACTCTCGTCTTTTCAGTCAAAAAAAAAGTTTGATATAAATGAAATAAAAATGCTAATAGCTGTAGCAGGACTTCTAACGCGGTAATGTTAATATAGG
The DNA here is from genome assembly GCF_022458985.1 of Mugil cephalus. Lineage (NCBI taxonomy): Eukaryota > Metazoa > Chordata > Actinopteri > Mugiliformes > Mugilidae > Mugil > Mugil cephalus. The sequence goes on from NC_061790.1 coordinate 891,551, forward strand.
GCATGTGTACGTACAGAGGAGGCTGTTAAAGAAGTGAAATAGTTCAGATTCTCCATGGCTAACCTCCAGCAGCTAACAGCGGTCTAGACAGCGGTGAGGTGGAGGCGGTGTGGTCAGAACGACATGTTAGATGAAGGACAGATGCAGCGTCGATGATTATTCTACATGTTCTGCTCCTCAGAGGTAAAGAGTGGAGTCATTATTCACTCTCCTTCTCATCTATGTAACAGACAGATAACTAGAGAGGCTAATTACCGACACCTTCAGTAGTTTATTCTCTCAGGACTCCAACGTATCCTGGTGCCATGTTTGTTTCTTATAAAGTCGCTGCCGCCTGAGTTTTTTCAGGGTTTGTAGTTTAAGGAAAACTTGTAAGATAAATGTAAATATTAGAAACACTTCTCTATCCAGACAAGTTAACCCTGAACCAACTTCACCCAAAACACACACACATCAGATCCGTTACATCCCAGTTTCCCATTTTCTTTGTTAACCAGTCACTGATCTGGTCTAGTTTCATCACGAATCCTTTCCCAACACTTTTCTGATTCCAGTCGGTCTCGACCTGAAACCTCAGAGTGAAAACGTTCTTGGACTGATTTGTTTTTAGACACATGATTAGTTCCCAGCATCTTCTCAGTAGAAAAGTTGTGAGATGAGATCAGTGGACGTATGAGGGACGTCCAGACACCAGTCACTGGGAGGTTACGTTTAAAAATGTTTTAATTCTGATTCAATCTTCATCTAAAAAGATCAGATTTTCAATTCATCCAGGACGTGACGGAAGCGGAATGAAGGAGTCTACTCACAGAAACACTGAATGAAGGTGAGGGTGAGAGGTCCTACGCATGATTCATCCTCTCCAGGTCATGTTAGTTTTATTTGTTATTTCTACTATCTCGGTTTCACCTCCAGTGTCTCCATCTGCTTCCTGTCCTGGACTTTCATTTCTCTCCTATTTTTCCTAAGTTTTATCTGACAGGAATGCAGACGGTTTGGTAGATGAATGAAAGGAGCCCTGTAGCTCCTCGACCTTCAAAAAGACTTTACAGTTTGTCTCTTCTAAAATCAGTGGAGGTGGAGGTTTGTTAATATCAGTGAGTGTGAAGGAAAAGCTTCATTATTACATTATGTTAAACAGTCTCTTTGGTCCATGTTAGACCACGTTAGCTGGACAGACTGGACAACCAGGGGTTAAACTCCCACCTTATATTCATTTCTTATATTCAACTCTGTAACATAAAATAAAAATAAAACAGGCGATGGACCATATTAACATGACTAGTCCACTAACACCAGAGGCATGCGTATTAGGACATTTACATCATTTTAATTAGGTTACGGCTAAGGATAAAAAGGTCTTCCTCTTGTTGAGCATGATAACAAAGAACATAACTATGACCAACGATGTGTTGTAAGAGGGAAGAGTAGAGACGGAGTTTCTCACTGAAAACGTGGCCTTTAGGCGGGAAAATTACGAGGACGGTTATGTTAAAATTTGGTCTCCATCACAAAGAGGTTATTTTATGAATATATGTTTACGTGTCTGTGCGTATATAATGTTATATTCCTCCTGGCGTGACTGACTGGGCCCTGAATGAATGAACAGCTGTTTCTTTTTTTCCTGATTTTAACCTGATTTCAACACAAACCGTCTGACTCATTCACCAACCTCATATTTCCACAACAAATGGCCGTTACGAACACGCGACAGTTACATCAAAGAACCGTGTGGAAAAGAGCGCTAGCTAGCCAGCTAGTTAGCATGTACACGGGCTTCCCAGCATGCTCTGGGGCAAACACACATCCCACGCTGCTAAACTGAGAAAAGCAGCAGAAAATAAAGAATCTAAAGTTGGATTTGGAGGACGTTCAAGAAGTTACTCCACTGGGAACAGACGGGTCTCACAAGTTCACAGAGAGGCTCCAGGAATGAATTATTTTTAACTAACAATCGATACCTGACGGGATCCAATGCACAGATCAGAGAACTGGAGGTGAATGTTAAAACTCTTGCAGCTCGACTCGGTGTGACTGAGAGAAGAAGCTGTGAGCGGAGGACGTGAGGCGTGGGGAGGGTGGTGGTCTTACCCTGCTGCTGGGCGCTGAGCAGGGAGGGGTCGACGGCGGGCAGGGAGCGAGGCGTAGGCACTGGTTTCACAGCTTCTCCTGGTTGACAAGAAGAAACACACACATGAATTACACGAACCCTGTGACAGGCCTTTACATGGTCATAGGAAGAAACTGGGCTCAGTGTTTACAGGAACCCCGACATGAGGTGGAAGGACGGGTTCTATTTCTTTTACAGTTAGACGTCTGTGCCGGTTCCAGTCTTCCAGGTCACGGCTCCAAAAGGAGTTTAAAAAAGGCAACTGGACTCGTGGAGTCGGTGGAGCCCTGTAGAGTCCTGTTGCCTTTTTTAAACTCCTCTTGGACGTTTTACAGGTGGAATTAATCACTGACATTGTGAACAATGTCTCTCCATCCTGAACACTGTTATTTTCCTTCCAAACCTTCAGTAAGAATGTCTTTTTTTCCTTCCAGAGTATATTTTATCTCTGATAAAGGACTTCATGATAAATGTCTTTATTGAGCTGGATCGTTTCCATCTGTGAAGCAGACGATTATGTTCCTACTTATTATGTTCTTACACCTTTTTTTTTCACATTTTACATTATTTCTTGACATCTCTTGATTGAGTGTGGTCTGTCTTGTGTTTTTGTTGAATATTCAGCGCTGGTTTCAGATGTAGCGAGGCCAAAGGTATACGTGAACCCATGGATTATAAATGAGCTGCTGAAACATGCTGATTTGTTTCCAGTAATGGGGAATGAAAAGAAACTCCATAAAAATTGTATGATTTTTGGACAGAATCTCATTTAGCACGTTATTTATTATTGAAAGGCAAAAATAAATTGGGTTGTCATAGCCACACTGAGCTCCAGGATATGAGTCAGGTTATTTCATTATGAAGAGAAAAACAACAACAACCAGGGACATTTAGCTGTAAACCCATCAGATGACGTGTATGACGACTGGTCGTACTCCATATGCACGGTCACCTGTCCTAGTAAGATGTGACAACATAAGAAACAGAATCAACAAAGCCAAGCATGTGTTCAAAGTCTCAGCATTAGAGAACCAAGACACCTGACCAACAGGACTTAGTTCAGATGGGGAACTTTTTCTTTATTTATCAAATCCACCAATAACTAGTAAAAACGAGCAACGTTACTGTTACAACAAATGCTTGTTTCCTCAAGTTTATTTTTTAAATGTGCAAATAGCAGCATGAAACAATAACAGCAGAACATGACAGCGTCCCACACGTGTCTGCCGCCTCAAACTAAAGTTACATGGGTGCTTACAAAACACAAGCTACAACGGAGGTTAGATATTAGCAATCAGTTGTTACTGCCACACAAGACACACTGCGTAATGTGTTACTGCCTGAACACTTACAAGCGAACCGAGAGCCCGTTTTCAGACGGACCAGGGTTCAGCTGTTTGCTCTGCACAAATATGAACGTGAACATTCAGAACTGTGACATCATCAGTCTGAGGCTGGAAGCTCACAGCGTTCACATGTAAAATAACTTTACAGCTCCTTCCTAATTCTGGATCACGTCAACAAGCAGCTGTTGGTAGGCAGAGGTCCACTAGAGACAGAAGAACTCCAGGTGTCAACACCAGGGAAGAGGAGGTGGACCAGGGTGGATGAGGTCTTAATCTGTCTTTATGTGACTGGACGACCTCCGTCAACCTCCGTTATGTGATTAAAGGCCAGAAAGACACAACACAAACACATTGTGTGCCAGCTCTAATCAGCCTAAATGACTTGTGTTCTGTTTGTGACCACGTTGTGTATTGTGCTCCGACCCTCGACATGGGAAACACAAAACAATACAAAAAAACATTGCTTCCTCTCAAACTCACCAGAAGGGACCTGCACCTTTAAACCTGCCGCTACGTAACCTTTCGTCTTCACACAATTTGCCACAGGGGTACAATTACACCTCCTCCTACCGACACACACTTCTTTTTTTTATTCTGATTATTATCGTCACATCAACCTTTTCTGAACACAAACTGAACTTTACAACAACTCCAATGATGCCAGATCTGATCAGATCCTCCGCTGTCCTCAGTTTGGACCACTGTCCTCATCTTTATGTCCTCCAGAGGACATCTGCAAAAATTTACGCAGCCATAAACACACACACAGCGTTTGTTGAGGGGAGCATGAGGGAGTCTCTGAGGGAGGAGTGTTATTGAATGGGCTGCCAGTAAATTGTAAGGTTGTCACGTACTCTGTGTTATCAAGGGAAATTAGTCAGAATAAGGAATTACAAGGCACATGATAAGAGCGGGTGGCAGCAAAAAACAAAACAAAAAAACACTTCAATCAGAGAACAATGGGTGGCTGGAAACACCCCTCCACTCCACTCTGAGACCAAAGCATCTCTTTGGAAAGCACCTTAATGTCTTTAGGATAAGATTAAGATCTGTAGGTATTTGGGAAGTAATAGTTGAACTGGTTGAACTGGAAGTAAATTTTGAAAAAAAATTTGTGAACATAAAGATTATTTCACTGTATTTAACAATTTAAGTCACCAATGTGAGCCAGAATATAAAACGGTTTATTTTAAGCAGAATTGGAAACGATGAAATCTCAACGTCCTCAAACAAGTACTTGTGAATTTGTTAAATTTCCATGTCACATCAAACTAGAAAAGTTATTATGGATAAATACTGACCCGTGTACTGACCCGTCACTATCAGTACATGGCAGATAAAAGTGTCCCCTTATGAGGACAACAGGCCTAAATGAAGCAGAAGAAGCTGCAACAAACCTAAAACTTACTGTCCCCATATGAGGACACCGGGTCTCATGAGGTTAAGGAAGATCGGCAGATTTCGTCCATTCTGAAGACACTAGATTACGCCCTCTGCTGTCATAAAAGGGTGACGATTCATTTTTCATCTCAGCTATAATCATCACACAACTGTCTCGTGATGCATCGTTTCGCAGTTAACAGCAATTCTCCATTTCTGTCTGGACCAACATCACCAGCGTCAGAGTCATTTGTGTCAACCTGAAACACTGTGTCATACCTGTAGGCGGCGGCAGCTCAGCTGGAGTGTTGGCCGGTGCGTGGGCCCCTGGTGGGATGTGGATGTTATTGTAGTTGGTATTTGGGGGACCTGAAGGCCCCGATCCTGGACTGGGAGTAAAGCCAATACCCGGTGCGGGACCCGGACCCAAACTCTGGTCCTGGCCTTCGTTAAATTGTGAAGTAGGACCTCCCCTGAAGGAGCCCCCGTGGGAGGGGCCCATCCCTGAGAAACCTTCGTCTCCAAATTCACCTATAAGACAACGAGAGGGAGAAAGGACAAGAACGTTGTTGAGACTGGATCCTAACATAGTTCACTGACTGGGGGTGACAGTAAAAAGAGACAATTCAAGTTCATTGAATACTTTGCAGAATAGAAAACGAAATCAAAGAACATACTTCATTCAAAGTCGCTTTAATTCCCAGAGATGCTTCCATATCTAAGATTTTCTCAGGGAAATAAAAGTGTTATAGATGATTTCTTCTTCAGACCCTGTTAATCTATGGTAATTAATCAGGAACTAGTACTCGAACCTCACACACACGACCATGGAGGTGGTGGTTGTCTGGATCAGCTGTGTTCAGCTGTGTCTATATCTGTGTGTCTGTATGCAGATGACATACTCCTTATATTCTCAGTCCTGCCTATGGACATTTTAGTCGGTCATTTTGGAACCAGAGGACAAAAAAAAGCTCAGTGAAGAAAAGTTGAAATGCTGAGGTTGTCAACCATCATCTTCTGTCCATCGTCACATAAAGCCCCACCCACATGATCTGATTGGCCCAGCAGAGCTTTGCAGACCATCTTTCCTCTACAAAACATCTTGTGGGCATGGGCTGATCAGAGCATGTAAAACAAGATTGTAAAAACACAAAAAGCAAAAAAAACATTTTAGTTTCCACTACTAAAACGATGCTTACTTTGATGTTAAGTATATTTGTCATATTGTACAGATTTACGTAAATGTGGATTTGGTCCAGAGCATAAGAACTTGTCTTCAAACCCTCAAACTACCTCCACAATGATCCCATCATTTATTTCTGCATCTTGAAACCTTTTATGTACTGTTAATTTCTGAAGACATCTGAAGCTCAAAACTGGCTGCATCTGAATGATATTGGCTACCTGTAGGTCACAGGTGTCAAACATGTGACCCACGGGCCAAATGCGGCCCACCAGAGGGTCTAATTGGGCCTGCAACATGAATTCTCAAAGTGACAAAATTACATAGAAGACAAGGCATTTTTTCCTATGAAAATAACTTCTACCCCTAATTTAGTCAGAGCATTGGACAGAACACAACACTGAGACCCAGGACGACAGAGCAGACAGCAATGGACCCAAATTGCACTTATTTTTATTTTTTAATTTCTCTTTTTTTTGAAGAGTAATTTATTAAATGTGAACACTCTCCTGATTTATATGTTCTTCTTTGCACTAAAATAAATGGAAAAATGTAATTGTTGTTACTAATAGCTTATTATTCTGTTGTCGTCAGATCAAATTGGGCTGAATGTGGCGCCCGAACTAAAATGACCTCCTGCTGTAGGTTCTCCTTTATGAAACCCAATTTGCTGATACAACATTAAACTAAATTTAACACAGATGGGGACGTGTCTGATGATGATAAATGAAGGTCATTCTGTAGATCTCTGAGGGCACACGGTATCAAATGCTTTCGAGAGTGCATCCAACCTTTATTCACTTCCATTGTACTGTCATTAAGATATATAGCTCCTAGCGTAGACCCACTAAACTGAAAGTTGTAGCTTTTGTTGTATCAGTGAGCATTTGTTATGATTTTGTGTGATGCCGAAGAATACTCCAAAGAAATAACAAAACTAAACAGAACCAGGAGAGTATCCAACCTGAAACTACAAGTTTACAGAGTAAAACCAAGGACAACAGGGAGTTAGGAAGGCTAGTAGCCTACCTGTGCCCTCTGGGTCAAACACATAGTGAACTATGGGAGTGACGCTTCATTCAAAGATCAAATGACATAAAAGATGAGCACGATAATCAGGGCATCTCTGTGGTATTTCAAGTTTGCTTTTAGAACCAGACACGAAAGTTGGAAAAGCAATTGATTTTGATTTTTAAATCCAAAAACATCAAAAAATGTTGATGTTCAGGTCTGTGAACGAAGCAGGAAGTAGTCTCCATGGTAAACCTTGGTCCAGGCCTCTCTGGTCCTGGTCTAAATAAACCTGGTTCTTCTCCAGATTCACAAGACAAACGCTCAGAGAGAAAATCAGATGACCAGGTCCCTTGTGTCAGAAAGTCTAAAATTATATCTGAATATTGTTCCAGAGTCATGTCCCTGCTCCGTTTAGACCAACAGAAAATATCTGAAATCACTGACTGATGGAAGCAACCTCACCTAAATATAAACGTATTAATCAAATATCCACTGCTTTCTCCTGCTTCTCTTTCTGGTTTCTTTTATTCTAGATTAAAGGGACCTAAGGCACATTTATTTAACTTTTTGTTTGTTTGTTTTATTTAAACTGAAAATGAAATCAACTCTTATTTTAGTGTCTAAAACCAAACTTGAAATACCAAAACGTACATGTACCCACATCAGCTGAGAATAATTTATTGCAATTTCCTACTTTCTTCATCCAATTTCTTTCTATTAAGTTGTACAGAGGTGTTAATGCTTAAAAAATGAGGTAGTGAGCTGCAGAAATTAAATTTGGCTGCAACTGATTGCTGGTGAACAGAGAGGCTTAAACCTGAAGGCATCATTTGGTTTCAATCACTCATGAAAAATAGTTTCTTCATCACAAGCTCATGAGGTGACGGGACATCCTGATGAGTTTGAGCAAAAAGGATTAGAATTCATGAGGACACGATTAAACTGTTTTGCCGGGGAGAGTGTGTAAATCACATTCATGGATATTAACATCAGGAAAGGGTTTTAGATGAGAAATGGATCGGGGAGATTTTGGAGAGCAGGACTAGTGAACAAAGCCTGCTGTGTTTTTAATAGCACTGCTCTGATTAGCATTTTTACAGCCAATCATCTCGCTGGAAGTCGGTCGATGGCGATCAAGACAAGTCGAGTAGTAGAGGCGGCAGATCAAATGACTCAGGTGGAACATTAGTCGGTAATGATCGGAGAACCCTTAATATTTAGCTACTGTAATCGTGCTGTGTATAAGAACTTCAGTCAGTTCACTGTCCTCAGCTCTGTTTCAGTTGTCATTAAGAACCAATTCCTACCAGTCGTCTAAGTTTTATATGCCGTTACAAACAAGTATTTCTACAAACTGAGATGTCAACTTTGCCAAAGTTACCGTAAAACACTTCCTTAACATTCTTTAAACTTTGGATGTATTCAGGCTAAGCAACATGCCCACATATAAAAGTAGATTGGCTACAAGTAGCACCAACACAAAGGTACGAGGTATCTGTCTGATACCCAAAACAAAGCAAGGGTTTGTATTTCCTGTGGTTGCATGTTCTACTAGTTCTACTAGTTGTTTAGTAAGGCGCTGAAGTTGTGACATCTCTAAAAACGTAATGATGAACTTATTTTGTGAGTAAACCGTTGAGTGAAAGACATAAAGAAGAAGAACGTGGTCCCCAAATACAAAGCAACACAGCAGTGCTTCAGGACATAGGACGGAGAGAGGCTCCAGAGAAAAGCTGTTTCCATCTCCTGAACATGAGCCTCACGCTGGAGACTTTGCCTCTCTCAGCAACCACACCTAACACAAAGAAAACATCTCCTGACAGCCAGAGATGTTTGGACAGATTAAGAGCTGGGCTGGATTTGCAGACACATGCTGTATTTGACACCGCGTTAAAGCCCGGCCTCTGTCATTACTGCGTTATGATCCGACCCTTGGGCTACGATATTTAGTCTCTCAACGAGTTCTTCACTTTCTCTGGATAAACAAAGTTTAAGTGAGCGCACCGACTCTTTTTCAGCTTTCAGTTCTCTGCAGAGACATCTGGGCACAGACATGACAACAGTACTGAAATGTTTCTGAAACATTAGATTTACCTTTCACTACGCATACTGTAAGACTAAGAGATTATATGACGGTGCAGTGATGCACTGTGTTTCAGCTACTATTAGCTGGGAGGCTGAGAGACAGCTAGCAAGAGGCTACTATTAGCTTTGAGGCAAGAAAGCTAGGAAGAGCTTACAGAGCCACATCCACATATAAATAAAAATAAGTCTTTTAATTTCACACTTCAAGTACATTTGTCCAGATAATCTAGGACATCTCAGCTTGGTGAGTACAACACAGTTATTGTCAGAAATGATGGAAGAAGATGTAAATGCTAACATTTCAAAGAACCTACAGCATTCCTCAAAGCTTTTGTTGCTGTTATCACTTTTAAAAATGAATTGTATGTTCATTTCCTAAATATTTCCTTAAGCAACAGCCAGAAATCACTTTTATTTCACCCTGAACATTGATAAGAAGGTCAAACATTAAAGATGGAACTTCAAACATTTTCTTTTCATCACCAAGTTTCAGTTTGCAAAACCATATCAGATCACATTAATTAGGAGGACAATAGCTTTTTCTCTTTAATAACTACCTTATTAGTGATAATGATCTTGCTGTGAATGGCAACAGATCCAGAAAGGCACTCTTATCTCCAACTATTACTAATTATCAAAGATGGAGTGAGCCATGAATGAAACCCAGTCTGAAGGTTGAGGGAAGGCACTGAGCATACAGCCATGCTTTAAAATACTCACACAACAGAAAATACAGACACAAACGTATGATGAAGACTTGTTGATTTTGTCGTATGTGTTTCATTGTGTCTGTACTGACAGAGTCGACCTGTGGCTGGAATTTAAACCATAAGGGAAACAACCAGCAGCCAAATGCTGGCTGTAAATCTGGCTGGTATGGTCCTGATTGCTCTGGAAGTCAAAATCTTTGTTCTATAATAAAGTCTCATTTGGTTCAGAGCCCAGAGTGGCTGGTGAATGTTGGACAGTCAGCTTCCTGCCTTCCTGAAGAATCCTTATTTACAGCAGGAGCATTGGTAATCATCTGTTGAGCTGCTGGACACTGTGCAGCTCCCGTGGTCCAATTAGTGAATGAGTGTCTGGCAAAGGGCACGTTTAACAACAGTTTCTGAGCTCAGAATAGTTGTGCTCTTTCAAAGGCCCTGCAGCTGCCATCTGGACACAGATCTAGATGTTAGGGTGAACTCTTCAAGCTGGTATTTGGAACTACTTGTATTCCACGAAGTGTAAGATCTGACTGAGACATGATTTATTTCAACTAAAGCAGGAACTGACGTCTCATCACACTGATGGGAACACGTGGACTCTGATTTGACCTCAAACATAACTTCTAATGCTAGAGGTGCACTTACTTCAACACTCACTGTTATGTAATACTGGCTCGTTTTCCTGAACAAACAAATACACAGTGTAATATTTCAGTTTCATGTGTTCTCCCCAAGTCAGGGTCGACTTTCAGGACTTGTGAAAATCTACTGAAGTTTTGATGGATTTTTCTGCAGAAATGTTGAAGAAGAGGTGGCACAGCGGCTCGGTGGTTAGCGCTGATGCCTCCCAGCGAGAAGGTCTCTCCTGGTTTCCTCCCACCGACAAAGACATGCTCCTTAGGCTGATTGGTGACTCTAAACTGACCCTAACCTGACGCCAGCTGGGACGGGCTCCAGAAAACCCCGCGACCATAGTGAGGATTAAGCGGAGATGAGATGAACTTCAATGCAGCTCATCTCAGTGATGAATTTACAAACGTGTTGCATTTAAAGTTTCCTCTGTCTCCTCATGGGGACTTTGTGTTGTGGCACACGTGTTGAAGAAGACAACGTTTAGACAGTCTCTGTAACCTGGTCCAGTCAGGCAGCCACTGCAAACCGTGGCCAACTCCAGAGGTTCGTTTCCCTCTGACTACCGGGTCACAGAACACATCTTTTAAATATATATATTTGACAACTCAGCACTGGAAGCTGTTTTCTCTCTCTCTGCACCCCCCACCCACCTCACCCCTCCATCCATTCCTTTCCTCTTGCTAAACACCGTCCCAGCCAATGGAAAGTCAGAGCAGAGCTGCTGGAAGACAATGGTCTTTCTGTGACTCGCTGGTATATTAGTGTGCTGGTGGGTGTGTGTCAAACACAGTCGCACTACTCTCCAGAGGTTAATTAACGTACTTAAGCTGCTTTCTGTCACTGCCGTGTCCAGAAGCACTGACAGCAAACTGTCCAACAGAGACATGTAAAGATGCACTTTTGACCTGTGGAGAACCAGAAGACTGAGGCCTTCTGTAGTCTGAAGACAGCAGAAGAAGAGCGGCTGGACCGGCTAATATTGATAACATCATTCACTGAAACCAGGAAGCCTGCTCATAAAATAAACTGCATGAGCCCATGAATCTGTGCTTCCTTTTCAGCTGTGAAAGTAGTAACAGCTGATAAGCCGTTTGGATTTGATTATGGATCGTGTTTAACTTCTTAACATGAGAAGAACTAATCAGATATTTGAAATGTGATCAGTCTCTGTCTCCGTTATGTTCCAAACCAACCAAGTTCAGCCCAAACGCCTGGATGTGTTCATGCCCGTTTATCAAGCACATATCAGAAAGTTACTTTTGTGCACTTGGGAGAGGCAGGTATCCAGGCAGGTCTTTGCTGGAGCAGGTCAGTTCCCAGAGAGAAACCAGAAACACTTTCCTGGTTAGTCGGCTTTATTAAATGGTATTAGTGACTGCAACCAACAATTACTTCTATTACCAAGGCCCTGGTTTCAGGCCCTTGGTCCATGCAGTAACAAAACATTCATATTCAGATGGACACAGCAAAACCGAAGACCAAGGAATGTAAACAAATCTTCTTGGAAATCAAAGAACTCGTCTGAGAATCATCAGTGATCACAGGTTTTCTAAAGGTCAACTCAACTTGCCACACACACAAACTTGTGTTTCTATCTATTCCGTGGACATAATCCCTAGCCCCTGTATTCACACAATTAGTGAGCCAGTAACAAGCTAATCCTCAACAAATGTCAGACCAGACTAGCGCCCCTAACCCGATGCTCTGACATAAGACCGAGCCTCAGAAGGGTTTAACGCCCAAAAAGTTGTGCTGCCCAGGAAAATGCCCCCACAACTTAATAAAAACAAGAACACATACACGTGCAGGGTGGATGATATGAGCTGTGTGCTGGCGGTTCACTCCATCAGTGGGAATAAGCTATCATGATGACATAGAGACCCCAATGCACACTGCGAATACAGGGTGTGAAAGTGTGTGAGAGACATGAGCAGGAAAGAATGAAAGAAAAAGACAAAGAAAGAAAAGAAATGAGTTTGACGTGTATGTCAGTGTTTACTGTTCATGCATGTACAGCTGAGGGATGCTGTAGGTGATGTCATGGTGAGGAGGCCATGTTTGGGGCAAGCACACGCTCATGTACGTGCACCGAGAGGGCGTGGGCGAGCAGATGGCCTTTATTTTAGCAGGAATGCGTCAACATCACGACTCCGACATGAAAAATACGTTTAGGGTTTCCCCTATAGGGAAGGGAAACGTGTGCAAGCCCTGTAGGTGTTCATGTCAACATAAATTTCTGCTCGGGCTCGCGTCGTCCCCGGGGGCTCTTGATGCAATTCCTTGCTCTCAAAGTGCAATCAGAAAATGAGTCCAGATGCTCCGGAGTCCCTCGTGGCTCAGTATGAATTTTACTTGTAGCTGAAGTCAGAAGAGTCTTGGAATTACCAGAATGATCACATAATTCACGTAGAGATGGTCCAGCAAATGTGTCTATCTATCCAAACCTCTTAATCTGGTCTCCTCCTTCAGGGCTGGAACTTAATGAATGAGGGACAATCATTCATCACAGACAAACTGAAACTAGGGCAGGATTGGACCTTTGTAATTCCAGTTACTGCATGAATACAAATCTATTAATTCGAATTGTTGTTACACAAAACTGTTGCAAAACATCTCGTTGCATCAGTGCTGAACTATGTCATAACAAAGGCAGGCTGTACATGGCTTTAACTCCGTTGAAAGATTATGAAGACAATTAAAAAGGGTTTCATTAAAGTTCAGACACACCATGACATCTTAATGACAAGTCTGAAAACGGGCTGGGAAAAACAAATACCTATCTTGATTATTTTAAATACGGTACAGGACATTTTCTGTGTCCTCTCATTGGAAATCTTACTGCGACAACATTAGTCAATGTATGATGGAGATCCAGAACATGACAGAAGCTCTAACTCCAAGAGCTGAATGAATTTAGAAAATACAACGACAGAGAAGAGCTGGACAAGAGCAGAGACACATGAAAGATGAAAAACTAGAGGGACAAGATGGAGGAGACATAATTTCTACCAGTGGTTGAATGAATAAGTCCAGCTCCTCCTCTGGTCAGTAGGTGGTCTTTAACGGGGCCCAGGACTCATTGTGTGTCCCAGACCAGCTCCACATGTGGACTGACACCAGATCAGGGTTCACACCTGGACTTTGAGCTGGAGACCTGTGACTGGATTCCCCAGGACACATGTTAACACGAGTCTGGGCGGGGCCTTAGAGAAACCATATGAAGGTCGTGGAGAAGTTTTTTGGTGCTTATGTGTGGATTTATTAAATATATTAAAATCATGGGAAAGGTCACACAAGATGAGTTTAAGATTTTTGAGACAAAGAAATTAAAAACGTAGCTCAGCCCCTTTCTATTTGCTTTGGCAGACATCCGAGTGAATTACTTTCTGCCAAAATGCAGATAAGCTTGGAGGATTGCCTGTAAACCTGGAGCACTGTAACAGCAGGAGGTTGTAATCCTTTTCAGATCTGATGAACTTTAGGAACCAGTGGTCCCTGTGGCACTGGCCCTGTTTTAACCCACCACACGCTTCTCTTAATGTGATGAACTTTAAAGGCTGCAATGGACGTTTTGTTGTCTTACTAATTCAGTCAATCTCACCGGGATCTGGTGGTGTGTTCCCACGCTTTCTTTCTGTTAAAGGTTATGTTTTATGGTGTAGGCCTGGCAGCAGAGGCCAGAGCTTTTCAGTGCGACAAAGGTCAGAGACTCAGAACAGAGCTGCAGTGAATATGACAGGAAAAGTGAATAATACAACAAATATCAGCTCATTCCCACGTGTACTGACATACATTCAGACACACATATAACATAAGACCTATCTCTAATTGAACTAATTTCATATTCTAGGCCAAACCACCGGCCATAAGAAGGCATTCCATGACTAATCTACTCTCTGCACACTTCCAATCTGCCCATGTCTCAACACTGATAAGGCAAACAATAACAAGCATGGCTTCATAGACACACATAAACACATTCTGACACTCCCGACACACACAGAGTCCATTAAAGAGCAAGAATGAATTTCGTAAGAACGAGCACAGTGAAATTCCTGCACCATATCAGCACGTCCCACCTGCTTCCTCGTCCTCGTCCATGCCAATGGGACCGGCCTGAGGCGTCTCCCCATTCTTCAGACAGTTGTGGATGTAGGTGGCCTTCCAGCGGGCGTACTTCCTGTGCTGGATATTCTGGAAGAGATTGAATGACGGCGTAAAAGATAGATCAAACAGGTAATTATTCATGCTGGAAGACAGCTTGCAGAGGATAAGGGTGGTAAGATGAAACGGAGAGAGTTGGTGACTGAGAAGGTTTGACATGAGCAGGAAGCAGAAGTTAGGATTTTTGTATGTCCGCATGATACACAGTAGACAATAGTCTGGAATGGGATGATCCACTTATTAGTTGGTGAATGAGTGGGTTCTGGGTTTTAAGGTGTTGGGGTATAAACAAACGATTCACATGATGTGAAAAAAAAACTGAGTTGGAGAAGGACTCACTTGAGGAAAGGATGAAATATTGAAAGTAGGTTTTGCAATAATTAAGTGTTATTTATTACAGTGGGGGCAGAGGGATCTCTGGGGCCAGTGGTTGACATAGGTATTTTCTGGGAATATTTATGTAAAACATCATGAGGGATCACCATGATGACAGATATTGGGTTTAGGTTAATTAACTGGGAAAGCAGGATTTGGGCAGCGAGGCCTGGCCTCCACTGGAGCTCTGAAAGTGCCCGGAGGTATCTGGCGTCAAGACATTAGCAGCAGATCCTAACAGTGCAATAGCAATTTTCAACATAAAAATTACTGAAAACCATCAGAGGCCAGTCCTGAAAGTAGACAAACAGAACCCAATCAGACAAGAATTGTGCATTTGTTTATTCAAGAAATTGAACCATTTGTTCATATCAGTTTGAAGCCTTGTTTTGTCTGTTGTGGTCTCCTTGTACTGCACTAACATCAACTATATGTTGGTGCAGCTCGTAGGAATCTGATCCCATTCATCAGAACAGAACCAGTTGAGTTGTGAGATGTTGGTGGTTTCCTCTCATCCATTGATGCTGAACATTTCTACTGGATGAAGGTCAGGACTTTGACTTGTTCCTAAACATTCATCTGGTTCTTCTGGAGAACCACTGGTGTTCTTGGGCTCCTTGTCTTCCTCCATGACCCAGTTTCTCTTCACATTCAGCTCATGAACTCATGTCCTGACATTTTCTTTCAGAGTTCACTAGTAGAATTCACAGTTCATTGGTCCATCAATGATGACAGTGATAATGACTATGGTTCAGAAGTATAAACAACTGATAATGGTATTTCTGATGTAGATGAAGAAACAAGGGGTTAAAGAGTCAAATGAATCGTCTTCAAAATAAAATATACCGAAGGTCTTGTCGTGCACCGTTGTTACCAGTCAGTCATATTCACTTATATCTGTGAAATGGTACTAAAGTTTTGGTTTGTGGCGCAGTTATGCAATAATAGTTGAAAAGGGGGAAAGAACAAGTGGGGCTTTTGTGGAAACTGATTTAAAGCAGTGCTTGGCTGAGGCAGGTATTATTTGTTCAGTACATGAACTGAGAGAAAAAAAGTCTGGAGCAAGGAATGAAAAGTTAAGCTGCTACTGGCTGAAGACATTAAAATAAGGGCAAATGTCAGGATAAGAATTTTTAAAAGGTGTATATTGTTTGTTGAAGACAGAAAGAAAAGAGAAAAAAGAAGATGGTTTTTGGACAGAAGTTAAAAGGATTGGCTGTAGTTTTGGAGGTTTTATTAGAAAAAAACTCCTTATATTTTATTAGTTTGTTACTTTTAAAAACAAGCATTTGGAGAAAACAAAAGAGAATGGTGAGAAGACAGAAAAACTGAGATAACTTGGTTTCACCATCGTCTGTGACGTGTTTGTCAGATTCAGGAGAATTAAGAGGCTGTGCGAGGCTAAGAGTGAACAGGAATAGCTAGGTGTGGTAGAGGACACATTAAAGCAGGATACATTAGAGCTGAAGTGGTAAAGGGAAACCAAGGCAACACATTTACACTGACACACTGATAAGAATGAACGGAGGCTTTTCTGCTTCTTCCTGATAAGTGCTATGTTTTCAGCAACAGCGCAGAAACAATGAGGCCCGGGAGGGCTGAGGTTGGTTCTGGCGTAGGGCACTATTTGCTTTGCCTCCAAGGAGTGACGAACACTTAACATTTCCAGTCACTGAAACAACATTGCTGCGATATTAAACCAAAAAATAGAAGGACAGGAATTGTTTGACGTCTGCAAGAAAATTCAGGAAAGGCGTGACTCACTGTGTAGGTATTCCATTAAAAAAATAAAATAACATGAACACCTTGTTATAAAATGTGTTCCTGTCATTATTTTACCAGATACATGTAACATTTATAAGACACAAGATGCCTGGGTAGCAGGGTTAATGACAGTGAGAGACTTCTAATCAGTGGGACGTAGCGGTGGGAACTGGAAACCAGTTCCAACTTAGAAATATTTCTAATAGTTACAATCCATTGGAATTGGATGCCTCCAATGTTACCAGTTCCTCTAAAAGATATTCACTTCCAACACATGACTACACACTCTGGAACGGAGAAGTGATCTTTAAAATAACATATGCCAGCCATGGACTCCATTCGGAAATAGTTTGATTCATCTCAGTTAGCAGAGGTAAGTCAGCATCCTTTTAGCACACACAGTTTGAATTATTAATTACAGCTTTCACATTCCAGACGTGGCCTGCCCACAGTGTCAAGCAAGAGAAAAGGCTTAAATAAGGAAAGCAGCGTAAAGGTAATGATAAGCTTCTGAATGTAGAACATAAAGCCTGACACTTGTCTTGTCAGAGCAGACCGGTTCATGGTAGAGAGTGATAAACGGTAGTAGGCAGAGGAACAGATGGTCAACGCTGGAACAGTTTAGTGCTCTGGTAGATAACATTTGCCCTGCAGAAACTCAGGTGTTTGATACCACGTCACAGTGGTCTTCTGCGAGGCAAGTCAAAGTCGAAGGGTTCCTTTACTTCCTTTACCCATTCAATGAGAAGCCATGCACAGAAAATGTATTCTGGGTGCAGAAGAATACAATAAACTATCCACTTTGTTTGAGTGAGTTTTAAAAGTTTGTTAAGTACCCAGGTATAGTTATACAGTTAGTTGCCTCTGTTAACAAAAAGGTTACACCTAAAGACAGCAGAGGACATCTGTCTAAGGTTGTCTATGTCACATCTCTGCTACGTCATCATCTGCCATCACCTCTTCTGTGTAAATAAACATGTTCATGCTGTTGTCATCAAAATATTTCAAAACGACTGGTCTATGCAGGTTAGATTAGATTACATTCAACCTTGTGTCATTAAGCATGTCCAGGTCCATTTACAGCTTATCAGAGGTTTTATAGCACACGGACAATATTTACAGACGTAAACCTATGTACAGGTGAGACCATATATACAGGTGAGTGAGCAAAATGTGCACAATGACTGATTGAGGTACTATAAACATGTCATACAGATGGACTTGTGCACTAAATGTAAGCAGACTATAAACAGGAACTATAATATAATTTATAGGAATTAGCAGATGATGCATTAGGCTAGGCTGTTCTGTCTTATTATTTATTTATTTTATATATTATTTCCTGGCTACAGGATTTGATGATCATTATGTAAAGCTGGCTATGACTGTAAACTTAAAGCAAATCCTTAGGCTTCATATATGAACCCCGTATCAGAACAGTCTCCTTTATCTCCACATTCCTAGGATTAAGGTCATGGGCGGCAACACACGACAGAGTGGAGATTCATTTTCTTGCTTGAAGACACTTCAATAGGGTGAATTGTGGCCGATGGGAGGGTATGAAAGTGGTTTCTACTCACTAAAGCCCAGAGCAGTCCTGAAGCAAGGCATTCACTGAGTGGACGACAGTGACACTGTGCCAACCACCTGATCACCTGATCACTGACACCTGCTGAAAACCTCCTTTAACTCCCTGAAACTGAAGCGCTCCTGTCTGCAGAGAACTCCCCACGCTACACTCTGAGGACTCATTGTCTCACAGCGGACTCTCTGTGGGTGTACGTCCATCAGGCCTCATTTAGTGAAACCGCATACTGTATGAACTCAAGTGTCCTGCTGATGTTTTTATGGCCTCGAAGTGACATGGACGCACTAGCGGCGAATGAATAAATAGGTATGTGATTGTGACTGGAAAGAACTTTGAGTACCACAAGTAGAAATGTGCTACATTTAGACACCATTTTCCTAAAAAGTGCTCTGGGTCTGAGCAGTGTTTGGCTGTACAGGAATAATTTGGAATGATTTGCTGCTTGCTCCACATTATTGGGACAATGATTATAAATACTGAGCTTTTTCCAACATCTTCTGGTTTGTCCACACTATGTTGATCAAACTATAAATGGGCAGAAATGTTCTTTTTGGACAGAGAGCAGTGTCTTTGGTTGTTGAGTGGATTCATCAACATGAACATCAGCCAATGTGAGAGAGGCGTTTAGCTGCTTAGAAGTTCCCCTGGGTTCCTCTGGTTCCTCTCCCACTATGATGGAGTGATGTTTGTTGGTGGACCACTCCTGTGGAGGGGAACAGTCGTCTTCAATCTGTCTGACTCTCTGTGGATTATTTGTGGCTTCCAGACTCTTTAGAGATGTTTGTGGAACCTTTTCCAGCCTGCTGAGCAACAACAACTCTTTTTCTGAGCTCCTCACAAAGCTCCTTTGATCCGTTGTCATCACACACTTCAACACAAACATGAGAAAAAATCCCTGATTTTTAAAAACTAAACCAGGAACTGAGTCTCATCACATGGATGGAAACACTCCTGGACACATGGACTCTAATTTGACCAGGGAATTGACTTGTAACCCAGGAGCTGCACCTCACTGATATGTAATACTGGCTCAAATACACAAGTTTAATACTCATGTTTAATGTGTTTCATTGGGTTTTCTGTCTACTTTCAGGATTTGTGCAAAAATCCCCTAAAGTTTTAAATCATTTATGTATAGAAATGGAAAATTCTGAGGGGTGAATTGTATGTGAGCTTTCAAGACACTTTTTTATTTTCAGTGATTCACTTTAAACAAAATCCCAAAACAATGACATGTAAACCATTTTCTATCATGTCTGTTTTAGTCACAGTTCAAACGCAACGATCCCTAATCATTATCAGACTTTGGCGACACAACGATACCTTGTAGCAGGCTAAATGTTATATAGGTGTTGGTTTCTTAGTAGATTTTAAACTATTTAAAAGGGATAGAATTGATGAGGATTGAACTTGATATTTGAAAGAAATTCTTCATCTTACCTCCTCTGACAACTCCCCAAACACCGACAAGACATCCATCAGCAGACTGGATGTGTAGAAAGACTTGATCATGTTTCTGTTAGAATACAAGCAATAGAAAGAATTAGCTCCTCCATTAGTACCAACAATATAAATAAAGTGTACAAACGGTCCAAGTTATGACTCTTTATTCTTTTTTTAATCAAATATTCAAACTATTTTAGCCAACAAGCAAATCTTAAGCAACCATTTAGTCAGCAATATTCAACAGAAAATTAAAGTATTGACTATGAAGCAAAAAGTTCATTCCTGCATACATAATGGACAATAAAAAACATATTTAATTTTCTGTTTCTCACAAATCTGACACAATCAGTTCTCCTCTGGTAGACCAAAAACCCTGTCACACCTGTCCACACCTGAAGGGATTCAAAGACATCAGTCTGTCTCACCAGCAGCAGCCAAAGATGCATTTAATTTGTACTTATTAATAAAAGGAACAGAGTGGCTGAGAAAAACACAAGACAATAGCAATGAAAACCATCATTTCCTTCACGGTGCGTAACAGATACCTTTCTACTCATGACACTTTTATGTCATGATATAAAAATATATTACATTTTGCAGAAAATTGATCTTAGAATGAAGGTTTATAGAGCAAATTGACTCGATTGGATGTCATGTGAAATGATAATGATAATTAAACCATTTCTGAATGTTGGTGTAACCTAGTTTTCATCTGATGTACTTGTACAGATCTTTTGAAGATAATGTGGGTCCTTGTACATGTCTGAGATGAACTGAAACCTGTATATCTCAGACTGTAAATCAAACACTGACTTCAGACTGCACCTCAGCTCTAGGTACCTATGTATTAAAATGCATTCTCAGCCAGAACTGGAGATCAGCAGCAGCGCCACCATGTGGTTAGTAGAATATTGTATCAGCTGCTGTCTGTTATGGATCTCTACCTACCACTGGACCAGAACCAGGACCACATGGTTGGAGATTTGGAGACATGATCCAGATTTGGAACCAAGATGTAAAGACTCTCACATGGAGACACTGCTCGTTATTGAAGAGATAATCAACATGATCACATCAATAATTAACCTCCGTCACTTCATGCGTTGACTCTAGTTGGTTGGTTAACAGCTCTGAGGTCTGTCAGCAGGCTCACGGAGCTGAGTCAGGTTCCAAACGCTGTGAGGAGGTTTTGGTTTGGTAATCTCTGGAGAAATGTACGAGTATACAGCTGGATTAAACGCTCTCATTTACATGACATCAAAGAGGCTAGATGTGACAAACGGAGTGAGATAAACACACTACTCACTACACATTGTGACTTCAGGCTCAGTGTGTCTGCTTAATTAGACATGGTAAATTCAAATGACACCAGCTCCATGATACTGAGCTGAAAGATGGAGGTTACAGACTCTTTTAAAGCCCCCCTCCAAAAAAACAGCTGGCGTAAATATGACTGAGTAAATCATTTAAATGTTGTCGGTACAGGTGTAACTCTGAGGTTTTCTGGTTTTAAAGTAGTCAAATCCAGCAGCCACAGCTCAGATTTACTGGCACTCAGCTAGAGGTTGATTTCCCATCAACACACGCAGTTAAAGCTAAGGACCATGAATGGGCTTCTTGTGTTGGAGCGTAATACTGAAGCAGTAGCAAAACACGTCGGAGGAAGTTTCTTATTCCACCACAGCCTCCCATAAATGTTCACCTGTGTAATCATGTCTTCATGTGTACTTGTGTTCGTAGCTGTGTTCTAGCTAAGACGCCACAGAGGCATGGTCCCGTTAGCAGCAGGACGCTGGGCTCTCGTTAAAAAGAAAAAAAAAAAAAAATCCTTCAGAGGATAACAGAAATGTTACCCAATCCTGTTTCACATACCAGCCAGAAAAACAAGAGAGGCTCTGAGTGGATATTTACACCGCAAACAACTCCACAGAACCTGACGCCTGCACCCATTCATCCTCCAGGAGCTGCTCACACTCTCTGACAGGAGGGGAAACGGACTTTTCCTGCTGTCGGAGTTTGTTTACCTCCAACCAAAGGTCATCTGGAGAAGGAGAAGCCGTCTTGTGTTTGTGCTGTGTTGGTGCCACTCCAATGGTTCCTCAAGTTTCTTCTGACTGAAAACAACTTTTCACTTTTGTGGTTGGTCATTTTTGTTAATACTTCCAATGCAGAGTTGAGTAGAGGTGCCTCAATCCACTAGTGGTCGATTGCGAGAAACCACAGCGTCTGTGTAAAGTCACTTCTAGAAATACTTTTTTGGACTCATTTATAGGGCTGGGTATCAATACTGACTTCCTGATAGTAATGGTGAAGCCAGTACCAATGCCAGTGGTGGCAGTAATGGTGATACTAGTGGTTAAGCTAATGGCAATGATAATGGCGTTGCTATAGCATGTCAGAGCTTCTCATATAGACCTCTAAAACTAAACCTGGTAGATGTCCATGAATGTTCTGCTCTAAGCTGGTGTTAACAACCTTTAGCAGTGATTTGAGATTAAAATGTTGTTCTGTTTTATTCATAGATTTCATGTTTAAATATATTTAAATGTCATTATGTTTGAATAACTTTTATAAGGAAAACTGATAAAACAGTGGACACATTCAATTAAAAAATAAACAATTGAACAATTAATCATTTGTTGCAGTCCTATACACACATATATACTGTATATATTTATGAACTGCGAACTCAGGGGATGAAGGATGAAACCAACACTAAAACCTCCTCTAATGACCTCCACAGTAAATCACCCAACTTCACAGCAGAAATCAACACGAATGCCCTTCAGTTATGGTTTATTTTATATTTAATAAATACAGTGCTCTGAAATCCTACAGAACCATAACACCTCGTAACCATATGAAAGACATAAAAGTCTTTTTATGATTTAATTCCCAGATGGTTCCTCTCTATAAACCTTCCCAGTACGTCTTATTCCAGATGATAAGAGGAATGAAAGGAATGAAATGTAATAAAAGTTATCAAGTGAAATCCTTTAGAGCGACTTTAATTATATAAACCCGTTACTTTAGTAGAGGACAATTCAGATGTTTTGTCTGTCCAACTCTACGTCACTTAAGAAACTTTAAAAACTAAAGCAAATGATGCCAATGATATTTTACCATTTTACAGTTTCCATTTGCACAGCTCTCTAAAGGTTAAAGTTCTGGTTTAGTTATTTAAAGACTGCAGCATTAACATGATTCAAACCACTCCTGTTAAACCAGTATGTTCATATCAGATCAGACCCTGACCATGCCAAACGTTTCTACTTCCATGGCAGAAAAACTGTCTGGGACTCGTTGTACAAACGCTAAAGTCCTCTGGGACCAATACGACTTTGGGCTTTTTAAATAACGTTGACTGGACCCAGGAGAATTGAGGAGTATTTCCCTGGATGACGTAGGAACAACTGGGTTGGTAGAAATGGACTCAGTGGGTGCACAGTCAGCACCTTCAAACACACAGGTAGATTTTAATGTGGAAGACCACACCTCCCTAAAAGTCTTCTTGGCCTCCTCCTTCTCCTTCTCCTCGGCTTGCTCTTGTTCGTCCTTCTTCTTCTTGACCTTCACCTTTATCTTGACTTCATCATCATCAGCTCATTTTAAATATTCCTGGATCAGCCCTGATACCTCGGTGTCCTGGTATCTCCTCATACCCCAGTCTCTTGGTATTTCCTGGTTCATCTCTAGCTCCAGATCCTATGTTTTATAGCCTTGTTCTGCAGGTGACTGTGTTTTCTGGTGAATCTGCAGAAGCATCTGACATCATGTGACATTTCCAGGAGCTCTGCAGATCTGTCTGATCTCAGTAAGTCATGGATGGAAGGACAGACGGCAACATGTATCAGAGAGATGATTGAACATGAACCACACTAACACGCGTGCTGACATGATGTCCTGTGAACACATGTGGTCAGAGGGTCTGCATGAGTCACTGCCTGTTGCTAGGAGACAAATATAACATGCTGTGTGTGTGTTTGTGTGTTCTAATAAAATATAGCCAGATGTGGCAGTCGCTCAAGTGTAATCCCTCTGGTGATGTGGTCATCTGGCTGGAAGAGACATGTCTGAATGGCAGAGGAAGAGGAAGAGGCAGAGGCAGAGGAAGAGGAAGAGGAGCACGTGAAGAGAAGGGAAAGGGGAATGGAATGGGATGAGGAAGTGGGGAAGAGTGAAAAGTGGAGGAAGAAGAGGAGTACAGATAGATGTCGGGAAGTCAATAAGGAAAGGAAATAGGAAGGACTAGGACCAGGAAAAGGAAGAGAAGGAGGAGAGGAAGGTATCTGAACAGAACCCAGAACAGGGCAGTGGATGGATTTCAGGTTGTGTTGTGATTTGTTGGTTTGTAGTCAAGAGTCAGACTGACAAACTCAAACAGAGTAAAGAAGATTGTCCCACATGAGCCACAATAAAACCAGTCAACAGCAACTATTTCTACAAACAGAAGAAAACAAGGTGTTTCTCACTTGTGGAATCGTCCTCCTCGGTCCTCGTTGTCGGCGTACAGGAACATCTTTAAGGCGTAGTTTTCAATGTGGGCGTTGCCAACCACCTCCTGAGTGATGGAGTCGTTGTCACTCAGCTCCTTCTTCATCTGGAAAAACAGAAAAATAAATCATGGATGAGCTGCAAACTGAGTCTCAAAGACAAACCTGACACTTCAGACAAATTTAAGTGACTTTTATTGTGAAAGGTCATTTAACGAACACATGAAATGAATGGATGAAAGATTCATTGAAAAAAGTGAAATAACGTGAACGTTCTCAATCATCTAAGTCATGGCTTATCCAAACAAACTACGCTGAAACTGGTAGCACCTAAGAAGAATGTCCTCAGGACGCCAGGAGAACATCAGCTGAACATCAGAGGAACGTCAAGGTTTCTTGAAGATGTTTCATCCCGGCAGGAATTTGTTTTAGAATGGAAATAGGATCAGAACACCATGTTGCCATTAACAGACTCTGGTCGTGTGATTACTAGGTGAAAATCAAACTTTCAGACATCTGTTCCTCAGGTGACGGCATTAAACAGACTTCTGAGACGGGACGCCTTTGGAAATTGTATGTGATATCTTAATGCTTTTTTTCAAAAGCCCAAATGCACAGGTAAATCTTTGATGGAAGTTAGGTTTGAATAAGAAGTGACGTCTCAGAGCTGAGAAAAAAATACCTACATGTCAGAGAGTACCAGTGTACCAACGCCTGCCACATTCATCTATTACGAGCTGTTTGAAGGCTTTATGTTACGTTCACCTTCCTGAAGTCTCAGCTGTCATTAATCATTATTTAGGCTTGTTTGTCAGCTTTTGGTTTCTTCTATCAGCTACTGGAATTTAAAGAAGGAGTAAATTCAACCCCACCAGAGGAAGCGTCTTTTAGAAACTCAACTCAGCAGATATTTATTCAACAAAAGTCATTCCTTTTTTTATATTAAAAGTGTGTATTGGCATATTTATCTGCAGAGGCTCGGCCCTCCGCCCGGATTTTCTCAATATGTTGCAGAGTTCAGGACACTACAGGGATGGGCTGCAACTTTTGGGAAGTGGGTGTGTTGCCTCCAGCCAATAATGGCGTAGAGAATGAGAGCAGCAGGACCATGTTCACAAACACAACAGAGGACGGGATGAAGCGAGGCCTTCTTGCAGGGAGGTGTGGCCACATTCAGTAGTTTAGAATAATGCAACAAAAACAAGTGGACTTGTTTCTTGAAGACGTTTCATGCAACGATGTTTAATCAATGTGTTCTATGATCTATGGTTTCTTTACTTCTATTTCAAATCATTTGTCCTCTATTCACGTCACAGTTTCTTCAAGATGCTACTTGGACAGGAAGCCTTAAAGAAACTCAACAATTCCAGTTGTCCTTTTTGTTAAACTGGCCTGGATGACACGGACATATTGTCAAAAATAACAACTAAACAAAATCACAGTTAAGTAAAAACATAACTGAACCCAAACCACTTTCCAAAGAACATGAACAATAGGATGGGTTTAAAAAACACTAAATTATCTTATAAAAGCATCATCCGTGCCTTTTCTGTCTCAAACGTTGTCATTATTTCCTGAAAACACGAGAACGTGACAGATTGTTAATTTGCAGCAGAACCCAAACAGAAGTGAAACAATGTGTTGCAGCTACTGTATTATTCAATAATGAACGGCAGCGGCGTTTTAAAGATAACGAGGTCGTAAAGGGCTTTAGGTTGTTTAGGTTGGACAGTGGAGGACATCAGTTATCTCGGATGTTTGACCACCCTGATCCTGGTTCATCTCCTGGCGCCGTCATTTTCTTCTTCATGAGAATATTTATAGAGTGAGTGGCAGCTCCGGGACATTTCCCACCCTGCAGCAACTGAAACGGGCCATTTTAAACAAGTGATTTTCCATCGGCCCCGTGAGAGCAAGGCCTCAGAGAGTTTCGCCGGCAATGACGGTGGAAAATAGAACTAATGAGTCCAACATGTATCGTACATACGAGCCGGGTCATCGGGGAAAGTGGAAAACGGGGGAGAGAGAGAAGCTGCTGTGGTTTGTGTCCTGACTCATCTGTTGGATGAGTCATGAGGACCGGTGCCTGAACGACTGGAACGTACAAAGAAAACCTTGGGGTGTCCCAGCAAAAAGAAAAAAATGAACTCCATCCAAGCAATAAGAAAGAGAATGAAAGATTAATGTTGTCCTTGTGTGGTGCAACAGCAGCAAAGATCTGTGAATGTCAAACAACATCTCCTGGCTGCAGGCAGCTCAACAGGTACTTGTGTTTGAGTTTGGCATCACTTCACTCTCTATCTGGATTTCACTCAGAGGGATAACAGTATATCAGGACTGGATAGAACCATCAAAGCCTTGTTGTCCAGGAATGTCCCGATAGGTATCAGGTATGCTGATCCAGGCATTTTAAAATGATCACATACGATCAGGCTTCAGCCAAGTCTGATCTGTTGGATTTGCTTCAGCTTTGCCATAAACCAAAACCACGTCACTGTAAAAAGTGAGGTCAAGTCAAAGCTGGCAAAGATTACAGAAGTCAAGAGAAGACGTAAAGAAGAAGCCGAAGAAAAAGAAGGTCAAGAAGAAGAAGAAGAAGCAAAATCATACGATTTTTAAATTTCAATCAATGTTCCTCTCCAGGCGGGTGTTGGCCACCTTTAGCACAAGTTAGCATCACAGCATGAAGGTTCTGGGTTGCAATCAGCACAAGTTATTGAAGTTCAAAAAACAGTTTTTTTGTTGAATAGTAACACTCAACAAAATTACTACTCAGAGACTACTCAGAAAATAATTGCTACAGTATCTAAAAAAACTTCAAACTGAATAAAACAATAATTCCTACTTTTGTAAAAACATGTAGCTTCATCATGTTTTTGATAAAGCTCGTCTCTTGGCAGCAAAAAACAAATAAAAGATCATTATGTTAGAAGCCTCATGGGATGCTCTTTGGATTCTTAAGTTTTCTTCTATTTGTACATAAACCGTACTCAGTAACATTCTGGTTATAATCTCAATAATAGGAAAATGAAGTTTAGTCTTTAATAACTAACTGATTAAAACTTTCCCAGATTTCACAAACAGAAGAAACCAAATACAGCCCAGGTAACAACTAAGAAGACGAGCAGATGAAAGCAGCGGATGCGTGTCCTGGTGGGAGGCGTCCTGACCGACCGTAATGAAGGTCCCTGGAGGCCCAGTAAAAGCTGCCTCATGTGCCGCTCTCTCCTTTAATTGGCTCTGAGTGATCAATAAAGTGAGCCCATTGCCTCTGGGGGAGCCCCCCCCCCTCCCACCATGAAGACAAGGACCTGGCTCTGCTCGTTGTAACTCATGTTGGGGCGTTTGACAGCCACATTGAAGGTGGAGCATCTTCTTAAACAAAAAGTAATTGAAATCTCCACAGATCAACCTGAGCTCCGTCCTACAGGATCCACGAGCTGCAGCAGTCAAGATGGATTTCTGCTCCTCCATCTGTTCCTCTGTCTCTTGATTAAAGCCTCATTTGTTTGACGCCCGCTGGAAACACTTTGAGCCCGTTCACCTCCTCCTTCCTCATCATAACAAGCCCACAAAAAAAAAAAAATCTAATTAGTCTGGCTCCTGTTGACAGAACAGAGAGAAGCCAATTCACCAACCAGACAACATGGACAGCAAATGCGTGAAGGTGGAGGTCTTACTCAGCGCCCGAGAGTCCAACGACTGAAAGGATGTGAAACAAGCAATGTTAAAAACTGCTGCAGGTTCAGATATAATCAATAATCTTGATTATACATTCATGCTACACAACGGGGACATTAATCACTAATGATGTCGACTCCTTCTAACCGGCTCACTGAAACAAACACAGGATTAATTGACTAATCAAAACAACTAATTGTGTTTTTAATTGTGTGCTTATTTTACCTGCCAGTGTGGTGAAAGCCGAGGCTTAAATAACTTCTACCTTCATTTGTGGACGATTATTTCAGCAAGAAGTATTCTGATTAAACAAAGTTCAGTTTTGTTGAGTTTGGTAACATCTGGATTTGATTATGGGGCATGTTTCAATGATACACAACTGGGCAGTCCTCAAAACCCTCCACCCAGAATACCTGACCGACCTGGCAGCAGAATCAGATCCCAACGGAGAGACTCCAGAACAGCCTTCCTCTACGCTACATTAACTTTGACAGAAACATTTCTTGGACTGAATCCAGTCGCCTCCAGGAGAACACAAGGAAAACAAGAAAAGCCTCTATGAATCTACAGGGGACCAACTTTTGGACATTTAACATCAGATCGGGACTTGACACTCAAAGACATCATGTCATGGGGGCCAAGCTCATGTCAGTCATGGACAACCCCCGTCACCCACTGCATCAGGCTGTAGGAGAGCTAAAGCTGAGCAGCTCCTCCAGCAGTAGACTGCTGCATCCACGCTGCCACAGGTAAATAACCTTAGGTCCAGAAGAGTGTGTTGGGGTATAGATAACGTGCATCCTTGGTGTTTGGACGCTGTGTTTGATCTGAAGCACTGGTACAGATGGAGCATAATCAGTTCCCAAAGGAGTGACTCCAGACGGACGTTTGCCTGTGAGTAATTTGTGAGTGCACTCTTTAAAAGCGCCTGTGACCCCGTTGATGGAGCGGATTAACCTCTCTAACCTCTGAGAAGACCGAATGCAACTGGCACAAGGACTAATGAACAGCAGGCAAATGTCAAGCCTTTTAGAGCGAGTGTGTATTACAGCAGACTGCAGCATCTGAGCTCCACAGTGAGTTTAATAAGAAGAGAGTTGGATTCTCATTAGGTTAAAACATTTAATCACAATGCGCTGTATGATTTCCATAGTTAATGTGTGATTGAGGCAAATTTAATCAACATCTGCTGATGAGCTGCTCAGGAAGCTCCGTGCTCAGTTCATAACTCGGTTCACGTCCAGAGTAAATGCAGAGAATCATCTGACTTTGGACTTTGAAGGTGAGCTGTCAATCAGAAGGTTCTTTATCAATCTCTGCTTCCTTTCATCTTCTTCTTCTGAGGATTTGTCACATGCATATTACAGCCTCCTACTGGGTTATTATTATGACTGCACATTAGGCTCAGCTCTCAAGGCCGGTAAACCTTCATTAAATTATTTATTGAATTGAATACATCAGACAAACTGCATTATCAACCTCTCACATTTCACACTTTTTCTTTGTCTTAACCTGAACTTCAAACTTTGAATCCTGAAACTTCCTCAGCTCATCACAAACAGGTAAAACATAGCCATGAGAGTCAGAAGGAGCTTCAGAAAGAAAGCAAGACTGTGTGTGTATTAATATAAAGCTGGAACCTGAGTTATAGATGCATATTAAATCCATTAAGATCCATTAAGTCCTGACGTCTAATCACAGAAGCTGCCACTCCAGTAATCAGGATATGGACGTCTGTGAGCGCCGTGTCATTCACAGACTCACCTGCTGCTGAGTGTAATGGACGCTTTCACACTTTAGGTCCTTCAGTCAAGTACACGTAATGAAAAAAGTACATGCAGGTGACTAGAGGACTTCCTCCAGAGCTGGAAGAACCTGGAGTAACTCACCGTCTCCAGCTGGTCCATCAACTTGATCAAAAACTTCCGGCACTCTGGTGTTTTACTGTCCAGCTTCATACCCGTCTGCATAGCATACAGCCGACCTGCAGGGAACACAATTAAACATTTTTTTACTGTAAAGTCAATTCAAGTCAAAAATTAAATGTCTGTAACAATAAAAGCTGCAGGAAGATGGTCTGCACCACTTCCACCTGAGTCAGGACAGAAGTCCAGCTCCCACAATCCCTCATTCAAGAATCACTTCTCCTCTGTAAGAAAAACAGAAC
The DNA here is from genome assembly GCF_022458985.1 of Mugil cephalus. Taxonomy (NCBI): domain Eukaryota; kingdom Metazoa; phylum Chordata; class Actinopteri; order Mugiliformes; family Mugilidae; genus Mugil; species Mugil cephalus. The sequence continues at coordinate 921,687 of NC_061790.1, forward strand.
ATCTGTGAGTGATGTTCACCTGAAACTCAGACTAGACCCCAGTTATCTGAGCTCAAAGACGTTCCTGATTAAACCTCAGCTCCCCACCAGCCTTTGACAACTTTCTTTGAGAAAATTGTCTAGTTGTCTTTGTTCCACCTTGATTTTTGGATGATGGAGAACCTTTACAGACACACTCCACATAAATGCAATTATGGATGTCCCTATCGGTATCTGTGCCGATACAGGTATTTTTAAAATGACCAGATAAGGCTTCAGCCAAGTCTTTGTAGTTAGTTTTAAATCTGCCAGAAACTAAAAAAAAATGTTCCTGTAGCATCAAAACCCCTTCTTCTTCTGTTTTAATGCAGGTTGACTGGAGCAAAAGCTGCCAATGTGTGTCACACAGTAACTAGTGTGATGTGGATATGAGGTGGTAGTAGGAGATCATTCAACACAACCAAGCTGATTCAACACCTCCAATAAACTGACTAAACCAAATCCACGGAGTCACTCAGGTCAAAGGCTGCAGCCAAACAACAACAACAACTAACACTGAACGCTGCAGCGTTTCAAAGAAGAGAAAAGTTTCCTGGAGACTAATCTTCCAGAGAGGGTTAGGGAGTTTATGGCTCCACACTGCATTAACTCTGACTCTGACAAAGATTTACTGGACTGAATCGACTCTAGGAGAAGACAACGAAGACAAAGAAAGACTTTAGGAAGCTACAGGGGACCAACTCTAGGACATTTAACCTGAGATCTGGACTCAGTCTGGACTAGATCAGACCGGAGCTTCCCTAAAGACAAACCACCACCTCATTCCAGACTGAAGCTGCTCACAGTAAAACGCATTCACTTGACATTCTCACACTTCTAAAATCGCTGTTTTCCTTCCTATAAATCTTTAGAGAACATAAACTGCTCTGGGAGTTCATGTTTGATTAGACACTTGTGTTTAGATTGCGTTGGAATAATACCACCACATGTAACACAGTCTGCTACAGATCGCTTATGTATACGTGTTGGAGCACCTCCAGGAATCACATGGTAAATATGGCCGCCTGTCTGCAGCAGCACGCAAACAAAGATTAGAGCTTTTTATCCAAGATCCACAGTAACACAGAGGCACGGACAAAATCACACCAAACGCACTCAGTCTGAAGATGATATTTAAAAAGAGAGAGGATTCTTTAGGCACCAACTTTAATAAATCACTTTATTTATGTAATACATAAACAGATTCAGTATTACAGAATCAGCAGCACAGTCATCCCGACACCTCAATACTGATCACTGAATCTGCCTCTGACAACTCACATAATGACTCCTCTGATTAAACTTAGTCTACCTCTAACACCATGTTTGTCACCAGTGACAGGATTCATCACATGTGATTGTGTAGCTCAGATCTCTTGTTGTACTGTACACAGTGCAGGTACACTCACTTGTCAAAACATTAGACACAATGAGGAATGTATTTTAATGCTAATATTGTTAAGCTGATGTTGAGGTGGTCATTCAGCTGGAGGATCGTTTTGGAGGATGGAGTTTGTCGTTCTGTTAAACTGGACGGAATATTTTGGGAGCCAGTGCCCATATCGACCTCTAAAACTAAACCAGGTAGATTCCCACCAACGTACTGCTCTGTTAGCATCACAGCATGGAGGACCCGGGTTCTAACCTGCCGGCCTAATATTCTAATAAAAACTTCTGTTCAGAACAGTATCATTTAATAAAAGTTTAAAATTGGTTCCTCGCTCATAGATATGTCATGTTTGTTAGTTAGATTTGAATGGTTTTTACTAGTGTACCTAATGAAGTGGCCAGTGAGTGTGTCTGAGTCAGAGCTCAGCATCAGCAGAACAATGTCTCGTTTGACTGTTTTTTTGGAAACAGTGACACTAGTGAGTGGTTGAAGCCTCGGTCTGTGCAGAGAGGCGTCCAGACGGCAAGTCCTCGGCTCCCGAAGCAGCCGGCGAGCCGCTCACAAAGACCCCTATTGTTCCCCTGCAGCCGCACAAATCGACACTCACTTCGGATGAATGCTGACAATAAGTGCAACACAGGAGAAACACAAAAAAAAGCCCTCTAGTGGTCAATGAACTGGAAGCCAGCTCTTAGTGTTTGTTTGTTTGCATCAATCATTTCTCACTGATCCAGAAGAATCCATGAAACCCTGCTAAGCTTGATGGAGTGCCTCACGCTCACATGAAATTATTGCTATTATTATTTTTCCAGTGGAAGTCAGGTTAAAAATCAGATAAACTTTTGAGGCTGTTATTCATTAAGATTATGGGCACGCTTTACACTCTGCTGCGCCCATTATCTTCCGGTACGCCTCATAATCAAATTAGTTTTCACTGCCAGGAGTGTGCCTAATTCCCTTTTATATCAGTCTTTACTCTACAGCAGTGAGCTTCAGGATTAGGGGCTCCTGTCGCTGCTGCCCACGCTCACAGGAAAAAGTGAGGAAGAAAGTCACAGCGTGGACTTATGACCTGAGGAGGTAAGTATCTGGTTGGGAAAATATCCCATTTTTAAGGACAGTGCGACATTTTTACAACTACTCGTGAGTGTCATGCAAATCGAAAGAAGTCTTCTTCTTGTTCCTCTTCTTTTTTTTGGCAGCTTTGATGGTAGTTAACTCACACTACAACTGAAGAAGACGAAGAAGATGGTAAAGTTGAAGAAACTCTGATCGATCATTTAAAAAATGCCTGGATCGGCCCTGATTCCATTCAGGTTTTCAGTAATCCGGATCATGGATTTAATGGTTTCTTTAAGACTTTTCATCCAAGTCTTCAGTTTCTAAAAGACTGGAACATTTGTGGATGGCGTCCTCCTGAAACTCACAACTCTATTAACCTGATAGGGGGTTATGATGAAGGACAGCTGTCCCTATCTGTGTCAGTCTGGGAGTTAAGGCTGCTTCAATGAGAAGCAGGAAGTTCATTCATGCACCTTGAGCTGAACAGAATGACGTCATTTTGTTCAGCTCAAGGTGCAAGAACGAACTTCCTGCTTGCAGCCCTCGGTTCAGAGTTCTCGGAGCTTGTTCTCGACACATCAAACGGGGAGAACTTTTTTTTCTCGTGTGGTGTCCGCAAACTATTCTGTGATTGGTCAGATATTGGATGTGGCTGTTGTTAATACAGAAAAGCAGACATGCTAGCGGCTACTGTGTGAGGTTCCAGATGCTAATATTTGTTTGCCAGAACAAACTTTGAGATTGTTCTCGCAGCCCTGGGAGCTTCTCGTTTCTTGAGGATACAGCTTTTAACAGAATCTAGTTATGTCAGTTTCAGGTGGAAACCAACCACAGATGTTTCAATTTACACCACAACCCCCCACCAGTCCGCTAGAACTTCAACGTCCCTTCAGTGGACGCTTGTTCGGATGTTCAGTCTCAGAGTAGTTTGAGGACGGAGAGACATAAAGCTTCACCGCTGATTGGTTACGACACTGCCTCCACTGGGTGTTGCATAATATATAAGTGGTCACACCAGGGAAATATGTCATGCACTGTCCTGCAGAGCCTCTGCCAAACACCAGCCAGTCTCCCCAAGTTTCTGTGAGTTCAGATGAGGGAGTTGAACCCTAAACTCTGGAGATTCAAGAGGGGAGAGCAGCTCAAGTCCTTTTAGGCTGTTCCTCAAAATGACAGCTGATCAAATATGACGAGCAGCGAAGATCAGAGTGACGGCGGGGTGACGCTGGTCATGAAGAGTCTGCCACATGAATGACAAGGAGGTTATTATGCAGGACAGCAGCGTCACTAGTTCTGTCAGAGTGAGGGTGAGCGACAGGGAAATATGTTGAGAGTGAACAAGAAGAAGAGTTGAATCACTGCCACAGATTCCAACAGCTACTACAAGAAGCTGAGCTCCAGACTGAATCCAAACATTATTATTATTACGTTCATGGTTTAGAAGAAAAAGAAGGAGAAGAAGAAGAAAAGTAATAAAAACAGAGGAGGAGGAAAAGTAGAAGATAAATCTTTTACTCTCCAGCCCTTAGAAGACAACCAACATGTCTTCACGTCTCCAACGTTGCTGTCCACATGGATTCCAGCTTTGGTTCATCCTTTCCAACAAAGTAAATATAGAATAGATGTTTAACCCGGTGAGTTTAAAATTGTCCTCCATCCCCAGAAGACTGACACCTATAAACCTGCGTTCAGCCTCAGCTCATTTATAACGTCAGCCGTCCAATCTGTGTGAAACGGCGCCTGTAACGCAGCCAAACGTCGTCAAAGATGCTTCATTACAACGAAACAAATCACGGCTTTGACTCGGGCCGATATGGAAGGGCCTGGGGGGTGAAATATGGGCTGGCATTAGCTGGCTCATTTAGACAGACCTGCTGATGGAGGGAGGATGAATGAAACGCACCAGCGGTCGGACAGAGAGGACGACCTGGGCCCATCTGATCCAGGCTAACTTTAATAAAGATGCTGCGTATATAGCAGGGCTTGGACCGGTGTGTGGAAATATTTCACTAAAGACGAATCTACCGTGACATGTCAGTCCTGAAGTACAACTTAAATACGACAGCAATCCACGCTCATTTGGAAAGACATGCTAAGGCTAACGCTAGCAGAGGAACGGGCCAGATCCTCTGGACTTCATTCAGTTACAACTTCACCAAACATCCTGTGGTACCAGACAGAAGGAGGCTGCACGTCAACTATCTGATAAAGTTATTACAACTTTACCTGCAGGACACAGAAAAGGGCTTTTTTATTTACAATTAGAAATTAACTGTTTCCATGGAGACGGAAACAGATTATGTGATCAGATACATGTATCTACATCAAAAAAAAAGAGAAAGAATCAACCACTGTAGAAGAGCATCACATCTACTGGAAATAGAACAGAAGAAGAAGAAAAAGGAGGAGGAGGAGGTGGTAAAGAAGGAGGAGGAGGAGAAGAGGAACAAGAGGAGGAGGGTAAAGAGGAGGTGGTAAAGAAGAAGAGAAGAGGGAAGCGAAGACAGAAGAAATGGAAGGAGGAAGATGATAGGTGAAGAAAGACAAGAGGAAAAAGGCAAAGGGGAGGAAGACAAGAAGAAAGTAATAAAGATAGAAGAGAAAATTAAATAAAGACGAAGAAAGAGAAAGAGATAAGTCCTGAACTAATAGAGTAGAAGACCTCTTTTCCATCTTCCATGTGGCCAACAGAGAACTCCTCCTACGACTGTTTAATGACTTCTACCATGAAGCTCCAGTTCAAAGTGACCCTGAAGGCCTCATCTGCTACAGAGCATGTTGACAGTGCTGTTCCTGCAGTACGACTCTCTGAGGAGTTAAACCACATTAAAGCTGAGGACAGACTCCGCTACACATCCCAGAGGAGAAGCTGAGGGACGGTGTCCTGTGTTTCCTACAGTTCACTGAGGAGGTGATGAAATCCTGCTTTTATTAAAAACACAGAAACCGATGACTGACACATCAACCGGGGATGTAACGATGCAGCGATACAAATGTTTGACGATTCCAATCAGCTCAGATGAAAAATGAATCGTGATGCCCTTTTTAAAACATTAGAGGGCGTAATCTAGAGTTCAGTTCACTTTATCAACATCATGATTTGTAGTTTTTATATATCTAAATATGTGAAATATGCATTAAAATGCATGTATGCAAATATGCAGTAATAAAAATAAACATATCAATGTCAAAATGTATAAAAATATAAGTAAATGAACATGTTCTGAATTGTTGCTCTGTAATAACAGTGAATATGAGGTTTTGTACACTGGAAAATATATATTAAGAAATATGTTTATGAAATGAAAGTGAGCATGAATTATTGCCCAATATCAGTATAAATATTATTGCACAGTAAAAAGTAAAACTTTCCAGCAAGTTCATTCTGTTAGAAAGAAAAAAAAAGGTGAGAAAATTGTATCATTAATCTCGTATTGGAAATCGTATCAAATCGTGACTTGAGTGTGAGGATCGTTACGTGATTCTTTCCCTAATTAACTCAACAAAATAATCAATAGGTTAATGAACTAATTGAAAAAATAATCAAGAGGTTAATTTAAAAGTTATGGGGAAATTCGTTTTCTGCCTTTCAGAATCAGAATCAGCTTCATTGATCAAGAATGTGAGTCTGGTAAAAAAAATAAAAACATAAAAAACCTTGACCATCTGTACAACATAACAGCAGATATATTCTATAACTGTATTTGTTCAAACATTCACTCGCAGTGTGAAGACTCAGAGCAGCTGGGAGGCCACAGACATGGAGGGATTCAAACCTGTGCCCTTACAGTCCTACAGCTGCCCCAGACTAAGATCACGTCCTAGAACTCTTTGTATTGTCGCCACATACTGATTAAATGGGGTATGATTAGACTGTGATGTCCCAGATCCCGTGGGAAACCCTGGAGCAGCATCAGTCCATGATCAACTTTCTAAACTCTTGCTCTTGTGTTTCTCACTACGGATCAATACGGTGACTCTGTCTCCGTCAGTGAAGAACACTACCTCACTGGGTCCAGCCCTCATGACATCCAACACTCACATCCACCCACAGCCAGTCCCAGCCTCTGAGGGCCAGAAGCTAGGTGCTGCTGACCTCCAGTGGTCTGCATGGATCACTGGTCCAGTCCAACAAAACAAAACACTCAGTCAACTCCACCTGGACATGAAGACCTGGTCCTGATCTGACTGGGGTTCATCTTAAAAAACACATCACAGCAGCACACACGCTTTTTATTCTCACAACTAAACTGAAAGAAACAAGGTTTCTGTCAGAGATGGAATGTGACCCAGGCTGATGCAGAATATTGATCCAACAGCAAATCAAGGAATTCCAATGAGTCCACTCAGAGGAAGCTGAGCACCTGTGGAGAACTGATCTTAGACATTCACCACTGTTCAGTTACAGTAAAGAATTCAGAGTTTGTACCATACGAATGAAATATATGTCAGAAAAAATGTGTGGACAAATATGTACTTTTAACACTACATTTAAATAAAAAAAACATGTTCTGTTATTACGACCTGAGTCCAAAGAGGGAAGTGATCAAAGCAGCATTAATCTAAGCAAACAGAATCTGAGACGACAAGAAGACTTTGGTTGGTGTTCACTACACATTTTACTATCTTTTCTATCTATTCAATTTCTAAAGAAGCCAAGACGTCCCAGTAGTGTCAAAAAGTCTTCTTCTGTTTTAGTGGTGGTTGATCAATGCTACCACCTTGATTCAAAGGCTCCAATAAACTGACTAAACAGAATCCATGGAGTCACTCAGGTCAGAGGCTGCAGCCAAACAACAACAGCAACTAACTCTGAACGCTGCACCGTTGCAAAGAAGAGAAAGGATTCCTGGAGACTAGTCTTCCAGAGAGGGTTAGGGAGTTTATGGCAGCGCTGGAGAACCAGAACATTTCTGGAGTAGAGAACACGAGGTACGAGCTCCTCTCTTCACGTTAACTCTGACTGGAAGAAAGATTCATTGGACTGGATCCAGTCAAATACTTCCCAGCAGGCCCTCTTCCTCCCGTCTCTGTGATAAGCCAATCAGGTGTCAGTAATTGCTCAACAAACATTCTTAATATGTGCAACATTATGGGAGAAACAAACCGTTTTCTAATTCTGATTTTAATTTGCGATGCTGCGTCTGAGTGAAGCTTTTTAAACCCGTGTCAGCGTAAATGATTTTGTAAAGTGGTGGAACACATCCTCTGAGCAGAAACAGACCTCCATTACATCTGTCATCTCCACATTTCATGCCTCTGTCCTTATTTTTATCATTTCTGTTATTACAGTAAACATGACCTGTGTGAAATGTTGAGGTTTATGTGATTTAAACATGGATGTTGCTGTCACAGCAGGCATCCATCACCCTGCAGCTTCAAACCGCTGCCAGCGTCTACACCATTTATACTAAATCATACACAGTGTTCTGTTCTGTTGTTTTGGTGCTTTGAAGCAATAAAGTTATGCAGAATACTGGGGTGGTGAGTCAGAAGCAAGCGTGTAGCGGTGGCTCCTGCTTTGCATTGATTCATTCGTGTTTTCCACACACTCTTCTCTAACACATAAACGGACTCAGGATGCAGGACTATTACTGGACATCTCACAATGTTTTCCTGCTGCGTGAGATTAATACGAACATATATGGTCGACAGGAAGTGAAACGATTATAAGACTGTGACAATAACACGTTAAGAGACGATTTCCTGTCCTGCTAAACGAGAAAACGTGATAATCTGCAGATTAAAGAAACATTCAGCAAATTTCGTTCAGTTTAGAAGTGCTCATCTAAAACTACTGAGGTCTGGAAAAAAAGAAAAAATCATTTTCTTTACATTTGACTGAAAAACACAAATAAATAAAATGCTCTTCACTCCATCACCATTAATACCACCACTAACAGCTTTCATTAGGAGTCTACACATAAACATAGTGTAGTCTAACAGATTTATTTCATTTTATTCAGAAAAATAAATAAATATATATTCAGGTGTGTATTTACGTCATTACCTTTTGTTAATCTGTTATTTGACATGTAATGGGTGGAGCAAGCATAAAATATTTGGCCTGATTATAAAGTTCATTTCTCTGGTTAAAGTATTTAGAAAAGGAATCAGTAACAGAGTTGTAGCTTTGTTTCTTTCATCCAGTGAAACGTGTGTTGGATGAATTTTGTCTAATAAACTAGTTAAGTTCTGCTCTGTTATTGTGTGTGTGAATAAACTCTTAGCCTGTGTTTCAGATCTGGTTTTTTGACACATTAGTTGTCAGGCTCATTAATCACTGCCAACTCATTTCCATTAAGCACACACACACCACAGGCCTTTTCTTTTAGCTTTTGCTCCACACACAGTTCTTGTTGGTAGGGTCAACTGTTCTTTCCAAATAAAATACTAATAATAGTTTTATAGAAAGGACTCACAAAGGAGTGGCTGGAGTCCAGGTTTAAAAAGACGTGTGCGCTATTACGGCAGGAATGCATGAGTCATTCTGTACCAGGGTTAAATGTACAGTCAGAGGGTGGAGTCCTGAGCCTGAGCCTGACGATCAGACTATCAGACAGTTCATCAAGAAACCAGCCGGACCAGGACTTCACATCAGATAACCTGCACCATACGGAGGCTAGTCAGTGGCTTCTGGAGAGTTAGCATCACAGACAACAGAGGCAGGACACGTGATGTGTGATTATCTGTGTGTGGATGACACTACTTGATTACTACACTTGATTCAAAAGGTGGTTCATTACTCGAGGCTTCAGTGATGCAGTCGAGATGAGTCATTTCATGGTTCATGCTGGTATAGGGTCTGATTAGCCACGCACATTCCAACTACACTTATTGCAGCTTAATCCAACTACAAGTATGCAGTCAATAGCTAGATGATTAATGTTGACTTGCTTCAAATAAGTACAATGAAGTACAAATTATGACTGGCAAGATTTGAATCAATACAAACTTTTAACTACATTCCACAGCTACTGCACTCACTGAGTGGTTAGCGCTCATGTTACAGTGCTGACATAACTGCTAATAATCTTGGTTTAGTAGTGTTACAGAATCTTTAGTACTGAAGGCAACTCTGTTAAACCAGATCTCTGTCGACTCTACTTGCTTCACAGGCTCAGCTCAGCTGTCCCAAAGAGCAGAGGCAACTAAACCAGTGACAGGGTTTCAACGATGAATGAAGCAATTACGTGGTTCACAGGTCACTAGATAGATTCTTTTTCATCATTAGTATCATCACTAGTCGTGATATTTGTCTCAGAGAACGAGACAACGCACATTTACAGGTGTCACGTTGCTAAGGAAACGCTAGCAGGCTAAGGAATTTTGAGCTGTCAAATCCTAAACCGCTCCTAACCCCCTGATTAGCTCAGATGGTTAATTTTAAATGATTTCCAAATGTTATTAAACGTCTTTAAGCATGAAGTCAAGGATTAAATATTTTAAAAAACGCTGAGTTATGCTAACCGGCTCAGGTAAACAAAGCTGGGATGCTAACCGCTAGCGTTAGCCTCAGAGTTAACTCACAGTAGTAGGCGACCACCGGGTCTCGCTTCTCGTGCTCCTGCGCGGTCCGCAGGTGGTGCTGGATGGATCTGAGCTGAGGCGGTAAAGCCATGACAGGAACTCAAAACCTCTTCAAATCTCGACGGGAGTCAAAAGTTCAGACCAGTGTTGTTGTTAGCGAAGCGTTCCACGGTCACTTCCGCGTTTCTGACCAATAGGAGCGTCCGCAGACACTTCCGCGTCTCTGACCAATAGGAGCGTTCCGCAGACACTTCCGCGTCTCTGACCAATAGGAGTGGCCGCCTGCGTCCTATTTAACTCTCCTGTTATCCTCAAATATTCTAACACATTTTACCCTCAAGAAGATGATTTACTTAAACTTGTTGATCAAGTTTTTGTGTCAGGCACTTTATTTATTTGTTGACTACATAAAGAACCAGTGAGTTGACCTTCCCTCTACTGTTATTATTTGAATGATGAACATTGATTGGGGTCAAATTGACCCCAAGGATAATAGGAGAGTTAAATTATTCATTTAATAGAGTAAGAGAAACAGGCTGGAAGGAAATAAAGGAAGTGTGTGGATGTGTGTTAGTTGTCTGTTATTTCGTCAGTATTTATGTCTAACAGTGTTTGAATGAACCTGAGACAAAAAAACGAAAGGGGACGCTACAACAGTTTGATGTTCTCTGGGCTCTTCTCCTGTTTTCTTTGGTCCAAAGTCGTGAAGGAAATCACTGCTGTCTTCTGGTTTGTGTCTTGTTGTGGCTCACACTGCCTAGTTCCTACTGAAACATGACTTGGAAACAAAGGCTCTCATGAGGGTTTTGGAAAGCAGTCGAGGTCGGAGGTTTGGGGGGAGAGCTGGCGAGAATGATGATAGCTCTGGTCCAAGCCCACCCACTTCCTTGGTGATTCATTTTTGATTAGATACTTTCCTTGGCTGTTGGGATCAGTGGAGCTGCAACAGTTATGGAATTCAAACGTCCAGACAATGGTTTGGGTCTGGTTTCAGAAGTGCTGCTGGTAGAATTAAAAAAAAAAAAAAAAAAAAAAGTTTTAGTCATGCTCCATTTGACTGAAGTTAAGATTCTACACTGTCTGGTCTCACCTGATCCATCTTTAAGTTGTTGACACCTAATTCAAATGTATTGTCAACAGTAGGGATGGGTATGGTTCAGGTTTTATCTGATACTGGTTCCAAACCGGTGCTTCTGAAAAGGTGCTGGTGCTTAAACGGCGCCTGAACCAGAGTTTAAAAAATGGAAAACATGCAACTTTGTCCAAAAATGGTGCAAAACTAAATTTTGTTGTAACTTGTGTGCACTGACATTAAAGTTATTCTTTATTAATTTAATTAATATAAATACAACTAAGACTAAGGAATAAATGAACCAATACAAAATAAAATTCACAACATACTGTCATAATTATCCTAATAAAAGCCGTGGTGTGGGCTCTGGAAGGATATCAAAGACGCTACTTTTCCTGTTTTTTAAAAAAGTTCTATATGTGGTCAGATGTTTAATCAAATTTAAGGCGTTACCTCTCTTGCACAACATCACCTTCGGCCACTTGCAGCATGCTGCTGATGCCGAGTCTGCATCTTTTGAAGTGAAGTACACATGTGGACTGAGACCAGATCAGTGTTCACACCTGGACTCTTGACAAATGTTAATAAGAGGTCTGAACGGGGTAATGTCATTCTAGAGTGTTGTCAGTAACCTAACAGGCAAAACACAGGACAAAAAAATAAGGACCAACAAGATGTTGCAGGATCCAAAAAGGTTTGTTGTTTGTTTGTTAGGGTCTAAGGTTTTTGTTCATATAGGAGAAAGATGAACTGAATCCCATCTATGACATGAAGAGCATCACTTGTAATTTCCATGTGAAAGAAAATGCTCATTATGGGAATCAGTCTTCTATTTATGTGTAAAGCAGCAGACCTTGTATTTTGTATAAACCCATCATGTCGACAGGATGAGATGATGAAAGATGACAAAGGTGAATATCTCATGTCTCTCTCTGGACGAATCCACATGTGGATTCGTCCAGAGAGAGACCGTGACTCACATGAATGCAGGCCTTCTTCCTTTCACCCATATTAACTTTGTGTCCCCCGTTACCTTCTATCACGCTTGTTGTTTTAATGAATTTGATTTGATTTACGAGACCTGTCAGTTCGAACGGGCTTGGCTTTTGTTTACTGCCGAGCAGCAGCAGACGTGGATTATGTTCCCGATGACTTTCACTGTCTCCATCTTTCCCAGAGAACAAACATGTCTCTCTGTCCATTTATCTAATATTCAGCTGCATCTGATGATTTAACCACTTGGTACTCGAACAAAAAGGAAACAGGAAGAGTTACTGATGGCTGAGATGATAGCAAGCAATTATAAGCTATCATTAGTCTGGAGTTTATGAAGCTAGGAAGACTTACTATTAGCAGGGAGGCTAGGAGGCTAGGAAGAGCTACTATTAGCAGGGAGGTCTGGAAATTAGTAAGAGCTACTATTAGCAGGGAGGCTAGGAAAAGCTACTATTAGCAGGGAGGTTTGGAAATTAGTAAGAGCTACTATTAGTCTGAAAGCTAGGAAGAGTTACTATTAGCAGAGAGGTTTGGAAATTAGGAAGAGCTACAATTAGCAGGGAGGCTACTAAGCTAGGAAGGGCTACTATTAGCATGGAGATAGAAAGCTAGTAAGCCAGACAAACCATCGAACAGAGCCGTCCTCTCCTGAATCAGCAGATCAGCTGGTCTACATCGTATTTCTCAAGTTGTTGTAGTTGTGTATATATTTGTGGATTTGAATGTTCAGATGAGATGAAGACAGAAGAAGAGCCTTCTATGTGACCTTTGAACTTGTCAGTTCCGTTTACTTCCTGGTTTCTTCCCATGTTACTCTAAGCTAGAGCCACAGATGCTCAGCGACGGCCCGACACCAAAAAACCTTTTGAGCACTATTAATATGCACATCCACGACATCACAGGGTTTCATTTAACATTTGTGATGTTTGTAGGAAAGAAATGAAACACTTCTCAAATCTGTGGGTTTGTCCTCAGGATCAACTTTTCAGTTTCAGTTTCAGCCTCGTGTCTTTGTTGAAGTCTTGTTTCATGTTCCCATTCACGCTGTATTTATTATTGTGTTTAATGTTAAAGTAAGAGTTGAATAAAGATGCTAACAATCAGATCAAAGTTCAGCTGAGTTGTTGGTGGCGCAGCATGAAAATCATGATGATCATCATGAGGATTCATCCCCAAGTCAGTCCTAAGTATAGCACATCAACAATAACCTACATGGCATTTAAAAATGAGACAAAGACACCTGTAAGACATTTTTATTCAATCATCTCAAGACATAACGAGTAGGAGGGTCACTGGTCACCTTCAGTAAACACTCAGACAGACTGTTGTTTCAGTACGTTGGTCATATAGTGTGCCTCGTTCTTTCTGTGACATAGCTGCAAGTTTGAAAGACAAAATCAGTTCAATACAAAGACAGCTGATGAAAAATGATGAGCTCCATTTTCACGACATACAACAACATCAGCTGTTTGCGTTTTTCCTTGTGGAATCTATTTTACGAGCCTGTCAATGATGAAATGAAATATCGAGTTGGCTCTCGGGGGCTGAGTCGTCCTTGGACCTCAGCCATCAGAAAGCCATCTACATGTCAAATTGTCCTGACTGAAAGTGTTTCTACATTTTTATTCAATGTAAACAAGCCCTACGTCTTGGTGACTGAAAGTTAATCAGGCCAAATTATTTTCGTTGAGTCACAGATACCAGAACGCAGACGAATCCAAACCACTGGAATCACACACCTGTTTCAAACCCTCCTAAACCCTGTCAGACCAACCAGGCCTTTGGGACTTTTATTTAAAGGATCAAAAGGGTTTGAAATGAGGGTCACTTTTGTCTGGTAATGTAATTCCGTACCTGAGATGATGAACAGATAGCTGAAAACTTGATAACAAAAGTTGGATGGATGTCTGATTAAAAAATAAAAACATTACAAAACATGAGAGGTAATCATTTCTGAAAAGACGACCACAGAGAATTAATGTTTCACGCTAAGAAAGATCTGTGTTTCTAATGTGATTGTGTCCGTACCTGTTGACAGTGTTAGTACCCAGTTATATTTCTGAACCACTTGAGGCCCCTTCAGTCCCTTCCTGGATGCTGCAGGACGCTACAAGTGGCTGTTAAACCTAATTCATCACTAGGCGTCTATTGTATTAAAATCCCAATCTCAAAAATTCTACATTCATTACTGTCAACTGATGTTTTTATACCCAGATACTGCAAAACCAATGCAACTTAGAGTAACTGTTAAATATTTTAAAGATTTTCATTCCAACACATTTGTACAGTGGGGGAAATAAGTATTTGATCCCCTGCTGAATTTGTAAGTTTGCCCACTTCCATAGAAATGATCAGACTCTGGTTTTTATGGTTGTTTACTGGTTATGGGTATAGACAGAATATCAGTCGAAAATGCATAAAAAACACACAATCTAAAAGTTATAAATTGTTATGTATTTTATTAAGGGAAATAAGTATTTGATCCCCAAGCACAACACAAGTCAGTACTTTGTAGAGAAACCTTTGTTGGCAAGCACAGCGATGAGACGTTTCTTGTAGTTGGTCACCAGGTTTGCACATAGCGCAGGAGGGATTTTGGCCCATTCATCTTTACAGACATTCTCTAAATCATTCAAGTTTCTTGGCTGCCTCTTGGAAACTCGGAGCTTCAGCTCCCTCCACAGGTTTTCGATCGGGTTAAGGTCTGGAGACTGACTAGGCCACTCCATGACCTTAATATGCTTCTTCTTGAGCCACTCCTTTGTTGTCCTGGCAGTATGTTTTGGGTCATTGTCATGTTGGAAAACCCACCCACGAGGCATCTTCAGTGTTCTTGCTGAGGAAAGAAGGTTTTTGTCCAAGATGTTACAGTACATGGCTGCATTCATTGGCCCCATAATGCGGTGAAGTTGCCCTGTACCCTTTGCTGAAAAACAGCCCCAAAATATGATGTTTCCACCTCCATGCTTAACCGTGGGTATGGTGTTCTTTGGGTCATACTCACGTTTTTTCATCCTCCAAACACGGCGCGTCGAGTTAATGTCAAATAGCTCAACTTTGGTTTCGTCAGACCACAGCACTTTCTCCCAAGCCTTCTCTGAGTCATTTAGATGTTCACTGGCAAACTTAAGGCGGGCCTGTACATGTGCCTTCTTGAGCAGGGGGACCTTGCGGGCACTGCAAGAGTTCAATCCATAACGGCGCAGTGTGTTGCCAACTGTTTTCTTGGTGACGGAGGTCCCAACTGCTTCCAGATCATTAACAAGCTCCTGGCGTGTTGTTTTAGGCTGCTCCCTCACCTTTCTCATCATCATCCTCACTCCATGAGGCGAGATTTTGCGGGGAGCTCCAGACCGAGGACAGTTGATGGTCCTTTTATGGGTCTTCCACTTGCGAATAATGGCACCAATAGTTGTCACCTTCTCACCAAGCCTTTTGCTGATGGTTTTGTAACCTATACCAGCCTTGTGCAGGTCTACAATCTTGTCCCTGACATCTTTTGACAGCTCTTTGGTCTTGCCCATGGTGCTGTAGAAGTTGGAATGTAAGAAACTGATTCTTAGAACAGGTGTGCTTTATATACATGACGAGTTAAGATCAGGAGTATTGGTAATTAGTTGACTGAGCACAGCTGTGTGCCACATGCGCACCAGCCAATCTGTAGGAGCCTGAATTCTAAGTGAATTGTTGGGGATCAAATACTTATTTCCCTTAATAAAATACATAACAATTTATAACTTTTAGATTGTGTGTTTTTTATGCATTTTCGATTGATATTCTGTCTATACCCATAACCAGTAAACAACCATAAAAACCAGAGTCTGATCATTTCTATGGAAGTGGGCAAACTTACAAATTCAGCAGGGGATCAAAAACTTATTTCCCCCACTGTATATCCAAATTATCTAAATAATACTTTTGATGATTAATTTCTTTGGAGTCTGAAGTCCTTTTCTGTTTGTAGCTTATTACATTAAACCTGTTTTACATTGAGCTCGTATCTTTACCTTCAGTGAGTGAAACACTAGATCGTCAGATAAAGTTGTTCTTAGATCTGAAGTCAGTTCGACTCCATGATGATACTCTACTCTGGGCCTGTTGAGTAGTTTGGGGGCGGGGCTTAATGTGGCGATGGACAGAAGAGTAAGAGTAGTCGTACATGTCATCTGAGAGACGTGGAGTTGGATTAGTTTACAGCAAAATGCCTCTCATTGGTTGGAGGACTATCCAGTTGATCCTAATGACGTATTATTCTGCTAAGATTTGAATCTGGACACTGACATCCCTGTTAAAACTCAACCGCAACATTGAGATGCTCAAATTGATTAAGTGTCGAGACAGAGTTGTTTAGATCCACTGTCTGCAAAAGCCCAGAGAACATGCGTCAAGTTGATTTGATGGAGAAAAACAAGTGTGCAGCTATTGCCTCCATGTGGTTTCTTCTGTAAAGAATTAGATCTGAGGTACAACTCCAGGAACAGGATTTTAACGACACTCAAGCCCTCGTGAGCTTTCCTTGGTCGCTAATCCAACCACAGCCACGGTAGTTATAAGGAGCACCACGAAGCTGACACCTGTCTTTCAATCAGGTAAAAAAAGAAAACCATTCATCTCCCTCAGTGGTTCAGTAGGAGGTAAACATGCTCCAGCCATCATGTTCATACAGTACAGACCCACTGACATCTGAGCTATGACCAGGAATGATCGAGGGTAAAAGACACCTAGAGAGTATTTCAGACAGCTCTGACAGTGCCGCACAAACCTCTAAGTGCAACTCACTCACGATGGACCACTGGTGAGGTGTTTGCCCTCGTGTTAGCTTCCTGTTTTATAGAAGTCCAGCTAACGAAGAGCCAGATAACGACCGTCAGAAATAACGTCGTACATTTTCGCCCTTACTCGCCGTACGCGTGCTTGCGTGTTTGGTCATTGGTTGTTGAGATAACCGAGCCGCCTGCAGAGTATCTCAAATATCTCAGCAATGCAGAGGAGGATGGTGATGACGGTGAAGGTGTACATGGCGCTGAGGAAGATGGTTTTTTCAAAGTGTTCCGGCACCATGCACTTGGTCACATTGAAGGTCTTTTCCAAAGCGCTGGCGTCACACGTGTACAGTGGGTGAACCTGAGGGAGAGCAGGAGAAACACGAGGCAGTCGTAATACCACATTACATCTAGACATTCATTGTATTATCTGTATGATATTTCTCTCTGATTGCAGGTCTTTCTGAATGATAACAAGGTGCATCTAGCTTACACTGTGCAGAACAAACTCTAGAACAAGTAAAGCTGAAATAAAAACAAATGAAAATGTTCGACAGGAATTTTAATCCCTGTCCAAAAGGAGGTCTGTTGTGTTGTAATCTAGGAGAGTTATTTGTGCCAGTTGTGGTAAAAGATGATCGTACTCCACCCTGCTGGTAGGATAGCCTCGGCAAAGCTCAGATAACGACGAGCAGCACTCGTCTGTTAAACTCTCTAAGCTTCATGTTAGCTTCATGTTAGCTTCATCATTGTGGAGAAGAATGAAAGTCCTGCTCCTCACTGGATGAAACGTTTTCACCATTTTTAAATGTTAGTTCAGAACCACAGTCTTCTCTCAACGCTGCCTGATGTTTTTCTTATGACTCATAGCGGAGTTACGTCAAAACTTGCTCTCGACTGACATTGATTGGACTTTGGGCATGTGAGAATATAACAATCTTTATGGCCAAATATTTGTTTAATTTCTTTAGAGATGGTCCCAAGAATGACCACACTAGATGGCAGCTGTTGGAAAGCCTGAACATGCTGGAAGGATTATGTCCGCTGGCCAGCCTGGGAGAGCTTTGAAACCCCCAAGAGGCCAATAATGAAATGTCCAAAAACTGTCTGAAACCAGGGAAACTGAACATGTAAGGTTTCTTTTAATTCGTTAATTCGAGTCTTAATTTCTAAAAGACTGGTGGAGAGTTGGTTCCTACTAAAACCCCAGCTCCCCACCAGGTCCGCCCAAGCAGCCCAGACTAGAGCTGCCAAGTTGGTTTTACATTGTTCCATAAGAACCAACACCATCACTACACACTGTCAACTCTCATAGTTAACAGTAGAGAAAAGGCTGGTTTTCAACACGGTAACATTTCTCACACAGTGTATTTTCTTCTCATTTTACCAGGTCAGCGGATAAGGGCCAGATTGTGTTACCACACCAAGATCGAATGTTTTAAAGAAGACAGTTGTTCATCGTGCCGTTATTAATTGGAATAACTGTCCACTGAACATACGTAAACTGAATAGTAGTGTGTCTTTCAAGGACACCTGAGAATGCACTACTGTTACATGTGAGCAAATACTGTTCAGGTTTGGGAGTGGAAACTCTTGATGTTTATAATATGAATTGTTTTACCGCTTTTACATTATCATTGCTATATTCATTAATACACAGGACGAGATGTTAAATCCCTTGTGCCATGATCTGAGGCAAAACTCATTTTGAAGCCTTGTCCAACTGGAAAAATCGACCAGCAGACCAGCAGTCAGCTGCTAACTAGCCTAGCCTAGCCAGCAGCAGTATGTAATAAAGGTGGCGGGACATGCAACCACACTTCAACCCAACACCTCTCCCTTCTGCCGAGATCAGAAATAAGATACAACCAGACACCAGCTACCTCGCCTAGTCCACAGCAGCAGGTTAAACTGTACTTGTCATATGTACTTCATGTACTGTTGTTTCGTGGGGATCCTTTAGGACTCAAAACTTGAAAGAAATGTCTTCAAGAAGCTTTACAAGTCCAGATGTCTTTGTTTCAGCTTCACAGACACATGAGGATGGCTATGGTGAAATGGTTAGAAGAAGTTCTCTGCCCACTCTTTGGACGTATAGATGAGTTTGTGACATTTAGATTTTGACAGACCTGGAAGCCAAAGAGGTGACTCTGAAGCCAAAAGGCGATGACTTCCAGAATGATGCGCAGGAGAACGGAGATGATGTAGAAGACGGTGTAGATGGGTCGCTCCAGGATCTCCTCCTGGTCAATGTTCTTGCAGGCTGCATAAAGGTGGAACACGGCCCCAGGAACCAGCACCGTTACCAACTGTAACGCCCAGAAGACCTGGGGAGGGGAGAAGACCTTTTTGATGCTACAATGATCTGATCTGATTAGTTATAAAAATATCTTCAGCTAGCACCTCTACACCTCAAACAACACTAGAAGCTACTGTAGTTTAGCTTAGCTCCGTTCTTTGGGTCATATGACTGTCTAGTTGTAGACTTGTGTAGCTTGGCGTACCTGGGGTGTTATAGGTCTGAACTGGTTGTAGCAGAACAGGTTGAGTTCTCGGCGATCGGGGTCGCAGCTGAAGTGCAGCGCTTCATTCCCATAGACGGCGAAGCCAAGGACGCCCAGGAAGAACATCCGCACCGAGCCGAAGAACAAGGTGTGGAACTGGCCTATCACCGTAGGAGGCCTGAGCTGGAACGCACACAAACACAAGCACACACAAAGGGAAAAGAGCTTTTGTCAGCCAGATAACGGCAACACTGAGGCCCTGAGCTCCGACGGCTAAAACAAAACCCATTCACAGGAAACATTTCCCATCTCCTCTCCTGCTGCGACACCAACACTTTATAAATGACACTCACAAAGCAAAGAGCCTCTTGTTTTACTCGGCGGTGGAAGGAGATGGATTAAAGGAATGAAAACACATGAGCCCTCAGAGGGATACTTGTCACTGATCGGCTTCTCAAAGAAAGAAGAAGAGCTGTAGGACCAAAGGCCCGTTAATCAGGCTTTGTGAGTCACTTACGCATCCTTCATAGAAGTTTTTGATGTAGTTTAAGGACATGGTTTGTTCGTCGATGTCGTCCGTCTGAGCCCAGCGCTGCTGTCGGCCCTCATGGTCAGTTACAGCACGGCAACACAAAATCTCTCTCTTTCTCTTTCTCTGACCTGAAAGCCAGTGTCAACGCACACACCTCTTTCTTCCCCTTTATCCCTCCATCAATTGACTCACTCGGTAGAAAAAAAGAAAAAGACAACAGAGACCGAGGGGCCAACAATGGCCTGTGAGGGCATGTGGTCCCTGCATTATAATCCCTATAGAACTAAGTCAGCGGAAAAAAAAGAATCACAACACACAATGCAGAGAGAGAGATGGCAAACATGCAACAAAAACACAAAGCGGCCGGTTAGTAAAGAACCACGGAGCTCATCTCAACCACATCCCTCAAAGTTATCCTTAAGACTTGGAGCTTTATTTTGAAAAAAAGAAGAAGAACCAGCTGTAGGAGCTTCTGAGTAAATATCCAACTTTCAATGGGATTAAAACTGGATCTTTTTTGGTCAAAGTTTAGATTTTAGACTCACTGGATGATAAATCACTGTCGTTAAAGTATATTAAAGGTTAGAAAACAAGATACAACACACGCTGCACTGCAAACACTTCTGGAAGAGCATTCATGGAGCGGCTGTCGTCCTGATCACAGCCAGCGGCCTCACGCACACAATCAAACTCAAACTCCACAAAAAAACTAAAAACAAAGCTGGTCTAAGAGAAATAAAATGGAAGTCCACACACCAACCGTAATCCTGGCGGCGTGTTGTTCATTCCCCCCTCTTTTATTCCCCCACTCAGGGATCCTCAACTCATGCCAGTTGCGGGACCTTGCGGGGACCAGGAGCCGAGTCAAGTCCGACGGAATCCACCCGGGTCACTTCCTGTCACGGCTTTCAAAATAAACAAAAGGCCCCTGAGAGGGATGGACTGGATGTGGTGACGAGGCGGATTCTCTGGAAGCAGGAAGCAGAACAAACAGGTTTGAAGAGATGAACGAATGGTTTTGGTTTTAGTGATTTAGTGGTGGGACCTCAGGACGAATGACGGCATCATTAAAATGTTCAGGTTTGTGCTCCAGTAAACACACCTGATCAGGTGATAAAAGGGGATTTCAAATCCCAGACTTGAACACAGCTCATATTTTGATCGTGATCAGGAACCACAGACTGTGTCTTTAAAAGCCAAGAACATGGGATCAAACTCACGTCGAGCCACCTCGGACTCCACCATCTGCGACTGAGACTTTAAAGTTGGTGCGTTGTACCGAAGCTCCTCCAGATGGCTGCGAACCCACAGGGCTCAGACGAAAAGATGGAAAGAAGTAAAGAAGAAACTGAGAGAACTCATGAGTTATGATTTCAGCCTCTTGTTTCCAAAGGTTCAAACGTGTAGCGTCACTTTTACATCTGGAAACAAAACACATTTGGACACATTTCATTTTTTTCCTCCTTGGTCCTGATGGAAGTTCTCATGTAGGAGATGTGGACATTTAGCAAATACACTAAATTAGTCCAAACTAACTGGAAAACAAGCTGGAATCATGCAGTTGAAGAAGATAAACCTCTGAATGAGTTAAATCTCATGTGTTCAACGCTGCTCTGTGCTTTATCACAAGGATTCACCTGCTAATTCTGCAGGTTTGAGATGGAAAATTTAACTTTAATGAATGAAGGAAATCTGCCCACAAATAACAAAAGGATGTGATAAAAGAGACTGAAAAGCTTTTCACCATGGAACTGATCATCATCTGTTTCTCTGCTGAACGAGGGAAGCTTGTGGAATTAATTTTTTATTATTTTAAAAAAAAAACTCAGATTTTGCTTTGTCAAAGTACATATTTCACATGTTAAATATAATATGTGTTTAGTCATAGTAAATCTGTCCAGGTCTGAGAACATTTAACAGACATGATGATGATTTATTAAACCATGTGAATGGTGGTTTCTAGACTGAGCTAATCATTTAGCTGAATATTAGCGTGAAGAGTTGTATCAAGTCCACTTTATTGTCAGTTCTGACATGTCCACACTTTATGTCAAAACAATATTTAAAATAGTATTTAAAGCTTTTAGTTCCTCACACTGTGAACACTTTAGAAAAGCTGCTGTCATAGAAAGAACAGCTGAAGAAAGGCTGAAGTCAAGGGAGGAAAATGAAAAGAGAAGGATACAGAAACAGAGAGAGGCCTTTCATTAACATCCACCTCAGCAGCGCCACCATGTGGTCAGTAGAATACTGTATCAGCTGCTGATCCAGGTTCATTTCTACCAGTGGATGAATGGATGAATGAATGAATGGATGAGTTCAGTAGCTGGTTTTTAACGGGACCAGGACTCATTGTGTGATCAGGATGGATCTTAACGGAAGGTCTGACTTTAAAACGCTGATATCTGAGTTATAAACTCCATCGAATGTGTCTTCAATGGTCTGATTTAAACTGAGGGAAAGAACGACTCAGGTAATGAACATGTTTTCATTTGACTTCTGTCTGGAGCTCTGTGACTGATCTCAAGGATCCACCTGCTGATTCTCCAGGTTTAAGACGTTTGGTGGAAGACTTGACTCTAACCCTCCAGGAACCAGGAACCATATGTGGTAACGTGGTTCCTGGTTCCTCTCAGTGAGTCAGTGAGGTTTATTGTCATGTGGTTTTCATTGAGCCAATCAGAAAAGATTCAGGAAACATTGTCAGGTCTAATCAGGTCTAATGTGGTCTACAAGGTCCCCCTCTGAACTGGTTTATTAGGAACCATGAAGAAGAACAAGGTCCCCTCTGAACTGGTTTATCAGGAACCATGAAGAAGAACAAGTGTCGAAATTCTAATGTGATGATGTTGATGATGTTCTAATGTGACAAATACATGTTTACATTAGTTTAAGAACCAGGAACCAGATATGAGACCAGGAACCAGATATGAGACCAGGAACCAGATATTGGACCGGAACCAGATATGAGACCAGGAACCAGACATGAGACCAGGAACCAGATATTGGACCGGAACCAGATATGAGACCAGGAACCAGACATGAGACCAGGAACCAGACATGTGACCAGGAACCAGATATGAGACATTCATTCATTGGGATTTAACTCAGCAACATTAAAAGTAAAACAGTCCTATAATAAAACTCTAGGGTTGAACTTTAGAATCTCAGTATTTCACTGAGTGCCCTGTGAAGGGTTAATGAATGCAGAGAACAAACAGGAAATCTGCCACAGAACTAAAAGAAACTAAGAGAAACTATGAGAAACTATGAGACTGGGAAATAAGATCTATTGATCAGTGTAGTTTTCTAGGAGCAGAATAAACCGTCAGCTCTTGATTTTTCTGTGGTTTGTTCAGACTGTTGAGATGAGTCTGTAAATAAAGATGTGATACTTTCAGAACAAGCAAATGATTGTAGGCCTCCTCCTCCTCCTCCTCTTTTTAACCTTTTCATTGCAGACGTGTCACCATGTTGATCCTGTATCTTCCACATCCACATCCTTTCTGCCTCCTAGCTCTCTTGCAGGTGATGTGTTCTTCTTTTAGAGCAGCTCCACATTCAAGTCAGTCCTCCTCCTCTGTCAAAAATAAGTGGACAGCAGCAAAACTGCAGCAACTCTTGATTCCTGATGCATTCACTCACATGTTGAACCTGTGTCTCAGAGAGAACGAGGCAGGCTCATAGTCTGGCTGTAGATCTCCTTAAAGCTGTTGCCTGTCTCTGTGTGAGGCTGCAGCTTGTTTTGTGTTTTCATGGGTTTTCATGGAGTGTCCACACACTTTTGGTCATATTGTGAATCCTCAGACTTTCTTTTACTCTGTTCTTGTCGTGTCCACACAATTAATCTAAAAGTATGTGAACAGCTACTCTGAGGATGTGATAAATCTGTCTCTCCTTTCTCTATTCACTCTATCACACACACACAAAGAGAGAGAGAGAGAGAGAGAGAGAGAGAGAGCAGCACCTCCTTCTCTTTACGCGTCTCTCCCTCCTCTCAGTCTCCTCTTAGTCTCTCGGTTGAGCTCATCTGAGACGATCACGAGTAAAGAAAAGTTTTTCTCTGCTCTCGGGTCGTGTCCAAGTCAAACCTCAACGTCGCTGCGTCTTTACGCACGGAGCCGTTCCGTTCCCGGTAGCGCAGCAGCCGCGTCCTCCTCTGCGGATCCAGACATGGACGACGAGTACCTCTCCAACCTGAACCCGGCCCTGGCCGCAGACTCCGAGGCTCTGAGCCCGAACTCCACCGAGGAGCCCGGCTGGTGGGCGTCCTCGGACGGCGCGGAGACGGTGCACTTCGCCGTGCGCTGCGTCATGACCTCGGTGTACATCCTGATCATCACCGTGGGTCTGCTGGGCAACATCACGCTGGTGAAGATCTTCATCACCAACAGCGCCATGCGCAGCGTGCCCAACATCTTCATCTCCAGCCTGGCAGCGGGCGACCTGCTGCTGCTGGTCACCTGCGTGCCCGTGGACGCCTTCCGCTACTTCTCCGAGGAGTGGGTGTTCGGCGAGGCGGCGTGCAAGCTCATCCCCGTCATCCAGCTCACCTCGGTCGGCGTGTCCGTGTTCACGCTGACGGCGCTGAGCGCAGACAGGTAGGAACCAGAGCTCAGCTCATCCTCAGCAGGACGTCCAGGATGTTTGTTGGACTTTTTCTTTTATGATTCATTAGTGATGTCTCATTCAGACCGAGTGTAGAAAACACAGAGAAAAGATTAAATTAATGTGTGTGGAGTTCATTTAACCTGTTACATTAAGGTTTATATGAAACACACTCAGCCCAAATAAGCCTGGATGCATAAGTAATAATCCAGAGGCTCTAGTATCATCTCACTGCTCACATTCATTTTCCTGCTGCTGCTTCTTTTCATTTCTTGTTGTGGATCTTTTCTCTGCTTCACTGCTGTGATGCTGAATGGTTCAGAGCATCCTCTGCTCCATGAACGAAAGCATCTCCTCCTCTTTGTGGCGCGGAGTCACCACAGTGAAATGTGCTGGAGCCTCTTAGATGGTCTCCGGTTTGTTTGTGGATGTGAACATAAAATAAGAGGAGATGAGGCAGGACAAGCATGACCGTAAAACGAAATGAGATAGAATAAGATTAGGATAGAATGAGATTAAGGTAAAAATATGAAATAAAATGAAAGATTAATCAAAGATTAGATGATGTGACATGACAGCACTAAGATGAGACTGGAAAAATCTAAGATAAGATAAAAGATAAAAGATAGGATTAGGATAATAGCAAATAAGATAAGATAAGGTTACAATTAGATAAGATTGAACATCGAACATTTTCACTCTGTGAAACCAGGCTCAGTCAGATTTATTTACCTATTTCATTTTTTTTTTTTTTTTACCCTAAAATGAAATCACACTTTGTCATCTGGCGCATTTAAAAGCTCCTCTCTGGGCCAAACACCTGCATCAGAAATGAAATTACAGTTCTTAATTATCTTCTGTCTATGTGTATCTTGGCCCCAGAGTCCAGCGTGGTGGTGGTGTGTTTAGGCTGAAAGCTGTTTATTGACCTGTAGCGTGTCCCAGACTGATGCTGTGTTAGGTTCACTCCTCTGCAGGATGTGTCAGGACACCGGCAGCATTTCATATAACACGCACAGAAACCATTCGATGATCTTATTAAACTTTTTAGAACCTCTTTAAACCTGCTCAGGTGCTTCGCTGACATCATCATATATTAATAGCATGCTCTCTGGTTGGTGTTTATGCTCCGTTGTTCAGGACGACACGTTCATTTGGACGAATTCTAATTAAACCTTTTTAAAAGGACTCGGTGCTGAGTGTGTGATTCACTGGGAGCTGCAGAGGAAGAGACTATGCAGCATCACTAAAGCAGCTGAAGCTGATTTGTGGCAGAGCATTGATTGGTATTAGATAATGTCCACGCTTGTCTGAATGAAGGGGGAGAAGCTGCAGGAAACACTGAAGAGTTGACGTAACAAAGCTTCACAGGACAAAGGACAGCAGCAGCTCTTAACCTTTTCACAAGTTTGACCTCTTCAGGGAGACAATAGTTTGTCCTCCTTTCCTTTCCTCGTTCTCTTCATTCATTCCTCCTTTCTCTTGCAAAATAACAATAAATGAAGCTCCTGCATTAAGCAGAACTCATACTTGGGCTCCGTTATTTCTAAATGATTAACACATGAATCTTTAGTTGGAAGTGAGGGAGTGTGTACAGAGTTGGACCTCAGCTCAGGTTAAGATTAAGTTATAAACATGGATGAACTCTGGTCCATCTTGAAGCTCAGTGGGGCGTCTCCAGTCGTCTCTGACTCCATGTCCATTTGTCAGCCTGTGTTCCCGTCCTAACGTCATTGGTCTCTGACCAAGTTCTGTCCCAGTTCAAAGAAGCAGAGACATCGTCCTCCAGTCCTTCAGTGTCTGAACTTTAAGTAAACCAGTCCAAAGTTACTGTACTTGGTGCCAAGTAACGCTCCACATCTCATATCTCAACTTTTAACCCTGGAGTTTTTCTGCTTTGTTGAGTTAAGCTTGGTTTAACCCTTTACAGGGCTCTCATTGAAATATGTGGAGATTATAAATTTCAAGAGAGTTTTATTGTAGTATTTTGGTGAAATTTTTCAAAGATTTTCTAATTTTACTGTAGTAAATGAATGAATGTGTCATATCTGGTTCCTGGTGTCATAACTGGTTCCTGGTCCTTAAACTAATGTAAACATGTATTTGTCACATTAGAACATCAGAGCTGATTCAGACACTTGTCAACATTATCACATGCTATGTTGTGGACAGCTGGTGAACTGATGCTCATGAATGTGAACACTTCAGTTTGGGTAGTGGGGCCTGAAGTTCAGGGCCCAAGACGATTCTCGTTGGCTGATTTGATGCAAGGAGCGGGGACTGCACAGGCCTGGCTAGCTCGGCTGACGTGGTAAAGTAACAAATCGGTAGCTAATTGATGTTTCATGCATTAACTGTATGGTGGAAGGAGATGAATACCTGGCTAGTGTGAGATTTAGGACCACCTGGGCAGAAGTTGGAGATAAAAGGTTTGGGAGCATATCAACCAGAGGATTTAATCATTTCTAAAGGGGGAAAAGACAAAACTAGGAAATTTAACCAGGAGTGGTTTAAGAGGAAAGGCAATAGGTGAGTCTAATTTATTTTTAATCTAAATGGAATTGATAGTGTAGTTTACATATTGTTTGAATGATGGAATTTGTGTAATGTGTAACTGATGATACGTGTGTGGGAGACACAACCACACGGAGCTGCCCACCTGTCTGTTTGACTGTGGTATATTGTGTGCGGTGACTTTGTATATTGATTGCTATGTACTGGATGTGCGCCGTTCACACCATGAAACATATCGTGTTTTTATTGTAGTCACGTTATTGTTTCGATGTTGAGTATTTGATGTAGTGAGATCTTGAACACTGCCGTTTGGTGGCGCTATTGATATGATAATATATGTCGAGAGATTGCCATTGTTTGTGTAATGACATTATTCAGCTGCAATTTTGTCTGCACTTGTTTGTTGTCCTTTCTGAGCCATAATTGCCGCTGGTACTTAGCCCTTTGCACTATTTTTGAGGAGGTTCAGATTCTTCTTAATCCTAAATTTTTACTGATTCCCACTGGACTGTGATTTGCAAGTAACAGTATTTTATCAAGTTCTTTTATCTACTACGTCCGGCGCGTTGGATGTGTTCATGTTATAGTACATTGCCTGAGTTTTTTATGTTGCTGGGTATGTGAATTGTATGT
The DNA here is from genome assembly GCF_022458985.1 of Mugil cephalus. NCBI lineage: Eukaryota > Metazoa > Chordata > Actinopteri > Mugiliformes > Mugilidae > Mugil > Mugil cephalus. Next base: position 949,309 of record NC_061790.1, read on the forward strand.
ACAGTATACACACAGACGCTCTGCCACAAACGGCATTCCAAACGGAAAAATAAAGTGTATTTGAATTGAATTGAATTGATGCAGAAGGGGACCCTGTAGACCACATTAGACCCTGATTAGACCTGACAATGTTTCCTTGGTCTTCTCTGATTGGCTCAATGAAAACTACATGACAATAAACCTCACTGAGAGGAACAATGACATCAACTTACCACATATGGTTCCTCTCCCCCTAAAGGTCAGAGAAGCATTAAGTCAACGAGGATTCTCACATGTACAGTAACAGCTCCTTCACGTCTCTGAACACTGAATATGTATGATGATGCTCTGTGATCTGTGGCTGCAGTGAATGGTGATGATCACACATATCATAGATCAGGATCAGGATCAGGAGCTCTCAATCCTGATTAGGTCTGACTGATAAAAGGGAGGCGTGTTAGCTTAGTGCTTTCTTGGCTGAATGGTGATCAGTGATGTATATACAGAGAGAAAGGCTTAACGGTCTGTGGTTTTCTTAGATTTAAAGGAATTAATGACGTTTTAATATGGATTAAACCAGCATCATCTATCTACTTTTTGCTGAAGAGGATGAACGTTTATACTGTTTGTGAATTTGACAAAATTATTTTCATAGAAGTTGAAAAAAGCAACAAATATACAACAACAAACAACAAACCAGATCTAACGTTTTCACTGATGACAAGGCATTTTTATGTATATAGCGCATTTCATATCAGGAGGCAACTCATTGTGCTTTACATAAAGACAAAGCATTTAAAAAGAGCAGCATGAAACAGAAAAAAATAGCAAAGAAAAAGAAAGAAGTACAAGGTAAGGTGCTTAGTTGTTGAAGTTGTGTGCAGCATGACAGCTAAATGCTGCTTCACCGTGTGTGGTTTGAACTCTGTGCTCTACTATCTGACCTGAGTCAGTAGATCTCAGAGCTCTACTGGGTTTATACTCTGTTAACATGTCATTCATGTATTCTGGACCTAAACCATTCAGTGATTTGTAAACCAGTAGCAGAACTTTAAAATCTATTCTGTAAAGACTTGAGAACTGGGGTGATATGATCTGATCTCTTTGTTCTGGTTAAAACTGCAGCTGTTTGATACTTTTTTGGGGGAGTCCAGTCAGAAGACCGTTACAGTAGTTGAGTCTATTGGAGATGAACGCATGAATCTCTTTTTCCTGATCTGTTTGGAACATAAAGCCTTTAATTCTGGATATGTTCTTAAGTTGATAAAAGGCTGTTTTGGTGACTGGTTTGATGTGACTGTTGAAGGTCAGATCTGAGTCTATCAGCACGCCGAGGTTTCGGACTTGGTCTTTAGTTTCTACAGACAGTGACTCAAGGTGTTTAATGACAGTAAACCTCTTCTCTTTGTTGCCAAAAACGGTTTTATCTTGGTTTAACTGAAGGAAATTTTGGTTCATCCAGTTTTTGACTCGTTCAGGTGACACAATGACTCTATTGGACTGCAGTCATCTAATAAGAGCCGTTTCTGTACTGTGGTGAGGTTAGAAGCCTGATTGAATTGTGTCAAAGAGTCCACTGGAGTTCAACAAGTTGCTGAGTTGATTAAAAACCGCTTTCTCAACGATCTTGGCTATAAAAGTAATATTTGAGATAGGTCTATAGTTGGTTAAAATTGAAGCATCCAGCGTTCTCTTTTTTAAGAGTGGCTTGATGGCAGCTACTTTTAGGGGTTTAGGAAATGTGCCTGATTGTAGTGAATAATTTATTATTTGCTCAAGATCTGTTTGGACAGAGCTTATGATAGTTTCAAAAAAGTCACCGTGTCAAGACAGCATGTCGATGGTTTAAGATGCTGAACTGTTTACTCTATGTTTTTTTTGGTCAACTGTATTAAATGCTGACATTGATGAGTTTTAAAGTTCTAGGAAAGTTAATTTTGTTGCATTTGGACAGAGTTGAGCTGTCTCTGTGCTAAACTACTAATGCCAGACCAGACCAGGTCTCTAGAGATAATACCTTTATAATTTGTTTGTCTTTTCATTGAGGATGAATCGGAATAAATTATACATACTGAGGGTCAGACATGTATAAAGTACTAGAGACCCAGAGTTGAATAGAAGTTCAGGTGTTCTTTAAGCACCAAAGTATTCAACATTTTTTGTACTTAAGTATTGCAAGTAGTTTATTTTAATATTTATGACTCAAGTACTGAAAGTAAAAGTACAAGTATTACGTCATGTAGTTATTAAAAAAAAAAGCAGTCAAAAGTTTGAATATCATCATTTATATTATTTCAAATATTAAACCTAAAGGACACTCACAGTTCCTTTGGCTGTAGCAGCAGAAAAAGGACAGGAATATACTAGATAGAGTACATGTACATGTACAGTCACTAGCCTCAGGAGTAGGCTCCATTCACAAACTACTACATGAAGGATGAAAACAAAATAAGTTCTAATTACCTGTTTGGCCGTTATGTTCATCATAGATGTAAACTGACCAAACATAACATTAGAGAGAGTCTCCCAGCGTTAAGAACCAATGCAAAAAAATAAAAATAAAATAAAAATTAGCTAGCTAGCTAGCAAATGTGAACTTGCTAGCTAGCTAACATTAAGTTCATAAAACATTAGTTGGACTTTAATATTTCTAATATTCACCAACAGTAGCCATAACTTTGATATACAGATTTGTATATATGAGCATCTTGCTAGCTATCACTATAGCTTTAGTCCTTTCTAGCCTTACCTTGGAGCAGACATTTGTAGCTTGTTTATTTTCTTGACACTATACTACTATACCATGTACCAAGTACCAAGCTGTTGTGTGAAACCTTTACACAGATGCCAAGTGAACACAGACGACCTCCTGAGGTGTTTATAAGGTCCCCAAAACCATTGCAGTTGACTCCAAGTGTCAGATCAGCCACTGTCCAGTCTCCACTGACTGTAGCTGTAGCTGGCTGTAAATCCTCTCTGGTCCGTCCTCCGTCCGGTCGAGCTGAGCTGTCGGAGTCCCAGCTCATCAGAGCACAACACCTTCTTTTGATTTATGGCATCAGAGTTGTTGAGGTGTGCCCTGCGAGGCTGACTCAGGCTTAACAGGCGGTCACAACTCATCTGTTGACACTTGATAAACACTTAGGATGCCGAGGTTTATAATTTGCCTCCGAGCTCTGACCTGTGTTATATCTGCTTCCACTGCTGCACTGTGAAACATGTTGTTCCCTGTCATTTGGTCATGTCATTACTCTCAATCAGTGGTCAGTCTGCATCTGATGACGCATGAGAAGCTCCCCTAATTACCAATTAACTACCTAATTCTCTATTAATAATCCAGCTCCAGATGTCCTCTGTCGTGGAATAAAGCAGCTTCCTCTCTGCTTTAAAATCCAGGGTCAACTCTGTCTGGACACAAACTCAGGAGACATAACAAGAAAATGCCAGAGCTTGGTTGTGTTTTGGGATGTAAACCAGAACTGACAGCCACATCTCCCTGGGGGCCCCACATGGACTAATGGGTTTCTGAAGTAAAATTCAATTTGCCCGCAACATTTATAAACCACATAAGCCGCTGTAACATCCAATCAAGGCTATGTGCAACTCAACAAGCTCAACAAGTTTGGATTCAAGACGTTGGATTCGCTCAACAGAAGAGGAACTGTGTTTTATTTCAACAGTGAAAGGAAGCGTGAGGACAGCAGCTGCTGCCCTTTTTTGAGATTCTGGTTCATAAATGAGTCATTTTCAACTTCAACTAATCATTACTTTGAAAACCTACTAAAGACTTTAAGTTTGTTATCATAACTAAAATAGGGGCCCTTTACTTTTAGAGTAGCTTCTTTTTCAGTTCTGAAGAAATCTTAACCTTCTTTTGGGTTATCATGTCATGGATGACCGAGAACCTTCACAGGCGTCTAGAAACATACATTTTTATTCTAATCATGTGTTTTCTGGTAAGACAAATAGTCATGTCACATCTAATCCTTGATGCCTGAATGTGATCTAAACTCTAAATAGATCTTGAAATATAACTGAAGAGTCTGAGCTACTATTGGCTTGAAGGCTAAGACGCTGGAAAGAGCTACAAATTGAATTCTCACAGCTGGATCATCATGTTGTGGTGAAAATATTTGTGTTTCTCTCAGCACCAGATTTATTTGTATTCTTTATTCTTAAAGAGTGCTAATTAAGTCCCATCAGGAGATAATGAGATGTTGTTTCTCCTGTTGTTAAACAGTTTTATCTTGGCGCTGGTATTCTGATGATGATGTGTGCATACACTGAGTGAGTATCCTGGTTATTCACGTCCCTGTATGCACGGTGGTGTGTACACAGAGCAGTGAGTAAATTAACTGCACGAAGGTGAAATGCAGCGGACGGCAGTTTTAATTAATGATGTGGCAATAAGGCTCTGCAGCAGGTCCCTGCAGACTCGTTCCAGCATCAGGTGTTCAGTGTGGCCTGCAAATAATGATGGATCTGATCAGCCACTGTCTCCTGGATAGTGCTGCATTAGCTATGATGTACAGTGTGTGTGTGTGTGTGTGTGTGTGTGTGTGTGTGTGAAAAGTTTTGTAAACCCCAAGAGAACATGTCAGTGATTACCAGGTGTGACTGAGTCTGGAAAGGAGTTTGACTTTGAATTTGAATGAACCCATAAAGCCACAGATGAGTTTATTGACTGAAATTGAAAGAAGACGAAAATTCAAATACCAAAAGAGCAAATGGTGAAGACCAGCAGAAAATGAACGGCAGCATCCGTGATGTATACTTCATAAACTCAGGAGGATTAAAAGTGGTAAAGAATTTGATGAAATGCAAAAGCAGATATTAAAGAACGTGACCGTCTACGCATCAGCTAATTTCTCTCAATGATATTCCTACATTAGGAGACTGTCTGATAAAGTTTGTTGTTAAATACAGGGCTAATAAAGACAACGCTGTGAAGCTGTAAGAGTTAGTTTATGTACTGTACCTTATAGTTGCAGTTAAATTTCAGCTCTTTATAAAGAAATTCTGCACAAAGTTTCCAAGTTTTTATTGCACATTTATTAGCAGTTAGGAGTTAAATATGTGAATGATTGCCACCATGTATAGTGCATGTCATACATGCAAATATGTGTCTGAGAGAGTTCTAATAGTAAAATATTTGATTTGGGTTTCGGAGCAGGATGAAATTACTCTGGAAGTCACAGCTGCAAAGTGTTTGTGGTGGAAAGTTGTTCTGGAGTCTCTTCGTTTGGAACTGACTCTACTGCAAAGATCATGTCGAACCTGTGGGGCAATATTTCTGGCTCTCACCACCTTTTGAGGGTTAAAGCCAGTTCAGGTTAGGTAATGCATCGTGTCAGTGGAAGGTCCTCCTAAAGGTAGAAACAGGAGTTTGTGTGTTTCCTACAGTAAAGCTAAAGGTCAGTGACTTGAATGTCGCTGAAATCTTGAGAACGTTAATGCGCCTGGATTCCAGTTTGAATCAAGGGATCGACCTTTACATGCAAACACAGAGGAAACAGCAGCAGCTTTACGTTTGAACTGGAGCCTCCTCCACTCTGACATCACATTTCCTCTCTGGGGTCTCAGGTTTTCACTGCGTACATTAAAATGTCAGTGCTAAAGACAGAGAGAAAATATCCACAACTGAGCATCAGAAAAAATCCAAGAAAACCAAGAAAACAAGACGGTCTCCATGGAGACTGAATCAGATGATGTGATCACATACATGTGTTTACATCAGCCACTGTAGAGGAGCATCACGTCTACTGGAAATAGAACAGAAGAAGAAGAAGGAGAAGGAGCTGTGTGTTTCCATTGCACATGTTCTCAAAATAAAAGTGATATTTCTGAAATTTCAACAAAGTCCAATTTCTCTTTTTACGTGTTTCCATCGAAAGGTGTTTTAACTCTGGTAAAGTCTCATCTGGTGATATCCCATAATTCACTTAAATTGTCATCACTTTGAGGAAGATGGATTTCAAATGAACTGGTCACATGACCCCCTGCATCATCTCCAGGGAAATGACAAAAAAGTGTTTCCATTGAGCTTTAGAGGTAAACTTTTATATCGATACATCTGAAAAACCTCCTTGTGAGAGTAAAAATGTTTTAGATATTTGAGAGGTTTTTAGAGATGTAAGCATTTCCATTACCAGTTTACTGCTGAGATATTTAGGTTTGAACATGTCCTCCTCCATGTCCTGAATGTCTAGAGTCTTAGAAGATGGCCAAGATGTCTCCACGTCTCCATGGTCTCCGTCCACACGGATTCCAGCTTGGTTTGTCTTTTCAAACAGTTTCCCATCAGGACATCTTAATCCGATCTTTTCAGGTACAAACACAGAAACTCTCCTTCCGCTGGAATCATCCCTGAGGTGAAAATGATCCACGTTCAGTCTTTAAACACCAGATTAAAGTCACTCTGAATCTTGTTCTGTTTCTCTGAGGATGAAGAATCTTCTCTAACACAATCACTGAAGTCAGACTGATAGTAGGGTTGACGTTCCTCACCATGTTTATCATCATCTCAGTATCTGACCCTGTGATGGGACTGAAGGCTCCTAATGAGACCAGGAGGGCTCCTAACTCATCTGATCAGAGAGGCTCAGCCACTTCCTGTCAGGATGACATAGTAAAGTCCTGCTGAGTAGATAGATGCCAAGAGACCAGTTTGTCCTCTAGGAGGAAGAGTCATAGCTGGTGTCTCTGCAACATGAAGAGACTGGAAACTGGATACATATTTAATAAATCTGAACACCTGAGTCACCTAAGTCTGATTCTGGCCTGGTGCTGGATTTACGTTGACTTTGTTCCCACCTGAGTCATCTCATCATCATCTGTTGGTGATGATGAGGATGATGAGGATGATGAGGATGGTGATGGTGGTGACGGCTTTATTTATTCAGCTGTCATCAAGGTGAGACAGGCTTGTGTTTGGTCGACCAAGATCATTTTTCTGAGGAAGTTTTTTGTCTAATAAACTATTATAACTTATTGAGAAATGAGAACTAGGACATTTGTAAAAGTTTCCCATGGGCACAACTAATCCGTCAAACTGACTAAACAGTTCTGCTCCTGTTTTCTTTGCAGAAACACAAATCTACTTGTTTTTAATCTCAAACACTAGTTTGGAGAAGTCCGGAGAATTCTCTGAGGCCAGATATGTTGACTTGAAAGTTTTGGCCAGTCACACGTTCCTGTTCTACTGGCAGATCATTCTGATTGATCGCTGTGTTTTTAAGGTCAACTCTCTTCCAGACAGAACATGAAGCACAATGATTGGTTGTTTCTTACAGCACATTGGGGACGTTATCTGTCTATGTTTTCATTTATTCAGACAACAAGATACTTTTAATTCTTTCACACTGATGATTCAATCAGATCAGTTTTATGCTGAGTCTCTGAAGAGCTCCAACAGTGAGCTGAAGAATGACTAAATAAAATGAACTGGACTTTTATTAGAGGAACGCGAGTGCACAGCTGTTGAAACACTGCAAAGTTATTTCTCCCCCTGTAGCTATGAACATAAAGCTGATTCAAAATGTTTCCTCATCCGTCAGAGTCTTTGTGAGAATCTCAGGAGGCTGAATGAGAGACTCTACAAACTAATCATCCGCTCATAGAATCCATTCCTGTCTGATTTCTTGTCCGGAGAGCAACTCTTCTTTCACATTATGACAAATCAGAGGCCAGAGCTGATCCTCCATCAACCAGACGGAGCAGAGGAGCTGAGGGGGAGAGGGGGAGAGAGGTTTTGTCCACCTTTGTTTGGGAAATAGATTTTTCTGTCACAGAAGCATCGATGGAACGAGTTCTGGAGACGAACAGAGAAAAACAACATCTATGAATAAATCCATCTGCTCCACGTAAACATCAGGAGGAGGAGTTTCCAAGACGGACAGAAACATGAAGGTAGACAAACAAAGACGAACCAAACATTGATTCCAGCAATGTGGACGTGGAGACATCTTGTTCTTCTTCTAAGACTTGAGACATTCAGGACTGGGCACTAACATATGTAGTCTGTCAGATAAATGGAGGAGCAGATTGTCTGACAACGTAGAATCACAGCAGCCATGAAGAAGAAAGGCTCAGATCATTACCGTTGAGAGGAAAATGAGAACCTGTACATTACTTCAAATCACACGTCGTTCATATGTAATTTGGTAATTATGGGTCATTTTCTGCATTTTTTTCCGCCACCCTCAGCGCCTCTTTTGTTTCAGTATAAAATCATTCATGTGAGAAGAGGCAGCTCTGGCATATCAGGGTTCAAAAATAGAAGCAGAAAAAAACAGGTGAATTAGATGGAAACATGGATCACAGTCTGTGCAGGTTCTCAGGTTCTCAGTGATCCAGGTCATGGTTTATATCCGAGAGGGGTTTTAAAAAAGCAACAGACGTTTCATGTGAGGAGCTTCTTCCGTTCTAAGGGACCGGAGGGAAGTTTGAGGTTTAAATAGGAAACTCTGTGGGTACAACCATCAGAAACTTGTTTGTTTAGGAACCAGAAACTACAGGCTGGGAACTGACCTGTTGTTAAGATATTATAACCCAGTCTGTCTTCAAGAAGCTTCAACCCTGTTCACACCTGATGACCAGAGCCTCTGACTCATAGTGGCTTCGTTAGAGCTCCATCCACAGGGCGGCTGCTGCATTGATTACACTGATTGAATCTGGAGGATTTGTTGATTTGGTCTTTAGCTCCATGCTGAGAGGACGTTTGTGATGTCCATAGACGGCGGTGAAATAACTGGAGCTCAGCACCGAAACTGGGATAAAATGGGATATTCCATCAGGTGTTTAAGCTTCTTATCAGGGTGGGAGTGGACAAATATGCTACTTTATGCAAATATATGTTGTTATTATTATTGCAAAAGTCCAACACAACTACAAGACAACTGTCGTCCAGGTGAATCCATCGTCATTTATCCAGGTTCTTGATCCAGTGATGACTCAGTTCACATTGACAGTAAATGTAGAAAACGTAGTCCTAGTAGAGAGAAGCATGTATCAGAATTTTGTTATTAAGATCTTTTTTTTATTATTATTTATTTGTTTTTTTGCTCTGTCTTCAGATATCTTTGCTGGTTGTATCAATGCGGGGTAAAATATTTTTTTATGAATGCACTTTAGACTGTGCTTGCTTTCCACATTGTTACTGCTTCTTGCAATCATCTCAAATATCTGAATCTAAAACATTTTTAAACTCTCAGGAAGGAGGTGGTTTTCCAGACGTATCGATATAAACGTTTAATGGTGCAATGGAAACACTTTTTTGTCCTTTCCCTGGAGATGATACAGAGTGATGCAGAGCAATATCATCACAGTGATGATATCGCATAATGATGACACTTTGCGAGAGTTACAGCTCGTTCTCAAAATTTCAGAAATATCACTTTTATTCTGTGAAAATCTGTAATTGAAACGCTGATATTAGCGCTTTAATTTTGACTGTCCTCGTTCATATCCAATGTTCAGATTGGAAACTCTCTTGGTTTAGTTTTTTTCATCATCCAGTCATCACCCTGTATTATGTAAGGTTGACTCTGGAGCCACCTTCAGGTCGAATGTCGCTGTTTTAACTGGACTGAATGATCTCAGCAGCTGTTTCTTCTCAGCACATCGCTCCAGTTACTGATGGAAATGAAATTACAGATGATATCTCACGTTGTTGGCGACCTTCAATCATCAATGCACCTGATTATTGTTGCAAATTTGCCCTTTTGTGGCCTTTACGTTTTGTTCTTCTAATGAGGGAACATGCTAGGATGTTACTGGTTGCTATGGAAGCCTAAAACAAGACGCTAATGACAGGAAGCAAATCACCATGATAATTATTTGAGAGCAATAAGAGTTTCTCAGTGTTCTGCAGGGAGATTTTGACTTTTTGGACAGTAGGATCGTGTGTAGGAGTATAAAAACACTTTAATTAGGTCTGTGACCAGTGATCGTTATTTGATAGAAATCATCTCAGAGCCAAGAGGATGTCTGCAGATTATTTGTCTACTTCTATCGACAAGATGTTCAGTTTGCTCTCAGAAAAACTCTATAGCAACATTTTCAGACTCCAGAATTTGGAATAACAGCTTAAATATTAATGAAATCAGAAAAGTTGCCAGTTCATTTCACCAACAAGCTGTTGTTTACTTCTCTGCTGCAGACTGGAATCCAGACATTAAAACCATTGCTTTTAACTACACTGGTGCATCATGACTACCAGTGTAAGCAGATGGGAAATTATCATAGGAGAAGCTTAAAATGATCCTATTTTAAAGAACATTATTATAAATACCTGACTTGACATTGCTCTGGACCATCTGCTACAGTAAAACATTACCATATAGTAGAGCTCATGATTCAGTTTTACCTTTAAACAAACTAACAGCACTGTTTATGTTTGCTAATAGTCATGGAAGGGGTCAATTTAACGTGCATTATGAGATTTTTGGAATTATTGATCATCCAGAAGGTGAGATTATCGTATAAAATACACTAATTATTGTACGTCTGACAAAGCTGATGACTACCTTGTGCAGCCTGCTGTCATTGGGTGCATCGGTTGTGAACATTATCACAAACCTGCTGCAGGAGATGTGATTACCGAACAGCTGATAAACTTCTTAAACCTGATTAATATCAGACATCCATGGACACGGATCCGACAGTGATGCTGAGCATTGGTTTACAGTTTTGGCCTGAGGCTAAGAATAGCTAGCATGTTAGTTTAGGCAGATATTAAAATTGACAGTTAAGATCTCACCTTCAGGTTTTAATGAAAGATAAAAAAATAATTTAAAAAAAATGTCTCATTTATTTTTTGTTTTTCAGTTTGTTCGTTTTTTTCAAATTTTATCTACAATAGTTGTTCTCCTGCGTCTGCGTCTTTGCTTGTTGTACGTGGCGGTTGGGTTGAGGACCAACATGTCTCACCCTCCCACTGGAGTGTGGATCGGTACATTTACACCAGTTTGTTGCACCACAGTGGGATTCACCACCAGCAGAGTTCGAGACATAAAGAATGTTCTCAGCAGCTTTCTGACATGAGTGAACAGGAACCAGCGTTTGTCAACTGTCCTTGAATAAATGAAGGGTTGAAATCAGAAGCAGAGGCATTCAGGCCTTTTCTGAATAATCAGATCAAATGAATGCTCGAGACTCTGGCTTTGTGTTTCGGTGCCGTTTTCATTAAGCTGATGAAAGAGAAATCTGTCACTTTCCTGTGGTCACACTTTATTCTGGGTTTCTAAATTTCTGCCTGAACCTTTGAGGAGCAACAGTTAGATCAACAGCTGCCTGGAGGATGCTCATCCACAGGGTTTCCCTTAGATTCCTTTAAAAAAAAAAATTTAGATTTTAGCTTCATATGCCTGTTTAGATTAAATGGAGTTAAACGCTCATAAATAAATAAATAAATATAAATAAATAAGCCTGCACCAGTGAGTCAGTCCTCATTTGCCTCCATGTTAAAATGTAAAACTGTTTCTAAAGACTGAGAGGAGTCTTTCATCTGGACACATTTCAAACAGAAACACTGTCTGATCTGAATGACACTGGAGGCTTTTTGATATCAGAGTGAGTGGAGAGATTCACAGGACAAAACATGAAAAAACCCTGAAATTACATCTCAGTTCAAATCTTCAAAATCATCCATCACATCGTCCCAGACTTCAGAATACTTCTCACTTTGGTTTAATGTAGTGGAATTCCAGGCTGTTAGCTTAGCGTGAAGCAGTTGTATGTAACCACTGTGCCGTGGTTTGGTCATGTGATGCGTAAACCACTTTACTGCTTCATTCATCGTGGTTTAGTCTCTACTCTTTGGGAGAGCTGAGCTGAGCCTGTGAAGCGAGTAGAGTCGACAGAGATTTGGTTTAACAGAGTTGCCTTCAGTACTACAGATTCTGTCACACTACTAAACCAAGATTATTAGCAGTTAATGTCAGTACTGTAACAGGAGCGTTAACACACTCTATAAGTTGAACCGGTGGAATCTAATAAAACGTTTGTATGGCTTCAGATTTGCTCGTCATACATTCAGAGTGAGATCACATTTACCAGCTAGTGTACTGAATGCATACTGGTTAACTCCTTTAAGCTATTAGCTACTTTTTATTTCATTTAGAAAAACAAAACAAAAACAATTTATGGTGTTAGCGTGAAATGATACAGACATCATGTGTAGTTGGAATGTGCATGGCAAATCAGACCCATACAAGCATGAACCAATAAATAAATGACACATCACAACAGAGCACTGCATCACTGAAGCCTCAAGTAATGAACCATCTTTCAAATCAAGTGTTGAAGCTTCAGCAAAACCTAATTTTGCCACCACTAAAGACGTCAGAGCCCAGAGACGGAGGAAATGTAGGAGACAAATGACAGAGGAGGGGATGTAGATACTGTGAGGAGTAATGAGGTGAGACCAGTGAGGGCAGAGCAGACTATCACAGAGGAAGTAAGATTAGCGGAAATGCAAAAGGAAGAACGATTCCAAAACAAACTGTCAGGGAGGGGGGTAGAGGTTGTAGGTGAGGACCCAGATGCAGGACTATAGATGAGGCGGGAATCCAAGAAAACGGGCTTTTTAATAATTAACAAAAATCGCTGCGCATGGCAGGAAAACCAAAAATACAAAAGAATCATCAAACATGGCAAGGTAACACGAAACAAGACGCAGACGCAGAATCAGGACCAGGAAACATGGCACATGATGTGGAGACGTTAAAGTAACATTAACGACGCGACAAGGAACAAAGGGAAAGACAGGGCTATATATACACATGAGGACCGAGGGATGACAAGACACAGGTGAGACACATGAGGACAATCAACGCAGGTGAGACAAATTAACAAAGAAGAGACAAAGAGGCACATGACAGGAAACCTGGAACTTAACAAAATAAAACAGGAAACACAACATGACATGGATGGACATGACAAAACTACAAGGAAACACGATGGACAGGAAACTAGGAAACATGACAAAACAAAACAGGAAATGTCAAAACATGATCACAAAATAAAAGACAGACCTAGAACCTTGACACAAACAAAGCATTCAATGATTGTGGCATGGATGTTTCTGTATAAACTGCGTATTGTTCTATAGTTTTGTTCCTTCAAAGTGTTCTTGCAGGTCATCTGCTCCCTCAGGACAAAGGTTTCTGGAACTAAATCTGAATGTGTACATGATGACAGAGAAACTCAATACCCTGAAGGGCAGAAAAGGTTCAGAAGTCGATACCATGAGAGCTGAGAGTTGAGTCCGTGTTAGCTCTCTTCTCATTAACAGACATTCACCACATACATACATACATTCAACAGACGGAGTCTCTTCTCTAAATTCTATGTTCTAAATTTCCAGGTTTTATTGACAAGAGAAAATCATTGTTTTTCGAAAAATTTCATTTGTTTAAAAAGGGGAAACAAATCTCTTCCGTCAAAGAAAGACTCAAAAAAACATTGTGACTAAAAAGCTTAGTTTAGGTTGGTGAATAAACATGTAACGTTTGAAGAATCTAGAGCCCATTCCACCAGTACAGTCTCAACTTTCCACTCGGTCCAGTTCCAGTTTGCACAAGTTTTCAGGGAAAATACGTGAGGTATTCACTCATTTTATGTGCAAGGACATCCTCTGATATTTTGAATGTTTGGACGGATTCAGATTGACGAGAGTGACCCTGGAACTGTGACACAACGTAACGTTTGAGAGAAAAACGTCCTCAGGGTCTCCATCCTGTAAATCACTGCTCACCGGGTTCTTACTTTTTATTGGGCTTTTTAATACCTGACATAAAAGCTGCCTTGGAGATCTGTTTTTTTCTAGTTTGATGAAGAGCTCTTCAATTTTATCACATTTTTATTTTTGTCTCTCTGTGAACAAAACCAGCATCATAAAGAAATGATTACAAACACCTGAGTTTAAGTGCTGCTGACATTTACTTGAAAATATCTGCCTTAAAAAACTTGAGCGCATCAGTCGGACTCGTGTGCAGTCTGAACATTTAGAGCCTGAGGGCAAAACTTAAAAGTTAGATAAAAGGTGAGGTCCCTCAAGAGTGTTGTGGAGTGGTTTAAAATATGCCGCCTGTGCCCCTTTACTGTTTGTAATAAGTGTTTGTGTTAAGTTTGGTTTTAAACTAAATAAATTAAAAAAGATAAGAGTTGCTTCTTTAATCTCTGGAACCAGAAGGAGAAGTAAAGGGGAAACCAGTGGTTATTAGATTCATATAAAAGCCAAAGTTTTTGTTGGTGAAGAAGAAGTTGTTTCCATTAGTCAATGATTTCAGATCTTTTCTCTTGGTCTAAACGGAGCATGAACACGACTCTGGAACAATATTCAGACGTTTTGTGAGAAGAACCTAGTTTATCTAGACCTGGACAGAGTTCACCGTGAAGGAGACTACTTCCTGGACCAACGTTAACCATGGAGGAGACTACTTCCTGGATCAACGTTCACCATGGAGGAGACTACTTCCTGCTTCATTCAAGGATAAGAAATCACCTCAAGAGAAACAGCATTAAGACTGAGATCATCTTAAGACTATAGAATGAAAGAGAGGTTTCTCTTTTATAATTTTTTAATTTTTGATAAATGCGGAAAATGCACAGACCTTGACATTTGCCCATTGGATGGGAACCTTTTGTTATTTTTATTTATTTATTTATTTTACACAGCACTCGAAGAAATTGTGTGATTTCCCTGTTGTGATGTTGTGCAGAAATGAGATGTGAGTGTGGAGGTTCAGTCTAGGTTATGTGCTACTAGATTATAAATTATCCTGAATTAGGTTAAAATCAGACATGTTTGATAGTTATGATTCACTAGATAGATAGATAGATAGATAGATAGATAGATAGATAGATAGATAGATAGATAGATAGATAGATAGATAGATAGATAGATAGATAGATAGATAGATAGATAGATAGATACTATATAACAGGAAAAACACAATTACAATGTACACACCAACCAACTGGACTCTTGAAAATACAGAGCCCTGGAGACAAAGCCTAAAACCTGCAGCTTCAACATGACACAAGTAATAAATAAATGATTGCATCTATATAACAGGAGGCAGGAGGCTCAGAGTGATGTAACATTTATGGGCAGACATGTGAGGGGTACAGTCGACTTGTGCATGAATGAATCATTGCAGGCTGAATGAAACTGGACGCCGTGACCCTGTTTGTGTGTCAAGAAGAAAGAACCGGTTTGAGTGCTCGGAAATCAAACTGTGATTGGACAAAACACCTGATGGAAACACAACGTTAATGTCCTGAATGCAGGGACAGGTTCGAACAATGAAGCAACTCACACTGACTCACAACAGTCATGACCCAGAAGTCTTTGTCTTTTCTTTTTTCACTTGTTACATAAACTGTGTTTAAAGGTTGACAAAATAACAGCTCCTCGGGAGAGAAGACATAAATATGACACTTCATTTACATCCAGACAGCGAGCAGCAGATGGATGAGTCTATTTATAGATGGAATATAAAGAAGAAGAAGAAGAGGGAGAAGTTTCTGTTCAGTCCTGAATGTCTAGAATAGAAGAAGATGACCAAAATGTCTCCAGTGTTTCTGTCCAGACGGCTTCCAGCTTGGTTCATCTATTCAAACACTGAAGAGAAAAGAGAAGAAGAAGAAGAAAGAGGTGGAGAAAGAAGGAGAACAACATCACTGCCGCTCCCTCTGGGTTCAGCGTGGTACATTTAGTGGTGGAGTTAGTGGCAAACAGATTTATTTGGATTCTTTAGGGAAAATTCAACAGTTTAACTTGTGCTAATACTTCATCTAATAGAATCGGGCATGTAAAGTGTGATCAAGGTCTCATTTCATGATAAACAAGGTTTTTTACCTTTTTATTCGTTTTCGATCTGAGCTGCAACACAGTAATAAAAAAATGTAGTAAACTTGTTGAATCCAGGACAGGAGTGAGGCTCATGGGCTCCTTGGGCTTGTTTCCATCCACCTTCATGTTTCTGCACAACCACTTCTCTGGTTCTTCACGTCTTTCATCCATCGGTTGGTCCCTAGTGGACGTCCCAGGCTCCGGTTGCCTCGGTGACCCTCTTGTATTTTTCCCGGTGAAGCAAACAGAACACATAAAATATGCCTAGTGTGTTGATGGAGCCAGATCTTGTTCTATTTTAAAAGAAAATACCGTCCACACCACGGCTCCATCTGGGTCCACCTGATGCTCCAAGCCGCTATCATCATCTGGTTTTTAGGAACCAAAGTGGTTGGACGGTGCTTCCTTCAGGGGAAACTCTGAAGTCAAGCTTTAAACCTCAGCGAAGATGGAAAAAATAAATGGACTCATGGATTTTTCGGCTCATTTAACCTCAGACAAGCGCTAGATCTCTTTTAGCTTATTGAGTATTCTGCATCGCGCTGCTGGAGTCGCGCTGAATGGGAGAATAGGTTTTATTTAATCACCTCCATTTATATACAGTTTAGACTCCAGACCGATCAATACCTAAACTCCTTGAGATCCTCTCTAATCCGTCCAGCTTTATGCAAATCAATAAGTCTTGTCTCTTCTCTCCTGAGGTTTCTTTATCAAGGCATCACTTCAGAATGATGCTTAGACTCCACATTTGTTAACCCCAGTTATGTTGGGTAGCCTCATTAGCCTCTTATTAGCCTCACATGCATACATCATTATTTCCATTAAAGCTGAGGTCTAACGGGCTCATATTAATCACTGCCCTCCTTCACATGGTTAAAATAAAAGGTCTGCTTGATTTATGTGAAATAGGCCACATTTAATAGAACTGCTCAGCTCACACAGATAAAGAGGTTAGTGTTCACCTTTATCCTGATAGAAGCCAAAATAAATAAAATAAGAATGTTGAGAAAGTCAAACACAAACAGCAGATCAGTGTCTACAGTAGCTTCTAGGAATCTGATCCCATTCCTTGAAGGTCAGGACTTTGACTTGTTCCTAAACATTCATCTGGTTCTTCTGGAGAACCACTGGTGTTCTTGGGCTCCTTGTCTTCCTCCACGACCCAGTTTCTCTTCACATTCAGCTCATGGACTCATGTCCTGACATTTTCTTTTAGAGTTCACTGGTAGAATTCACAGTTCATTGGTCCATCAATGATGAGCAGATGCAGCAGAACAGGCCCAAACCAGGACATTAGCGCCTTAAGGAGCCTTCTTGCAGCATGTAAACAGTAAATCACATGGGCAAAGTCATGGTTTTGTGTGAGGTTAAACTCACACAAGTGTTTTCTACTGCCAAAATAAACATGGACGTTATGACAAATATCACCCACACCAAATGCTAATTATTCTTCTAAAAGATTGTTTGTTGAAGTCCGTCTCTTGGACGTTTCAGGTGTGAACTGGATTTAAAACAGTCCTGCTGAGACTTCCCTGATTTCTTAGGTTGAGTTCTTACGTTGAGTCTTTGGTTTGTGTCTCCGTCAGATATAAGGCCATCGTGAACCCGATGGACATCCAGACGTCCAGCGCTGTCTTCTGGACGTGTCTGAAGGCCGTCTCCATCTGGCTGCTGTCCGTCCTCCTGGCTGTTCCTGAGGCCATTTTCTCACAAGTCGTCACCATGCAGGTAAAATAGAAACCTGGATTACACGCCGTCACAATGCAGTTTGTCCCAGACGAAGGTCGACACTCGTGAGGGAAATGAGGCATTAACCCATCCATCTCAATACTGTTTGACATCCCGAACAAAAGACACACTTTAGCCTCTCGGTTCTTTTCTGAATCGGAGGCTGGTAACTCTCCGTCAGGATTTCATTATGTGGCATAAGAAAAAAACAGTCTGCATCAAGTGGAGAGTCATCCAACCACGCAGAGAAATGAAGTATGTCACCTCCACTTGATGAGATTCATGTGAAAGCAAGAGAGAATAAGTGAACAACCTACAGACTTTTAACTGCTGGAAGTAGCTTGAATCAGAATCATCAGACCAGAGAAAAAGATACTTGGATAAAATTATAGAATGTGTGAAAGTCCCTGTACCAAGCTACTGTACAGCAATGAAAGACCAAATATTCAGTCTGATCACGATCGCTCCATCTTTCACTGAGTGTTTGTGTTAAATCTGAGAGACTCATCACAGAGACGCCAGCATCGTCTTCTGAACGATAAATGCTTCCATTTTACACTCTGTTTCCATTTCCTCTCCTTCTTGCTCTCTATTCTCCTCCTTTAACCCCTCAATCATTTTCTTAAATCCTGCCTCACCTTCACTCCTTCGCTCTCATTTATTCACCTGCACCCCTATCTCCTCAGGGTCACCGTGACAACACCAACGTCACCTTTGTGAACTGCGTGCCGTACCCGCTGTCCAATCAGATGCATCCAAAGATCCACTCAGTGATGATCTTCTTGGTTTACTTCCTGATCCCGCTGGCCATCATCTCCATTTACTACTACCACATCGCCCGGACGCTCATCAAGAGCGCCCACGACATGCCTGGAGAGGTCAGCGAGCACACCAAGAGACAGGTCAGCCACGGACGGATGGGTGGATGGATGGACGGATGGATGGATGGATGGATGGATGGATGGATGGATGGATGGATGGATGATGAGCTGTTTTCATTTATCATTATCAACTTTCCCTGGAGAATATGTTCTAGTCTCTTTAAACTGACTGTCTCTGGATTTTGTCTCTGCAAACTAAATTTAATCTAAAAGACTGAAATACGAAGGCAACCTGTCACTGTAATGAGATGAAAACACAAAGAAGCCGCTGATTGCAACAGTCGCTATAAAGTTTGTTCAGAAGTGTCAAATTTACCATAATTAAACCTAAAATAAAGTAAAATAAAACTTTCAGCAAATCTTCAGCTCTGGTTGATTTGTCGGCCCGTTGAGTTTTAATAACTGAAGTCACACAAACACCAAAAATTGGCTTTGACAAAGAAAGAAAGAAAGCTCAGAAGGAGCAATGTCGCGGGATGACGCTGTGGATGTGGAGTGTGGATGGACACTCAGTTTTCATGTGGGGTTGATGTTTGGTTCAAACTCTTGTGGAACACTGGAGCTGTGGGTCACTTTGTTCCTGGGTAAAGGTTAGAGTCTGGTTAGGGTTAGGGTTGGGGTGAGCATTGTGTCAGTGGAAGGTCCTCCTGAAGACAGAAACAGGAGTTTGTGTCGTTGTCACTGAAATATCTAAACAGAGAAACTTTTCTCCACTAAAAAAGTTGTTGGTAGGTGAAGTTTGTCCAGAAAACAGGAAATACATCAGAAATGGTTTCATATCATGTGTTGTCACTAAATGCTGAAATACTGGCGGACTCTAGACAGATCTGTTATTGTCCCGTCGGTTCAGCAGGAGTCTGTTTGAGGAGTCATTTCAACTGGATTCAGATTTTTACAAAGTTGATCTGAGGAGGACACGGACTCTGATTTTTAACTCGACCGTGAAGCTTTTTGCACCCACACCTTTCACTTCCTCTGCAAACAGAGCAGCCATGAGGGAGGTTCAGACTCCGTCAGTCAGAGCCCAGTAATCACTTTACACAGGCTTGATCTTCACAGATGGACGAGAGGTCAGGACGAGTGAGGGGGGGGGGATTACTGGAGCAGCCGGCCAGATCAGGAGGACACGATCAATGGAGGAGGACTCCAGGGAGAAACGTGATCATGATCGCTGTCCATGATTCATGCAGGATAATGGGGAATCTCTAGGCTCCGATACAGTCCCAGCGTTTCATGCTCTCACAGTCTGCTTCATGAAGAACAATCCTTTCTATTGGCCAATTATTTTCAGACGTTTCCAATCTGCTGCTTTAATGGTTGACATCGATCAAACTTCCTGCAGCTTCACATTAAAAGCCTCAAACATCTGTGCAGAGACGATGAATTCAGACTTTACTAAAATTCATTTTTAAATTCCATAAACTTTACTGTTTCAGATGAACCAGAATTTGTTTTAATTGACACGTTATTTAAGAGACCAGTGACGTTGTTGATTCACATTTATAAGTTGAAACCAGTAAATGACACTGACTGGATGTTTAGTTCTTCTTCTACTAATTATTACGGATTAAAACCTCCCGATGGATGAGGACCAGCAGAGGTTCTGGCCGTAACTTTTACTAATTATCTATTAATAAATCAACATATAAATAAATGGAGGTAGAAAAACAAACATGAACCAAAGCTGGAATCAACGAGGTCAGAGACGATGGAGACGTGGAGACATCTCCTGTTCTATGTCCTTGTCCTTGTCTTGGTGTCACATCCAGATGTTGTCCTGCAGGTGCAGCTAGTCACACCTAGACTTACAGTTTAATAACAGTAGCTTTGTAGCCTTTACCTGAACGTGTCATCCCTAAACATTATACATCTTGAAGGAAATGTCATTTGAGGCTGAGAGAGTCGAGGCTGGTTCCAGAGAGAGGACGAGGTTCCTCAGAGACAATCACTGACACATGAAAAACTCTGGCAGAGTCTGAGGAGTTTATCAACCACCTCCAGTGTCACTCTCCAGGAGGATTTGTGTATTTCTTGAGAGTATTTCCAAGTGAAAGGACGTCTCAACACTTCACAAATATTAATATATATTCTGCTGATTCTGACTCAAGACAAAACACGATGGAGACCATCTTTTATTATCTGAATATTATCTGAAGTTGGATGCAATTAAACCAGCATGAAACAACAAGATAACATTAATTCTTTTGACATTATTAGCATCTCAGCTCGTTTCATTTCAATAGTATTTTTATCTGTTGTATTAAAAGAAATTCCAATAATCCAGTGAAGTATCATTATCCCTTTATTTTAGACACTTTTATTTTATTTCTTTAAGTACTTGTGCCTTGTGCGTTGCTCTCCGTTAGCCGTCTGCAGTGACATTTCATTCATGTGTGCACCTGTGGTGTGTGTTTTGAACAACAATAAAGATCTTTCTTTAAAACTCAATTTATTATTATCATTACACTAGAAAATTAATTAAGAATCGCTTTTATCAACATTTCAGGTACCAGATAAGAAATGGGCCAAAATCCTGAGTTTAGCCTCTACATCCTGATTTAGCTTCACTAACCACTAGCGCCTCCTTTTCTCTGATAACTTCTCTCAGTCCATAAAATTCCAAATGGTTCCCAGAGTCTGCCACAGTCCAGACTAAAACACTACAATAATTCACCATTTCCCACCATTTCCTTCAGTCCATGAGCTTTGTTTGATGAGGATGTGATGACTGGGCCGTGAAAACTCTGTATATTTAAAACATTTGCCATCATTACAATAAACACTCATTACAACTAGAATGGAAAGATTGTTGTTGTTTTAAGGAGAGGAGTGTTTTTGTGAAATAAGATAAAGAAAAACAGAATCACTTGATGTAAAAATGAGACTTGAAGAACACTGTAATGAGGTTTTCTGTCACAAACAAGAAAATAAGGATTTATTTTTATTTTTATGGCAGCAGCTCATCCCTTATAGTGGACGCATTTAATGAAGCTTCCTGTGTTGTCATTTAATTTCACAGCGGAAGTCCTGAAAGTAGATGTAGAAAACCCAATCAAACACATGAAACAGAAATATTAGACTTTACAATGTGTTTATTCAGGAAAGTTAGAGCCAATATCAGTGAGGAGCACCTTTAAGAATCCAAGTTCATTTTGACGAATGGGATCAAATTCCTCCAACTGATCAGCTGTTACCACAAACATTCAGTTCCAAGGAGCTCACAGACTCACACACTGGACACAAGAACTCAGTGAGTTTTATAATGCACAGATAAGAACAGATAATTCATTTTCTTGAATAAACAAAGACACAGTCATAATATCCCTGTTTCATTTGGATTCTCTTTGTCTGTTTCCAAGACAAAGTCCATTGATGTTTTGCATCATTTTTATGAAGAAATGTAGAAAGTGTGAAGGACCCAAACACTTTTAAGCAGCACTGTGACAGGACCTGAAACCAGATGAATGAGGGTTTAAATCCTCACTCCCTTCATGTCCACCTCTATTTGTGTCGGCCGGTCATGTCGCACCGTGTCCGTCTCCTAATTCGTCTTATTACGTTTAAATGAATCAATCTGTGCCTCCTCGCGGGCAGGCCAGTCGGGAGGTCGATGCTATCAGCATCTTCTTAAATGGGAAAAACCTGTTAACGTGCGGCCCCGTATCGTCACATCTAGAGGGGCTGCAGGATAATTGCTACATCAACTGCAGACGTCCACGTCAATACCGAACACGCCCCCATCTTATCTGAGAGCGGAGCTAATTCATTAGGTTCCCCGAGATATGAAATACTGTACGTCAGAGGGACACACACACACACACACACACACACACACACACACGGTATCAAATACAAAAACTATTAAATTACATCTACCCTTTATTAAATATTATTAATGCACTGGCTGCATAGTTTGTCATCTGGGAAAGAGAATGAGAGTGTTCTTGGATGTAGATGATGAACTGTGTGACTGTGTGTAATGAAAATATAAATTTCACTTTAAACTGCATTAGAAAATCCTCTGTTAGCATCGCTTCCACTCAGACTGGTGGAGTTAACAGCAATGAGACGAATTACAGAGACGGAGGGATTTCACTTCTTCTTCTCACATTTATTCGTATTAATATTAAAAGCTGCACTGAGAAACTAAATGCCTTTGTGGTGTTTTAAAGAAGGAGAAGGAAGTTCAGTGAAAAGTTAAATTACTTCAAACAACTTCTTTTATTAAAGGTGAGTTTGTTGGTTTCTGGGTTCTTTATGTCTTCCTACTAAATTATCTAATTACTACTTATCTTTATATACACGCAGCAGACCGATGTGATCCACTAAATAATATTCTCTTCCAGCTTCGGTTTTGGTCTCCACCATCTACTGAGATAAATCTGAAGCTACTAAATGCTCAGCGTCATTTTTTTCTCAGTTTCTCCATTTGCTGCTCAATGAGACTTTGATCCAAGATGGTTCACATGTTGTAAAAACAAAACACGGCTCAAAAAGGACGTAAAATGCTACATGAAGCAGCATTTACATACAAGCAACAGTGCCCCAAGTGGCAACAAAGGTGGAAGTCAGGGAACGTATCTGTAAAACCAGAAACGTGTGAGGAGGAGGTCAGGGCAGATGGAGGGGTCAACAAAACATTGGACTTCACCAAAGGCTGTGTTTTCTCTTTCAAACTGTTCATGTTTATTATCTTAACCATGACAATGGTCATCAAACCTTAATGAAGTGATGATTTTAAAATTGTTAAATTGTTACCATTAAGGGACAAAAGTGTCTCTTCAAAAATGACCTAAAAATAGCACATATTAATATTTTTTCTACTTCTACTTCTTCTTTTCTTTTTTTTTTTTGCATAAATATTTTCGGTACTTCAATACTGATCATAAATACCAAATGTTTGATTGTTTTCAGACCTTTAACCCTTTATATGCCAGTGTTTGTGCTGGCATCACAAATTTTTCGAAAACAAAAGCCAAAAATTTTAATATTTTCAATAATCTAAATGCAAAGTGGATTTTTCTTCTTTTATTTTGTAGTGCCTGATTTAAAAATAAAAAAGTGTAAAAAAGGAGCATTATGGGATTTGAGTTGGAAATATCAAAATTTGCAAAAAAAAAAAAAAAATACACATTTTTGTAAAATTAGAAAGCAAAAAGCAGAACTACCATTAAATTATCAAAATAAATAAAATGGAAAAGGAGACGTTTGTCCCTATCAGGGCATGAGGGTTAAACCATATCATGACCTTTGGAGGTGGATCTGTAGCCGTCTAAGGACTACATGCCGATGAGCTTGTGCACCTGTGTGTGAATGAGTGTGAGTTTGTGTCCTTCCAATAGTTTTCAGCATGGAGGACTTTTTTTATTTGTGAAATATCATCCATGAACTCATCATCAGTTTAGCACTGGATGTGTTTTAGAGTTAAAACCACCACCACTGAGCAGCGTGGCTGGAATCATCCAACTGATTCCTGATTGACAGCTCCAGGATTTGACAAAATGATTTCACAATCAGCCTCAAACCTCTGCAGTGCATCAGTGTGTGTGTGGTTTGAACACTGAGCTGGCAGGGGGCCATGTCTGAGCCCGGGACCAGCACTGCATTGACTGGCAGCATTAGAAACAAATAAATGACAGGAGCATGGCGCAGTGGGAGACTCAGGGATAAGCCCCAGCCTTTAAAGGGGGGTGGTCACATGGAATTTACCAGTTACTCTGACTGCTTCCAGCTGGAATTTACGCCTGGAGAAATGGTTTAAAAAAGTATCAAACTGGAAATGTGAAACTGTGTTAGCTTGTCTACCATATTTTTATTTATTTTCTTTTTGATTTCCACATAGACTCTCTACTTGCCTTAAACTAAAGTCTACATAAATACAGTACTAAAATCTCATCCCTGCAGATTCAATTGGATATGATCTGGTGATGATGGCTAAATTTCTTCCTTAGCCAAGCTCCGTTACCAGGGGCTCTGATACAAGCCTTTGTAGCATGCCAGCATGCTCTTCAGCTCACTTTGTTCTTTCCCGTTTGTAGCTCTTTGCTGAAATGCTAGCTGCACCTCTAAAACATCCACGAATTTGGCGCCTCAACAAAATAAATGACTACAAATGTTCACCGTGGTGCTAGGTTACCATGCATTAGCATCCACGTAAACAATCACTACATCACATATGATTCGGTATTAATCTTTCTGCTTTTGCAAAATCTTTTTCACAAAATATGATCAGACACCAAACCACGAGCTGTTGTCGTGTTTTTGTTGGCAGCATCAACTGAGACAGCGCTACAAGAAACATTTTACTGGTTCGACTGCCTGGCCTCATTGACTCATGACTCATGTGTTTACCGGTTCCCTCTCCCACCGTCCTCTGGCGTGAAATACAACATCTCAACAGGCCTCGTCACTTTCCTGCTTTACCTGCCATCCTCCATCATCACCATCACCAACATCTCCACCAAACTCAGCTCAGCTCTGGCCTCCAGTTCCTTCATGTCGGCGAC
Organism: Mugil cephalus; assembly: GCF_022458985.1. Taxonomy (NCBI): domain Eukaryota; kingdom Metazoa; phylum Chordata; class Actinopteri; order Mugiliformes; family Mugilidae; genus Mugil; species Mugil cephalus. The sequence goes on from NC_061790.1 coordinate 974,262, forward strand.
AGCAAACTATTTTTGATTTATTCCAAGTTATACTCTCAAGGATTCTCTGTTTCTCCTCAAACTGAGCTCATTTCAAATTATGTTTTTCTAGTATGACTTTCTCACAGCGATCAAAGCTGTGGTGGATGTTTTAAAGTCATTTAAAGGCTGATCTGGATGTTTTTGATTCTGATTAATCAGCTCAGACTGTTATTTGATAGCCTAGGTACGCTAATCCGGTAGATGATAACACTGACATATTGCATCTGGAAACCAGAGCATCGGCAAAAAATAATAAACGCCATCAGCATCAAGAGTCCCTAAAGGAGGTGGTGTTTTATCTTTTATTGAGAAGCTCTTCTTCATAAAACTGCTGAAACACTTTTAAATCAAAAACTAAGACATCTCCAGAGAAAAGAAGATATTGTTTCTGTGATTCATAAATAATATGGACACTTTAATAATATCCTAAAGGACCTAGAGCAGCTCTTAAGCTGAGCTCAGACTTCATGAGTTTTAAAATCCCGGACAACTTTGAAATCAAGTAAAGCTCGGTTAATGCTCCTGCAGCCGGTCTACATGGATCCTATGATGAAAACATTTCTACACTTTCAGCTGCGCTCTGTCACACTCTTTACTTCACACTCAGTGCGTTTACATGCACAGCTTAATGGACTACAGTCCTTGTCCCAGTTTACATGCAACAGAGAAAATCAAATAACTGATTAGAACATGTCCTCCTCCTCCACACTAGGGGGCGATATGTGTTTTCAGCAGGTTTATCCCATCTTAATACAGCTCCTTTCCAGTTGACCTATTACATCATATACTGTAATAAACAAGAGTCGTTCATGCAGCAGACCGGCATTTCAAACAACAACCAGTTGGATAATATTTCAGTTTTTTTAATCTCGTATGTAATATGTGCACTACCTCTAGTGCAGATAGATGGTGCTATCCCTCAGACAGTTGCAGTGGAGTGCAGCAGTTGTGGAGCATGAACACACGCGTTGTCCCGTTGTAGTTTGATTAAATTGTATACATGCCAGAGAATTCCAATCGCATTATCTGGGTGTCTTAATCTGTTTACATGCACTTAAGTTGTCCAGTTAGAGTGCAGTTAAGGGAATAATTCATTCATTTTTTTCGTCCTGAGTGTGAGACAGAGCAGCTCATGTCGGGGCTGGAGCCACTAAATGTGGATCAGCAGATACTTTCACTGAATATCACAGAGGATGGTTTTACCACCTGCGTGAAAAGGGAAATGTACTTGACTGTTTACAGTTTCTGGGGAGTTGCACATGTTAAGTGACACTCAGCTATAAATGATGTTAAAGGAGAAGACCCTCAGAGATATCTTTTACAGCAGACTCTAAACAAACCTCATCTTCGATGGCAGCCATTACAGGTCTGGTTGTTTCTATGTTGCAGCTTAATCAGTTCCCAACGGAGAGGTTCCAGAACAACGGTTCACTAGTTCCATGTCTGAACCGGGTCAGTTCAGACCAGATTCCTCCACTGATTGTTAGGAATGTGAATCAGAGACAAATCCTCCTGAAACTCATCTTCAGTCAACTACCGGTAGATTTTCTCCTCCTCTGGCACAAAGTGCTCGTCCATTACTGATAATTTCCTGATGCTTAAAGGTTCCGTCTGGAAGTTAAATGAGGAACACAGTGAATGTTTCATTCACCTCTGCCTGTCGTGGTGATTTAATCTAAATACAGCTGAAGGGGTTTTTAAATTTTAAAGCTTTAATGACTCTTAAAAGCCACCAACGAGCAAGCAGCTGTTCTATCTCAACACGTGTCAAAGGATCATTCACAGCTTCTTATTTACAGATTCATGAAAGACATGAGCCACAAATGTCAACCTGCATTTCCAGTAATGCGCTTAATTTTTTGCTGTAACAATAAAGTTGATTTATGAGTGGAATTCTTCTGTGAGGTTTTGACTGGAGGCTGCGACAGAACCTTAGTTCAACCTTAACTTTAACATATTTAACATAACTCCAAAGGGACTGAATTGTTTGTCTTCAGAGTCTCTGATATTACAGCCTGGTCCTTCATTAGAAAACCATCATTACACTGAGCGCTTATGTGAATGGGTCTTTTCAGGAAACATCAACATCTTGACATTAAAGCAGAAACAAACTGCATTTTGTCCCTTAAAGCTGCGCTGGGAGCGTCGTAGTTATTAGTTCGTCTTCCATGTAACTCATTTGATCGAGCTGACAGTGGGAGCTGTGAGGTGAAGAGTCCTGCAGGCACCAGACTCCTTCGCTCTATGTTCCCCTTTATTGTTCTACTTTGTGGTGATTCTAGAGTCCACTGAGTCCCAGGGCAAAAAGAAAAGAAAAGAAAGAATATCCACTTACATGTGAACAATGCAGAAAATGTATGTGTGTATTTCACTTTTTTAACATTGTAAAAGTTTAATTTCATAACTTGAATTTTACTCGTGCGAAAATGAGACAAACTGTTTAGCTAATGTACTAGAAGGTTTATTAACAGTCTGTACATTTACAGATTCAAACATCAACATTTTCATTCTTCAGAAGTTTCTGAATAACAATCAAAACCTCAGTGAGTTTTCACACAACGTCTTAAAGTAGAACCCAATATTAGCCAATATTACATATCTGTGAGGTGAAGTAAGTAAGTAGGTAACTCTTGTTTTCGTATCTGCTGTGACCTCCTTGTGCAACAAGAATACAAACTAAAGGTTTCCAGTAACTGATGATCATCTCTGAGGAATCTTAGCTGCTTAGAAGTTCCCCTGGGTTCCTCTGGTTCCTCTCCCCCTATGATGAAGTGATGTTTGTTGGTGGACCACTCCTGTGGATGGGGAACAGTCGTCTTCAATCTGTCTGACTCTCTGTGGATTATTTGTGGCTTCCAGACTCTTTAGAGATGGTTGTGGAACCTTTTCCAGCCTGATGAGCAACAACAACTCTTTTTCTGAGCTAATCACAAAGCTCCTTTGTCCGTTGTCATCACACACTTCAACACAAACATGAGACAACTTCTGGCTTGAGACTTCATGAGACAACATGAGACTTCTGGACACAGGAACTCTGGTTTTACCTGGAAATTAACTTGGAATCCGAGACGTTGACCTCATGATGTGTAACATTGGCTCGTTTCCTGGCTGTGTGAGTACATGTCTGACTCATTTTTAACCAGTGTTTGAGATTTATTTTAAAAACTAAGAAGGTGTCTCAGTTTCTGTTGTGTGGTGGTAACTTGTTCCAGGAAGGTGTTCCTCACACAGATTCAACCATTCGTGAGGATTTAGTCTTTCACCTAATGTTATACATATACATTACAGTCACGTCTAGTTAGAGCTCTCCTTCTTCCTCCTTCAGTGTTTTTCATCTGGATGAATTCATTTAAAAGCATTTAAACCTTTGAAGATGAGGCTGACATCCATAAAGATTTGATGGCTGTCTATGTCAAGAATATTAAACTTTTTTTACAGTAGTGAAGGTGAAGGTGAAGAGGTTTTCAGCCTTCTTAAAGAGACTTGACAGGTTTTATTGTACTTTCTTTCATGTTTGTCCAGGTTGTAAAACAATAATTTATGCATTAAAACATCATGGCATCCTGCATGTAGACTCTAGTGGTGTTGGAGGTAAGGACTGTTCTTATATAAATTAAGTTTGATAGATTTAATTTAATGGTGTTTGTGCTTTAAATGAGTTTGTGTCAAAGACTCCACAGACTACACGTGTCTAATAGTTTGTTTGACTGATTTCTTTTGGTTTACTTTAAAGTCTTAAGTGAAAATCTGTTGCTGTTTTCAGTGATTTTTATGAAAACAAATGGTAAATTCTGAATGTCAAAAAAAGGTATTTTTAAGTAGCACTGTAACTTCAAATATGCAACATATGTGACATTTGCATAGAAATGAATAGAAATATCAAGATAATGTGCGAAGAGAACTGTCCTATACATTCACATATTAATGCATTTATGTCTCAGATGTTACTATGACTAAAGTTTTAGTTTTTCTTTTAGTTTGTTTTATTTCATTCATTGATTAAAACAAAACAATTCAATATAAACACAAACAAAATCTGAATGAAAGGAGCAGAAAGAAGAAGAATCTGATATAATCTGCTCCTTTAGCCCACGAATCAGTTTACAAAGAACTAAAATTAAAAAACAACAACAGCAAAATAATGAGAATAATAAAATAAAAATAAAATAGGCCAACACTGACCGTCAGGTTTCTATTTCAGTTTCCAAGATTAAATTCCATCATACAAAAAATATCTTTATCATTTATAAAACAATTGTGACATTTCTTCCAATGATTCAACATATTTGCTGGTAATTGCAAATGAATTTCATCCACAGTGGTGCCTCTCCAGTCATAGTGCGTCTCTCTTCAGCACAGCTCTGTTTTCTGAAGCCACTGATGCTGCAAAGAAGTGAAAGTTAGTGACAGTAAACAGAGAAACAGAGACGTGCATGTTCACAGAGGAATGATGGAGACAGACATGAAGGGCTGGCACATGAAAGGAAGAGAGATGTGGAGGATAAAAAGAGATGTGGGAAAAATGAGCAGCAGGAAGAGTTTTTATTTTAGTCGGGACTGATGACGTCTTTAAGGCCGTTTGGTCCAGAGATCTGTTCATGTCTTTGCCTGAATTCATATTTAAAGGACTGTTTGAACACAGGTTTCTCTGCAGACAGGTCAACATGACTCATGATAGTTGGCAGAAACAACATGAATGATGGTTGACAGGTTCATGGTCAGCTGAGGTCTTATGAAAAGCAAAGAAAAGGCCAGGGTCAGAAAGGACTTCCCTCACTTCTATTTATCCTTTTAGATTCTAGTGATCTAGTGATCAGGTCAACACCTTTTGATGTTCTTTTAAAGTGTTTTTGTGTGTGTTCTGCTGGGGATGGCTGCAAAAAAAGAAAAGAAACAGTAAGGAAATATACAATCTGAATCTAAGTTTGAATGGAATGGTTGGAATGAAATGAATAGAATAAATAAAGGTTATTGTCATAGCAGCAGTTAGTTTAATGTGTAGTCATGTTACCTGGCCAGTGGGTGCCCCATTGGCTTATATGCATGCCAGTACATGATTGGTTGTTTCCATCTAAAATGACACTTTTGTTTTTACTTTATGCTTTTTTATATTGTAGACCACGAGCCCACGGGTTTCAATCTAACAAAGGTGTCCCATTTACTACAAGAGCTGCTTTAGCCTCCAAGTATATGAGTCCCAAAGCCAAAACACACAAATCCTCAAGTGATTTCACAAGAAAGAAAATAAATATGTTTCTGTCTTGTTTTTCAACTCTTGTTCTTTCACACGTGTAGAAAAGACTCTGACTCTCTTTAGTAAATGTGAAGCAGCAGCCTCTCAGCCTAAATATAGAGAGCAGAGCACACGTAGAGTTTCCGCCTCGTCGTTGGTTTTATGTCGAATGAGTTTCAAATGGCAGCAGCAACAGTAGAAGAGCCCCGAAACAAAACCTTCAAACCAGACACAAGCTTGACACTGACTCTCCAGCTTCAGATGTCACAGACACAAACTCATGTTTATTCATGAAACGAGGACAAAAGAAGAAAATGAAATCCCCAGTCACAGAAATAAACTAATGTTGTGGAGCCATGTTCAGGATTAAAACCTGCTAAGACTTGGTTTTAGGATCAAGCTTAGGCTTAGGGGTTAGGGGTTAGGGGTTAGGGCTATGGCTAGGGTTAGGGTTAGTGGTTAGGCTTAGGGGTTAAGGTTGAGGGGTAAGGGGTTAGGGCTATGGCTATGGCTATGGCTATGGCTAGGGTAAGTGGTTACGGGTTAGGGGTTAGGGGTTAGGGCTATAGCTAGGGTTACTTCAGACTTATTCACTGTACATGTACATGTGCCTAAATGTTTTTAATAATATCCAGATGAAGATTTGTTGTCACTTGTCAGGTTTTTATCTTCATCCCAGAGCACAACGTGAAGTGTCATAAAGTGGTTTCGGTGCCCTTTGAGTACATGTTCACAGTATCAGACAGATACCAGATACCCAATGCTGGTATTGGTGCAACGCTATTACAAATGAAACATATGTTTCACGTTATGTTCTTTGTTATTTTGAAACTTTTGGACAAAAATATTTCCCTGTGCGGGTCAATAAAGTGATCTTGAATCTTGCTGAAGTGATTACCAGATCACAGACTTTGCTGATTGGCTGGTTAGCCGCTGGTCTTTTCTGATTGTCGCTGATTGAGCCGTTTTGTCCTCATATATTCATTGATTTCTACTCTCTTTTAAAGTCTATGTGCAGCGAGTTGTATCATTTCTCGGCGTGAGAAATGTCCTGTGTGGCGTGAGAGTGGGTGAACTTATTCTGCCTCTTTGACTCTTTCATTAACTTAATCTCTGCTCTCAGGCTGTTTAGCCGTTGACCGACATCTTGTCTGGATTCTTGTGGCTCTTTTAGGATCATTCTGGGGTCGCATCATCCTCCATGTTGCTCTACGTCAACATAATTTTTCTTTGTGCACATCTGGACTTTTTGTTGTTGTCTCATCAGTCATGAGGTGCAACATGACGAGTTGTTGGAAGCCTTAAAATATTTAAATCTGAACTGACTCGTGTCTGTTAATGACCAGAGAGTCGCCTGTAGTTGGAGCTTGATCCTGTTGCCCTCTAATGGCACAGTTTCAGGATTGGACTGGGGTAAACTGTCAATAAAACACAAAAACAGGCACGGCAAACACACACAAGACTGGTTGAGTGCCACCTTGCCCAACATGTCGCTGGATCCCCTGAAAATTAGTTAATGTTTTCTCTCATGTTAAACATTGAAATACATCAGAACTGTATGAGTTTCATCTGTAAACACCTGCAACTTGGGATTCCTCTGATTCATGCAGAGAACCACAAACTGATGTGAGAGGACATGAAATGAATAAAAGGAAATCATTTCCATAACTCATTCTGTCAGCACAAGCCATGGTAGAGCCAGGACAAGGAAAAAAAAACAGATTTACCCGTCGCAGGTTTGCTATAAAACCTCAGTTCTAATGTATCTCCTTAGACTTGATTTATGTGTTGGCCAGAAAACCAAAGCATTATTAGATCTCCTCCAATATGTCTAAAGAGGAAACACATCTGAGTCTGGATTAAAACAGACAACTGCTTTTATTAGACAGAAGCTTGAAACTTGAAAGTGAGAAGTTAGAAGTCTCTGCAGGAACTAGTCATCAAACTGAAGCTCTTCAGTATGCAGTGGAGGATAAATGCTCTAATCAACACTTGAAGGCTGCATCGCTCTAAACTGACTTAGCCATCTTTAGAAAAGGAGGTGGTGAATGTTAAGAGGTAAATCGATGAGCAGCAGGTGCAGGGTTATAATAGATCTCCTCAGAAGATAAAAGGAGATCAGGTGTTTAAGTGCATTGGTTAATTCTGCTCCTGAGATCTTGTTTCCAACTAATGATCTTTCCAAACATTGAGCAAGTCCAGAAATCAAAAAATGGGAAATCCATGGGAACAAAAGCAAACCACAGACAACAGAAATTATGCTCTCATGGTTCTGAACTGGACTCTGAGATAACACCATCTGATCCTTGTACCACAAAAAAAAAAAAAAAAAAATCTTCATGGAGAGACCAGAAGAGTGAAAAGGGATTTAAGTGATTAAATGTAATGAATTAACATCTCTGCCAAACGTGAAGCCATAAGAGGACATCAGCTACAAAGATCAGTAAAAATGACCACCAGTGTGGACAGTAACGCTGGAGACTAAATGGGTTTGAGGCAAACTTATCCCAGAGTTCACCTCTCCTGACCATCAGGTCTGGACCTGCTCGGCACACGGACCAGATCATCACATCAGTTCTTAAACCTCGGACCTTCTTACAGATTTGCTGGGGTTGTTCAGCCTCCTGCCTGGTTTCTAGGGTCAGGGGTCAGCAGGTTTACAGCAAACTGTTGCACCACAGCATCAGTTCTGTTTCATCCATTTTCACATGAGAACCTCAGTGATTTGACATTATTATCTAAATAATGTCCTGTAATCTTTGCAATTCTTGTACTGTGTTCACTATTTACTTCCAAACACCTGTAGTCTGAAAAATATTTGTGATGAAGACGAAGGGATTATCAGAGTGATACTGAGGGCTGTCACATGGAGAGGTTCACCTCTTTCTAGATATGGTCCAGTTGTTCTGGAGTCTCTACACTGGGAACTTATTCTGCTCCAGCAAATAGACCCTGTGTCTAGCGTTAAGTTTTAGGTTTGTGTCAGATTATTCTGCTTCATTTAAACTTTTCTCCTCATAACTAGACAATGGTGTAGTCTTACAGTTGGTGTAAAAACATGACAGCATTGTTTCAGTGGATTCATTCCACAACTGATAACGTAACAAAAGTGGACAAGGTTCAAAACCTCATCAAATTGTACAGCTGAAACTTGTTTATTTATGATTATTAACTTTTCTAGTTTAATATGACAAATTCTATCAGTAGTAACGAACTAATTAGCAAGTACCTGATGGAAGACATTGAGATTTCATCATTTTCAATTCTGTTTTTCCACAGCAACGTTCAGACATGAGTATGAACAGTTTAATGTTTTGTCCCATATTGGTGACTTTATTATAATACTGAGTGAAATAATCCCAGTGTCCATAGCTTGTTATTGCTTGTTCCATACAAAACATTAGACAACCACATCCATGAGTAGAACATAAGAATGAGAAGAAAACAACAGAAAATAACTTCTGATTTACATTCATACTATAAGGTTACGGCTTTTCTCAAAGTCACCAGTGAGCTACACAATTTCAGTTTGTCATGTTCCATAGTTTGACTCCTATATTTAACACTAATTCTCACTTTGCCTGTTTCAAAAATACACAAATACAGAAGCATCTTAAATTGTCACCTCCTTCTCTTGATTTGAATTGTTTTTGTTCATTTCTACCATTTTTAAATATACAGTATGTGAGGATGTGAAGATATGTGACCCTATGAATAATGGATTGGTAGATTCATGGTAACAAGATTTATTTATTATTATTTATTATTCTAAGAGCTTTTTTTTTCTGAATTTTGATTATTGGATCTATACTTGTTTTATGTTTTATGCATATTACAATCATAAGAGATAAATATATATTTATAAACATTTTCTGTTTAACAGATGATTTATTTATAAATAATAGCAACAGATTTGGATAGTTTCTGTATTACATGCTCAATATGAACATCAGTCAGAAGCTAGGAAAAGAAACACCTAAAGTTTGTGAACTTTAAGGACTTTTCAGATTCAGACTTATTATCTGTTTCAAGGTTTGGATCAGAGTCCCACTGTGTCCCACGATAGTGTCGGATATCGCTGTGATCTCACTGAAAGTGTAACTGCAGCATGTAAAGGTGTAAACGTATCAGAACAAAGCCTGTGACCTTGCCTTTGGATTCACAGTAACATGTTATGTGGTAAATACACGAGGGCTAAAACTTTGTTTCTGAGGAACCTGAACTCGTGTTGTTAGCAGAGCTTTAATGGTTCCTTCCAAACACACTCACAGTAACACCATCCCATTATCTTCAGCGCTGTCACAAACTAAATGGCCACCATTCAAACAGACTTCCCCTTTTTTGTCTGTGTTTACGGTCTGGCCACTAAAAGCCTCCCAGACATATCCCATCTCTCGTTTATCTACCTTTTTACCCATTTTTTCATAACCGTTCTGTGGAGATGCCTCCTTTTTTATTTTACTACAGTCTAAGATGTCGTTATCTTGTCAGAGATTAAAAGAAATCTGTTTGTAATTCTTTTTAAACTGTTTGATCGATGCAGACAGACGATTGACGGAGGCTTTTTCCTCAACTGCGTGATGGTCGACTTCATCATCCGCCACAGAGAGGTCGCATTTTACCTGCAGGATAACAAGTGCTCCGATGAAGAAATGCTTTCTCCGGCTCTCTGCATTCTTCAGCTCCCGGAGCATAATAGAAAAGTGACAACTTGATGGCTCACTGAGCAGCAGTCACCTCGGGTGTCAATCCGTCTCATAGATGCCTCTAATGGGAGCTGGCAGCCCACGACTCCCAGGTGGCTTTACAGGATTCTTTTCTCAGCTCCTGGTGGAAAACGTGAGGATTCATCATCATCTGAGAGACACTCTGAGGAGAAGCTCTCATTCCTGAATGTCTTATGATTTTTACAGATTTCTGAATACTACAGAAGGTGTGTGCGTGCACAGGGGGACACGCACAATGATGCATATATGCAAAGTAGGAAGTACATTCATGCACATAAAGTCAGATAAGCCAGCCTTCCAGAAGAGCGGTGGCCCCGAGCTGCAGGTCTCTAAGAGGATCTTGGGAAAAATGCCAGACTCTGCCCATCTGCTGGCAGCAAGTCAGAACAAACACAAATCAGCAGCAGCCTGGAGATCAGAGATGATCCCTGCTCCGTAATCAGCAACAGGTTTGCTGCTGGTGAACTTCTTATTATTTTATTTTAATTTACCATTTTTCCTTGTGTTAAGGAGGCTGAAGTCAGACAAGGTGAGAGGTCCCCAGCGGCTCCACGACTTCAGTACAGCTCCTGGAACCACGTCTGTTCTTCCCTCAGCTGAACGGCTTTAATTAAAGCAGCGTTTATTGTAAAAAGTTAAGTCCTGCGAACGTAATCCTGCGTGCCGTTTTTTATCCAACTCTCATAATCCTCTTATTGTGTGAAAATTACTTTTTGAAGTCTTCGCATCAGGTGAGAGTCTCAGAGATTTAGGAAATTTACACAAAGGCCGGACGGATTCCTGCCGACGCGATTCACGTCACTGTCAATGACACACGGAGGTGGATGTTTTCTTACTGCAGATGGATTTCTAATAACAAGTTGTCAATCTGGTAACAGATTTTTAGCCTTTGTATGTTTTCAAGACACACAGGGATGCAGGAACAGAAAGGAAATATATTTTAATGAAACTAAATAACTGGATAGCCCTGCAGCAATGAGTCATGAGTCCGACAAGGAAAGAGCGTCAAAGCTCAGGGACGTTCACTGAAGTCAGGGAGAACCCATCAGGAGCTCTGACATGTTTGAGAACGCACAACGTTGACATTTTTCCGTGTCTGTTCAGAGATGGTTGACCTGCGTCAGGTGCGTTTGATTGACAACGCTGACCTTCTTCATATGTCTCTGACAATCTGTGAGCATCCGCCTGACAAGGTCGAAGCCTTCCAACGACAGAGAGCTCCACCGTGGTGGTTAGACATCACCCTGAGTCCATCCTCTGCCTCCGTCCTCCTCTCTTCATGTTTCCGTGACTTTCATCATGGGCCACTTGGAGGAAGCTTTTAGCATGAACGTCCCCCGGGAGTCGAGGCCCATTTTACCACCAGAACAAGTGACTGGAGGTGAAAAGCAGCTGCTGTTTATCCACCGCTTGGATCAATAATTGTTGCCTCTAAATCTTTCGACCTCATACGCTGCTGCGTATTTATCATGTTTACGATTTTCCATCTTATCTATGCCAACGTGTGGAAAACGTGTCAGAAGAAATAGTGCTGGGCTGAATCTCAGGAAAGGAGCTTTTTAATTTCTCTAATGTATCTGGGATCAGGAGGAACTAGGATGTATAAAAACTAAGCATCATCTTTGAACAGGAAAATATATGTGGACACTGGGATTATTTCACTGTAACACAATAAATACACCATTGTGTAACACAATAAAAACTTTTAATACTTGAACATGGCAGAGCTAAGAGAGAAATCATGAAGTTCCAACGTCCTCAAATGAGCACTTGCTAATTAGCAGCGCTGTATCTCATTACTATTGAGAGAATTTGTTAAATTTGTGCGACAAGTTAGACTAGAAAAGTTACTAATCATAAATAAACAAGTTTCAATTGTAGAATTCGATGAAGTTTTGCACATTGTCCACTTTTGTCCTGTGATTGGCTGCAGAATAAAGAACTTAACGTCCCCATATGAGGACGCAGGGTCTCAGAAGGTTAATATTCAACACTTCCCAGAGTGCACCAGGGCATCAAACCAGCTGCTCGTCTCCTGATCCCTGTCACTGATTTGAACCAGCTGAACAAGTTCCTCAGATTCAGAGGGCAGAAGCTCCAGGTTCTCTGGGTTCAGTGGTCGGTTGTTATTGTTTGAAGCGCTGCATTCAAGTTCATCTTAAACTGCTGTGTAGAACAGCAATGACTTCACTGACCTTCACTAAGTGATATTTCATTTTGAGTTTCACAAATTAAAAGTATAAAATACAAAAGGATAATACAAAGTTAAAAATGTTAAAATTCTGTTAATTATTAAAACTCTACTAAAAATGTGGAAAATCCATGAAATGAAATGTTAAATGTGGATCAGCTCATTTTTTTTCTTCAGATTCTTCTTTATTCCATTTTGTGATGGGATAAATTCATTTAAAAAGTTGAATTAAAATAGTGACATTTAATTTAAGATTCATTTAAAATGTTTAATTGAAATGCTAACTTTTGTTTCCCTGTCATTAAAGTTACTGTTCTGACCAATCAACTGAAGAGGCCAAAGAAATAACAGAACAAAAAGAGAATAAAGTTGATGGTGTTGGAAATCTGAGTTGTCCTTGTTCCCTCTGGAGTTGAACAAAGAAGAGGACGTGACAAATATGTTCAACTTTGATAAAATTAGACTGTGGTTCTGGTTGGTTGGTTTGGATGAAACAAAAACTAATGAAAATCATCTTCGATGAGGAACATGGGTCAAACTACCAACTGGTTTTTATCTTAGTAATCTAATGTTTTGTTGCCTTTTTGTGCCACTGTTCAGTAAGAACCCTCTATTTATTTATGAGGGACATCAGTGTGGTGAGAAAAGTTCTTGAATTTAGTTATTCTAACTGGATATGGAATAAATTAACCAACAAGTGAATGTTGTATATCTCCTGGTGTCATCATTAACCCTCTGAGTGCAGAGTAGAATGAGCGGTTTTTGACTACTTTTGGTTTTATTTCATATTTCCTGTTAAAAACATTTCACCTTGTTCCTTGTTTGGTTTCATTCTTTTCAGCTCAACCTCACAGTTTGTTGAACATGTTGAACCAACCATTTTTGACATTTTAAAAGTTGATGAACACATTTAATAAAGTTATTTATAACTATTTCCATTAAAATGCAGGAAATGCATCAGGGATTTTTGTCCAACTATTCACAACCATTCATAGAACTATCCTCAGCAACCACCGACACATCATTTCCTAATTGGTTGATGGATGCATTTTTCCACCATTTCCAACAAATTTTGCTTTCCATGTTTTTTTTTCTTTTTTAGCTAGCTAGCTCTCTCCGCTTGCTAGTGTTTTGGTTTTCACCGTTTCCCCGTGCACCAACATGACGGCAGTATTCAGGAAAAGTGTGGTGTAAATTATTTATAATCAGCCTAGTTTTACTTGGTCTATCAACACATTTTAAAAACTGCTCTATAGTTTGAAGTTGAAACAGAGCCTCAGTGACGCTATGTCTTGCTAAATTGGTCATGTGATTTGGACGCACCAGCGCGTTTGTCCACTCCAGAGAGTTAAATACATCTTCTAAAAACCACAGTTGCATAGAAAAAGCTTTAAAAGCTTTCTGAGAGAGAACCAGAGTCACCCCCACAGTTTTTAAATCAACACAGTGGTGAAGATGTTTCACAGACTGAACGTTTGCCAAATGCTGTTATTATTTTTCCCTCTAATGGAGGATCAGAGCCACCAAAAGCACTTAAACACAAAGTGGTTTTGTAGCTTAAACCTCTCTCCACTCAGCATCAAGTCCTCGCACACTGTAAACCAGTGAAATATTCATTTATTCATGAAATCAGCACAAAACCATTATTTTTCCTCCACTCTTTCTGCTACGTTTGATAAGTGAAGCCGTAGTAAAACCTTGATCTCTGTCCAGTCTCTCATGTCTCTGTCCTCCAGTTCATTCATCTGAGCATCTTCCTGCTTCTGTGTCTTCCAGATGGAGACCAGGAAGCGCTTGGCTAAGATCGTTCTGGTTTTCGTGGGTCTGTTCGCCCTGTGCTGGTTCCCCAACCACGTCCTCTACATGTACCGCTCCTTCCACTACCACCAGATGGACCTGTCCCTGGCCCACCTCGTCATCACCCTCCTGGCCCGAGTCCTCAGCTTCTCCTCGTCCTGCGTCAACCCGTTCGCCCTCTACCTGCTCAGCGAGAGCTTCCGCAGACACTTCAACAGGTCGGCTTCATTCACTGTGTCCTTGTGACTTCATGATGCAGCTGCACATATGAGTAAATGGGACCTATCACGCAGCAGCATAATGTTTTTAGAAGGTGATGACCCCAGAGACAAAAATGTTTCAATCAGTAACATCTTCTGACCGTTTATCTGAACCAGGACCCAAACTGATGGAGAGATTAAGTAGAGACCCCCTCCCGACTATATGTGTTCTATATCAGTGCTATTTATAGATATACATTATTATTATTATTATTATTATTATTAACATTTTACATTCAGTATTAAGCTATCCTTTATCCATTCATGTCAATGCATGCAAAATTTAAAAAAATATACAAAAAATGTCTAATCAACCAAAGAGTTGGCGCCTGGTTATTAACCAATGGGCAACACCCACAGATGTTCTGGTTCTAAGCTTTTTATATTTATCATATTTACTGCCATACATCTTAACTCTTTATAGATACTCCTGGTGCCTTGTTCCGTCCTCTCATGCTGTTACAGGCAGCAGGTCTGACTTTACACACAATCTGCTGCTTCTACTTTTGTGTATTTCTTCCCTTGCTCTTTAATTTTATGTACCGCTCTTTGCCCTCCCAACAGCCCCTCTGGGTTAAATAAAGCTCCCCACCAGTGATTTAGAATGGAAGAAACACATCCAGTTGTCTTAGTTTGAGCTCATTCCTCGGATAAATCCTCACCTGGAGGATTGAGAACCTTCACAGCCAAGTTCAGAAACAATGTATTCACTGTAGCCAGAGAGAAACCAGCAGAAACACAGACATGATCATGAAAGATTTACTCATGTACATGTGACTGAAAACAGCTGCTGATCAGATCTCAGTATTAGTTTAATCCTCATGTCCAGAGAAAAGCAGTGAAAGTGAAATGTTGTGCTTCCACATTAGAGACTGACTAAAGAGAAAAGAACAGATGAGGTTAATTAAAATGATGGAGACACGTAATCTCTGGACGAATCCTTTCCTTTTTTATTTCACTGAGCTGATATAAAGCCTGTGGAGGACGAGCAGTGAGCGTGGCAGGATGCTCCACGTGATGATGTTTATTGGCCATGCTAAGTTGCAGTTGTGGGCTAATCAGAGGTTTCCAGGAGGTTGAACATTTGTGGAAGCCTGAGCATTCAGAAACAGATTGAGAACACGGAGTAGCTCATTTTTCCAGCCTGGACTGATTCCTTTCACTCCGCAGTGAAGTAATCATAGCCTCATCATTTTTCTACAATTCCTTTGAGCGCTTCCTCTTTCACTAAACATCCTGTAACTTATCATTATTCTGTTTCAGTGGGATGGAAACACACTCTTTTAAATCCCAAAGCATAAATGCAACCCCCCCCCCCATAAAAAAGAAAAGACAACAGCGGGGACGGCCTCTGTGCTTTCATTCGGGTCAGAACAGACTGCTGATGAATCCTGACACGAATCATGAGCTGCAGAGAGACTATGTAGAAAAAGATAACTTGGAGGAAAATGTGCCTCTGGGAAGCAATTATAGCAACTCTTGTGTTTTCTGTTTGTCCCTCGCAACTCAGATAGAAGAAGAAAATGAGAAACGTTAGTAAGGACTCACATAAAAAACTGATACGTTTCCCACGCTTCGAAAACTAAATGACAGTCACTTCGTATTTTCTCGGGGGTTCAAACTTTCTGCCTGGAAGTTTTTTTTTTTTGGTTTAGTACATTTGGTACATGATGTAAAGTTATTCAGGATGCAGTTAATGATGAATAATGATGAACTGTTTCTAAGGCCCAGTCTGACTTTATTTACTGAATATTTTTAGACTTTTATATCAAGTCCTTTGCAGAATATTTTTTTTTAAATTCTTTTTGAGGTATAGCGCTTTAGAACAGATGATCATAACTGGAAAATATACAATATACAGCATTTATATTGTATAAACCTGTATTGTGTTAACATTTTAATAATGATATGTGTAAATACTAATACTATTAATATAGAATGAAAATAAATGATATTTAATCTTATTTCATTTCTTTCTGAGATTAGAGATTTAAATTATTTGCATCCCTTTTTTTAGTCCAGATATTTCACTCCTCTTTCTTCTTCCGTCCTCAGTCAGCTGAGGTGTGGTCGAGGCCCCCGTCCCGAGCGCCAGGCCAGCTACCTGCACAGCACCTCCCACATCCGCCTCACCTCCATCAAGAAGCCCACCCCCACCACGGCCATCGTGGCTCCGGCAGCCAACGGCAACCCCAGCAAACAGGAGGTGGCTCTGTGAGGGGGGCGGCGTCACCTCAGTGGGGAGAGGAGGGGAGAGGAGGGGAGGAACGACTGCACCAGCTGCTCCTTCATCGTCTTCATCCTCAACCTGTCAACCAAACTAAAAGTGCCTCTTGGAAACACGCGCTCAGACTTTGGAGGGAGGGAACACTTTTGTACCGCTGCAGCTCTCTGGATTTATAAAAGCAGCCCAGTGAACATGTCGGAGTTCCAGTGAATGACTGTTGACAGCATGATTCCTACGCTAGCATGTCTGCTACGAAAGCTTGAATATCTGTGTCGCTCCGCTGGAATCACCGTCCACTGATCTAAAGCCATCTTCATCTGTTTAGTGTCTTATCCAGAGAAACCTTTCTTCTCGACCTACAGGGTGGTGGAACTCTGTCTCTGTCTACGAACTACAGCCACCCTGGACATTCATAGATTTCAGTTTGTTAACTTAAATCTGTACGTGGAGAAAATCTGTTGGGTCGTCATTTGCTTTGAGGCTCTGTTAGTCACTGTGTCCACCAGGAGGCGCTGTGTTAAACACATCTTCATCCTTTGTCGCTCTGATCACTGAGTTTAGTCTTAGAGTTGGGACAGTACCTGGTACCTGGTGTAGTTGAGCTGGATTTTCTGACCTGGAGCACAGACTGTAAGGTCAAAGCTTTTATTCTCTGCTTTCTCTCTGGACTCAGAGTGAGACGCTGCTCAAACTGAAACTGAAAGTCTTGGGCATTGTGTGCCAGAATAAAGAGACCAGAGACCAGAGGCCTTTTACATTCTGTGTTCGGTTCTGTTCTCTGTGCGAGTACAGTCCAGATACATGGATGAGTTCTTTTTGTGGACTTGGTCCAATCAGGTATCTCAGAATGACTGTGATCATTCTGAGGTGATGGAGATAGAACTTTTGGAGAAACCAAATCTCAAATCTTGGTTCCTACCTGCTGATGGCAGCGTGGAGTGACAGTATTTAGCTTTCTAATACAAGAAAAGCTGGCACCGTCCACGTACGCTATTAGTACATGAATTAGTTTTTCTGCAGTCATGTCCTCTTCACTGAGACTCTTTTATTGTTTCTAAAACAACGTTCTGATCCACGTCCATCAACTTCTGTTACACAGCACCATCCTCCTATGTGCTCTTACTTTAAAAACGACAACTTCTGTTCGCGCAATATGAAAAAAACACGGGGTTTTTTTGTTTCTATCTTCTAAGACCCCGATAAAGAATTGAGTTTTAACTTCAATTTTTGAATTTGAATGAAAATCAAATAACTGCTCAATTTTTTATGAAAAAAAAAAAAAAAAAACAATTACCAGAACATACATGGACCCAGTAGACAAAGCTCCATCTCAGCCCCAACATATATGATCATGAGCTTTGGGTAATAACCTCAACAAAAAGCTGCAATAGTTTCCTTCAGCAGTTCAGACTTCTCCCAAACAAAAGCAGTTAAAACTAAATTTAAATATGTTTATTTCCAATAACTGGCACATGGCCACTCTTTCATAAATCTCTAATCTAAATCTCTAATCCAATCTCATCTAATCTAATCATAATGTTAAATAGGCTCTTTGTGAAACTCTAAAAATATCCTGCAGATTATCATGGTTACAGGTAAACAAATACTATTCTAAATGCTCCCTTCAGCTGAAAAGCAGTACATATTTTAAGAGGACATAACAATTACCTTAAAAGAGAAAGTATTCATAATGTGCCTGCCTGTATTCAGATCTTTAACCTGGTCCTTGCTGCCACGCCAGAAACTTCCTTGTGTACTTTGTGCTGAGATAGTCTGAATCCTCAGAGAGCTAAAAGGCCTCTCAGCTCCTCTGCTTTAGAAACCGTTCACTAAAGAATGTGCTGATGTTCCTGGTGGACACATGGACTGAGCCATGCGTATGAACCGGTCTTTGTGTCGCCGCTGACAGGTGACAGAGTCTGAGGATTGGCCTGCGTAACTTTTTGGGTGTTAATTTATTTTGTTGAAAATGTTCTATGTGCTTGTAGATGTGTGTGGCATGCTTCATCTCTCCGTGGCAGAAAAAAAAAACTCCTCCGCCGACACACATTCATACAAACTCTGCAGCAGTTGCCTCCTACTTTCATACAAATCAGTTCTTTTGTTTGTTTTTGTTTTTTTTTTTTTGGCGAGCAGCATTAAAGGTTGGGACAGGACACGTTTCAGGACGGACTAAGTGCTGGTTGTCACCTCGCACTCTTCTCTCGTCAACTAGACAATCAAATGGAAGCGGAGCTGAAATTACCACCGAGTAGCTGAGTGTCAGAGCTGAATGCACCTGTTGGGTTCTGACAGAGCAGAGCTGTGGGCGGCCAGACAGCTGCTGGTTCATCGGGACGCCTCATATGTTATTAACAGACAAAAAGGTGGATGACGGAGGTGACATTAAGAGAGGCTCAGTGACGCTTCTGACATGAGTCACTGCATCAGCTGAACCTGTGGTCACTGTAATGGTTCCTCTGGAGAAACCGTTAAATGCTGTCACACATCACAAGGTCTGAATGAACCTCCATCCAATAAAAGACCAAGGAAACAAGACACGAGGTCACACTGGTAGAAATGGAGGCTTAAAAAAACAAAAGCATTTGACTGATTTTAAAAAGCGTCAAAAAACAGAAGTCTTATCTTCTGCTCAGAGACAAGAACTTTGGGCTTATTTTAAGAACTTTTGTTAAGCAGAAAGAGTTGAACCCACTGGCAGATTCTTTATTTCTAAAAACAAGAAGATTTGATTGAATATAAAAATATTTTGCTTCTTTCTAGTAATGCTGTTTTGCTGTCACATGACAACCCGTCCTCCGAGGCTTCAAGCTTCAAACACCTAAACCACAGTGGTTCATCCAGTCTGCGTCCTCTTCTTTCCTCTTCATTATTTGTCCACTACTTTGAAACAGCACATTTTTCTCTTTCAGCTACTTTTCCAAACATTTAAAGTGAACATGTGAAACAATTGAAGACCAAAGGATATTCTCAGTCCTCCAGACCACGAGTGAAACATCAGTCCCCCCAGAAAGAGGACTATTGACTGAGTCCAGACAGAGTACACCTGGTGTACTCCACCCCCACACATGTTCCCCCCGAAAGTTTCTTGTTTGTTTTTTGGATATACTCTGTTCTCAGTTTCCAGATATTTTGAATGGACTGCATGTTTTTAAAAAAATGGGACAGGTTCTATTTAATGTGATCGTCGGAGCATAAAATGAAGCAGTTATTATGCTAAATGCTCTCCTAAGATAACTGTGGCTCAGATAATGAGACGACGCTGCAAAACCTTCCTTCTCTGTTTCATATCCACCGTCTGTGTTTGTGAGTGTTTTACTCTTCATGGCCTCAACAAATCAGCTAAACTTTTCATTCTAGAAAAGTCTCAGTGAATATAACTGTGTAAACTGTGGAGATGTGAACTTTAGGTAGAAATATGCTGTCAGGCTGCAGAGGAACAAGGGTCTGAATGAAGTCACAGGGAGATAGTTTTACTGTCCTTAGGTTATTGTCAGAAAGTACAGAAAGTTTCAGGATAAGTTTTTAAAAACCTGCATCCTATTTATGTCAGTTTTGTGGTTTGTTTGACACCACAATGTGGAGCTGTAGAGGAAAGAGTATACCAGTAACAAAGTTGGATCACAAGTTACTTTATTAGTTTACCCCCCCCCCCCCCCCCCCCCCTCCAAAAAAAAAATAGCAGCAGCATTTCTTCTACGACTTACAACTCAACCAACTTCTTCAACTCTCCACAACTTATTGGTTTTACTCCAAAGACTTGACTTAGAGACTTCTAACTATTTTATTTAGGCGAACTCTCTGACTCTTCGTCTCATACATGACATCACTCCCCAACACACAAGAAGAAATCAAAAATACAAAATGAGAAAACGCATAGTGGACTAGTAACTTTAATCTGATTACTGGTTAGATTTCTGATAGATTTCTACATAGACATCAGGGAGGAGCTGGAACAGAACTTGAAATTTAATTCAGACTTTCATACTTTTGTAATACTCCATAAAACTAGGCTGAAACAATCATTTAGACTTGTTGGGTTCATCAACCATCTTCTTCATCTTTAGGTCTGGACTCCTCCCACAGATGCTCCTCATAAAATCCTAAACTCCACACCAGCCATTTAGAGCTGGATGAAACATCTTATAGAAACACAAGAAGACCAGATGTCTTTGTCTTTGGAGCACATGACCTGAATGACTGAGAAGAACCTTCACAGACACATGAGAACATATTTTGATCTTCTGCTGTTACACATTGTCACTTTAAATGTTTGCTGACCATTTAGAAAAGTAGCTGATAAAGACCAGTTTCCCCAGTTTACAGCTAAACACTAGTTAGTTATTATATATAACAGTATACACAGTATAAATAACAGTATATCTTCAGTGAACCCAACTAACCCAGGTACTCTTGTTTCATATTCATATTTTAGATAAACTGTGATCTGGATGACTAAGAATCTTCTCAGAGCTAGTTTTGTAACATAAGGCACAGAAATGATGAAGCAAAGTTGTTACATTTTCAAAACTGACTCCTTAGAGGTAAAAGTTTTGGCCAGCTCTAATGTTTCTCTTTCATTCTCTTGGGTGTCTGGTTGTTTTTTAAGTCTTTACCTTACACTGTCTCTTCTTTGTCTTCTGCTCCTGCTCACTCTCTAATAATAATGTAGTGCAGAGGAGCCTCAGGTTCCTGTTGGGACAGGGAACTTTCAGGTTGGCTCTGAAATCAGAACACAGCTGATTATTTTAGATTCTTATCAGGTTTCTTCTGAGCCTCTGAGTTTTGCTCAGTTTAAAGAATAGTTTGGCTTTTTGAACTATTGATACTAAATGCAGCTGGTTAGCATAGCCTGGTATAAAAGCAGTAAAAAGTGTGCTTTTGACTTTTTATGTAATAAACAATATAAAAGTTCATTTGATGGCTTTAGGTGTTCTGGACAGAGCTGACTGGGTCACCACTGCTTTATTTCCTGTCACAGTTGGAACAGAGTGAAAAGTCCCAGTGAGGTGAGAATATAATATAATTACTCTACTGCAGGAAGTGTTTTATCATTAACAGCGTTGCAGGGGACTCTGAGATGATTCCAGTACCAGGCTGCTGGGCTGAAGCCTGGTCCAATCGTTTTAAAAAGGCCTGGTTCGGCCCCATCATCATCATCCCTAAAAACCTTTAGCGGACGCTGCCATATTGAGTGATTCTGTGATAGCATCTATTAGCATCTATCTGAAGAGTCTTTCTATCAATTTTTCAGTCAGGAAGCCAGAAACTTCCAATCACCGGTTTCCATTGAATTCCAATGAGTTTAAGGTCCTTCATATGTGTACGTGCAGTGTTATAGAGATAAACTCAAGGATTCCTCCACAATCAGCTGCTCCAGAGGAGTGAAATGGGGGCGGGGCCAGGAACAGCTGTGACCGTTAAGGCATTACCCATGGCTAATCACATGCTGCACCAGTTTCTCCAATTAGTGCAGTTACTCAGGCGGGTCAGTGGAGGCTGGAGGAGCGGTTTAGAAAAGTCACCTTCCAGGATGAGCGTCCAGCTACCTGCACTGTTTGAGCGTTATGACAGAAAACTGATGAGATGTTTGCAGAGGAAAACGCTAAAAGTCGACTTGAGCCAATTTATTTGTTTTATCAGCGTGAAACCGCTGCCAGCTTCACGTTCTGCTCTGATGAGGCGTCTGGCTCACGTCTTAGTGGGACACTGTCCAGCTGGACGGAGGAGACATGACATCAGCGAGGGTGGGGGGGGCATAAAGATGATTTATAGTGATAAAGTTGAGCAATTATATAGAGAGAAACACACAAAGTTAGAGCGAGGGCAACTTTCATAGTTCCCAAAGCCTCCTCCGTGTTATTCCTCAGTCACATCAATCACACGGACCGAGCACCGCTGAAGAGACAGAATCCATCTGGTGTTTTTATGAGCTGCTTTTAAAGTTTTACAGGATGAACCAGTGGATTATTGATCAACAAGAAAACTCACAGGGAAAGTGTTTTATATCCTGTAATGAGATACAATCTGGAAAATCAATGGAGCCCTAGAACTGCTCTAATATAACGCTGAAGCATGTTTGAAAGTGTCATTTTACCCCTGGATAGTTTTCGTCTTGGGGACAATGAGCCGGGGGTTGGTGGGGATCTGAAAATGGTCTCAATGCTGATCGGTTTAATTAGGCCCATCGAGCTGTCTCGTAAACGAGAGGCTCTTTGTGGAGTGAAACATTAGCCAATATCCCCCTGAACAAATAAGATTAAGAAAATGACTGTGAGCCCCGTTGACTGCTCATCCAATCAGAGCCTTGGTATCAGGTAATTAAGACATTGAAGACTTCAGTTAGTCGGGAACAAAGGATGAGAAAGTTTGTTCTTCACCTAAAGAATTAAAAGCTGCTGAGAAGAGACGAAGAGTTTGTGTCTGAGCAGGAAGAAGCTAACGGATCAGCATCGTGTTGAGTTCTATCTCGTGTGTGAACATGTTCTAAATGTGGGTTTTGGTTCTGTAACTCCGTCTGAGTTGAGCTTCTCCTGTTAATTATATGCTTTCTGTATCATTTGTGTGGTTTTGATGGTTTGCTGAGCAGCTCTTACTTTTCTGAATGTGTTGTGCCACACTGATGCGTATTGTAACGTGCCCTTAATAAAGTTCTATCACAGAACGTTGGATCACCTGTTAGTCTCTGATGTGTTTTTTATTTTGTTTCAACTACAGAGGAATTTAAAACACCTTATTGGGTCATTTAGAACCAACACATGAGAACAACAAATAATATGCTAAACTCTCCTTGACATTAGCGGTTTCTGTTACAGTGTTTCAAAATAAAAGCAATATTTCTGAAATTTATATAAAGTCCAGTTGCTCTTTGTTTCCATTTAAAGGTGTTTTAACTCTGGTAAAGTCTCCTCTGGTGATATCCCATAATTCTCTTAAATTCCAATCACTTCGAGGAAGATGAACCCACATGAACTGGTCACAAAGTGTTTCCACTGCACTTTTGGGATAAACTTTCATATGGATACATCTGAAAAACCATCTCATTAGAGCGTGGAAATGTTTAGCTTTAGATATTTGAGAGGTTTTTAGAGATGTAGCCATTTCTATGGCCAGTTTTTATTGAGATATTTAGATTTGGGGTATTTCTACAGGGAACTGAGGAGTCATTATCTCCAAAAACTGATGGAGATGAAGGTGAAGCACAGAACAGTAAAGAGCTACTGGTGCCACGAGCACATGATTACTGATGAGTGCGTGACCGTCTTAGATGGTTTTATTTCCAGACAGAGGAGCAGACATTCAGAAACATGTCAGGTCTCCAGTCACTTGTGGTTTTTCCTTTATGGGGCCGGAAACACTGACTTTAATCTTTTTCAGTCTCGCTGGTTTTCAGTTTGCTGCCAGACACAGTAAGTCAGCAGGAGAGTTTATGGGAGGCTGTACAGACCAAATGTCCCTCAGGAGAGTGATCCAGGTGGAACTCACAGAAGTTTCTACATTTCTGCTTAAAAATGATTTAAAACATCAACAGATTTTCACACGAGTCCTGAAACTAATCAAAGGCAAAAAATAAATGAAAGAATTAAAGGATCACTTCATCTCATCTCATGTTGAGACGACTGTGACATCGACCAGTAAAGATCACTCTAAAACCACATTTGTAAGTTTTATTCATTTCTTCTTTATTAGGTTCTTCCCATTTTGGGTTTTTTCTGCCTTTGAAAAGAAAATTATTCATTTCATTAATAATTAAAGTAAAAGAAATAAAGTGGATCTGTGGAGTTCTTTTAGATGAACTTTAGGGTTAATTATGTTTCCTTAGAACAAACAAAAACAAGGAGTTCCTTCTTGGACCATTTTCTTGTTAATATCTTGGTAAATAACACAAACCTTTCTATGTCCCAGATACATGGCTTTACATTCCTAAGACACTACATAGTACAGAATGTGGTTATAGTTTATGTTTGTATGATTATCTTCTTTTCTCAGATGATCACCAACATGGACATTTCAAGTTAGTTCACTCTTTATTTTAGGTGTAATAAAGCATCCAGACATTCTACTGCATGTCTGAATAATTATATCCAGGATTCCACTGAAGATTCCCGGGTTCTGTCTGTAAATATCTAAAGATGAGATCATTTAAACTCTGCTGCCTCCCTGCACCTTCCACTCAGTCATCCACACCCATAAACTCTCTCTCTTCATTAACCTCCTGAGACCAGAGCTTTTGTTTGCTATGCATTTTTAATTTCTCCAAGGTATTTGAGACTAGTAGGACCTAAGAAGTACACATACTGAACATCTCTCAGAAGGGTAGAGGTGTAGGAGGTGAGGACCCAAATGCAGGACCAAAGATGAGGCACGGAAACAAAAAGTATTTAATAATTAACAAACAAAAGGCGCTGCAGGCAAGGCAGGAAAATCAAAAATCAAAAAGAAATCATGACATGGCATGGAGAGAAGGAGAAGGAAAATAACATTAAGGAAGGTAACACATGGAGAGAACATCATGGAAACATCAACGACGAGACAAGGAACAAAGGGAAGGCAGGGCTATAAATACACAAGAGGCTGAGGGATGATAAGACACAGCTGGGACGGATCAGGGCAAAGACACCAGGAGAAACCAATCAACAATCAAGGGACACAGACAGGAAAATCTAAACTAAACAAAATAAAACAGGAAACACAATATGACACAGACATGACAAAACCACAAGGAGGCATGACAGACAAGAAACTAAGAAACTTGACAAAGAAAAACAGGAAACACAAAACATGACTCAAAAAATAAAAGACAGACACAGAACCATGAAAGCATCATATCTGAACAAGGATAGGTAGTTTTTGAAAAAAGAAATGTCCTCATATGTGGACACAGTTATTATTTTGCTGGATAATACAATAAAGTCACTGGTGTGTAAAAAATATAAAACAATTTATTTAAATTCCTGAAAATTCCTGAAAAGCAAAAGCAGGGTTGCAAACAATGAAACCCCAGCATCCTCAAATGAGCTAATTAGTGACGTTGTATCTCGTTATTATTGATGGAACGTGTTAAATTTGAGCATAATATCAAACTACAGAAGTTAATAAGTATAAATAAAAAAGTTACAGACGTAAACCTTGATGAGGTTTTGTACTTTGTCCACTTTTATCCCATTTTCTTAAAAGCCCACTATCATATTTTTACACTGATTAGTGTAATGACCCTTTGGTGCCATTAGATGGCAGACTCAAGCATCCACTTATGAGGACAACAGGTTTAAATGAAAGAGAATAAGAAGCTCCCACAAACCTAAAATCCCCATATACCCCAACATACTTGGTTTAATTAATGCACATTTGCCTTTTGTAGCACAGGCATCGAGCTAATGAGGATAAACTTCCTAATTAATAATCCAGTACGTACTAAAATGACAAGTTGAAAATATTTATTTGTGCCTGGAGCCCAACTATAGTTTTGATGAAGCATGCGCTACAACTCACTTGTAAAAACCACAACCTCTGCAAACACGCTCGATGTAATATACCTCTAAAAGTGATGTCTGTGGGTGCTAATAAAACACAGGGAACAGAAATGTGTTGCAGCATAAACATCTAATCAACATTATTGATCTGCTGTATAATACAGAGAGTGAGTGGAGCGCTGGCACAGTTTGTTAATGACTGTTTACTGTTTCCAATCAATGCACCTATTTAAAGTGTCACACATGTATTTATCATTGAGGTCCAACGGTGCCACTTTATATTAAAGAACTCATCATCAGCACTTCAACAGAGCAGAGAGATGGAGGATGCAAATAAAGAAGCAAATAAAGAAGCAAATAACACACATGAGCTCAACAGGAGTCTTCACTGATTGGTCCAGATGGATGCACTAGTTTAAATAACCAGTCACTATATGGGTTTGACGTGCAGAAATAAAGTTTTGTGCATCTTGGTTTTAACCTGATGTGATTACATGTTCCACCAGGAGACACCAACCTCCTATAGTCACCTCACATTCAATGTAAACATATAAAACACATCATCATTTACTCACTCAGTTTTTAATATAAAATTCATCCTGACAACATGAGAAATGGAGGACGGTGCTGGAAATAAAATCCTCGTTTGTAAATCATTGTCATCTTCTTAGCTGTGTTTAGGTTTTAAAGGTGTTCAAGTCTTTACCCTTTAAATTCACAGCCTTGAAAGTGACCAAGAATAGACCAAAAGATGTTCACAAAAAGCACTTACATGAAAAAATCCTCTCTAAACTCTTAAAGTCTTAAGAGTTTCATCTTCCACTCTGAGAGACTGGAGGGAAGATTGAGGTTTTAATAGCAAACTCTGTTTTCAGAAACTGGTGCAACTAGGGCTGTAACGATTTTTTTTTTCTTTTAACAACAATTTGATTCAAGGGTGATTTTTGACACATCAAAATAAAGTCGGACATGCTTAAATCCAATGCCTTATTTCCTAGTATCTATACAATCGATTGATTACCTTTTAAAATGATATTAGATCACTTGTGCTGTGACGTATGTCGTCAGAAAGGCCAACTTGCCGAGCACAGATCAATGTAGTTGGATTGTAGGAAAATAAATCGATTCATCAATGTAGTGGATGAATTGTTACACCCCTAGACGCAACTAGTTACCCACAGAGGTTCCTGTTTGGAAAAAACAACTTGATCCGGAATCCCTTGTAACTAAAGCACATTTCTAACAATAACTCTTCTAAGAGTCATCCCAGACTGAGGCCGAGATCCACCGCTCACAGTCTGACACGGGATAAA
The DNA here is from genome assembly GCF_022458985.1 of Mugil cephalus. Lineage (NCBI taxonomy): Eukaryota > Metazoa > Chordata > Actinopteri > Mugiliformes > Mugilidae > Mugil > Mugil cephalus. The sequence continues at coordinate 1,001,504 of NC_061790.1, forward strand.
TTTAAGAGAAGCACCATCTCCTATCACCATCAGCAGAGTGGGAGGACACATAGCATGAGTGATGAAGAGAGTTTACACCCTGCTCTCTTCAAATAAAATGAATGAGAAGCAGCAACGTTGACAAATGTTGTGTTTGGCTTCGAGCAGCATCTATAATCAGAAACTAAAGTTTATCACCATGGATGGAACAGAGCAGCAGAGAATACTAGACACATCCATCCTGGGGTATTTTAACTTTACCTGTCGACCACCCTGTCGCTTTTGAACAATGGCCTCCATAAGTCAAATCCCGCCCACCCGGGCCTTTCAAACAGAGTAGAACTAATAAAATAAAACCTTGGCCTGCTGTCAGAGGACGACTCCTGATGCCGGTGAATCTGACCTCCTCTCGTCAACTAAACCTGCACTGACAGATTAGCATTCAGAGGGGCCACGCACCGTCTGACCACGTCCACCTCCGTCCACCTCCATCCACCTCCGTCCGCGGTCCGAAGTGGCTGATTGGATTAAAGGAGTCAAATATGCAAAAGGTATATTGGAAATGAATAGTAATAAGACGCCTGATCGTATGAGACAACTGAAGAAAAAGTGAAGGGAGAGACGAAGAGTGTCTATGTACAATGGATCAGATGATTTTTCTTTTTCTTTTTTTTTAAAAAAACTGCTTCAGTCTGAGAAAGGTTGAATTGTGGAATTTCTTCGACTAAACAAATGAGTGTATCGACTTGGTGCTGCCAAATATGAAATGAATATCAAACATGGCATTTAGCTGTGATTAACCAGCCTCAGAACATTCATCACATCCCGTCTGATCCACTGATTTTCAGCCCCCAGGTCTCTCTCAAACTACAATGTCAGAAATGATTCCAGTCACTCTTTTTCTCTAATCACACAATCTGCTGCGTTTTCCCACCCACCTTTGTGTTTTTCTTCTCTTGCTCTGTTGCTGCGTTTCCATTTCCCCCTAGAAATGTATAAACCTAAATATGTCAATTTAATGGAAACACCTACGTTTCTAAAAAAAGCTAAAAAATCAGACATATCCTAAAACATTTATTTGCCATTTCCCTGGAAAAGAGGCAGGGGGTCATGTCCTCAAAGTGACGTCTCTCTGATGTGATGAGAATTTAGTTTAGTTTTACCTGGGAATCACTGTGTCGTCTGTGATCTTAATCCGAATTGTAAAAATTAAAAATGACACCGCAAACGACCTGAACCATAATCCTCGTAACCCAGAGATCCTCTGATAAAACTAATCCAGTGCAAATCAACGTCTCTGTGATTTAGAGGTGAGTTTTCACTTTTTCTTCAGACTCCTTTCTGCCTCTTGTCACTTAAGAATTGTGAAGGATGTGCTATATTTTTTGTTTTGACAGATGTTAGAATGCAAAGTCTAGATGTCGCAGAACTACTCACCCGTTTAGACCATTAAGTCAATAATTAATGTGTTCATCAATGAAGATGGAGCTGATTTAAATACTGACAGGTGGTTGGTAATTTCTTCCCCAGGATAAATAGTGTCAAATATTATATTTTCATCATCCATTATAATTTGTAAAGTAATTAAAACTGTCACTGACACACATGGAGTCAGGAAGGAAGTAGCAGAGCCACAGCAATGTAATGTAAATTTAAGTAAAACACAGAATTTTTTTATCCTGTGTGAATGCACCACATGAAATACAGACGTAGGAGGAAATATGTTGAATCACAGGACGTCCTCAGGTAAAACTGATCCCGTGTGAAAAAGGTTTTTAAGAGAATAATGGGATATCACGAGATAAGACTTTACCAGAGTTACAGCTCATTCACTGAACACCTTTCAATGAAAACAAATAGCAAATGGAGTTTATCGAGATTTCAGAAATATCAACTTTATTTTGAGGAAACACAGCCACTCTTTGCCCTCCTAAAGCAAACATAAATAAAGTGAGTTATTATGTACGGTTCCTACTCCAGGTATTTAGAGTTTTTTGACAAAGGTCCATTGTTGGTTGTTTCTGCAGCTGATTTCCTCTTTGGCTTCATAGTAATATCGTTCTCTGTGACATCATATCTATGACTAATTGTGATAAAACATGCTGCTACAGTGTGACTCTGCTGAGGCCTGGTCCATGTGCAGAGAATCCTGGGAGACATTCATTATAACCAACGTGTGAGGGCTGAATCAGATGTATTAATGAATCCTATCGGACAGGCTGATCCAAGAGATGGACACAAGAGAAATTCATTAGTGGAGAAAATGTGAGGCGGGGGAGTAAACCTGATGTATGAAGCAATCTGAGATCTGTCATCCTTTCATCTACTGGAGTGAAGTGATGTCTGTGGCCTACGAAACCATTTCCAGCGATAAGACCCGGCAGTGATTCAGGGACGCTTCGGCATTGTTGGCGCGAGGCATTTAAGAATGACTGGGTCGAGCATGATGTTCATTACCCACCGGGGAAAAAGGCCTTATTGATCTGTCCTCTGCCTTTATGAAGCGGAGTGGAACTTAAATCACCTCTCCACGTCCAGCGCCGACCATGATGATTACTCTGCCTCTGTCCCTTCACGTCTTTCTTTCTCTAAAGCTTCATATCTGCTCCTTCGTTTATCTGACACGCTGCCAACAAACTCCAACGCATTCAATGTCTAGACGGCCGTTTCCATGGAGACGGAGCGACATGGCGTGATCGGAAACATGTGTTTACATCCAAACACCGGTGTATGGAGAACTTTACTGATGAAGAGGAGCATCCCATCTACTGGGAATAGAAGAGAATAGAATAGAAGAAGAAGGAGGAAGAGGACATTGAAAGAGATAAAGGAGGAAGGCACGGAGAATGAGAAAGAGGAGGACCATACGATGAATAAGAATAACCTGACGCCCAAGCACAAGCATGATGAGGTGGTAGAAGAAGAAGATGTTCATTCATTAGTAGATTAGTAAAGGTTACCACCAAACATCTACTCCTCATCCATCAGTCTGAGGTTTTTACTCTCATTAATGGAAGAAGAACTAGACTCTATGTGAACTCAACCAGTGGAAAAGTATGAACAATAATAATAATAATAATAAAACCATCAACTGTTGTCTGTTTCTATTAAGACATGTGTTATGTGTCATTCAGTAAGATAATGAAATGAAACTGAAGAGCTCATTGATGATGATAGCTGCCCTCAGAATATGAACTCCAGTCACCTTCTCCATCCTGCTGTCATCCTTCAGAGCCTCCATCCATCCAGTGGTCTTAAACCTGTCTCTATTTTATAAGAAATAACAATGAGACACTATGAGGGAAGAAGGCAGATGTTGAATAGACTGGGAGTTGGTTCTAAATAACTTAACACCATTATCATAATTCAGTGTGACTATCTTCACTCTACACCTGAGCAGGCGTTTGTTGAGTTTTGCTGAACAGAGAATCCCTGAATTATGTGAAAGAAGCAACGTCAACAGACTGAGAGCAGCATGTGGTGGGATCCTGTACAAACCTTATTATTTCTTAGCTTCTTTCTGTGACCTGTGAGGTCTGACGCTGGCAGGAGACTTTTCCTCAGCGTTAATAGCTGCTTTCAAACCAGCGACTGTCGACAACTTTAAAGATTTCCCATTTGAACAATGTCTACAAGTGTTAGATGAAAACGCCACATCAGCATTACAGAAATGCATCAGTTTAGTGTTTTGAAAATGAGGACCCTTCAGTGAGGGGGGAAATGCAACTCAAACTTTCATGTAAACGATAAACTTCACTTGCACAAGTTATCGTTGGGGGTAAATCTGTGAAGGTTCTCAAGATGATCCAGAACACAGAAACAGAAACAAGTCCAGCAAGTTTCTGATGGAGTTTAATATTTAAACCTCATCTTTCCACCATGAAACATCCTCAAGAAATTCTAGAAGTCCAGTTTTGGACTTTGGGACCCCTTGCTCTTCAAAACACTTCCTGGCCTTCACAAGTCATTTTAAAAGGCTACGGCAGCAAACAACAAACCGACAGGACCAGAGATTCACTTATATTTATATAATTTCAGTAATACAAATTGTTACGAGATGCTTCAGAAAAACCTCCAGAGCAGCCTGAGGGAAAAACTCCCTTTAACAGTAAGAAACCTTGATCAGAACCAGCTCATATGGAGGAACCATCTGTCTAAGACCAGCCGGGTAGAAACAGAGAAGACAGAGAGAAAAGAAGAACAGGAGAAACAGATGAACATACATCCATACATCTATTTATATACAGATACAGATATAAACACACTCATTTTCCATATCCTGTTAATGTGCAATACTCCTCCTAACTACATATATTTTTTCTACCTGCTGTTTTTCACTGTCTGCATCCTCAATACATACATACATATATATATAGCATAATCATTTCCATATTTTCTAACTTGAACACTGCTTTGTTTGTTTGTAATATATATATTTTATATTTTTATGTTTTATTCTTAAGCCCACTGTATGTGATGCTGAATGTCTCTGCTGCTGTTAACATGAGAATTTCCCCATTGTGGGCTGAATAAAGGCAGATCTCATCTTATCTGAGTAAAGGTAGTGATAACATGATGGCATGGTACTGGATAGACGCGGCACAAAGGAGGAGCTGGGAAGGAGGTGGGTTGCTGAAAGACGAGCAGAGGAAACAGAGAAAGAGGCCGAGGTAGGTAGTGTGTATTTAAATAGGGCTGAAAGCAGTTGTCAATAGGAGGCTGTGAGGAGGCCATCGGCTGTTAACCATTAATTTAGGCTTGAGCTGTCAGAACTAACGCTGTGCTCGATGTCTGAGGCTCTAGTGGAACAAAATCCTGGACAAGTTTGAAACTGAGCATTGAGTACCAATAGGTCAAAAACAAGACCATTTACCAGGAGACAACAGTCTGAATTACAGAACTAATGAATGCACACAGGCTAATGCTAACAGGCTAATGCTAACATGAGAGAACCTGACTGCAGGCGTCTCAACACTAATGGGACGTAACAGAATAATCTCCAGGTCAAAAGTTATTTGCTGCCTCCACAACCCAGTTAAGGTGAAACATCTATTGGACTAAACTAGTGATGCAGTAAAGTGGTGTTTGGTCCAGTCAGAGCCTCCTCTGTTCCAGAGTCCAGACTTTTCACCCTGACTCCTGAACGTCACTCAGATATTCACTGAGGTCACATGAGGAAAAGCAGCTTTTTGATTGGACGTTTGTCTTCTTCTCCGATACCAATCAAAATGTTAGAACCGTATTCAGGTTCAGCTCCACCTCTAATACAGAACGAGCCACGATAATAAAGCATCCCTGGATAAAAGCCCTGTCATGAATCTCTATAAAGCCAAACATTACAAAGTAATGCAGCGACAAACACTGGTGCAGCTTCTAATTTCTTATTCCACACATGAGCTGCTGCAGTGAAATCTCCTCTGTGGGTTTTGTTTGCCCATAAAAAACTCTCCAGTTTCCCTCCAGCGCTCCAACTCCAGGAGCTGCCTGATTTGTTGCTGACTGCTGTTTTATTTCCCAGATGATACCAGGATCTGCTCTCGACCACACACACACAAACATACACACACACACAAACAGACACACATCCATCCGTTTTCCCATCAATGGGCTCCAACTGTAACGAGTCTGCCGTGAATAAATTAGCATGTCATTGGTGAGAGATGACACAGGATCAGGTGGGCATTGTTTGTGAGTCTCCACTTCACCCGCTTGGTCGCACAATGCAGCAGCTTCAACACAAACCAATGTGACCTCAAACTAAAACCTTGACCAACGAGGAGGAGGAGGAGGAGGAGAAGGAGGAGGAGGATGAAGGTCTAGAAACAGCAGCTTCTGAAATGATGATTAATGACAAGAAAGGAACAAACTGACCTGGGACTCATTCATCATTTTAAATTATTGCACAACTAAAAGTTAATGTGAACGTTTCCCCAAAAGGAATTCGTAGTTTGTTGAAGTTGTTCATGTTGTTCAATATCAAAAGAAGCCATATTTAAAGAATGAAAGCAGTGTCTTATGAGGACGTGTCGTGGTGGTGGAGATGTTCAGAAGGACGTTGTGGATAAATCAGAGTTGATCCGAGGAAGACAGAAACAGGCCGGTACGTGTCAGGAAGAGTTGTCCCTACAGGTTTGAGGACTGAATCCGTCTCTTGTGGATTTAATGAGCCAACAAAGGGCGTCCGGTCCTTCTCGTTCATCGTCCCAGTAAACCACACGCTGGCCTTTTCAGCCGCCTAATTAAACCGATTAAGAGTCAAGGAGTCCTGACGGTGCTGACAGAGACCTCACCACCACCACCACCACCGTGTGTGTGTGTGTCTGTGTGTGTGTTTGCTTTATCGTCCACTTTGACAAGATGCTACGAGCTAACAGGACACCAGCAACACTTGTCCCTCCCGTCTTCTTCACAACGTCCTGTGATTACATGTGAGGACCTGGTTGACTCCTGATTAAAATAAAATAAAAATGACCAGTCTGTGTTCTCATAGAGCAGCATCGGTCCAGATACCAGGAGGGGTTCTGGCCCCCTCCAGTTTATCAAGGACAAATCCTTTTTATTTATCAGTTTTTAAGTTTCTTAACAGTCTTGGATCCTCTTATCTGTGTGAGCTACTTTTACCTGATCAGTACCGGCCTTTTAACTGGTCCCAAGGTTAGAACCAACACCGATGGTGAAGCCTCATTATATTATCATAACATGGACGAATCGTCAGGATGGTTGTGTTTAAGGGCCACCTCTTTAATTTGGCTTTCAACTGAGTCCCCTTTTACTCTTTTAATTATTACATATTTAAGCTTTTATTTTCTATCAATCTATTTCTTTAGTTCATTTTTATTAATATCATGTCTTGTTTTTATAGTTCTTATATTACTTTTATTCATATCAGTGTTTTCGTCCACACCCAAAGCTGTGTCTCTGCCTGCGGGGGGTGCTGTCCTGGGGGTTGTCCTGGTCTGGATGGTTGGGGGTCCTGCTCCAGGGCTTTATTGCTGTGGTGTGGGCCCCTGTATTTGTGGGTCGGGGTGGTTTCTGTAGCCGTGGGCTGTGGACGCTGTTTCCTCAGTGCTCAGACACATTCTGTTTTATGTTAGGGGTGGGTCAGGTCAGGGTGGGTGGGGGGCATGCATGCGTGTGGTTTGCTGTGTGATGTCTGTGTGTGTATGAATGTAAATATAATGTTTTTTATATAAATTAAGTAGAACTCAGTGAGTTCATAAGGTTTATGAAGGAAAAAACGTCTTCCACTACCTCAGTAAGTCCTGCTGGTCTTGTCTCAGCTCTGAGGCCCAGATGTAGAGTCGGAGGGTTCAGACCAGACCCCCCGGTTTGTTGAAGGTGTTTCATGTTCGGATCTAAAACACTGGTGGAGGAGCTGGGATTTAAACAGGAACATCTGCAGCTGTTAGTCTTATGATAAGTAAATCTAAACACAGCCAGACGGTGCCTGATAAGAAGAATACACTTATGTAGTGTAGAATGAAACAGTTTAATGAGACAAAAATGTTTAGTGATGTTTAAAAGGAGTTTGCCAGGAGGAAAACTGGGTTAATGCAAACGCTCAGCCTCAGATTTATAACTTATAAGTTGCTGTAAATATAACCCGACTGTTCCAGTGTTATTTCTACAGAAAAAAACTCAGACAAACTGAAATACTTTGATGCAATTTTGTCTCCTGAAGTTTGTTTTCTCAACATGAGCCATCAGAAAGTCACATGACTAGAGTCTGTTAATACAGACTGATACTGATACTGATACTGATACTGGGTCACAAAATCTTTGGCTGATTAGACATTTTTATACTTTTTTTTTTTCTCCACAAATTCAAATTTCTTTAAACACACATTAACATGACTCCAACATATTTTAGTAAAGACATAAGGGATAGCTCAATACTGAATGTAAAATGATAATAATAATAATAGTATTAGGTAGGGGTCTCTACTGAATCTCTCCCTCAGTTTGGGTCCTTGGTCTGAAAAACATTGACGACCCCTGAACTGAACCACTGAGTTGTGGCAACACAACAAACCTTGTGTAACGCCTCAGGTTAAACCACAACACAGAATATGAGGCATTTATGATGAGGACAGAAGAGGAGAGAAGGGTCACAATTAAGATGCAAAGTTTCATTTTATAATAGTTCTTAATAGTTGAACAATCATTTATTTTTATGGTCTTATTAATTAACTACTATTTTTGTTTGATTTATTAATATATTAAATGAGGCCATGACCTCAATATACTTCAGAGTTTAAAATAAATAAATAAATTACTCTGGTGTCTTGTGTTCTCTATGAAGATATGATCTGAAATATGCTACTTCATTTTCCAGACACATTAGAGTGAAGTTACACAAAGTATCAGGTCGGTATCAGTAACGCCGATATCAGTCTGACTCAGTATCGGATCAGAAAGGAAGTGATTGGTGTCGGACTTCACTGCTTCAGTTAGTTTTGCAGCACATTTGTATTCAGACGTGTTTTGTGTCCAGTGAACACTGGCAGCGGGTCCTTTGGGGGGGGGTTGATTCTCCTTCTGCTTCATTGCCTGATACGCTAAACACAACAAGTGATGCTGGACGGAGAGAGGATTCCATCCGACACAGTCTGACCCTCTGGCTCCCACTCTGATAAAACCCAATCTGAAGGATTTTCCAAAGATCAACAGTGTTTTCAGCAGCTCGACGTTACTCACGGCCACTGGTTCGGATGAAATCCAGCGATGATGGAGGCTCAGGAAGATCAACTGTGATAAATGTCAACACAGGTTCCAGGTGTGATGTTGCTCACAGTCAAAGGTCAGGGGTCATGGAAGATGGAGGAGGAGCCGAGCAGCAGAAAAGAGACGGAGACTTTTTGTTCTTTTCACAGATAAACGTTTCACCTTGATGGTGAGAAGAAGCTGAAGAACCACTTTAACACATCTATGATTCTATTGAATCTTTTCCCTCTGACGCGTTGTTTTGCAGATTTAATTCAGGATAAAATGAAAGTGCCTGAGAGGATAAAGTCCAGTGTGACCTGCCGTAACATTTAAGTGCTGCCTGAATGCTAATGCTCCAGTAATGTTGATCCAACGATATGAACAGACTGAGAGAGTCAGCCAGTGGACATAAGGCAGTGAAACATCCAGCCCAGATTAAACATTCTGATATGTTTGAATTAACAAATTAACAACTCTCCTTCCAAGTCTTGAACCCAGACACACCTCCTCTCCTATACCACTTATTTTATCATTATTATTTTATGCAGTTATTTGAATCTTATTTAAAATTCTAAGCACATTTTGGAGGTTTATTGATGCCAGCCATCAGGGATAATAAATTCTTTAAGACAGTTTAATGTAAAAGTCTGTGTGAACTTTGCTGCAGCAGAATCAGTTTCTAACTCTTTATAACTGTTGTTAATTGCAAAGTTTCTATCATTTTTAGATTTTTTAGATTCAGATTGTTGCAGTAAACTGCCGTCGTCTGCTTCACTGCCTGAATTCCCTCCACGTCCTGTAGCCACTGCTGCTCTAACTGCTAATCACAATGGTGAATTGGCCAAACTGACATAATTAATTTCCACATTTTAGAGCTCCAGCATGCAGCTGTGTCTTTTACCCACACGGTATCAGCCTCTGTGTCCTTCTCTTTCCACAGAGGCAGCTTTTACATTATCAAACACTTTGACGGTTCAGTCCAGGTTTATTAGATTATAACAGTAAACACTCTCTCCTCTGTCCGTCCATATGTTCACTCCTTTTCTCTTAAGACTCTGATGCTCTGAAGGCACAAATCATGAAGAAAGCATTTGGCATCACTGAATTTATTGAAGGGTCAAACCAAAGCTGCCTTCATGTGACTCATTACTGGAGCAGCTCACACAGTATGATTTTAATGAATGAACTGCGTCTGCCTGCGCACTTTTCTATTAGTTGCTATGACGATAAAATGTCACCTGTTTCTGAGGACTTTGGTCCATACGCTCACTTACCACCAGGGTTCTAAATCACCCGTCAGCCTGACAAATGTGGGTTAAAATAGAGGCTCTGCATTGACGTCACGGCCCCGAGTGGAGAAAACATGGTGAAATGTATCAGTAAATACAAGAGACTCCACAGTGATCCATAGAACTACCACATAACAATTGGTCCACGACATTGAAATCAGTTCTCCTGATATTTATATGGAGCTGATTTCAACACTGGGAAATACTGCACTGATACTAAAGTATGACCTGTGGGTACTACACAGCTCCAACGGCTTTGTGCTAGAGTGGATTAGCCTCAGTTAAATGTAGCTAAATAAAAGACACAACAACATCCAGAAACTTATCTGACAGCCCTCCTACAGCATAAATGAATATTACCTGACACTAAATGTGAACCACAACACGGTAAAAATATATCTCCATCTGCTGGTCAGACAGTCTCCGTCACTTTCCGCAGTTTAATTTTTTGAACTCTCAGATTTCTCATCACATTTTTGGACATAATGACGAACACTGTATCTGCCTATGTAGCAGAGATTGTTGCAGCAAACTGCAGCAGTCGGATGCTTCAGTACCTGAGTTATATGCAGTCACAGCTTCTCCAACTGGTAATCATGTTGAAAAACAAGCCAACTACCTTCATCCCTCACAGAAACCGGCAACACGGCCCTTGTCCTTTTGTCCTTGCTTTTAAAGACACCTTAAAGACAGATTGCTCTGCTCATCAGGTCTCAGAATAAAGCCCTTGTGTGCTGGTGCTTAGCGGTAGAAACTTAATGCCCTGTAGAGGAAGTTGAAGCTGCAGGACCAGACTATGACAAGACAGAACTCTACTTTCAAGATGCTTTCAAGATGAAAGGATGAGATAAGGTCACATCTGTATCATTGTGTCTTCAGCGTACAATGATAAAAGTGTTATGATATAAAGTGTTATGTGAGACAGATAATCCAAAAAATTCAAGGAAGAGAGGATGAGAAGCTTTCTGCTGGGCTCAGGCAGCTCCTGGATGGAGCAGAAACAAGTATTTACAGACTGGAACCACACATCTGTGAGTGTAACGGTTACACAAGCCAGATATGTTGTGTAAAGAGATTTAAGCTTCAATAACCACGTCCTGACTGCTGCTCTGTGCACAGTAACATGGCAGCTGCATCCATCTGTCTTCACGAGAGCTGCAAATGTTGATTTATTATTTTAGAGGAGATGCAAACATGGAAGTAGGATCAGCTCCAAGTCAAGTCCAGATTACCATTGAGTGCGAAATCTGGAATTTGGTGTGTGGACTGGAACTGTGGTGGATTTACTAAAGCCCTATTCACACAGGGCTAGTTTTACCTGGGGACCTCCGGTAATTTCTAATAATCATCATAATCTATGATCTTGATCCCATGTGAATGGTCCATGTCCGTGATTTGGAAAATAAAAATTACACCACAAATCATCTACCTCGTAACCCAGAAGTCCTCTGATAAAACGAATCCAGTGCAAATCAACATCTCTGTGATTCAGGGGAGAGTTTTTACTTTCTTGAAACTTGTTTGATTTGTGGCTTTTTCTGTCTCTTGTCTCTTAAGAATTATGAACAATGTGCTATAATTCAAAGTTTAGACAGATGTTAGAGCTCAAAGTCCAGGTGACGCTGATCTATTCACCCGTTTAGACCAGGGATGAAACCTTTAAATCAATCATTAATGTGCTCACCTGTAAAAGTGGGTCTGATTTAAATACAACCAGGTTGTTGATAATTTCTTCCCTGGGATAAATAGCATCAAAAATAAATTTTTATCAACCATTATTATTTGCAAAGTAATTAAAACTGTCTCTGACACACATGGAGTGAGATGGAGAGTAGCAGAGCCACAACAACAGAACATAAATTTGACTAAAACACAAGAGTTTGTTTGTCCCGTGTGAATGAACCACATGAAACAGACGTAGGGGGTATATTTAATCATGATTAATCGTATTTCTGAGTGTGGAAGTCAAACGGTTAATGTGTCGTGTTTTTTATTAGTAGTATTTTTATTGTCATTATTGTGTTCTGTAGATGTCATTTGATGTTGTCCTCGTCCACTGTGTCTCTGATGTCTGCTGCAATATGAATATATGAATATCAATAAATGTGAATTGAACTGAAACTAAAACACAACTTCTCCACGCTACGATAACAGCAGCCATGTGTGCGCAGTTACACATAGGACAAACCGTTTGATTGTTTGATAAATCACTCTGCTTGTGCTAAATTCATATATTTGCATTTTCTCGCTCCATATTACATATTCATTGAGGCTAACGTCCTGACACGTTTGAAAGATGCAACCCTTAGTGTATGCACTGTTAGTAAATCAGTTTGCACACGTTTTTGTACATGCAGACCTTTAGTAGACCTGGCCCTGAGTCTGGAGAAGCCTCAGACAGAAAGCTCTCACCTGAATGTTCCCTGACAACAATCAAACCACAGGAGACGGATCGTCAGGATGTGATAGGCTGCTGCTACACAACAAACTGAAGTTTTTATCAGAACAGAGGCCTGAAATCCAAGGACGCTGTCGAAGGAGCGAGTGATAAAAGCAGAGAGAGTAAATACGTCTGGAGAGATGTTTCATTTGTCCAGGTAGCGGATGCGAGGCCAGGAAAGTGTTGAGGCAGCGGGGAAGAGCTGCGAGCTGCAGAAAGACACAACACTTGATGAGTCAGAGAGAGAGCACTACGTCTCCAACACACAATGAGCTGGAAAAGAACAGAGATCCAGTAAATGGACGGATGGAAGGATGGACGGCTGAGGGCTGAATGGACACATGATGTCCTCGCAGCTACTCAACACAAAACATACAAAAGACATGAAAAAGGAGACAACTTTAAAACCATTTACAGGAAGATCAACACACTGGCTGGAGTAAATCCATTCTGTCTGAGCATGTCTGCTCCACATGGGGCGAACATCAGGAGGCAGGAAAACAAAGATGAACCAGAGCTGGAATCCATGAGGACACATCTTCCAAGACTGTAGACATCCAGGACATGGAGGAGGACATGCTCCACTTCTCCTCCTCTTTCTTCCTCTTAAACTACAGAACACTTCCACAACAAGGAGGAGTTTTTGTGTTTTAATTTGTGGGGTTAATTATGGGACAGTTTGGAGGAATGTCCAAATATTAAACAGAATAAACAGAAACAGAAATGATTGATTATATTTATAATATCAAGGTTTCCTCACAGACTTAAAAAGTTTTAAATATGAGCATATTTTTTACGAAATATTCCATTTAGTCTTAAATCCTTACGTCCATTTACTGCTTCATTCGCATTTTGCTGAATGTGTTGGTGCTGTTCACTCTTAATTCATATTAAAAGAAATCTCATCTGAAACGTCTCTATTAATTGGAGCCTGTAATAGTGTTAAAGAGGTCTATGTTTCCTCCCACTATATTCTAGCTTATTTTTTCATTTACTGTCCATTCCTGTTGGATTCTGTTCTTTTCTTTTTTTAAACGTTCTAATCTAAACTAAACTCTTTGTTTTATCTCCTCATCGTCCACCTTTGTTATTGTATTTCCTTCTACTCTTTCTTCTTCTTCACCTTCTCTTTTATGTCCTCATCCTTCTTCCATCTTCTCCTCCTTTTCCTGCCTTCCTAATCTCTACATCTCCTCGTCCTTGTATTCTTCTTCCTCCTCCTCAATAAAGTTTTTTGTTGATCAGTTTAAACCCCAGACATCATATTCTCCACCTCCATCAGTGGACTTCACCATAGCAACCACCAGCCCCACTACCTTGGAAACGTTTGCAGCGTTTCTCGTGTTGTCACATCAGATCTATGAAGACGTTTTTTTTCCTCATGTCCAGTTCAGAGCGGGGATGGGAGGAAGCGCCACTCTCTCCTTGAGACAAACGGAAATGAGGGAAATGAGATGAGAGGCTCTCAACGCTGTACAAACATGAGGATCTGCTTTCATTGTGGGGACAGACGTCCTGGAGGGAATCAGAGGGTTCTCTGTGTCTCTGTGAGGAGATGTTGGGGACACGTAACGCCGTCACCCACCGAGGATTAAAGTCCAATCTAGCTGCATCAGATAAGACGTGGCTACAGCACGACCGCATGAACAAGCAGAACAGAGCGGATTCAACAAACACCAGTGAATTTCCCAGAGGATTACACAGGTGACCTGACGACAACAACCACCTCCTGCAGCGTATCAGCTGGAGGCAAATCCACAAAACAACATGAATGTGTGCACATGGAGGCGCAGGGAGCTGCTGTTAAAGGTTTAAAGGCCGCAGGACGGTTTAGGACAAGACAGTAGGACTTAAGCAGGAATTCAAAGACACATTTCAAACACTGGAAGACAAATGTCATCATACTCTGTCACTAAAGGCAGCTTCAATAACTAAAATATGGTAAAAATAATTAAACTGTTTTAATGTTATATTTCTGGAGCCTGGAAGCTAAAGCAACTTTCCAGAACATTTAATCTGATATTGATATTGATGTGTTTTGGAGGATCTGAGTAGGTTTTGGTTCATGGTGGTTTCCAATTAAATATACATGATTTTACGATGTAAAACATTAAAATGAGCCAGAAATCTCCACTTCAGCAGCTCTGACACAAACCAGACTTTACACATTTATTCCTAACTACATTCTGGAGGTATTTATAGAGGAGATTTATCATATGTCATTCAAAGCCTGATTTATGGAACAGTTTACTCCTAAAAACATGGACTGCTGACAGTATTCTGTGATTACTGGAGTGATATAAAGATATATCCAAAGTTCCCTCTGTAAATACCTGGAAATCTAATACGTTAACAAAATGAAACAAGAATTTAGAACTTCACTTAATCCATTATTCAGATTTCTGTACTAGAAATATATGAAATAAATTAGCTCATATTTAAGTAAATAATTCCTCATTTGCATATTTAAATGTAAATTCAGAAGAATTTAAACATAGACAGAAAATGTGTAATACAACAAGATATTGTATTTATGTTAATAATCAACTGGAGAAGTTTCATGGTGATATCTATTGGTTAAATATTTGTGTCTCGCCTGAAAAATAATAATAAAAAACATTCTTTTCCAGTTTTCGTTTCTGGTTTTAAATCTATGGATCTTTCGCTCACTTTCCATGTTCATGAGAAAGTGACTCATGGCCTTAAAAGTCTTGAAGTTTCTTAGTGAACGAAAAAGCTACTTCTCTGTTTTCTTGTTTGAGTTCAGAGCTGCAGACGATCAAAGTTTCATCCTCTAAACTTACAGCGTCTCCTCTGACAAACATCGTTTTCATGAAACTTTAAAGTCAGGAGTCTTCTAAAAAACAACCAAAATACTAATAATCAATACTGAACTCTGAGTATGTTTCATTGCTCTTACAAACAGCTTTTCATCCTGAGTCAGCGTGTGAATAATAGATTGAGTCGTCTCCTCTCACATGGATTTCTCTGTTTGTATCGTACTTTGAATTTTGCACAAGATTAATTCCTACATATCTGTGTCTCCCATGATGAGGCGTCTTATTGAGTTTTTACTTCAGCGACAGTAAATTAAACTCACAGCAGTTCATTCCAGCCTTTTTAGGACGTAGCCAAAGTAAATTAAATGCTGTTCATGAACATGTTGGAAATCATTCATGGTCTTGGTCTCTGTTTAAAGACAAGACTCTGAAGTTTCCATCACAAAAGTCAGAATCTCTCTAAGTGGTTTAGTTCTGGAGGAATCAAAGTTGGAACACTGTTAAAAAATAAGAAGAAGTTGTTGGTTCACCTGAATGTGTGACTTTTATCAATGAAACCAGTAGAAAAGAACATATTGCATCATGCAGCATTTACTCAAACAAACTTGGTGTCCAGAGCTCTGACTGGTTCATAAAGATGCTGCTGTCCTATATAGAGGAATCATGGAGGGTTAACAGAATTATTTTACTTGCAGGATGCTCTGGTTGCTCTGTGGTTTTATTTTCTAAAACATGATGATCAGTAATTTAATCCTGTGCTGTGGATGTTTCTCTGATCTGTGTCTGTTTGTTGACTGAGAGTTGACCTCACTCATCTGAATCCTGTCTGGTGGAGGAGTAAAAGTGAAAAATCTCTCCTGCACACATTTAGAAAAGCTAATTTAAAGGAGGGAGCTTCCTCCGGCTCTGAGTCTATGTGGGGTTTCCTCCAGCGAAGGTGCTCTAACGTGGAGGATCAGTCACTCAGCATGTGTGGAGAATCATGGAGGTCATCTCTCCTCCAGTAATGAGCTCCCTGGCCTCCTCCTCCTCCTCCTCCTCCTGTCTCTAAAATAAAGACAAGAAATAAAAACCATCATTCACTCTGCGGGTGTGATTGATGGATGTCATGGTTTTGGTTTTATCTTTCTATTTCCTGTTCAAAACTCTTCACCTTGTTCCTGGTTTGGTTTCATTCTTTTCAGCTCAACCTCTAATTTTTCAGTCTGTCAAACTGTATGAACACTTTGGACCTAAAACCAGATTAAAACTGAATATAGACTCACTGTTCCTTAGCAACCATTGACACATCATGATTGGCTGATGATGCTGTTTCAATAGAAAGGGTCATGTTGTTCTTATCTGTGTAGCTGGCTAGCTCTCCCCTCTAGCTAGCTCTCTGCTCTTGCTAGCTCTCTCCTCTTGCTAGCTCTCTGCTCTTGCTAGCGTTTTCCTCCGTGAACCAAACACGACAATGACGACAATATCCAGGAAAAAGTGTAGTGTAAATTTTTAATATTCAGTCTAGTTTTAGTTGACGCATCAATAAAATTTAAAAAATGCTCAATAGTTTGAGGTTTGCACTTTCTACAAAAGTTGAAACTGAGACTCGGTGATGCTGCGTCTTGCTGCTACGTTGTCTTAAACTGGTTATGTGATTTGGATGTACTGGCGCATCCGTCCACTCCAGAGAGTTAAACTGATACCTGCAAAAGATTCCAACACCATCTGTAAAGATTTTCACAAATAATCCACAGAAATTTATGAAATATATGAAGATGACTGTTCCACCTCATGAGGAGTGGTCACCAGCAAAGATCACTCACAAAATAGATAGAAAGAAAGAAGAAGAAGAGGATAAGGAGGAGGTGAAGGTGGAGAAGGAAAAGAAGATGCAATATGAGGAGAAAGGAGGAGGAGGAAGAGGAGGAGGTGAGGAATTGGTGTAAAAACGAATAGTAGTAGTAGTCTCTCCTCCTTGTCCAGTCCAGTCCTGAAATGATGGCAAATAATGTTCAAAGCTAAAAAAGACTTTTTAACAATAAATATCCAGAAGTGATTCAGTATTGATAAGGAAAGTTATAAATTAAGAGGAAAAATTAACTTAAACATTTATCAATTATTCTGTACAACCAGGAGTTACAGGGTTCCTACGCAAGTGTGGAAAGTAGGGAATTTTATAAATGTCCAGGTCTGGAAAACTACGGAAAATGAAAACCAGTGAATAATATCAGGTAGTTCAGCTGAAAAATGAAAAAAAAAACCTAGCTATAATCTCCTAGAAATGATATAGAGACATAATAGCCGATATATTCAGAATAATGAAACAAACGATTTATTCCATCATTTATTTACATGATTCATAAATTTTATTTATTTATTTACTTATTTTACTGAGAAATCTGGAAATGAGTCGCTGGAAAAAATATGGAATGTTTCAGATGTAAACCCTGTATTTTATATTATATATTTTTCGTCTTCATATTTGAAATGAACTTCAGCTTCGAATGTCTAGAGTCCTAGAAGACGTCCAAGGTGTCTCCATCGCCTCTGTTCTCACTGATTCCAGCTTCAGTTCATGTTTCTGCTCCTAGTGGAAACTCCTCAAGTTCCTCCTTCAGTTCACAGAGATACAGTCATGATATTTATGCATTTAATTAACTCAAATAGAAACGAGTTAAATGCTGTTGTCCAGACACTGACTCCAGATTTTGTAGCAGACGTTCAATAGTTGTTGAAAATTCCCAAAGCGCAAAAGGTTTTTGGTTCTAGTAAAACAAATATAAACTATATAGTTCAGATATAAAACATAAAACATTCAGTATTTAATTGTATAATTCCTCCTCCTGCACTCAGCTGCCTCTTGAACATGGCCTCAGTTCAGTGAAGTGGATCTACTCTAAAAGCTCATCATCGTATGTCGTATACACTCAGAGGAGGAGGGATGAGTCGATGAAGAGGATGTGCAGACTGACATGAATTATTACGAGCCGCTCTGCACATAATGTGTTGAATTAAAATTGTTTTTCTCCTGCTTTAATTAAGTTGGTCAGTCCATGCGCTCAGAGTGAAGAGACACGACAGCAGCTGTTAAACGGCTGGAGAGGAAAACACAACCAGGATGGAGGATGGAAACCTTCAAGAAGCTCTGTAAGTGTCTTACATAGAATTTCACACTCCTATTTTGAATGCCTATTAACCTAGAAACCTGGCAAATCTATCTATCATCGAGGCATAATCAGGGTGGAAACTGTCTTAAAAAACATCTACGTCCAAAGACTGCTATAAAAACTGATCCGATTAATATTTCTGTCTTATTTTTCCTTAAAAATCCATTCATTTTGAGTATTTTAACCTTTTAAATGCCAATTTGATGACTTGAAGTCACTGTTGGTTTTACAGAGAAAAAAATAGATGTTTTCCATGAACTAATGTTGTGTGGCTCAGGCATTTTTCTTTTTCAGATCAGTCTTGGGTATGACCAAGATTATCTGAAATATTGACTTGATTGGATTATTAGTTTTTGTGTAGCATCAGAGTTAAAAATCATCAAAAATGTCCCACTGACTTCCATTAAAACTAAGTTTTTTAATCTCTTGGCCATGACACAATAAAATCCTATATTCTGTGATATTAGGGTTTAATTTCTGAGAAAAATGGTCACATTTGTCATTTTTAGTGTTCAACAGTAAAATCAGCCATTTCTCTGTTTTAGGGCCTATGGATAAAGTGTTTGTTATTCGTTTTTGGGCTATTATGAGGTCGGGTCATTTCATTCCAAGATGAAGATGTTCTGCTCTGTCAAATGAAAACATGAGGCCTGTAGCTCCCATAGAGAAGCAGGAAAGTGAAACATCCTCAGAAGGAGAGAGTGATGTGGACTTTGTGGTAGAGTCAGATCATTTTGCTTCCTCTTCTTCCTCTCCTGACTTTTCCACATATAAACTTCTAAGTTCACATGTTTGTAGATTATAAACTGAATAAGTGTTGTGACTTGTACATTCACAACATTGCACACAGAAATGTGCAATTTAAGCTTTTGACTTTCAGTGAAAGAGTCTGAGAAGAAGAACCAGCTCTGTTTTAATCTCATTTATCAAAGTCACATCATATAACAAAGAGCTACATAAACACAATATGAATGGCAGTTAAATGACTGTGACAACAATGGATGCAGCTGTAGAACAGTTATTATTAGTTATTTGGTGTAAATTGAAAAGGGAATTCAAGAATGCATTAATGCGTGATGGCTGCAGATAAACGGATTTATCTGAAAACAAACCCGACAGAAAACAGCTTGTGTTTCTAAATGGTTTGATGACAAATGATGAGTTGACAATGAGACTGCGGGTGAGGCCATAAAGGAGGAGGCGGATTACTGAAAGAGTAAAATGACATCTAATTATCTACTGGTGAAATAATTTGCTGCTCCTGATGTGAATGAATGATAGGCTCATTTGTTTAATGGGGGGGTATTGTACAACTTGAATCAATCCAGTGACTGTATCCCTCCGTCCATTCAGCAGACACACAATCACTCACAAAACCACCACCAAACACCACAGATATCCTGAAGGTAGACAAAAGAACTATAATCAAATACATGAAAGACAATTTTTATTTAGGACGACTGTCTGACAGGAACCAGAGGAACCCAGGGGAACTTCTAAGCAGCTAAAGGCCTCTCTCACATTGGCCGATGTTAATGTTGATGAATCCACTCAACAACCAAAGACACTGCTCTCTGTCCACAAAGAACATTTGGGACAATGTTTAGTGGACAGATGAGACCAGAGTAGAATAGTTTGGTTTAAATGTTTGGAGATGAACCAACACTGCATTCCAGCATCAGAATCTCATCCCTCCATGAAACATGGGGGCGCTAATGTCCTGGTTTGGGCCTGTTCTGCTGCATCTGCTCATCATTGATGGACCAATGAATTGTGAATTCTACCAGTGAACTCTAAAAGAAAATGTCAGGACATGAGTCCATGAGCTGAATGTGAAGAGAAACTGGGTCATGGAGGAAGACAAGGAGCCCAAGAACACCAGTGGTTCTCCAGAAGAACCAGATGAATGTTTAGGAACAAGTCAAAGTCCTGACCTTCATCCAATAGAAATGTTGGAGCATCAGCTGATGAGAGGAAACCACCAACATCTCACACTGACACAAAGGATTTGAGTGATCAACAGTTACCACAAACAACTTCCACTCAGTTAATCGTCTCACTGATTTGAACAAATGATTCATTTACTTGAATTACTAAACAGTTTAATGTGTTTGCGTCACTAGGACAGGCTTTAAAACCAGTTGTGTCTGTGGTCATTTCATTAATCAGTGGTCACTACATTTTATCCACCCACTCGTTTTAAATGGTTCCTGCCAACCTGGGTAGATCAGACATGAGCGGAGGATCAGGGTAGAAAGTGCCTTTTAAAGTTCACAAAACACATCTGACTGGAGGAATAAGTGGAGGGAGAATGGCCTCCTGCTAATTAACAGCGTCAACCTGCTCAGCTTTAATTAAATGAGTCAATTAAAAGGTATTATGAGAATGATGCCACTGATCTGATCTGAACAAACCAAATCATTCACTGCATTTCATTAAAATTTGAGGTGAAGCGAAAAATTCAGGTTTTCTTCCTTGCCATGAGGAACAAGTACAACAAGGATGGAAAAACATTTCCTGTTTTACACAAAGCATCAACAGAGATAAGAAATATTTCAGTGCTTTAAAATAAAACCCCTTTACTATGACTTTAGCTAAATAACATTAATTATTATTCTACTGCTGCTAATTGGCCAAATTAATTGAGAACTCATTCTGTTCTCTTCAAGTTTACTCTATTGTTTTTAAAATGTGGACATCGACAAACAATAAAACTGTTAGCATGCCTTTGGACTAAGACCTGTCAGCTACAAATGATAACTGACATCCGGGCTAAAGGCTGCTTCACAAAGGTTGTTTGAAATACCCGTTACATGCATGTGAAGTTCCACAGGGATCGGTATTAGGTCCTCTCCTTTTCTCCAAGCTTCCACATGGATGAAAAATGTCTCAAGTATAAATAAATAAATATATGTAGAAACAGATAAGTTAAGACACAATAATTTACTATATTTCCTCTTTCATTCCTTTCATTATGGACTAAAACAACAGTTTAGTCTATAGACACGACTCGTGCAGCCTCTGTGGCTTTACATTTTATGTTATATTCAGAGATGTTTCTTTATTGGTGTTAATTGGTGCAAATGCTGATAAATTAACAGAGACCTGATCTCATGGATATCAGTCTCATCAGTCAGTGATTTCATGAAGACGTGATCTAAATGCTGTGAAGCTTCTAATTCCATCTAGTCTATTCCACAGACCAAGGAGGGTAAAGTGACGGTCTCCTGACGCTTTCCTCCACAGCGTGACTTCAAGTGAGGAAATAGCAATTTTTCAAAGTGCAAAAAGTGGCTTCCACACTCATAAACACAACCTTTAACACACACACACACACACACACACACACACACACACACACATCCGGATCATGAACACCGTGTTTTTCGCCTGAAGGTGTGAGGCGATAACGATGGAGACCAGAGGAAACAAGCTGCACACGAACAAAGTGATGGATGTTGAGCCTCTCTTCAGTCCAGTGTCACATTCATGACGCCTGTTTGTACGGTGATAAAATATAGAATAAAACACAACAATAAAAACCACATGATCAGAGAGTGATGGAGGCAAATAAACAACACCTGTGACAAATAAAGGCCTCACACACCAAAAACTGGCATCACTGAAACTCTGGTTTGGATTCTGTTCCTTGGTAGAATAGAATAGAATAGAATAGAATAGAATAGAATAGAATAGAATAGAATAGAATAGAATAGAGGGTATCTACGTGATCACAGCTAGATGAAGTCTCCATGGTTACGGCAAAAGGTTACAGTTGAAAATGGAGATTATCAGCACTACTTTGAATCATAGGCTTTAATAGCATCTAAATAGTAAAATTAATTTTAAAAAGCATAAAGAGCTGTTGTGTGACTGACTGAACCAACAGATTTAAAAGCAGTCAAATATATTTTATATTTTTACAGATATCAGCCAAAGAACAGAAGGAAACGGATCACTGCATTAGAAGAAACAACTGGAATCCAGACATAGAAATCCTCGTCATCCTTTTAACGCTACAATATTATATGGCTAACATTACTTCTCAGTAAAGCTCTTAGCATCTTTTATTTAGCTACATTTATCAGAACTGAAACTAACTGAAACTGAGGTTAATCCACTTTTCAAATCCAAACTAGTTCATATGGATCATTGTCTAGTCCAGTTGTCCTTAATTTGTTCTGATAATCCACATTCCTGGTCTCTCTGCATTCACTGATACATGTTACCATGTTTTTCCACTCAGGGGGCGTGGCCTCAGTGCAGGAAAAATACTCAATTCATCCCTTAGGGATTAATTCGAGTGTCCAGTAGCTTAACTGGATTAGCATCAACAAAACAGCAAAGTCAACATAAGTAAAAGCAGCAGTAAGAGCCGTGCAAAAGGAAAAGGAAGACTGTGATATATATATATATAAACTAACCTATGAACAAAACTATGTAATATCGTACAGTTGATCAGACATGTTTACATTTGGCTGAATACTAGCTTAGCATAGTAGGAGCTAGGTACAATGTTTCTCTCCTTTAAAAACACAGAACAAAAGAACATCAGAACATCCAAAAACTCTTCAAACAGAAAATGTCAACTGAATGAAAAAATAATGGTTGGGTCTGAAAACTGGAATGAATCCCTGGAAAAAGAAAACAAGTTGAACCCAACCTTTCTCTTTTAGATGGTTGGATGTTATTGTGTTTCTTAGCTCTGGGACACAACCAGTCGACAATCATTCACTCATTTTCTGTGTTTCCAGTTTGACGACTGGGAAAGTCGTGATTAAGCAAACTTTAATTCAACACATGAGTAAAATATTTAAAATATTTAAAATGCTGCAGTGACTTTTATGAAAAATAGAGACTACCAAGAATATTAACATGGACAAACTAGAGAGCTAAAGAAATGGACAGTGAGCAGGTAGAAGACGTCTCCCGTGTCCCCATCCATCATGGCCTTTGTGTGTTTGGAAAAAGGCCAATGGTGTTTAACACATAACTCATCCAAGTCTTCATGCTCTGACAACTGGAAGAATCACCGCACACACTCGGTTTTATTGACATGTCAGGATTTAAAAGCCTCGTCCTCAAACTAATGGCAGCTCTCAGGCGCATGCAAACACATCTGGAGACGAGGAGCAGCTGTGAGGAGGGAGGACCAATCAGCTGATTTAACAACAAAGTCTTCACTCTGTTGGGACACGAAAGGTTTTATGACAAAGAAGAAACGTTTTCAAAATGCTTTTAAAGGACGCTCTTCCTTTATTTTACTTTTGTTGGGTTCTTAATGGAGCTGGAGAACCTGGAGAACCCACACTGATACTTAGAGAACATGGAAACGATGGATCCAAATTAACTTAAATATTCCTTTTATATTAACACAACTCTACTTGTTGCCACTCGTTTGTGGATGTCTGTGGGTTCTTTCTCGTTTGTTTGTATTTTTTATTCACCACCGTAGAGTGAAATCAGATCGAATGTGTTCCCACGTACTCTATGATCACTCTAACAATCATCCTACTTCAAGTGACCTCAAAGATAAACTGTGTCACAGTCTTTACCATCTGTCTGCTCAGATCCAACGACAACACAAACAACACTAACGCATGTAGAGCTGCATCCAGGACCATCTGGACTCATTTTAACTCCATATGCTGCAGACAAACACATAACCATCTTTATCCTTTAGAGCACTTTTAATATTTAGACTCACAGAGGCACAAACCATGAGGACATTAAAATGTGTTACGTGGACTGGAGGACGTTTTAAATACAAACATCACAAACTAACTTGACTTTTTTCTGTATGAACCAGAACCTGGTGAAGCCACTCACCATTAACAGCTGGATACTTGTCTGTAGTAGTACTCAGCCCTAAGGCCAGTATCCAGCTGTTCTAATCTACATATAGACCAGAGCTCTGCAACGTTTCTCAGGCCAAGGACTCAAACTGATGGAGACGTTAAACAGAGAAACTAAAAAAACTAAAAAATGTCTAATCAAACACCTGCCAAACCGCCGGTACATTCTCCTCCATTTCTCTCTCCATGTCCTGAATGTTCAGAGTCCTCATGTTCATTCATTCATTCATTCATTCATTCATTAATAGATGATTAGTAGATTATTAGATGATTGATAGAAGTTAGCACCAGAAAAACTACGAGTTCTTAGTCATTGTAACAATAAACTGAGCATCATGTTATTAATTTTTAAATTATTGATCTGTGTGCAAAATCAAGCTGTTAGAATCCTGTCAGATGTGCTTCGTGTACACGTTGTGTATCTTTGAGTGTATTGACATGAGTGACCTGTCAGCTGAGCCTGTACGTCCTCATCGTCAGGAAGCCAGAGTGTTGACAGATTCCTCTCCTCCCGTCATCCCTCCGTCTTCATCCCTCCGTCTTCATCCTACATCCTCTCGCTGTCAAGAGCTGTTGGATGACACGTAAAGCCTCAACCACAAATAGACACTCACACACACACACACACACACACAGCACTGTCATTACACCTCCACCTCGGGTACATGTTGTTTCACAGGATGTTTTATTGGTGCAATCAGCGGCTCAGCAGTGACAGAGATGACCCATGATGCACCGGGGCGACTTATTGAGCTCACAAATAAAACTCTGGTCAGCAGCTGCATGACGGACGCTTCATTTATTTATTCATTTATTTATTTGGTGGTCAACAAACTAAATGAACAAATAGTTTCACATGAACAGATTTGAATTAAAAAGGTTAAAAGCTGAAGCTTTAAAGACAAAACTTTAACCAAACGTCAGAGGAGACCAAATGAGTTTTTCATGATTGTACATGTTTGCTTTTAAAACCAGAAACAAATGGTCATTTTATTTTTATGGTTAAATTAAAAACTAAAAAAAAAAAACCTTTTCATTTATTGTCTAGTCTGAAGTGAATCTTATTGTTGAGGTTTAACTATAACTACTCACAGAACAGTTGGTCTGTTCCTTTAGAGGATTAGTTCCATTGGCTGAGGATGAAATGTCACAGTGAATGTTGAGAAATGTCAAACTGAGTCAAACGGTTCAGTGAGAACCTGAATGATCTGAGTCAAGCTGGTCAGATTCTGTCCGTCTAGAGAACGATGTCTGACTCTGTGCCACCTCCTGACTGCTAACTAGATCACACAATCACAAAATACTAGAGTTCTAGTTTTAGTAGATTCCGTTTTGCTGCATCTCGCTGCCACGTCGTCTTAAACTGGTCATGTGATTTGAACGCTCTGGTGTCTGTCGACTCCCAAGAGGTAAAAAACAAAAAAAAAATTAGTTTGATTTTCATTTTAAAATTTATTCATTTATTTATTTTACGAAGTTGCTAAATAGTAAGAGCACATATGAGGACGCTGCTGTGTTTCTGGCCCAGATACAGGACTCCTCCCTGTGGTTTAAAACGTCTTTACAACTTCACTCTGATGTGATCTGTGATGCTGTCATCTGCTGAAATTTCTGCAGCCTGTCAGTGTAATGTTAGCTAGTAGCTACTAACTCCCTGATTATATGGAGTTATTTTTAGTTTCTACCTGAAATGCGCGGCTTAGTTTTTCTGCAGTCACGTCCTCTTCACTGAAACTCTTTCATTGTTTTAAACCAATGTTCTGATCCATGTCATTGACCTCTGTTACACAGCGCCGTCCTCATACAGGCTCTTTGTTTCTGTCTTCTAAAGATTGTTTTGTTTTTACAAATAAAAACTGAAAATGAAACTAGTTTTTAAAGTTTTATTTGTCCATTCTTGACCCCGATATAGAAAAATGCCTCAAATTTAAATTTTTGAATTGTGTTTTTTAATACTGTTTTCTGATCAGAAAAATCCAACGACCAGACGTTCACGGACCTTTTATTGTCTATAAATCTTCTTCTTCATAAACCACCAGGAAGAAGATCCTCCATCGTCTGTGTCCAGGTGAATCAAATTCACTTCTTCTTCTCCTTCTTCTCTTTCTGCTTTGGATTCATTTCCTCTTCCTCCTCAACCGTTTCTTTTTCTGTTCCCTTCCGTCACCATTTGTTCTTCTTCTTTACCTCCATGTTTCCATCTTCTTCCTCACGCGTTGTTTTCTCTTCTTCTGTCTATTCTATGTCATAATCTCTGCATTTGTCTGCTCCAGTCTTTTCATGTGGAGGAGGAAATAAAAATGACGTCACACATTTGAAAGCAAATACAGGTTTTATCTCATGTGGAACTAGAGAATTTTTAAAAGATATTTTTTTCTTTGACACAGAAATGATCTTATTTGTGTTTAATGTTCAGAACGTTCAAAATAATAAAGATTTCGTTTGGTTTTTGTGTTAATATCCTGGTAAAGAGGAGGCAGAAGAAGAAAAGCTTCATCCTGGTCCTTCTCCAACTAGATTTCTTTTTCTTTTTTTTGTCTGTATGGAATTGTTTTATTTTGTTGTTGGAAATTGATGCAACTCGTTCTTGGTTTTATGTGTCGATGGTTCTAGAAAAATAAAGATCAAATCAAATCTTTGGATATTTCCTCTGCTCTCTCCTTCCTCTCTGCCAACCTTTATTAAATTTTAACTTAATCATTCAACTTCTGGGTTTTGTCCTTCACTTTCCATCCTCTCGTCCTCGTCCTCCTCGTCCTCCTGTTGAGGACCGGTCACAGGGGGTGAAATCATTAGTGGAGATGGATGTGTTTGGATGTGGATGAGAGGATGATGTCGGGGCCCTCGAGCCAAAACACCAGCGTGACTCATTCGTCCGATTCTGAAAACACGATAAACGCTGAGAAGCTCGGTGGCTCCTGCAGGAGAAAGAAACCTGAAGCAAATACCTGAAAAAATAAGAACTATGAAAGTGCTGATTCACAGCTGAGAGAAGTCAGGATGTTTGTCGTGTTGGATAAACGCACAAGGAGGGAGGAGCTTTAATTTAACTGCTTATATGAATTTTTACTTCTTCATGTGATTCAAATTAAAATTTGTATCATGTTTGATACATTTATAGAAATATACTGAACATTTGTTAATTCCAGGACAAAAACTGAACATTTTAAATATTTCTGTTGGTTTGGTTTTATTTTTTTCTCCTTTTTGTGACCTTTGTTTTATTTAGTTTCAGATTTTATTCAGTTTAAGTTAAACTGAAATAAACGTCTGTGTTTCCTCTAATGCTGAAGTTTTAAATATATTATAGTTTATCGGCGCCCCATACCTGTAGGTTATGATGCTTGTTTCATTGTGTTAGTGAACACTGATGATGGATGGGTAGTTATAAGTAATCAGTGAAAAAAAAAAAAAAAAATTAAAAGCTGCTGTATCTGGCCCACAATTGATTTTACTCCAACACAGTGAATAACATGTTTTAGTCTTTAGAAGATTCAATAAATTACAACATGTTGTTGTTGGAGCAGATGCTGATTTCTGCTAATAATCAGTGTGTCATTTATTTATTTATTTATTTATTCCTCCACTGACTCGTCTGTTTCCTGTTGATCGTTGTAGGAACTTCTTCTGTTCTGTTGTGTATCAAGAGGAGAGGTGTAGAGGTGATGAGGTAGGCAGGGAATCCCAGGAAAATAGGTACTACGGATGGCAGGTAATTCAGAACTAAAATAAACTCCAGAAACATGACTCAACAACTTACAGGACACGAACAACATCAGGTAAATTACATCAGGTAAGAAGCATCAGGAAGTAACATGAACTACACGACAGGGAACAAAGGGAAGGCAGGGCTATAAATAAGAGGGCTGAGGGATGACGAGACACAGGAGAAACTAATAAGCAATCAATACCAAGGAGGCACAAGAGACAGGAAATCCAGAAACAAAATAAAACAGGAAGCTGAAAACAATGATCACAAAATAAAAGACAGAACCATGACAGATCCGTCACAGGATCTGGATTTAATCGAGAACAAAAGGAGAAGAAGTGGAACTTAGAACTCAGGTTGATACATTTATTTTCCAGGTGGATGAAGAACTTCTTCTTTGTGGATAATGAGCTTCAGGTGAAGAGACGGTGGAGTTGGTCCTCCACCTCTTCTTCTTCTTCTCCTCTCTCTTTACGGGAGTTTAAAGTGTGTGTGTGTGTGTGTGTGTGTGTGCGCGTGTGTGTGTGTGTTGTTGGATTAACAGGAGCAGCTGGAGCGTTAATATGAATCGACTGTGACGTCTTGTGAAGTCGTCGCTGGCGTCTTGAGGCCAGAGAGGTGCTTCATGCAAAAGGTCTCGACTTCCCGAGGCCCAAGAATATAAATAATAAAAAACTGTTAGTGAATGTAAACATCACCTCTACAGCTCATACATGCTTTAAAGAGACAGACTCATCTGAAGCCTGCTGGTCTTTAGATTCTCACCAGGGAGCTGCTCAGAGTAAGAGCTGCTTTCAGTCTGACACCATGTCCATTTAAGATGAAGACACTGTGTCCGCCATGTCCTCAGAGTCTTCAAGGGCAGCTCAGGAAAAACAAGAGACAGAGGGAAAAAACTAGTTTCAACTCCTAAATGTGTTTTATTTGGATTAAATCTACAGATGTTAGACAGTCTGGTCTGGTCTGGTCTGGTCTGGTCTGATCTGGTCTGGTCTGGTCTGGTCTGATCACTAGTTTTCACCTTTAACTCTGAACTTGAATCACCTCAGGACATGATTGAATATCTCAGTAAAAACTGGTAATGACTAAAAAGATAAAATATTAAATAAATCAACCAATAAATAAAATAAAATAAATAAAAATCAATTAATAGCCGGACTACGAAGGTAAAAATAATAAAAAAAGAAGTAAAATTCCATTAAAAAACTAAAAATATAAAATGATAAAATAAATAAAAGCCAAAACCCTCTGAAATAACCAGACTAAATGAATTCTAGACTAAAAATTCAATTGAAAGCGAGACGTCGGTCTTTACTTTGCTTTTAAAAATGTCCACATATTTTGCAACAAAAACTATAATGGAAACAGTTGATTCACAGCAGCTTCCTGTCACGGCCGAGGCAGCGTCATGAAGTCAGGCTGAAGGTTGATGACGACGTCCAGGGAAGCTTTTACATGCTGCCAGCTGACTGTCCTGAACTCTACATTAATTCACCTCAAGCTGGGACGTGGACCAGTCTGCTGAGTGTGTCCATACAGTAAGTGTGAAACATGGAACGACGTGTGAACACCAGCGACATGCAGCAGTGTCCTGCTGGGACTGGACCACTAATAAAGAGGCATGTGCTTCAGGACATCCTCAATGCCACAGGCAATGTTACAGAAATAAAACATGAAAAAATAAAAAACTAAACCAGGCTGAGCTCATGAAGAACACCAACACAGACTACAACACGGAGCCATGTCGGATCAAACTGCAGCTAAAACATCAGGGAATTCTCGACTGAAGCAAACTATAAAGCACCAATGACTGTTGTCTCATATTTGATATTTGGCAAAAAAAAAAAAAAGTCATTAAAGGATCCAATTTATGAAAAAAATAAAACCAAACCAACAGAAATGTTTTAACCCTCAGACTTCTGTTTAAATTATCTGGACAACAACGTCCACGTCCAAAAGCTGCTATAAAAAATGAACTCACTGCCCAATAACGACGAAACTACTGATTTTAGTGTTGAACACTAGTGTGAACATTGTTCTTGTAAATGCTGTTTTTAATCTTTCATGGCTGAGAGATTAAAAATGTAGTTTTAATGGAAGTCGGGGACATTTTTAGTTGTAAATTTTAAATCGGATGCTAAACAGAAACTAATAATGCAATCAAGTCAGTATTTTAGATAATGTTGGTCGTACCAAAGACTGACCAGAATCAAATGCCCCAGCCCCCCAAGAGGTTCAAGAGATTTATGCAGAAACAATCAGAACAAAATATTAATCACTTCAGTTTTTATTGCAGTTCTTGGATGTTGGACATTA
This sequence comes from Mugil cephalus, assembly GCF_022458985.1. Lineage (NCBI taxonomy): Eukaryota > Metazoa > Chordata > Actinopteri > Mugiliformes > Mugilidae > Mugil > Mugil cephalus. Next base: position 1,031,727 of record NC_061790.1, read on the forward strand.
TTGTCCACTGAGGTTACCAGAGGGTGGTACATTTTGTTTTTTTTACTGTGTTCTGTTGACCTATTAGAATTATTATTAGTATTTTTTTATTTAAAAATTGTGTAGAGATAGACTTTGTTACAAAAAATTGTGCCATATGCAATAACAGCTAAATGAAGAGGAACATTCTGCTCACATGGACAAACATGTCCACATTGTTAAATGTGGTTTCTTGTAAATTGTGACCAGTAAATTGCCCTAAAAGTTCCTGACAAAGGACTGAGAAGCACTACAGTTATTAAAAATAACCACAGACTGAAACCAGGTTTAATACCTGGAACCAGGGAGACGAACCAGGAGCTGACGTCACCCTGCACCGTTAGTCACAACGGCACCATATTGGCTTCTCTAATGACTATTGGGTTGACAACTGTGAGCAATTAACTAATAACCTGGAGCTGTTGTGCTTCTAGTTCGGTTACTACACAAGTACAGAAATTAAGTATGGAAAATAAAAACGAGTGTATGGAACAATATTCATGTTTCCAAGACTGTTCCAACTTTCTAAAACTTAAAATTCTGAATATCTAAAATAAATGGATTGATCTGTTTTTTAAGGCAGCACAGTTAAAATGTTGAGAGCTCAGTCGACTACACGTCCAAGAACCTTATGAAAGTGACTGAAGATGAATGTCCTTTACTCTTCTCCTACTCCACCCATGTTAAAGCCCAATGTGAACCTTTAAATGACTTTTATTTAATATATAATTTATAAATTTATTTTTGTATTTAACTAATTTAGTTAAATGTTAAACAACGTTTAGTGTGTGTTGTGGTGCATTTAGACATTAATTTAAACTGTGCTAACGTCATTAAAGGTTGACATATAACACAGATTATTTAGCTCAGTTACATTGTGCTGCTGTTATGATAAAGTGACGCTGTTTTAGCTGGATGTCATCATGAAGTCTGACTGTGTCCGTCTGGACCCTCCAGACTCCTGAAGGCTTCCACTGACTCTGGCGTAGGATGAAGGGACATAAACTCTAGAGTTTTCCTGCCAATATGGCGGCATCAACAAAAAAGTCACCTGACGTCTGGAGCTCTACACACCAAGGAAAAGCAAACTGGGATTAAGTGAGAGTCAGTAGAGTCTAGAAACAGACAAAAAGAGAACACAGCGTGGACCCAGGATGATGACACCTCTGGACATCGGACCACAGTCTGGCATCGTGGCCCAGTTTCACTGCTCTCGTCTTTTCTCTGTCTTCAGTCTAGAGTTTTTGGTCTAATGAGGCTGCAGCCGCTACAGATGCAGCTAACACCGCCTCATTAGAGCTGCAGGGCCGTTCCATTAGCGCTGCTGCCGTGGCTGTAGCACCACTCTTCTCAGTCTGATGTTGGTTTGATGAAAAATGGATCAGTGATGTCCACTGACACTTGAGTCTGTTTATTTCTTTATATTCTATATTCTCTATCTCCACTGTGCTCTGAGCACAACATGCTCATTTAATATTTGTGATGTGGAGATGTTGCACAAACACTGCGGCAAAAACTGGTGAAAATCCACAATCAGGCCTGGACCTGTACAGAGCTGAAGGCTTAACATGCAACTTCCTAAATAAGCAGCATTAACTCCACTTAAAACTCTAAATAAACACGAATCTACTTCCTGGTCCTCACGTCTCTGTAGCTGGAAGCTGAACAAAGCTCCAGCTCTTCTCCCGCAGGGTGTCAGGGTTATTAATGAAAAGAAGCATTAGCACGAGGCTTCCAGACACAATTACGAGGAAGAAGGTTTAGGTTTAGGTGAAGCCTGGTAATTACAGACTCCACCTGGATCATTGGTTGAACACATTATCATCCTCACACATGTTGATGGCTTCTTTTAAGGAGGGGGCAGGTTTAACACTGAAATTACATACATCTTTTAAATGCTGTTTGCCTGCAGTTATTTTAAACAATGTAACAATGAATAACTTCTATTCTGTTTATTAAACATAAGTCTACCAGGGTATATGTCCTGCAGCGCTCTCGCCTTCTCTTGTTGTTTTGACTCTCTCTGAATTAACCACAGTGGGAGACCAGAGTGTTCTGATTTCTTAATTTCCACATCAGAGCAGATGAGCCTAGGGGGTGTCAACGCTGCTGATGGCGTCCTGAACCTGTAGACAAAACAACAAAGCTTCCAAACTGAATATTTAGATTCTGCTGCAAAGAAAATGTTGTTTCTGCTCCTGTAGGTAGGCTTACTTGACTTCTGCTAGATATCATGTGTAGAGGTGGTCCCCTCCAGTCGACTGGATTCAGTCCAATAAATCTCCCCCATCATCGTCTCAGGTCAGACTGTTCCTATAAATCATGAAGATAGATCTACAACCAATCTGTTTCTCATCAAATCCCTTTAAATCTTCAACAGTGGCCCTGGAAACATTAAACACTACGACTGGATTCAACAAGATCACACGTTAGAGATGACTCAGTAAATATGGAAAATAACAGCGTCATTCCTCAAATCGCCAGCAGGTGAAAAGAGACGTGGAAAAGACATTTTACTGTAGACATATTACAGTAGTTCTGAACCTGATCTGATAAACATCCTAGAGTTGGTCTTCTGTAGTTTCCTAAAGTCTTTTCTAGAGTCGACTGGATTCAGTCCAATGAATCTTTCTTTCAGTCAGAGTTATCCCTCCTATTGTCTTCAAATATTACTAACACATTTTACCCTCAACAAAATGATTTACATTAACTTGTTGACCAAGTTTTTGTGTCAGGCACTTTGTTTATCTGTTGACCACATAAAGAACCTCTTGCTACCAGTGAGTTGCTGATATTTTTTGAATGATGAACATTGATTGGAGTCAAATTGACCCAATGATAATAGGAGAGTTAATAAAGAGAGATGAGCTCGTACCTCGTGTTCTCTGCTCCAGAAATGTTCTGGTCCTCCAGGTCTGCCATAAACTCCCTAACCCTCTCTGGAAGATTAGTCTCCAGGAAACTTTTCTCTTGTTTGAAACGTTGCAGCGTTCAGTGTTTGTTGTTGTTGTTGTTTTTCTGCAGTCTTTGCCTCTGAGTGTGTAGATGATCTCCTGCCTCCACCTCACCACACAACCACATCACACCAGTTACTGACTAACACTTCCATCATTGCATGGTTGGACACAGGGACCTGTTTCTTCTTCTTCTGCTTTGATCTTTGTCAGTCAACCACCATTAAAACAAAAGAAGAAGAAGAAGAAACAGTAGTCCTCCTCTTCTTCTTCTTCCTCCTCATCCTCTTCTCCTTCTTTCGTTCGTATGTAATAATGGTTGATTCTAGTCACAGTCAGAGAAGAGGTGGTGAATAAAATCAATTAAATGAGGAGGAAAAATAAAGGACAAAAGGTTTTACTAATATATGGGGTTCAACCACAGAACAGTAAAGACAGGATGAAAACAAAAGAGAGGAACAAGGAAGCAGAAGAAACAGTCACACAGGAGGAAAAACGTGAATAAAGTGAAACTAAATGAAAGACACAGGGACGAGAATCTTTTCAAAATCAAAAAAAAATCGTTCGGTACCGAGGTTTGAGATAAACCATTGATTAATGAATAAATTAGTGAATTACTGGGTGGACTCAAGGTTAAACTCATTAAGAGGTTTCTATCATATTCATTCTTGTTCATTCATCACAGACAGCTCATTGTACATTACATGTGTTTAATCTACAACCAGAAACCAGCACCAGAACCCTCACCCCGATAAAAGTCCTCATTCATCGGTCATATCAGATCCACCGTTACTCACTTCCATTATTTTCTATGAACCCACAGAGTCAACAGTTCAGATTCTCTTCCTGCCTCCAACTGTGAAACCACTTCAGGCTTTTTATCCACAGCTGTGAAGTCATTTCTCCGCAGGGATTATCTAAATTATTTCGACTGTGATTATGTTCCCAAAGAAAATGATGAAAATCAATGCAAACCCATCTGAGGAATACAAATGGATCGAAAAAAAGAAGCGCAGTAAACATAAAAGGAGCAAGAAACTCAATACTGGCAATGAAAAGAACTCTTTCAGGATTCCTGAGCTCTGTGTGGATGTGGAGAGGTGACAACTGATGTTCATGTTAATTCAAAGATAAAAAGGAAAATCGATCAACATCCTTTGTGTTCTGGCCTCTAACACACTCGTATTTATCCGACGCTCCTGTTCACATCAGTCTGACGAAGAACTTCTAGAAACTCAGCTCATGATGATTAACGGCGTGTGAAAGGTCACATAGACAGATTTAATGACGTTTATTTGTTGAAGTTATGGGACAGAGGAAATGTCTTGATGAGCATCTGTCTGCTTTGATAGTGTTAGCGTTGGCAAAGAAAGGATCAACAGTGACTCCTCCTCAGGGGCAGTGAAGGCAACACATGGTCCTGCTGATAACGTATTCAGAATTTTACAGGATACTTAGACCTGACAGACATGATGTAAAGTAGAGTGACCTCTCTGGTCTCATTCAGCACAGTCACTCCCTCAAAGGGCCATAAATGTCACTGTGGTGCTTCAAAGCAGGAACACCTGAGGCTGAAAAATAAAGAATCTAAAATTGCAGTTTCGTTATCATCCACTAGAGACTCAGTCCCCAGATGTTGTGTTCCATTTGTACTCAGAAGTAGTTTTCAACTGAAACACCCCCGAAGTCAGATTTTCTCCTCAGAAGGTCGTAGAATCCTCACTACCCCCGAGTTGAGTTTCCAAGATGGCCGCCCCATGTGTAAACAGTGACTAGAAGCTCCTGTAGTATTCTGTTTATTAGCTCTTCTGATTAGTTGCTGTAACAGTGTAATTTAAGTGTTTTTATCTGTTATATGGGAACTACAAGCCCATGTCACGCTAACAGCAGCTAAAAACAATAGCCTGATAAAACCAAAACAGAGACAAACACCACGGTGGTAAAATGGGATTAATAGGAGATTTTTTTCTACATTTAGATTAAATAATTCAAACTTTTGAATATTTCTGCGTTGTGTGCTCTTGTAGATTTCATCACTGTAAATAATTCTAGTAAAAAACTCATGAGTTGGTTCAAGTTATCTGTTCATTTACAATTTGTGGAACTTAAATTGCATAGATTTAGTTTAACATTATAGAAATAATATCAGTTAATATCAAGATTTTTTTTGATTAAGCTTTAATTTCATTTTGCACTCAAAACATATTGAACAAACCAAGTTATATCAGGACAAGGCAGGAGCTTTCCTGGAGGCGGCCATCTTGTTTTCTGACTTCTGTAACTGGAACGTAGATAAATCAGGTGTGACATCATTCCTAGCTCCGCCCTCTGAGGTAAATGGAATTCACCAATAGAAGTCAATGTTAAATCAACATGTTCACAGCCTGATAGTAAAGCAGCTCTGGTTTCTAGAACATTTTAATCAGATCAACGATTAAAATTCTTCAAAATTAAGGGGTGTGGCCTCTTTGACACATGGGTATCCTCACCGCTCGTCCTCTTTGATCTGTGTTGAATCAACTGGGAGTTAGATGGAGTCAGACAAAGATGGAGACACGCTGAGCTTCAGAAGCAGGATGGAGGACTCTGTAGAGTGAATCTAAACAATGATCAGAGTGTTCTAGTTGACAGAGTATAAATCTTTCTATTAAAAGCTCTGAAGATGGAGGCGCCAATGACCTTCTGAACATACTTCCTCCTCCTCCTTTTCAAATTTAATTACCACTGAATAGTAAATGATTCATGTCTTTTTATCTCGAGCTCAACCAGGTTCTGGGGAATTTAATGGCCATGAACTTAAAACTTTAAAAACCTGTATAGTTTTAGTACTTTTGGTGATGACACCTGCTCCCGAATGAGTGCAGTATGAATTTAATGGTTTAAACTATTAAACACTACTTTCAGTTAAAACAGTAGAGAATTATTCAAAGAATGAGCTGTGATGAAGCCAGCTGCATTGCATGGTTTCTGGAAGCTACTGTGATCTCTCATAGTGTGTCTGAGTGCAGTATGTGTTCACGGCTTGTAACACAAGTATTAGAAAGCAGAAACGTTAAGAATGAAACACAACGATAAAGGTTTCTGACAGAGTGTGAAATTGCTGGAGATTTTCTATTCCTCCCACAGCTTCAATAATATCTCATGTGTCTGCATGAAGAGAAACACACACACACATCTGTCACAGTCTGGTAAAAACATGTGCGACGGACCTGAGGGAGTTCAGGCTGCTGCTCGCTGCAGGAACACACTCACTAAGTGATGTGTTTCCAGCCTCAGATGGATCTCTGAGGATTCTTCAGCTCGGTGCAGGTTGGTGCGACAACTGGGCTCAGAAAACATTTCTCCACCAACAGAGAGGATCTTAAAATGTTAAAGATGGACACACATAAAAATATATATATAATATGAAAGACAGTGAAACTGCAGGAGGAGACGTGGTCACTGCAATTTATTTGCTACATTCACTGGAAGATGAGTTCAAAGCCTCCAGTTTATTAGAACTTCAGTGAACCAAGGAACTCCAAACTCAGTAGCCTGGTTTCCATGGAAACTTTTCTCTCATAATGATTGAAGGTTTCAAGTCAGCTGTTTCTATTCTGATCTGGTGTTTACATGAACCTCTTCATTTAATGTGAACAGACGTAATGTGACTGGTCAAAGGTGGAGGTCTTCAAGGTTTTCCAGCTTCAGTCTATCCTGGCTTTAATTCAATTTTGATGGACCTTTTTAAACAGTTGAATATTTCTATTTTTCTGCTGTCTCAACATGCAATAATGTCTAGTTCTTTCAGAGTTGTTATTAAAAACAAGCTCTCCAGTTGAGGAAATGTCACTTTAACGACACTGAGAGTTTGCATCCAGACTGGGCATGCTCACATCTACATCACTTTAGATTAAGTCAGTGTGTAGAGGGACTGTACGTTTTCACAGTGAATGCACAGTCAGTTTTTAGTTTGTGATTGTGTAGAAATGTTGATACAAATGTGTGATGAGCAACATAATCCAGAAAAGAGAAAAAGGAAAATTAGCTTTTGTGTTTCACCAGCTATTGGGACCATTCAGAACCAGGATGGAGACGGTTTATTTAACTTTATGGACATCATCAACCTACATCAGAGATGAGCTTTTATTCTTCTTCCTCTAACTGACTCCAGAGCAACAAAAGGCCCTTCAGATATTATTTGTTTTTATATGTTTTAGTGCCGTTTCACTACAGCTTTGTACCAGAAAACAGTCGGCTGATCCAAATATTACACCTGCCAGTTCCACATTTGGCTGCTTTAGTTTCTGTTGTTTCCTGCTTTAATGTAAATGTTTGGCAGCAACAGCAAAAACTATGAAGAGATTCATGTGAACAAAAGAAAAAAGCAACACAACATGACAGCGTTAAATTAAACTGGAGCAGATAAAGAGAGAAGCCACTGTATTACTGGGACCAGATTTTATCATCATTTCTAATTAAATCTCCTTCATGTTGTGAACGCTGAACGTTTAAACAGCTGATGTCCTTCCAGTCTTCTGTGAATCACTGAATGCTCAGAGTCTCCCATCTGTAAATGTGGGAGTTAAATTACACCTCGGAGGAGTTTGTGATTCATCTTATGACTATAATTCACTTGAAAATGGCTTTAATTGTCCTGGACTCAGTGAATGTGGTGCTTTCTCTGGATTGCAGTGTTTGGCTGTGATGAAAGATTTATTACATGATTAGTGTTGGAGCTACTGAGGGTCAGGACCCATGACAAGAAGAACAATCCTTCTTTAAAAATGAGCCCTGAACACATTGGTAAAGGTTTAAAGGATCAATATGACTCCAACCTGATCAATGACTGTGATCAGAGATGAACCGTAGGACTTAAAGTCAAATAAGACTGAATGTTGAGGAAGATGAAGGTGGAAAAGTAGGAGGTGGACAAGAAGGAAGGTGAACGAAGAAGAAGAGGAGACACTTTATTTCCCGGCAGTGTGGAAATAAAGTGAAAGTTGAATCAAATCTGGTGGAAGTATAACAGGAGGAGAAGAGTTTCCCTCCATCCTTCTTAGAGGAATATTTAGAGTCTAGCTGATGTTGTGCATCTTTCTCACTGACTGGTTTATTTTAAACCAACTCTTTGTAATGCAGTTAAACAAAGGCCACTCTCACCCTCAAGACATATCATGTCCTCACACATCCTTATATTAGGACCCAGCTCTGGTCTGGGTGAAGGAAGCAATATATCTGTGAATGTTCTCAGTCATCCAGGTCATGGTAAACAAAAAGGTGTTTGAAGAAATGTAGGTGGACTTGAAGAATTTTCTTGAAGACGTTTCATCTGAGTAGCTTCTTCAGTTCTGAGAGACTGACTTGCTTCTGTAGAAGCAACTTCCTGATGGTTTTACCCACAGAGTTTCCTATTTAAACCTCAACTTTGGATGAGTGGAAAAACGTCTTCAAGAAAGTTATACAAGTCCAGTTGCATTTCTACAGACACCTTTTGGATGAGGGAAGCAACATTAGAACCAGGTGAAAAAGCTTTTAGTTAAGATTTATTGTGAAATGATAAACAGAGCACTGCACTAAGGCTGGACAAGGAGTGTTGGACAAATCAAAGAAATTAGTAAAACAAAACAACACTAAACATGTAGACCAAGTCTTAGCTTCTCCTTAACCACAGCAAAACACACTAACTTAAATGTGTCTATGCAAAGGAAATCTAGCCTTTGTGACCAGAATAGTGTCTAAAGCAGACGAAACAAGGGCTTAACAACCCTTTTCACTCTAATGTGCAACTTGAATCCTAATTTGGTTGTTCCAGTGGCCTGGAGTAACAATAGCACAACGTTTAAAAGGAACCCTCGACCAATCAGTCCTTCCAGGGGCGTGGCCATCAGCCCTCAGAGGAAAATCTGCTGCACCTGAGAGCTCATGAATCAGGAAGCTCAGTGACCATAAGACCTCGTCTGCCATCACCACTGCAGCCTTTTTGCAGGCTGTAGGTGTAGACGACAACACACTACAAGCTCTGTTCAAATCCTGTTCAAGAGTTTTGTTTGTCTCCCTGATTCTCCTGGGAGCAGCTGAAGGACAGAATCTCTCAGAGTAATATGCATTCATAAAACAAAGCTCTTCTCTGCAGCTGCTGCATCTCAATTGAAATTTCACACCTTTTGGCCTCCGTCAAGAGCTCAGGGGCAAGTTTCAGTTCAAGCAGACGTCCTTGGAGGAAGGGGAAATTAATTACCCTTCAGGTCAGATGAAGGGCTTCACGAGTGAGTCGTGTGGTTTTTTCTGCCACTGTGTCAAACAAGATGTCGAACCATTTGTGCTGATGAAGTAAATACTGACCACAGCATTTGAACTCACAGTGGCTTTGAAAGCATAAATCCTTCCTTAATATTAAAGGATCATATAAAACCTAGAGGTTGTCAGCTGTCGTTAAATGTGAACTGGTGGAACTTCTTCCTCCTTGATGAGACCATCAGTTGTGTCGTGTTGATGTAGTGATGATGTCAAGTTATTGTAATTCATACAATGTCAAGAAGTCACAGAGAAACAAAAGGGATTGAACAAGACAGTCAAGGTGAGTAAACCACTAAAAATCCAGAGGTTCAACTCGAGAGATGGTTGTTGGTAGTTGAAACTGGAAGAACATATGAGCACTTTATATGTCTTTATGTAACCTGTGAGCTTCCATTAGTGATCATGAAACAAAACATTTGATTTCTCGAATTAAAAAAACTCTGTCCTTCATAGATCAATCTTTTATGGGAGTAGACCAAAACTTTACTCTTTTTTTGAGCTGCTCGCAGCTCTGGAGCTTCTACAATGACACAGTCTGACAGGTCGTCCAGAGACAAAATCAGAACACGACAGGCAGGTACATCAACGTCATTGTGTAAATTAGGTGGTCGATGCAGCATTCCTGTTAACATCAAAGCCGAGCCAAGCAGATAAAATCCCAGGTCGACCCTTTCACATCGCACGAAACATCCCGGTCGACGTGGGTTTTTGTGCGATGTGAAAGGAGCTCCACCAATCAGTTATCAATAGCAACTGTCAATCACCTTGACATCATGTCTCTATAGCATCCAATAACTAAAACAAAACTTCTCTGAAAAAAGTGGGAACTTGAACAGACCTCTACATTATATCAACTACCTACAATGACAGAAACCAGGAGTTGTCATGATGTCAACTAGTTTTACAGTCTGTTCACTGTTTAATGTGACAAACATTGATCTACCTTTGAATGCTGTAATGAGTCCCTCCATTAGGGTCTGACGGCAGCTGCAGATTTGTCAATGTGAACAAAATAATCCTTATTTTTTTATGTAAAACCTGTGTGAGGCATCCAGCTGTCCACGATATATGAAGTCCAGATGATGACTCGAGCTCCTTTGCAGCTCCTTTACCAGAGAATGTGCTCATCTTTCTATTCCTTTGAACTGCAACAGTCCTGTATTCTATACTTCCCGCCATCTTCATTATCTATACTCTCATTCATTTCCTTATACCTTTTGATCTGGTCTCCACCGCGGAGTGCTCGAGATTAAAGCATGCCTTTTTAAACCTATATGTTTGTCCTTGAGGATGTGCAGCTGAAAAATTAGATTATAATATGCTCCATAATTCATTTGTTTATTTCAGAAGGGACAGTGCACATTAATCAACATTTTGACAATATAAATGCGCCTGAGTTAGCTAAAAGGCTAATTTACATATGCAGTCCTGTTGCCAGGTGTTTTATGGCAAAAAACAACATGCAAATACAACATGTACACAGTAACATATGTCATTATAAGAATGCACTCTGCTCCCACTATTTATATTTAAATCTGTCTGTATTTGTGCTGAGACACATCATGGAGATTTTTGCCAGCTTCCTCTGGTCTGATCTTGTTTTATTTTGATGAAACATGAAGCATTTGCTGTTTTTCACTTTTATGGAGTGAAAGAAGCAAATAATGATGTAGTTAAAGAGCTAGAGATCCACAGAGTGTCAAAGCTGACACTCACAGACCCATGATGAACCTTTCTCTGTCTCTGATAGGAAGAACTGAACCGAGCCAAGTGTTTATTAGACGTCTGCCCCGGAGAGACGATCAGCAAAATGACCAAAGGCTCGACCTGGTCTGACCCCGAGCTCCTCGTTTTATTCCCGTGGTCCCCGGAGCTGCATCACTGGAATAAAAACACACACACACATACACACACTCTCTCCAGATCCTCAGTGTCAATTCTCGTATTGACAAGTCCTAAAGCCCCCCGCAGTACAAATAGACTCCTCCAAGCTTTGTTGTTAAGAAACCAAGAGGTCAAGAACAATCTCCCAGGAGCTGCTCGGCTGATTGGTTTCTCCTCTGCTGCACTTTGAGCGGCCGCCAAAGAGGTTCTGAGCAAATGATTCGGTCCAAAGCTTCCTCTGGAGTAGATAGAGAGCTTATTAGAGAGCTTTTTACCGTCATTGTTCTTTTCTGGGAGTTAGAATTCAATGAGTCGATTGTTTGTTCAAACATTGAGTGTTTTTCTGCAACTCAGCATCTGTAATAAAAAAAAAAATCCTGTGTGAGACAGCAAAACTTGAAATACCCCAAAAAATGCGCAGACTCCATCCGGGTATATCTATGTTTCATTGTGAATTTTCTTTGTGTGCACCATCCTTCATTGACACTTCTCACATCTTCCTCTGGGGACTCAGATTAACTTTCTCCACACAGAGAGTCGATGCTACAATGGAACCGGCTGCTCTTACAGTTTCTCCTCCTCCTGAATTCTTTTACTTGAGCCCGTTTGTGAATTTCAGATCGGAGCTGCCGGCGGCGTTGTCAAACTCGTGCTGAGACTTGACATGAATGAGGAAATGAGTCGGGCCGGTTTGAGGAGGCGCCCGTTGAGCTGAGCACACAGGTTGACCTCAATCTGAGTGAAATGGGGCAAAGATTGATGGGAAAGGGCCAGGGGAAAATCAGCTGGTGGAAAATGATGACCACTGTTTAAAACAACACAACAGACACCGGGAAACAGCTTATATGGAGGCAATGCTCACCTCTGATTGCCGACTTTGGCTCCATTTTCTTGAAGAGAAACAACATTACCAGGCTTTTGCTGTCAGGATTGTAGCTGTAAGGTCTTGTGGCAAAATGTGCGAGAGTGCAGGAGGAGGAATCTCACCATCAGTGCTGATGGGACACAAAGACGTTAATGGACTCAAATTAGCCACCGCTGGCTCCAAACCTCGACCCACGTGGTTCTAATGGAGGCTTTCCACCGGACCTTTTGTCCAGCATAATGTCACCTACAGTTACAGGCAGACAAAAGCCGGACCTTGCCAAGGACACAACCTCCCTGTGCTCAGGCTGGTTCACAATGTGCATCCAGATAAAAAAGATGACAAAGAAATACAGATACAGATTTCATATACAGATGTCATTCTGTGGAGGATAAAGACACACGTCAGAGCGCCTACAATGGGCCTGTCATTTTAAAGCTGCTTTCAAATGTTCTGATTCATGAAACTAATTCCTCATCATCACTTGCAGAGAGGATTATATTAATTATTTATATTGTTAGGAACAAATACAGACAGACAGTGGTAGAAGAACAACAGTCAGAAAATGAAAGCAACGCTGCAGCAGCGTCTGCACCAAACCACCAAACAAATGACTGAAACCAAGTGAAAACATATTTAACTGTGGAGCCATTATGTCCACTGGTTAAATTAAGAGCAGGCTTGTTAGAGAGAGTCTGTCCAACTCAAATCATGGACACCATGTTCGCTACATCAGATTCTACAGTGTAACCCTATGGGGTTGAAATAAATGTCTTATTTTCTCCTTTAACATTCCTATAAATGTTATTAATATGTAAAAGGTCCTCACTTAAATATCCCAGCGTCTACTTCTTTTAAATATGTTAAATGAGCTGTAAAATGCTTTGTAGCCCAATCACCTCATCAGTCATGGAGCTGTGTTTACCTTCTCCTCAGTCTCCGTGTTCATCCACCACTGTTAAAAGGTTCAGATTACTCAGAATTAAACTAGTCTTACTGTTATTTAGTATTATCATTATAGCATTAGCACGCTAGCCATAATAACTTAGTAGTAACCAAGTCGTTTAAATGTGTCTATCTACATGTACATAAATCACATGAACACATGGGTTTCACAGTATATATGACGCTAGCTGCTATTTTTCTAAGCCTTTAGTCTAGATAACTAGCTAGAATCTGTTTTTGTTCACTGGGGAACGGTGGAGTTTCCTCCGTGTTTTCATGATCCTGTGCTGGAGCCGTAGGCTGAGCACTGTGGCATATTTTAACTTTTAATCCAATGTTATTCTCTGTTATTGCCACTTCTCTATGGATGAATATTGGTTAGAGGTATCTAACATGGTGCTCATGAAACATGTGACCAGCTCAGAACCAATCAGACGCTCCATTCCCTGGTTGGACAGACTCTGATATAGGACTCTGAGTCCAGTTGCTTTAAAACAACTACTAAAATATTAAAACAAAAAAAAAAAAAAAAAAAAACTCCCCACAATCATTTTTATTTCATCACAGTTCATCATAAAGAGCAATGACACTAAGAATGATGATGTGTAATGAACTCAGATATTCAACCACATACAGTGAAGTCACAATGGAAAGCATGACCAGTGCTTTCAAAGGAATGTCTCTGGGTGTTTTCACACTTTTATTTCGTTCCGATTTAATTCACAGATCCAACAAAATCCAAAAAAGTCCTGGAATGTGTCAGGCCGGGCTCAAAGCAGAGGGGTGGCGGTAAAGGTGACTTTATTTCACAGAATAAACAGGGTGAGGATACTCGAACAGAGTGAAAATAAAAGTGCTATGAAACAAGCTCCTGATGTGGCTATGAAATCTTATCAAAGTGGAGAGGAAAACAAAGATACTCACGGCTATGAAAAGGCTATGAAAGATAACAAACAAAAGGCGCTCCAAACAGGAGGAACTCACAATGCTAACTACACTGACTAACAAACTAACCTGACCTAACGGGAAGGGAAAAATATAACCCTGGCAAAAGGGAGGAAGCAAAACCTGGTAAGAATAACTAGGAAATCAAGAAAAAAAATCCAAAAAAACGGGAGGAAAAGCAAAGAAGGATAAAACACAAAATCACTCCAAAAGGAGGAAACAAAAACAGCAAAATCTAACAGAAACCTAATATCTACAACTAAGCTAGGAAGTTAAAAAGAAAAATCACTCTTTCAAGGAAACTCAAGGCAGCAAGGCAAGAGAGACTGTGGCTTGGATTGCAGGCACGGGTAGAAACGACAAAAATGACAAACACACTGGCACAATACAAGGGAGACGCAGACTATTTAAACACATGGAGGGAAGGGAGCACCAGGTGGACACAATCAGGAATCAGGGAAGTCAATCAGACTGGTGACACATGAGGAAGAGCAAGTGACCTGAAACAAGAGGAAAGTTACTTTCCAAAATAAAGCAGGAAATGACGAGACAAACGCACCACAACAAGACATGACCACACCGCGGTGTGACAGAACACCCTCAAGACTGTGTTCTAGCAAACAGTTTTTCTGGCATAAACATCTAGGCTACGGGTAGAAAATAATGAACATAATGGGATGCACCTGAGAGTGTCCACTCCAATCAGGTAAAGTACTTGTATCATTAGGACCTTGTATCAGTCCATGGGTAACATCGATCAGCAGCCTTTTTTAAATGGATCCAAAGGTTCAGGCTGACAGAGTGGATGATATTTAGAGACACACAGAAAGTCCCTTTGGTGGAGCGCCACCCCATCGTCCCAGTGGAAAAACCACCAGTGGAACAACAATGTCAGCAATGATTGGTTGATGTTATGGCTGCAGCTGTGGCTGACGGACTCCAGGACACCTGGTGTTTTTGCAGGAACAAAACTCGAACCACGATCAAAGAAAATGCTGTTGTACCCCCCCAGGCTTTGTTATTATCACCCTGAAACAACATCTGACGTATCTACATATACATACAGTTACACATGGTTACACTCTATGTGAGACATCAGACATACATGACTCAAAGATGCTCTAAGGCAGTCCCATGAACAAATGTAGCTTTGTTCCTCTTCCTTTATGTATAATGAATGATGCTGGCAGGTGGTCAGCCTTGAAACCCAAACAGGAGGAAGGAGCAGCTGACAGTACACAGCGCTGCTCGGAAACACTGCAATTTGTGCGTCATATGTACAAATAAGAACCGTCAAGTGTCGTTTAAATATTTCAAAGAAGCAGATAACAAGGTCTGTGGTGGAAAGAAACCAAGCCAGCTGGAGGTTTCTCTGCCTCCGAGACACAAACAATAGCTTCATCTATGTGTTTTGCTTCCCATTGAACACTGAGCGTGGAGGGAATGGCAGTAAAGTAAAAGACAATATATTTGATGGCTACATAAAAATGGATTCCAGGCTGGGAGGTCAAAGATGAAATCATCTGAGCTGATCTGACTGCTTCGTTCCACTCAGCTGGTCTTTATAGATACAGTCATACAATGTGAGGACTGTTTAGAGATCATACACAAAACTGATTCCTTTTCAGGCCTTTCTGCAATCTCCATTTAATTATTGTTCTATAGATGACCATTAAATTTGTTCATATTACCTGGTAAAGAGCTGCTATGGCAGCGTTCACCATGAGGTTGTTGCTTCTAAACCAGGAGAACTCGTCCCTCAGGTCTGGAGTGAACTCAGTAATCACACCTCCTGACCTGCTCCGTTAAAAGGCCACGGGGCATCTCGACCCAGACCTCCCAGTGGTCATCACGGAAACCTCCAGGATGTCCCTGGGCTTAGGTGGTAGGAAACCATCCGACCTTCCGATAGTGTGAACACAGTAATCACACTCTGTTCTGAAACAAAGCAAGTCAGGTGGAACACACTTTACCCACAAATCAATACAACTACCTTCTAATGGTAGAATCTGACAGTTCAGCTGATGGTCTTTGGAACAAGAGTCTGGCAGCAGCGGAGCTCCTTCTGTACGGTGTTCTGAAAGGCACAAATAACGTGTTTTTTACACTTATACACTAAATAAATAGTTTTAAAATGATTTGTATTGGAGAACGAGACAAACATCTAATCAAAAAGCTACCTTTCCTCATGTGACCTCATTGAATATCTGAGTGACATTCAGGAGTCAGGGTGAAGTGTGTGGACTCTGTAAAAAATTTAAAACCTTAAACTTATTTTGAATTTGTTCCCTCAACAAATATAAATATATAAGCTAACATTGTTTTTTACCTGAGGGACTCGTAGATCAGGGTTGTCAAAGTCTTCTTAGTTCAGGGGCCACACTGGATCTTCAGGTACTGGGACCAGTAACACAACAGCACAGTGACCTATAAATGATGACAGTTTTCCCCATTGTTTTAGTGCAAGTACATTATGAAAATGTTTCCAATGACATTTTATCAACAACCTCAAATTGAATCAAATCTTAAGAAAAAATACGAAGAATTTCAGCACATTGCTTCCATCTGCTGCTTAGTTCAGGGTCAAGTGTCATGTTATGTGTATTACACACACACACACACACACACACACACACACACACACACACACACACACACACACACAAACACACACACGCTGTTTTGATGTTTTTTCCTTGGTTTGCTCTTTACTGTTACTCGCTGTGTTTTCCTGTGTGTTGATGGCTTTGTTGGTCCTCATTAGTTTCACCTGTGTCCCTTCACCCCTCTGCCCACTGGTGTATACTTTCCCTCCGTTGTGTCATTTGTCATCCTGCCGTGTTCTTGTCTTCTCGTTGTTATTCTCTTTGTGTTCAGATTTACCTACAGCGCCTCATGTTAGATTTCATTGTCATTAAATACTTCGTTTTGTTTCCTGGTGTCCTGCATCCTTAGGTCCTACATCTCCCACAAATCCTGACAAAGAGTCCTAAAGAATGATTTAATTTAATGAGACAATCATTTTTTTTTTTTTTATAAATATACTCAAATTCCTGTTGCTGACTGCTGTCACTAAACGGAGGAGAACTAATTTCCTTTGGGACCAATAAAAAACTTTTCTAATCTAATCAGAAAGCTCTTAGTCTTGAATCATTAACCGGATCCTCCATCATAAAGAAATTACACCTCTATTCATTAGAGTCACTTTACTGTTGGTGGAAGCTAAGCGCATCGATAGGATTCATAGGAGAAAAAACTGCTTCATGACTTTGGGTTTATTTGCCCTGGGTTTTGACTGTCACATTTTATAAGGTGACAAGAGGCTGGACGCTGGGAACATGTACTTAGAACTGGAACACAACGTGGACAGAGGCTGATAACAGACTGATAATCACCTCTTGATTCTTAACGATTACTTCTTTCAGATATGCTTAGCATAAATACTACACATAAATGCAGGATTATTACAAATTCATGTTTTAAATGTTAACTAAATTAGTTAAGTTGCTTATTTATTTTAAAGTAATTTGTATGTAAATTATATCCTCAGAGCGCTGGAAGCTTATTGTCTGGATTCATTGATTTAAACATCAGTGAAAAATCACAAGAAAAGTCATATGTTTCTACATCATGTATATATTGTATATATTTTATATATATTTTTTACACAGCATTATATATTCATATTATTATATAACCTAAATATCTTTCATGTCTTGGCATCCAGTCCCAGCTACACAGGCAACCTTGACTTTTATCCTTTTTATCCTTTTATCTTCTCTTTTACTCTTTTTATGTTTTTTTTTTTTTTTTTTTTTTTTTTGTGCTCCTGTACCACTAACATGGCAACCTTGGTTTTATTTTAATAATTTCTTTGATGAAGCTACTGGACCCCGAAGTTCTCAAAGTCAATCTCATCTCATCTCATCTCATCTCATCTCATCTAATCTAATCTAATCTAATCTAATCTAATCTAATCTCCGTCAGTATTCACCGCGTCACCAACTAGGAATGTTGTTCTAGAAAAAGGGTAAAGGAGGACCAGTGAAGGATTCCTTGCTACTTGTAGATGTAGAAAACATGTAGAAAACTCAGACAGCAGTTGCATTGTAATGTTTAATTTTCTTCCTTCACATACGTAAATCTCCTGCAGAGGTTTGTCTGTAAACCACGGTCTGAACTCTTCCAACCTGAAACCCGGCTGCAGGTTTGAGTCAATGTGATCCTGCTGGAGGCTCGACTCAAAAACAGAAAACAAACTGCTACTAAAGGCTTCTGCTACCTGAACCTTTTTTTTTTTTTTTTTGGATCATGGTATTCTCTAAGAATTCCTATTCGAGATAAATGAGAATGTAACCCAGAGTTAGAATCAAACAACCAGCATCTGAGCTGCTTTCAGGGGGAAAAACCATTCAACTGGGAGCGTAAACACACCTGATCATGACTCACCATCGGCCAGCGTTAATAGTGTCGGCTTCCTACTCGAGGACACTTTTTCTGTGCGTCATCTGCTCCGAGAGCTTCTGTGAGCATCTAAATCTCTGAGCTTCTACTTCCACATTAAGTGTAACTTTTTAAGCCTTCCCCAACCGTTTGGATAAGGAGCGTTGAGGCTGCTGTCCGCTGATAGAGACGCAATCCACTTTGACAAATTGCTACTTCGGTGATATCTTATGGATTTAGGAATGATCTGTAGGCGTTCCTCTTCAGGGAAAACAGTGTTGTAGAAACTGTCTGCAATACAAAGATAGATTCTAACAAGAAACAAAAAGATACTGGATGCATTGAGTGTCTTTTATTGGTTTTATTGCAGGAAGAAAGATGGTGGAGAGCTCAGTGTCTCTGGCTGGTTCACATTAACATCAGTATCAGTATTTATAGGTTCATCAAAACAAGAATAAGAGCAAAGTTCAAGAGCAGATGTCTAGAAAGTCTCACTGTGGAAACATGGAAGGCTCTTAAATCATCACATTATAAATTAGCTGGTATGTGATTTGAATTTGAAGAATTCGTCCAGATTTTGACAAACTGCCATCAATAAAAGAACACTGAGTCTATTAGTGACGAATCTGATTTCAATATTTTCTTTAAATGACTTGACCACATATGCTGTAAATGAGAGATATGTCAGCAAACAGGCTGAGAAGGGACTCATTAAACCTCCTCATCATCTCCTGTTTCCTCCTGATCTGCCCATAACACATTTAACTACTGGTTCGCAGCCTCGGTTGAGTCACAGGTGACAAGAACAACTTTAAAGATGTCAAGCCATGGATGATGTGTGGGTCAGAGGTTGGAGGATGGAGGAAACATCAGAATTAGTCTGATGTAAAGCTCCTGACCTTCAGGCTGACCTGGGACATCATTACTGCTTCAGGTGCCTCTTCATGATGATGGATGCCTGAGTGGCAACACAGGAAGAGCCACTCAGACAAGAATAGAAAAGAAAAGCCTTCACCTCTGGAGTCACTCAGCTGATTACACTCAGGGGGTTGTTAAAAGAAGAAGTGACTATTTGCTGGTGAACAATCTAAATAGAAAACATGAGGTTCTGACCTCTCTGGCAGGACCTCTGCTTCATGATCCCAACACTGAAATAATTCCTTTGACAGCATTCAAACCAAGAGATGTTTTCAAACTGAGAAAACATTTTCATTTACATGATATTTTATGACTTTGATTGAAGACTCACATTCATAAAGTCTTTGTCTATATGTGAGTTTTCAGGTTAAGTTTCCGTCTGTGTCTCTTCGTTCATGCTCTAGATCAGGGGTCTTCTTCAGGTCGAGGACCCCAAACTGATGGAGAGATTAAGTGGGGACCCCCTACCTACTATATGTGTTCTATACTAAACTCAGGCTAGTGCTATTTATGAATGTACATTATTATTATCTTTTTGCATCCAGTATTAAGTTATAATAATCCACAGGTTCAAATAGAAAAATCTGACAATATTTTATCCAGAGAAGAGAGGTGGATTGAAAGATCAGTAAAATGTCGATGCTTTCACTGCCCATCAGACACTGAGGACCGTCCTCTCTGGGAGCCATGATGACCTGGTGGGGATGGTGGGGGCGGTCACTGCCTGTGGTTGTGGCATGGACTCCTCAGTCTGCCTGGGCCAGGGGGGTTCTGGTGGTTCTTCTGACTTGTTTTATATTTGTCTGTTCTATGTGTTTGTTCTTGGGTTGCAATTCATTTGTATAAAAGTTGCTATATAAATAAAGTTTATTTGATTTGATTTGACTTTTGAGTGAGGACCCTACACATCTTTACCCCTAGAGATCAAAAGAAAATGGTGCATATCCCAATGTTGCACACCTGTGGTGACTCCAACTACAATTCTGTTCTGTTTCACTGAATCTCCACGACCTGAAGAAGGCACAAGCTGAAATATGTTCATGTTGGACTCCCACCCATAAATTAAAGTTTTTTTACTTTTTCAAACCCATTCCAGCACTTGGACCTGTATTTTTTTATGTGCTTTTCTTAATGATTTTTCTATGTTCCTTCAGTCATTGTTCTGTTTCCAGCACACCATTGATCTGAGGAACACCAGCAGTGCTCCGGACATTTTTTATCCAATCCAACCTCAACAGTTTGTGTTTTCTGTTCCTTCCTTTATTTCTCAGTTTGTCCTTCATGTGTCCAGGATTTTCCAGTGAGAAGTGATCATCAAAGTCAGTCCAGTTCAGTGGACTGACAGGAGTTCAGTGGTCAGAGGATAATTTCACTACTTCTAAGACAAAACATATGGAATTAAACCAGAGAGATTCATCTGAGAACTAAAGAGAAGCGTCATCCTCCATTAACAATTAAACCTCAGACTTTGAAGCTGTTGTCACTTCAGAGACTCTCCTTCCTCCAGAGAACACAGAGACACTGAGGAACCAGGAGAGCAGACCCCAAATCCAGGATAGAGAGGTTGAGTGAATGTGGTTTTGAAGGTGTGGAGGTGGATCAGTTTGTCAGAGGAGACTCTGTAGAAGGACAGAGTTCCAGCAGGACAGTCCACATACACTGATACTCTGTTAGAGACAGAGGAGGAGATGAGTGTTGATCTGTTATTGTTACGAACAGAGAAACCATGATCAGAGCAGCTCAGACTCCAGGACTGATCATTGAATCCAAACAAACAGTCCTTCATGTCTCCTTTCCTTCTGATTCCTCTGTAACTCACTGATATATCAACATCTCCTCTCCACTCAACTTCCCAGTAACATCGACCAGTCACAACATTTATACACAGCAGCTGATAACAGTAGTCAAATCTGTCTGGATGATCAGGATATGACTGCTCCTCCTTCATTACATGTGTCACCTTCCTGTTGTTGTCAGATAGTTTGAGTTTTCTACCAACTGAGTTTGTGTCGACTTCAAGTTCACAGAAATCTGATGGAGAGAAAAAGACACAACATAGCTGCAGTTTATCATGTGACACATCTGATCGATTCATTCTTTCTTTACTCACTGATCTGTTGTTCATTCATAGAAAGTTTAATGGTGAAACTGTTTGTCAGGATTCTCTTGTCAGTGATGTTTGAATGAATAAATACCACAACTATCAGCTTTGAATTTAAAGATAAACTGCCACTTTAATGTTTTGTCATCATTCGTCAAACTTACACTTCCTGACATCAGGCTTTAACCTCTGCTCTCCACCATGGTCCATCCTGGAGGAACAAACACACAAACAATGATTTTCTATCCAACATGAGTCCAAACTGATGTTCAACATGAACAGAAAATCTTTGATGTTACCAGAGAATAAAGGAACCTAGAAAGGATTTAGTCAGTAGATGATTTGCAACATGTCATTTTGTCACTGTGTATAAATGTATTCATTCTTTCTGCCTTTAATGTCTAATACTTAGAGTGGCAACATCTCACAAGTTCACAAAGTATGTTTTAAAAGGAATTAAAGCTGAATCAAAAGAAACACCCTCAAATGTATTGTCCTGTTTCATACATTCAAGTCCATCCATATCACAAAGGTCCATGACTTTGAAATGTTTTAAAATGGAACCAGTGACAAAGTGGGCCTACAAATGTTATTTGTCACCTGTATTTTATTTTTCATTTTTTTTTTCAATTATTTTTATTTTCAAAACAGAAGGGCATGACAGGTATCATAAGCAGTAGTACAACAAGAAAGCCTGCAGAGACTCTACTTCCTGAGGAAGCTGAGATCCTTCAACGTGTGCAGTAAGATGCTAGAGATCTTCTATCAGTCTGTTGTGACCAGAACCCTTTTCTCTGCTGTGGTCTGTTGAGGGAACAGCAACACACTGAATAAACTGATCAGGAAGGCTGGCTCATGTTGGCAAATTTCTTACTCTGCTTGAGCCTGAGCGATAGACGGTGACTAGGTCTAGGGCCATGGAAATAGTATGTCCTTCTGGACTTGTAAATCAAACATTCGACCCTTTGTTTGAGCAGCGAATTGATTAAAAAATACCATCTGTGTCCTGTTTCTTAGACAGCTATAAGTGCTGATTGCTCAAAGTCATGACAGGAAAGTTTCTTCACTAATAAGTCATGGTCAATGATGTCAAAGGCAGAAATATGGCACCAATTATATTTTTCTTTTCAATCCCTCTGAGCCAATCATCAGACATGTGTCAGCGAGGTGGTAGTGGAGTGACTCTTTCTGTATGCATGTTGAAATTCACAGGTTAAGATATTAGTGGATAAATAGTTATTAGGGGGTAGCCCCTACAGCTAGGGGCTATTTTTATCCCGCGCGTTTCTTCTTATTGTTATTATTTTTCATCTTCCTCCTTCTTTTCATCCCTTAAATTTATATATCAAAATGTAGGGCTTGATTGGGATCGGTCTGCTATTACTTTTCTTTCCAAAATATGAATTGAAAATGAATGGGACGGTCGAAAAAAAAAAAAAAAAAAAAAAAACACGCAAACAGACAGTTTTTCAAAGGTCTACTGCCACCTACAGCCTTAATTTACTTAATTTACACGCTCGTCCCAGCCACAATTTACACACTAGACACATGATTTTTTCCACAGTTGTAGAGAAACTTGTTGTGTCTCTCACAGTGTGCTCAGCAAAGCAGTGAGACGTACAGAATTTAAACTGCAAGCGTCTGTTCGTAGCAAAGTACCTGTCTCCTCTCCATTCACTCCAATGTAAAGAATTTCTAAGAAAAGGAAAAGGACCTTTGTTTTAAGTCGCGAGTGTTTCCAAAATATTTACTCTAGAAGAACAAAAAACATATCAAAGTCTTCAGGAAGGTCTTACAACGCCCACAGTCTGCTTGTTTTTCTGATAGGAGCTCCTGTTTTGACACAGTGAGCCCAAATGTGAGACCAGCGAAAAGGGGGACATCTCGCTCTTATCTGTGTCCCGGCTCCGTGTGCTTCTGTCGTCATGACGACCACTGTGAGTTGCCACGGCAACCCCTGAGCCTCAGGCCTGGGCCACAGCTGAGACCAGTTCATTAATCAGATGTCTCTGCTGTTAATGCAGCTGATCCCTGTGTCCCACACATTTATGTTACAACAACACACACCCACGCACACACCTCCCCACCCACACAGGTAACTTTGTAATTACAGCGCGCCACACACATGCACACACAAACACACAAGTAGCTTTATGTTATTACAGTTACAAATACACACAGGAAGAGTAGTAGGATATACAAATATGCGCGCGATAGCTGGTAGATAGCTGTAGGTTAACTGTGCTAATTCCCATGTTAACAGAGGCGGTACCCCGGCATTAGCTCCCGTAGCCCCTTCAAAATCATTTTACGATAGAGGTCTGTAGCACCCTGAAATGTAATAATTTCCTGAAAATGTAAGAACATTTGCACTTAACTCGATTAAAAATGTAATAAAACCCAATAATGTAATAACTTCACCAATAATGTAATAAAATATCCTGACTGATATTGTAATAACATTTTTACCAGCATCAATACCTTCAGATTTCTGTATGATACCAGAAAAGAAAACCTTTTCCTTGAACCTTGAAACACTGCATACTCACTTACCAAGTGATCATATAAAGGGAGAAAGCTTCAATGTTACTGGACATATTTTAAGCTTGCCACCACTGAAAGAGACCCTGATCGTGTTCTTCCTTGCAGGCCCTGGTATTTACATCTAGACACTGTTTATGTTATTAGAATATCAGTCAGGAAATTTTATTACATAATTGGTGAAGTTATTAAATTATTGGGTTTTATTACATTTTCGATTGAGTTAAGTGCAAATTTTATTACATTTTCAGGCATTATTACATTTTCAGGAAAGTATTACATTATAGGGTGCTACAGAGGTCCCAGTCACATATATTTCCTGGTTTTTTTTTTTGTTTTTTTTTTTCATTTTGTTTCTCATTTTCATAGTCTTCAATATCTTTGTCCAACCAGTGTGTTATGGCATTCCTGGCTTTAAACTTCTTTAATGGTGCATATTTCTCTACGAGAGGCAAAACTAGGTTGTCAAACCTATTTTTGATCCTAAATTGACCCTAATTGTGAGTGTATGACTGAATGGTTGTTTGTCTCTGGGTTAGCTCTGTGATGGACTGGAGATCTGTCCAGGATGTCGGATTATTTTGGATAATGGCTGAAATGTAGCAAATGACTATGTATTTAACGCGCACATGACTCAACTGCTTATTTCAACAATCCATCCTTTTAAAGACATCCATCAACAGTTGTTGATTATTGATACATTTCACTAATTTCCCTTGGGGGATGAATAAAGTAATCTATCTATCGAAAACCTAAAACTGTAAACCCGATAGATAATGGTTCATCCTCTGAGGTTTTCTGTAACTTGAGATATTTTGCAAGTTCCTGTTTTTTTGTCCATACCTGAGAGTGTCAAGTCTCCAGAGTGGATCCTTCAGTCCAGCAGACAGCAGCTTCACTCCCTTGTCTCCTGGATGGTTGTAGCTCAGGTCCAGCTCTCTCAGATGGGAGGGGTTGGAGCTCAGAGCTGAGGCAAGAGAAGAACATCCTTCCTCCGTGATCAGACAAAATGACAGACTGGAGAAAGAAACATATCAGAAACTCAGGAAAAACAAGGAAAATCCTCCACATGTTGAACTTGTGCACCAACATGAACCTTTTCAGGGTTTAACTGATCAACAAGCAGCTGTATCCTGACCTGAGAGTTTCCAGTTTACATTGAGGACTCTCCAGTCCAGCACACAGCAGCTTCACTCCTGAATCCTGCAGGTTGTTGTTACTCAGGTCCAGCTCTCTCAGATGGGAGGGGTTGGAGCTCAGAGCTGAGGCCAGAGAAGAACATCCTTCCTCTGTGATCAGACAACCTGACAGACTGGAGATGGAAACATATCAGAAACTCAAGAAGAAGAAGGAAAATCCTCCACATGTTGAACTTTTGCACCAACATGAACCTAAATCAGGATTTAACTGATCAACGAGCAGCTGTATCCTGACCTAAGAGTTTCCAGTTTACAGTGAGGACTCTCCAGTCCAGCACACAGCAGCTTCACTCCTGAATCCTGCAGGTTGTTGTTACTCAGGTCCAGCTCTCTCAGACTGGAGGACGGGGAGCTGAGAACTGAGGACAGAGCTTCACAGCTTCTCTCTGAGAGGTTACAACTGCTCAGCCTGAAGAAGAATCAACATCAAATGTTTTATTTGTCATTTACTAAATGAATCATGTTTCAAATATTTCCTAAATCCACCTACAGAGCTTTGTTGGAGGCTTTGACCACTGGCAGCAGCCTCAGAAGAGCCTCCTCTGAAGCAGAGTATTTCTTCAGGTCAAACTCATCCAGATCTTCTCCTGATGACAGTAAGATGAAGACCAGAGCTGACCACTGAGCAGGAGACAGTTTATCTGTGGAGAGACTTCCTGATCTCAGGGACTGTTGGATCTCCTCCACTAGAGAACCATCATTCAGTTCATTCAGACAGTGGAACAGGTTGATGCTTCTTTCTGCAAACACATTCTTCTTGATCTTCTTCTTGATGTACTGAACTGTTTTCTGATTGGTCTGTGAGCTACTTCCTGTCTGTGTCAGCAAGCCCCGTAGGAGAGTCTGATTAGTCTGCAGTGAAAGACCCAGGAGGAAGCGGAGGAACAAGTCCAGGTGTCCATTTGGACTCTGTAAGGACTTATCCACAGCACTCTGATGGAGATGTGTTAGTTTAGGTTTGTTTCTAAAGACTTTAGACTTCTGACTTGTAGCTGGTTGTTCTTCCGTCAGGTTGACACCAGAGTTGATGAAGGTCAGATGAACATGAAGAGCAGCCAAAAACTCCTGAACGCTCAGATGGACAAAGCAGAACACCTTGTCCTGGTACAGGCCTCTCTCCTCTTTAAAGATCTGTGTAAACACTCCTGAGTACACTGAGGCGGCTCTGATATCGATGCCACACTCTGTCAGGTCTGATTCATAGAAGATCAGGTTTCCTTTCTGCAGCTGATCAAAAGCCAGGTTTCCCAGAGACTCAATCATCTTCCTGCTCTCTGGACTCCAGTGTGGATCTGTCTCAGCTCCTCCATCATACTTGACCTTCTTGACTTTGGCCTGAACCACCAGGAAGTGGATGTACATCTCGGTCAGGGTCTTGGGCAGCTCTCCTCCCTCTCTGATTTCCAATGCATCTTCCAGAACTGTAGCAGTGATCCAGCAGAAGACTGGGATGTGACACATGATGTGGAGGCTTCGTGATGTCTTGATGTGGGAGATGATGCTGCTGGCCTGCTCCTCATCTCTGAACCTCTTCCTGAAGTACTCCTCCTTCTGGGGGTCAGTGAACCCTCTGACCTCTGTCACCATGTCAACACACTCAGGAGGGATCTGATTGGCTGCTGCAGGTCGTGTGGTTATCCAGAGGCGAGCAGAGGGAAGCAGTTTCCCCTGATGAGGTTTGTCAGCAGCACATCCACTGAGGTGGACTCTGTAACATCAGTCAGGATCTCAGTGTTGTGGAAGTCCAGAGGAAGTCGACACTCATCCAGACCGTCAAAGATGAACACAACCTGGAAGTCTTCAAAGCTGCAGATTCCTGCTTCTTTGGTTTCAGTGAAGAAGTGATGAACAAGTTCCACCAAGCTGAACTTTCTCTCTTTCACCACATTCAGCTCTCTGAAAGTCAATGGAAATATGAAGAGGATGTCCTGGTTGGCTTTGTCTTCAGCCCAGTCCAGAGTGAACTTCTGTGTTAAGACTGTTTTCCCAATGCCAGCCACTCCCTTTGTCATCACTCTTCTGATTGGTCCATGTCTTCCAGGTGAGGCTTTAAAGATGTCTTCTTGTCTGATGCTTGTTTCTGGTCTGTGTGGTTTCCTGGATGCTGTTTCAATCTGTCTGACCTCATGTTCATCATTGACCTCTGCAGTCCCTCCTTCTGTGATGTAGAGCTCTGTGTAGATCTCATTCAGAAGGGCTGAGTTTCCAGCTTTAGCAATCCCCTCAAACACACACTGGAACTTCTCCTTCAGACTAGATTTAACTTTACCTCCACACTCTGCAGCAACAGTTCCTGCACAAAGAAGACGTATAAACAACATGTAAACTCATTCATTTTTAATAACATTTACAGTTTTCAGTCCAGTAAAATTCATAGATCTGATTCAGATGTTTGCATCATATTAACATCAGAGTGTAGAAATGTACATCTCCTCTATCCATCTCCTCTTTCCATCCAGTTAAAGCTGTTAAATCCTCTTACTGCTCTGCAGACAGTCAGCCAGCTCCTCCTGCTTCATTCTCCTCAGGAAGTTCACTGTCATCTTCACAAATAAATCTCTGCTGCTCCTCCTCTGCTCTTCATCATCACCCTCCAACACTTCCTTATCCTCCCTCTGATTCTCTGAGCGTTCTGGGTAATCTGGACTCAGAACCTTCTTGATCTTCTTCAGCTCGTTCTTCATAAAACTGACCATGTTCTCCTCCAGCAGCTGGAACAGAGAAATATGTCGTTTACTTTGAAGTGAAACCGAATAAGATCAATGTTATGATCTATATCATAGTTCAACAATATCTGAACAATATAACATCATAATGAAGTTGGTGATTTATTGGATCACTGTTGTATTAGACCGTATCATTTTACCTACCTGATCTACAAAGCTGCTCAATTAGTGTCTGGTTCATATTTCATGTATAAATAAAAACTAAATCTTCCTTATTGTTGATCACATTAAAGTGTTGAATCTTAAATGTTCTCACCATCAATATGGATTCTAGATGTGTTTGTTGCTGAGGGACAGACTGATCACTGAGAATCTCTGAGCTCTGCTGGTTAACTCTGGAAAAACATTCAGCTTCAGCACATGTACACTTTGATAAAGGTGTCTTATAAAGATGAATCCTGACACAAACCAGTCGTTATGAGAAGGTACAGATTGTGATGGAAACAAATACACATAATAAAGTATTGTAAAGTATTATATAATGCAAAAATAAACATGGACAGTGCATGTGCGGGTCATGTGCCTCAGTATGAAATCTTAATTTAAGTCTTTGTAAAAAAAAAAAAAAAAAACTGTAAAATTAAGTTCTCTGATTTATTTTACTAAGGTCACATTTTTTTTGTATTAAAATGGTATGCACTCAATCCTGTTAACTGTATTGTTTGAATGAACAGATCATGAAACTGGAATTCCGAAGACTGATTTGAATAAATTAGTTCTTGTACTACAAAAAGGTCACAATTTGTGTGGACATTTCTGAGTAGAATTAAATGAAATGTAATAACTTGAAAGAGTAAATTTAACACAATTAAAATAAGGTGGTTTAACTTAAATAAGCTTGTAGTCTGGAGGCATGCATTCAATACTAGCCAAGTTGAAATAACTTAAAAATACTCATGCAAATTTTTACGTCAAACCTTTAGATTGACCCAGCACATAATTTTTTGTTTTTAGAGTCCAGTACACTCTCATAATGTTTCTCTCTGCCTCACTGTGATTCATATTCATGGCCTTGTTCTGAGGTTTGTTATCTTTGTGGACCTTGGTGTCACAGAGGAGCATTGCCTAGATCTGACTACACCAATATCACAATAGTGACACTTCTTAGATGGTGGAGCCTATATGAGTGACCATGTTGGTTATTAACAGTAACCACAGACTTTATAAGTATATGTGTAGCCCTCTCAGGTGTGGCTCCACTGGCTCCACCATTATCATCTAAATAAAAAGCTTTATTAGTGAGAGCAGAACTCGTTATTCTATGGATGTGGATGGAGATGTAGGAGAGACCTGAGGTGGACACAGACTGTGAACAATCTCTAAGACTGAACATGAGAAAAATGAATCCAGCAGTGACAGCACAGACCACACTCATAGTACCCGGGGTTACCTATTAATCTGTAACAAAGGTTCCTGCACCAGCACAATATGAGAGAACGTAGCCTATACTAACCAGAGACACATTCAAGTATTTCTTACTTACTGAATGAATCTTTTCATTCAGGAAATAAGAAATACAAGGTGCAGCGATATTATTACTTAGACAAACCGACAGAACATAGAAACAATGAAGCTCATCTCATCTCATCTTCCATACTGCTTAATCCTCACTAGGGTCGTAGGGGTTGCTGTAGTCTATCCCAGCTGACATTGGGTGAGAGGCGGGGAACACCCTGGACAGGTCTCCAGCCTATCGCAGGGCTAACACAGAGACAAACAACCATTCACACACCTAGGCTCACCAATTAGCCTAACAGAGAGACCGGAGTATCCATGCTGACACAGGAAGAACATGCAAAGAATGGCCCAAGCTGGATTCAAACCCGGACCTTCTCGCTGGGAGGCATCAGTGCTAACCACTGAGATGCTGTGTCACACAAGGAAATTACTGTTTTGGGAAAATTCATGATCTCACCCTTCATGAACAGACTGATGTCCATGTTTGAACAAAAGGGGTTCCTCCATGGACATGTGACTCTTCATTGAGACACAGCTGGGTACAGGACGAGGAGAATCTGATCTTTGCTGGTGGATCCTGAAGGAAACAAAAAACAACACAGACTGACACTATGTTAAGTGGAACTTTTTCTAAAATGGTTCCCATACTGTGCAAATGTGAATAATCTGACAAACAATAATGAAACAATAATGGTGGTTGGTATCACTTTGACTTCTGGTGTTCAAATGAGACATTTCTGTTTGAGGTAAATAAGCATCTCAGAGCTGAGGTATAAGCACCTTTAAGTAACCTGGAAGTATGAAAGATTACTACAGATTACTGCAGCTACCTGTGACCTGAGGGTATTAAGACAGTTGTATGATAAGAAGTCAAGAGAACCTCCACTAAACTATTAAGATCTCAAACACACAGGTCGGCAACCACCTAAGGAGGTGACTCTATAGGTGACTACAGACTACACAATAAACCAAGACTGCCCTTCAAATCCTTAGGCGATGCACTAGAGAATCTCAAGGTATCACATGGTGGTCAATCCTGGGATGTAAGACAAAATGGCAAAGGTCATTTTGTTTTATCTGGTTTGATGTCAATACAATCTTTGTCACTCATAATGTTTCTCTCTCCTTTACAGTGATTGACATTCATAGTCTTGTTCTGAGGTTTGGGTAGCAGACCACACTCATAGATCCTAGGGTTACAATAGGTAACCAGGTTGCCTGTACCAGGACAATATAAGTGGGCATAGTCTATACAAACCAGAGACACATTCAAGTATTTTCACTCCCTGACTAAATATTTAGTAATTACAAGGTTCAGTCAAATTATTACTTAGAAAGACAAATAGAACAGAGAAGCAATGAAGCTACTGTATTTAAATCAGTTATGGAATCAATTTAAATTCAGTGATTTCCTACAAAGAACATTATTTCTGTTCTGAATGCAACCTTGTTATCATTGATTCATTAACTGTTCACTGGACTCTTCTATTGTAATGTTGACATTTATCTTATTGAGAAACTGAGATGAAAATCCCTGTGGAGCTGTTTTCATGTGTGGTTTATCAGCAACAAGAAGCCATGTTGACATCAAGGAGACTAAAGTGTTTGTCCTCTC
This sequence comes from Mugil cephalus, assembly GCF_022458985.1. Taxonomy (NCBI): domain Eukaryota; kingdom Metazoa; phylum Chordata; class Actinopteri; order Mugiliformes; family Mugilidae; genus Mugil; species Mugil cephalus. Next base: position 1,062,618 of record NC_061790.1, read on the forward strand.
CATCAATCGTCCTGTCAGACTGACACTATGTTACGTGGAGCTTGTTCTAAAATGGCCCCATACTGTGTAAATGTGGAGAATCTGTTTTGTGTGTCTACATTGAACATGGAGCTTTACAGAAATAATGTCATCAAATAAGAGATGTGCTCTTATAAAAAAGAAGTAAGGAAGGTCTGAACCTAGTCCTGGATTAGTGAGAGTTCCAGTGATGTATCAGTAAGACATTGACACTAAGCAGATCAAAGTGTTTGTTCTCTCCATCAGTCAACCTTCCAGACTAAAACTATTTCAAACAGAGGTTTTTACTAAATGGTTTCTGTGTCATATATCCTGTAAATAGAGTTTAAAATATTTATCTTCATATGTTTTCTGTGGTGGTGTCTTGATTTGTTCCCTGGAGGCTCAGCAGTAGGAGAATTATCTGTTTTCATGTTTGAATGTGGACGGAGGACAGATTTGCAACCAATCTGAGTTCATCTGGCCATAAACTGTCTTTGGTAAAAGAAGACTGACACAAACCAAACTTCACACATTTATTCCTAACTGCATTCTGCAGGTATGTACACAGGGGATTCTTCATATATCATTCAGAGCCAGACTTATAGAACAGTTTATTCCTACAAAATATGGCAATGCGATTGTTTTAGTTTGGACTGTTGACAGTATTTTGTGATTTATGTAGTGATAAAAAAAGATATCCAAAATTTCCTTTATAAATACCTGTAAATCTAGTATGTTAACAAAATGAAACAAAAATTAATTTGAACCTCACCTTATCCATTATACAGATTTCTGTTCTGGGAATGTATGCAAATGAGTGCATATTTAAGTAGATAACTCCTTATTAACATATTTAAATATACATTAATAGAAAACATGTAAAACCAACAAATGTTGTATTCATGTAATATCTATTTTATATCTGTTAGTTAAAAATTTGAACCTATTCACCTATACTGTCTCGCATTAAACAGCATGGCTTCCACCATGGACACGTCACTCTTCATGGAGACACAGCTGGGTACAGTAGATTCTGGTCTTTGCTGTGGGATCCTGATGGAACAAAACCAACACATAAGTATAATTAGAGGGACACTCCACGGAAAACCTTCTACACAAAACAAAATAATTCCAATCAGTCCCTCTATGACTGTACACTGGACTCTTCTATTGCAGTGTTGACATTTATCTTATTGAAAAACTGAGATGAAACTCTCTGTGGAGCTGTTTTCATGTGTGGTTTATCAGCAACAAGAAGCCATGTTGACATCAAGAAGACTCAAGTGTTTGTCCTCTCCATCAACTGTCCTGTCAGACTGACACTATGTTACATGGAGCTTTTTCTGAAATGGCTCCATACAGTGTAAATAATGAGAATTTGTTTTGTGTGTCTACATTGAACATGGGGCTTTACAGAAATAATGTCATCAAATAAGAGATGTGCTCTTATAAAAAAAAAAAAAAAAAAAAAAAAAAAAGAAGAAGAAGTAGTAGTAAGGAAGGTCTGAACCTAGTCCTGGAGTAGTGAGAGTTCCAGTGATGTATCAGTAAGACATTGACACTAAGCAGATCAAAGTGTTTGTTCTCTCCATCAGTAAACCTTCCAGACTGAAACTGGTTAAAATGAACTTTTTTACTAAATGGTTTCCATACTGCATCAGCTAGAATGTAAACAGAAAGCACAGTTTCGTATTTGTTCTTCGTATGTTGTCTGTGTTGGTTTGTTGGTTTGTTCTCTTCAGGCTCAGCAGCACAAGAATTATCTGTTTTAGTGTTTGAATGTGGATGGAGATGTTTAAAGAAACAAGATGAAATGCTACTGAGAACAAAGGTCATTTTGTTTTACCTGGTTTGATGTCAATACAATCTTTATCCCTCATAATGTTTCTCTCTCAAAGGAGAGAGAAAAATTATGAGACAAATGTGAATCATTATGGAGCAGTGATGTGAGTGCTGAACTCTGACATGGAGAAGAGTCATGGACAGTTAGAGATGGTCATCTCACCTCCGATCTCTGGTCTGGTTCTCATGGTCCCCCCTCAAAGTGGTTTTGGAGGGACGGACTCCCTCCTGTGTGTCCTCAGTCTGATCCATAGCAGAGTCCACCTTCACACAAACACAACAACCTGATCAGTTATTACAACAATTCCTATATCACATCAGTTCTCACTGTCAGGAACATGGCTTCAATTCTGGGTCAGTGTAAACCTTGCAGGGTTTATTATAGATAAACAAATATGGAGCATCTCAAATTTACTGGACAACAACATCACCATAATGTATTTCACAATGTTATCATACTTTAAAGTTATTGCTGAGTCACAGATTGAGGTTTGATGGTGTCAAAGAAACCTCAGTCACACTGATCCAAGCTGTCAGACCAGTTCTGACATTCTCTACATTTTACCATCGTCCACGTGAACACAGACTCAGATCAAACCGATAAAGACTTATTTTAAAATATATAGATTCTCTATGGATACAAACTTTAGAATATAACATCAACTAATAAATAAACATTTGTAATAATTGAATTATCCCAGAGAAACTTTCTACTCTACAAAGAGTGAAACAGAACAATGTGACCAATAGTGAACTGTTCATCGGTCATTTACAAATGGATTTTACCTTCTTCTTATCTTCTGAAATTCAGGTCGACTTCCAGACACTTTCCACCTTCATGTGTGGAGGAAACATTTAAAGAGAAGAAGCTGCTCTTTGTCCCTCGTCAGTCCTGGATTTGATCTGAGGACGAAGTCACATCCTCATAACTTCAGAGTCTAAAAACAGATCATAGTGATAGAGTTAAAACCAGTCCAACCTGTGGAGGAAACCCAGTCAGTGTCAGAGGAGACTGTTTCCTGACTCCTCCCTCTGACCTCCTGAGCTGATTGGCTGGTTAATGAGCAGGAGGTGTGTTTGACTTGGTTCTTGTTTTGAGTCTTTATCTCATTAGTTAGTTACCACAGGTTTTTAAAGTGGAAATCTCAAACACAGTGAAATACCACAGAATTCAGAAAAGAAACTGTTTTGGGGAACACCCCAGATAGTGTCCGGGGTGTGAGGGGTCAGTGGAGATTTTACCAGCCCACTTCTTGACCCTGGCCCGGTACAGGTCCTGGATGTCTGGTGGCTGATCTAAACCAGACCATGATGGATGAATTAAAGATGTCTTCAGATGATGGACATGTCTCTGTATTGGTCCTGCTAGATCTTAGTGCTGCATTTGACACTATTGATCACAGTATTTTACTACAGAGAGTGTGATCAAGGTTACAGGATCTGCTGGTGTTTAACTCAATGAGTAGAGCACCCGCCCCATGTTCTGAGGCTACAGTCCTCACAGCAGGTGGCCCTGGTTTGAGTCCCACACTGGCTGCCCTTTCCTGCATGTCCTTCCCCCCTCTCTGCCTCCTTGTTTCCTGTCCATCTTCACTGTGCTGTCAATTAAAGGCTAAAAGCCCAAAAAATAGATTACAAAAAAAAATTAAAGGAATTTAATTCTTTTATATATGTGTCAAAGTAGGCTATGGAGTTTCTCAGGGTTCTGTGCCAAGACCAATATTATTCACATTTTACATGCTTCTTACACTATTATTAGAAAGCACGGCATAAACTTCCATTGCTGCGCAGATGATACCCAGTTATATTTATCCACGAAACCAGATGAAACTAATCAGTTAGTTAAACTCAAAGCATTCCTTATGCCGCTTTCACGTCAAAAATCCCAGGTCAACCCGAATTGACTCGCCTTTGGTGCTTCACATCGGCAAAAGTTCTGTGTCAGATCTCCTGCTGTGAGAGCTGCGTGGCAGTTATTTTCTCCCTCATACGTCATCGCGTATATTGCAGATAACATTGCAGTTTGTTGAAGATGTGTAGAATGGACCAGTCAAACCCCCGCTCATTCAAAAGGCTGCTAATATTAGAATAAATCACTGTGTCTTGCACAGAGCTCGATATCTGCCACCAAATCACCTCTTTTCCTGGGATGCAGAGCATTTAAACTCAAACAAAACTCAGACATGGCAGAGATTCTTTACCTAATCACCTGGTTTCTTTGGATGACATTACCTTGGCCTCCAGTACTACTGTGAAAAACCTAGGTGTTATATTTCACCAGGATGTCCTTGTCCTTTAATTCTTACATGAAGCAAGTGCTTTCTTTCACCTGTGTAATATCATTAAAATTAGGAACATCCTTTCTCAGAATCAGAATCATCTTTATTGGCCAGGTATGTGAACATATACAAGGAATTTCACTTTGCTCAGTGGTACAACAAAATAACAAACAACACTTGAATAAGCATAAAATAGAATGTTTGAAAAAATACAAAAACTGTCCAACATAAATATAATGAAAAAACAGGGTATACATCTATACATTTTGTGATGATCCCTCCCACTCTGCCTACCTTTTTACCTCTGCTGTCTGTTGCAGGTATGGTGAGTGGAAGGGTCTTACTTCTGCCTGCCCATGTGGGCTGGGCTATCCAGATGGCTGTTTAGCTTTTCTCTCTCGCAACTCTCTCCCAGCAGGCTCCAGACCTGCTGTTGTGGCTTCTTATATAGTATATATAGCAAATATGAACATCAATATGAACATGAACAGTGGTATGTAATGTAATGGGAGTTACTAGGAATGGTCACATGTTCTGTGACTTCTCAGAGTTCATGAAAGCGACAGCCCGGGCAAAGAAACTGTTTTGGGGAACAGTCTGAATAGATAGTGTCCGGGGTGTGAGGGGTCAGTGGAGATTTTACCAGCCCACTTCCTGACCCTGGAGCAGTACAGGTCCTGGATGTCTGGTGGCTGATCCAAACCAGGCCATGATGGATGCAGGAAGTACAGCCACTGCTGGGCATTCTTCCTAACAGAGTCGATGTGGAAGGTCCACTTCAGGTCCCGTGAGAAAGTGGACCCTAGGACCCTAGGAGTTGTGGTATGCAAATGCATGGCTCACACACTTGGCAAAGACACAGTTTCTAGTGGAAACACATGAGCAGACACCACCATGAAAGCAGCTGCATTACAACCCACTTCCTCTCTTCGTGCAACCCACCCCTCCTACTCCATCTCCTCCACTTCTCCGTCTCTCACTTCTCCTCCTCTCCGCCCTTCTCTCTGCTTTCTACCCCTGTTGAACAATCCCTTTGGTCCAAGAGTGGCTGTTCCTATCTTGACAGTGTTTGGTATGGCCCTGATCACAAACCCTGACTGCTTAAAGCTCTCTATCCTGCTTAAGCTAAGTTGGTGCATGGGTTAGACCATGTGTCAAAAGGAGAGATGTGTGCATCAGTACAAAAATATTGGTTTACAAAAGGCTTCATATCTTTCACAGCAGATTATTTCTCAAAATGTATGATCAGTGCCCAAAACAATCCAGGTAAAACCAAATCCCTCACACACCCGGCAGCACACCCTCCACTGAACAGACCCCACGCCAAGTGAGGGTAAAAAATACTGCCTTGTGATGGTTGACATATTTTCAAAATGAGTGAAAGCTTTCCCAGCAAAAAACGAAAATGCAACAGTCTCAGTAGTAGCCTATGCCTTGCTGACAGAAATTATTCCCCGATGGGGTATACCAGAAAAACTTTCCTCAGACAATGGAACCCATTTTGCGAACACGGTTCTCTCTTCTCCCAACAAGTATAGAAAAGCCCTCACCTCATCACTTTTCCAGTCATCATTTAAAAAAATGTTCTGACACGAGAGGAGAAAGTTGAAAGTGAGCACCTTACAACTAGTCAATACCGTCGGACTTGTCAAAATATCTTGCTTTGTACCTGACGCAGAATCACGACAATTTTTTTTGACCAATCAGTAGTAAGCAGCGTTGTATGTCACATTTTCAGCCCCAATTCACCTATTCACTCACCTCATCTGTCCATCTCTTCACAATTCTCACTACAGGCTTGGCACACTGCAGCTTTTGTGTGCAGGTTGGGATGAGATGGACCAGGCAGTGGTCAAAGAGTCCCAAAGCAGCTCGGGGAACAGAAAGATATGCGTATTTTATTGTGGTTTAACGGTGGTCCAAGGTGTTCATGTCCCTGGTGGGGCACATCACGTGTTGTCCGTATTTAGGCATTTCAAGCTTGAGATTTGCTCTATTAAAGTCCATGAGAATGATGAGCAGAGAGTCCAGGTGTCTTTTCTCCAAGTCTGTGATCTGATCCTTCTCAGAGTGATGTGGAAAAACTAGTTCATGCATTTGTGTATTCCAGGTTGGATTATTGTAACTCATTACTGTCTGGCCCCAAATAGCTCTTTAAAAAGCCTTCAGTTGATTCAACATACTGCAGCACCCCCTCCACTCATGCTCCATTTTGTTTTGAGGGTCTCTGGTCTGGAGTGCTGTGTATCAGACCTGTGGAGCTCCATGAACTACTTCTGTAGTCCTGGTCCCAGTCTTCATGGCCTCCTCCAGTTGTCCACACCTACCAGGATGAACAATTCTCCAACCTGCGCATGATTCCTGATATACTCTCAGACTGTCACATAAGATCATCAGCTATATATTGTATTATTAGATTCTATGTGTTTTCTTCAGCTTGATAATTGTATCTATGACAGAAGTTTATCTTGTTTCTCCTATTCTTCTTTTCTCTCTATCTTCTCTGTTTCTACCCGGCTGGTCTTCAGCAGATGGTTCCTCCATATGAGCTGGGTACTGCTCAAGGTTTCTTCCTGTTAAAAGGGAGTTTTTTCCTTCAGACTGATATGGGGGTTTCAGGACATTTTTTTGTAAAGTGTCTTGAGACAATTTGTGTAGTTATTGATGCTGAATTGAACTGAATCTTTGGATCTCAGCATGATGTCTTGAGGATCTTTTGGTATACTTGTCCTTGTCAGGCAGGTATTATTGAAGTGATTTCTTGACGGAGAACAGACATGGCAGTAATCGGGCCTGGGTGTGGTAGAGGAATTGAACTCAAGTGATTAACCACAGCTAAGTTATGCTTTAACAAGTTGGGCAAACACTTTTTACCACAGGACCATGTTGGTTTGGATTTTTTCCCCTTAAAAAATAAAATCATTAAAAACGCATTGTGAGTTTACTTGTGTTATATTTATCTTATATACGATCTCGGTGTGAAAAACACCTAAACACTATTTTTTTTACAGGCCAGAAAGAAAATGGTGTATATCCCAATGCTACAGACCTGTGGTGACTCCAACTACAGTTCTGTTCTGTTTCACCGAGTCTCCACAACCTGAAGAAGGCACAAGCTCCAGGGCTTTTACTTTTTCAAACCAACTCAAGTGCCAGGACCTGGATTTTTTATGCGCTTTTCTACATGTTTTTTTTTTTTTCCATTTTCCTTCAGTCATTGATCCCTTTCCAGCACACCATTGGTCTGAGGAACACCAGCAGTGCTCCGGACATTTTTCCTTACTAAAACTGATCTGTTGGAAAATCCAACCTGAACAGTTTCTGAACTGTACCTTGATCTCCCAGTTTGACCTTCATGTGTCCAGGATTATCCAGAGAGAAGTGATCATCAAAGTCAGTCCAATTTTTACAGGAGTTCAATGGTTAGAGGATCATTTCACTACTTCCAAGAAAAAACATATGAAATTATATCACAGAAATTCATCTGAGAAACAAAGAGAAACATGATCCTCTATCAACAATTAAACCTCAAAGTTGAAGCTGCTGTCAAGACTCTCCTTCCTACAGAGAACACAGAGACACTGAGGAGTCAGGTAACCAGAATCCAAATCCAGGATAGAGAGGTTTAGTGAATGTGGTGTTGAAGGTGTGGAGGTGGATCAGTTTGTTAGAGGAGACTCTGTAGAAGGACAGAGTTCCAGCAGGACAGTCCACATACACTGATACTCTGTTAGAGATAGAGGAGGGGATGAGTGTTGGTCTGTTATTGTGATAGACAGAGTAACCATCATTAGAGCAGCTCAGACTCCAGGACTGATCATTCCATCCAAACACACAGTCCTTCATGTTTCCTGTCCTTCCGATTCCTCTGTAACTCACTGATATATCAGCCTTTCCTCTCCACTCAACCTCCCAGTAACATCGACCAGTCACAACATTTCTACACAGCAGCTGATTCCAGTAGTTAAATCTGTCTGGATGGTCAGGATATGGCTGATTCTCTATCACATGTGTCACCTTCCTGTTGTTGTCAGATAGTTTGATGAATCTATTGACTGAGTTTGTGTCGACTTCAAGTTCACAGAAATCTGGAGAGAAAAAGACACAACACAGATGCAGTTTATCATGTGACACATCAGATGGACTTATTCTTTCTTTACTCACTGATCTGTTGTTCATTCATAGAAAGTTTAATGGTAATATTGTTTGTCAGTTTTCCCTTGTCAATGATGTTTGAATGAATAAATACCACAACTAACTATATGACACTTTGATGTTTAGTCATCATTAGTCAAACTCACACTTCCTGACATCAGGCTTTAACCTCTGCTCTCCACAATGGTCCATCCTGGAGGAAGAAACACACAAAGAATGATTTTCTATCCAACATGAGACCTAACTGATGTTCAGTATGAACAGGAAAAATCTTTGATATTACCAGAGAATAAAGGAACCTCGAAAGGATTTAGTTAGTAGATGATTTGCAACATGTCATTTTGTGACTGTGTATAAATGTGCTCATTCTTTCTGCCTTTACTATCTAATACTTAGAGTGGCAACATCTCATAAGTTGAAAAGGGGGGGTTTTAAAAGAAACTACAACTACAACAAACACTCCCGAATGTATTGTCCTGTTTCATATATTCAAGTGCATCCATATCACACAGGTCCATGACTTTGCAATTTCGTAACATTTTCCTTTTAAAAACAACCTCCAGGACCCAGATAATCTCTCTCCAGAATGGAGCCAAAGAGGGACAGCTCCAACAAATGTGACAATGATCTGTTGAAGTGTTCAGGACCTCCCTCCACCAGGCAGTCTGATTACAAGAGTTGGAAAATCTAGTTCATGCATTTGTATCTTCCAGGCTGGATTATAGTAACTCATTACTGTCCGGCTGTCCAAGAGATCCTATTACCCCAGTTAGCTCCTCTTCATTGGCTCGCCTTAAAATCTAGAATTAAATTTAAAATCCACCTCCTTACATACAAGGCCCTGAAAGGTCTAGCTCCATCATATCTGAAAGACCTCATAGTACCATATTGGCCCAACAGATCACTACGATCTCAAAGTCTTCTTGTGGTTCCTAGAGATTCAAAAAGTAGAATGGGAGGTAAAGCCTTCAGCTATCAGGCTCCTCTCCTGTAGAACCAGCTTCAAGTTTGGGTTCTGGAGACAGACACAGTCTCTACTTTTAAGGTCACGACAAAGACTTTCCTTTTGGACAAAGCTTATAGTTAGGCCAGGACTTAGGAGCCTGCTGTCAAGGCCATCAACACCTAGTGGTTATCAAGAAATCCTTTACCTTACTTATGGTTATTTTTTCCAGTTTAAACCTATTTTTTTTTTTTTTTTTTGCCATCATAATTTTATTTCTTATCAAAAGGTGAGATATATCATTACTTATACTAGGCATGTTTTCTCTTACTTGTCTAGTTTGGTAATGAAATTATCATTTAGATAGTTTCTCATTTCTACAGGCTTAGTTATGAATTTAATCATGAATGTAAATCAGATAGAGAAGGGTTCATCCTCTGAGGTTCTCTGTGGCTCCAAAGAATTGAGATATTTTACAAGTTCCTGTTGTGTGTCCATACCTGAGAGTGTCCAGTCTCCAGAGAGGATCCTCCAGGCCAGCAGACAGCAGCTTCACTCCCTTGTCTCCTGGATGGTTGTAGCTCAGGTCCAGCTCTCTCAGATGGGAGGGGTTGGAGCTCAGAGCTGAGGCCAGAGAAGAACATCCTTCCTCTGTGATCAGACAACCTGACAGACTGGAGATAGAAACATATCAGAAACTCAAAAAGTAGAAGGAAAATCCTCCACATGTTGAACTTGTGTGCCAACATGAACCTAACTCAGGATTTAACTGATCAACAAGCAGCTATATCCTGACCTGAGAGTTTCTAGTTTACAGTGAGGACTCTCCAGTCCAGCAGACAGCAGCTTCACTCCTGAATCCTGCAGGTTGTTGTTACTCAGGTCCAGCTCTCTCAGACTGGAGGACTGGGAGCTGAGAACTGAGGACAGAGCTTCACAGCTTCTCTCTGAGAGGTTACAACTGCTCAGCCTGAAGAAGAATCAACATCAAATGTTTTATTTGTCATTTACTAAATGCATCATGTTTCAAATAGTTCCTAAATCCACCTACAGAGCTTTGTTGGAGGCTTTGACCACTGACAGCAGCCTCAGAAGAGCCTCCTCTGAAGCAGAGTATTTCTTCAGGTCAAACTCATCCAGATCTTCTCCTGATGACAGTAAGACGAAGACCAGAGCTGACCACTGAGCTGGAGACAGTTTATCTGTGGAGAGACTTCCTGATCTCAGGGACTGTTGGATCTCCTCCACTAGAGAACCATCATTCAGTTCATTCAGACAGTGGAACAGATTGATGCTTCTCTCTGCAGACAGTTTCTCACTGATCTTCTCCTTGATGTACTGGACTGTTTTCTGATTGGTGTGTGATCTACTTCCTGTCTGTGTCAGCAGGCCTCGTAGGAGAGTCTGATTGATCTGCAGTGAAAGACCCAGGAGGAAGCGCAGGAACAAGTCCAGGTGTCCATTTGGACTCTGTAAGGCCTTGTCCACAGCACTCTGATGGAGACCTGTTAGATTTTTAAATATTTTAGACTTCAGAGATGTAGATTGTTGTTCTTCCATCAGGTTGACACCAGAGTTGATGAAGGTCAGATGGACATGAAGAGCAGCCAGAAACTCCTGAAGGCTCAGATGGACGAAGCAGAACACCTTGTCCTGGTACAGGCCTCTCTCCTCTTTAAAGATCTGTGTGAACACTCCTGAGTACACTGAGGCTGCTCTGATATCGATGCTACACTCTGCCAGGTCTGATTCATAGAAGATCAGGTTTCCTTTCTGCAGCTGATCAAAAGCCAGTTTTCCCAGAGACTCAATCATCTTCCTGCTCTCTGGACTCCAGTGTGGATCTGTCTCAGCTCCTCCATCATACTTGACTGTCTTGACTTTGGCCTGAACCACCAGGAAGTGGATGTACATCTCAGTCAGGGTCTTGGGCAGCTCTCCTCCCTCTCTGGTTTCCAACACATCCTCCAGAACTGTAGCAGTGATCCAGCAGAAGACTGGGATGTGACACATGATGTGCAGGCTTTGTGATGTCTTGATGTGGGAGATGATCCTGCTGGCCTGCTCCTCATCTCTGAACCTCTTCCTGAAGTACTCCTCCTTCTGGGGGTCAGTGAACCCTCTGACCTCTGTCACCATGTCAATACACTCAGGAGGGATCTGATTGGCTGCTGCAGGTCGTGTGGTTATCCAGAGGCGAGCAGAGGGAAGCAGTTTCCCCTGATGAGGTTTGTCAGCAGCACATCCACTGAGGTGGACCCTGTAACATCAGTCAGGATCTCAGTCTTGTGGAAGTCCAGAGGAAGTCGACACTCATCCAGACCGTCAAAGATGAACACAACCTGGAAGTCTTCAAAGCTGCAGATTCCTGCTTCTTTGGTTTCAGTGAAGAAGTGATGAACAAGTTCCACCAAGCTGAACTTTCTCTCTTTCACCAAATTCAGCTCTCTGAAAGTCAATGGAAATATGAAGAGGATGTCCTGGTTGGCTTTGTCTTCAGCCCAGTCCAGAGTGAACTTCTGTGTTAAGACTGTTTTCCCAATGCCAGCCACTCCCTTTGTCATCACTCTTCTGATTGGTCCATGTCTTCCAGGTGAGGCTTTAAAGATGTTTTCTTGTCTGATGCTTGTTTCTGCTCTGTGTGGTTTCCTGGATGCTGTTTCAATCTGTCTGACCTCATGTTCATCATTGACCTCTGCAGTCCCTCCCTCTGTGATGTAGAGCTCTGTGTAGATCTCATTCAGAAGGGCTGAGTTTCCAGCTTTAGCAATCCCCTCAAACACACACTGGAACTTCTCCTTCAGACTAGATTTAACTTTACGTCCACACTCTGGAGCAAGAGTTCCTGAATAAACAAGAAATGTAATTAATCAGTCAAATAATTTCTTTTAAAAATCAAGTCAAATTTATTGTCAATTCTGACACGTGCAACTCAGAGGCTAATGGTGCACCAACTAAGCAAAAGATGTAAACAAAATGTGGAAACATTAAAAATATATAAAATATATTCTGTAGATGAAAGAGAACCTTGACATAGTGCGCGACATTAACACACCTAAATACGCAGTATGACATAGATGTCATGTGTGACTGTTTTCAGTCCAGTAGAATTCATAGATCTGATTCAGATGTTTGCATCATATCAACTACTGAGTGTAGAAATGTAAACTTGTCCCATGTTTCCTCCATTTCCTCTTTCCATCCAGTTAAAGCTGTTAAATCCTCTTACTGCTCTGCAGACAGTCAGCCAGCTCCTCCTGATTCATTCTCCTCAGGAAGTTCACTGTCATCTTCACCAATAAATCTCTGCTGCTCCTCCTCTGCTCTTCATCCTCACCCTCCAACACCTCCTCATCCTCCGTCTGACTCTCTGAGCATTCTGGGTAATCAGGACTTAGAACCTTCTGGATCTTCTTCAGCTCATTCTTCACAAAAGTGATGATGTTCTCCTCCAGCAGCTTTAACAGAGAAACATGTAGAGTTTACTTTGAAGTGGAACTGAATAGAATCAATATTATGATCTATATCATAGTTCAACAACATCTGAAGAACATAACATTATAATGCAGTTGGTGATTTATTGGATCACTGATGTATTAGACCATATTATTTTACCTAAATGGATCTAAAAAGCTGCTCAGTTAGTGTCTGGTTCATATTTCATGTATATATAAAAACTAAATCTTCTTTCAAGTTGATGACATTAAAGTGTTGAATCTTATGTTCTCACCATTAATATGGAGTCCAGATGTGTTTGCTGCTGAGGGACAGACTGATCACTGAGAATCTCTGAGCTCTTCTGGTTAACTCTGAAAAAAATTTCAGCTTCAGCATATGTATATTTTAATAAAGGTGTCCTATAAAGATGAATCCTCACACAAACAGAAAGTATATTTTTTGATAAAAGCGACGTATCTCCTTCTTCATCCAAGACACTGAACCCTTATTGATACAAACGGAGTATTTTGATCAGGACAATATTGATTGTTGGATCGATATGAGGGTTTTCTGGTGGGTTTATGCTTATTTCTTTTTTTTATTGTTTTAGACAAAATGTGTTGATTGTGTCTGCTGTGTTGGTCGAATCCTACAATGTAATCAGAGGAAACAGAACTTTCCAACAACATGCTGCGTGTAGCATTTGCTCAAACCTTGTAGAAGGTAAGGCAAATCATGCTGCTTGTATTTAAGTAATTGAGTTGGACTAACTAGAGAAGTCTGGAGGCATACACTCAATACTACGCAATTTGAAATAAGTTAACAGTACCCACGAAAATGTTAACATTGGGCCAGCACACTATTTTTTAGATTGTAGTAAATTCTCACAATGTTTCTCTCTGCCTCACTGTGATTCATATTCATGGTTTTTTTCTGAGTTTTTTTTTTTTTTTTTTTTTGAAATCTGATTGTGTACCTTGGTGTAAGAGAAGAATAATGACTACATCTGATTACATTATCCTAATAGTGACACTTCTTAGACGGTGGAGCCTACATGAGTGAGCATATTGGTTATTAATAGTAAGCCCAGACTCTATGAGTATATGTGTAGCCCTGAGAGCTGTGTCTCCACTGGCTCCATCAATATCATCTAAATAAATTTTTTTCTTAGTGAGAGCAGAACTTGCATCATGCAGTTATTGTATAGATGTGGGTGGAGACTTAAGAGACACCTGAGGTGGACACAAACTGTGGAAGAATCTCTAAGACTGAACATGAATGAAAGGATGAATTGAATAATGACGGCACAGACCACATTCATAGAGCCTAGGGTTACAATAGGCAACCAAGATTTTTGCAACCGGACATTATGAGAGTGCGTAGCCTATACACACCAGAGACACATTCAAGTATTTTTACTTCTTGACTGAATATTCAATAATTACAAGGTTCAGTCATATTATTACTTAGAAAGACAAATAGAACAGAGAAACAATGAAGCTACTGTATTTAAATCAGGTATGGAATCAATTTAAATTGAATGATTTCCCACAAAGAACATTATTTCTGTTCTGAATGCAAACTTGTTATTATTGATGGGATACAGAATGTTATTCACTCACCCTTCATGAACAGTCTGATGTCCATCTGCAAACATGATGGGTCTAGTCATAGACCAGTCGCTCTTCATGGAGACACAGCTGGGTACAGTAGAGTCAGGTCTTTTCCGGATGGCCCTGATGGAAACAAAACCACCACATCACAAACAGTGTAATTAGAGGGGCACTCCACGAAAAATCTTCCACAAAAACCATAAAATAATACCAGTTACCCCCACTATGACTGTACACTGGACTCTTCTATTATAATCTTGATATTTATCTTAATCAGGCGTAAATATGTTTGTCCTCTCCATCAATCGTCCAGTCAGACTCAAAATATGTGGAGCTTTTTTCTAAAATGGCTCCGTACTGTTTAAATGTGGAGAATCTGTTTTGTGTGTCCACATTGAACATGGAGCTTTTTTTTGTTTGTTTGTTTTTTAAAAAAGAGGAAGTAAAATAAGAAACACAATGAAAGACACAATAATGAGATTTTATACCTGTTTGGTCACAACTCACTGGACATTTATGTCTATGACTCATCAAGACTGTGTACATATGCACAGTATATACATATATTAATTCATTCCACCTATACTTTCTGCGCTTTTCAAATCAGGGCTGCATCAGCCATTTTATGTATATCGTATATTGTCATGCGCTGTCATGGGGTGATGCCTGTAGTGGTCTACATCAATCACAACCCCTTAATGTTTTTTAATTCTCTGCCATGTCTGAACCAGGTGGTCCCTGTTATTACAATCAGATCAGCAAGATATTCAGCTTATTAAGGGTTCTGATAATGTAGTGGCAGACATGCCGTCTATAGCCCCTTACTAGTCTAGTCTGTGCATAACAGATTGTGTGTTTGTCTCATCGATGTCATCTCTTCTTCTTCCTCGTAAATTGCTTCCCAGTGGTTCCAGGTTGCTGAGGTGGAAGGGGTATGGCATCAGGTCAGTTCTTGAAGAATATCTGCCATGATATTAATGTAAACATGTCGAAATGTCAAGATGTAATTTTGATTAATTTTCGTCCCAGGGTTGGAACCCTGTTCTTAAGGGGTGTGTGATAGCCTCCTGCCTAGCAGAGCCTGTTTTGGTCTGATGGTTTTGTCTTTCACGTACCTGGCTGGTAGGCCGAGCCTAGTTAGGCAACTGGGAGCACCTGGCCAGCCTCTCAGTGGGTGGCTCTTTTACCTACTTACTTCATCCAACACTTCACACTTCATCCAGCAACCGACACACTGATGAACACTGACATTCACATCCCACCTACGTAATATGTTTTTTGTTGTTTTATTCTTGGTTACTATAAATTTATTTCGTTAATGTTATGTTGTGGTGTATTTTCGCTTTTGTTGCAGCTCATGAGCCAGGTCGTGACATTCTCCTTCATCTACTTTCGTATATATATGATATATTTTATTTTTTTCTTTTATGTTTTTACATATTCCCCACATTTCTTGTTTACATTTTTTTGTTTAACTGCTGCATCGTAGCCTTTGAGGATGGTAATTTCAATCCTGTCTTGTGTTGCACATGTCAGAATTGACAATAAAGTTAACTTGACTGTTTGAAGCAGTTTGACTTCTGGTGTTCTGAGTTTTAAATCCAATTTAATCAAAATGGTAAAAAGATAAAGTGGAAACAGAAACTGTTTACTGTTCCTTCTTCATGTGTTTTCTGTGGTGGTTTGTTGGTTTGTTCTCTGCAGGCTCAGCAGAAGGAGAATTATCTGTCTTTGTGTTTGAATGCGGACGGAGATGAAATGCTGCTGAGGACAAAGGTCATTTTAATATAAACCAGAGTTTAACTAGTTTGATGTAGAGTGATTCTCTGTCAGAGGGAAAACCTTCAGCCTGATCTCTGACTAAAGTTTCATCTCCTTTGTGAGTGTGGAGCTCAGACCCAGAGATGAAGATCTTTGACAGTGAATAATGATGGAGCAGTGATGTGAGTGCTGAACTCTGACATGGAGAAGAGTCTTGGACAGTTAGAGATGGTCATCTCACCTCCGAGCTCTGATCTGGTTCTCATGGTCCCCCCTCAGAGTGGTTTTAGAGGGAGGGACTCCCTCCTGTGTGTCCTCACTCTGATCCATAGCAGAGTCCACCTTCACACAAACACAACAACCTGATCAGTCATTACAACAACTCTCATATCACATCAGTTCTCATCACTGTCAGGAACATGGGGTCAATTTCTTACCAAGAACCACGTCAGTCACATTGGTCCAAGCTGTCAGACCAGTTCTGACATTCTCTACATTTTACCATCATCCATGTGAACACAGACTCAGATCAAACCCATAAACACTGATTCTAAAATATATAAATTCTTTATAGATACAAACTTTAGAATATAACATCAACTATTTAATGAACATTTGTAATAACTGAATCATCCCAGAGAAACTTTCTACTCTACAGTCAAAGAGTGAAACAGAACAATGTGACCAATAGTGAACTGTTAATCAGTCATTTACAAATGGATTTTACCTTCTTCTTATCTTCTGAACTTCAGGTCGACTTCCAGACACTTTCCACCTTCATGTGTGGAGAAAACATTTAAATAGAAGAAGCTGCTCTTTGTCCCTCGTCAGTCCTGGATTTGATCTGAGGACGAAGTCACATCCTCATAACTTCAGAGTCTAAAAATAGATGAGAGTGACAGAATTAAAACCAGTCCAACCTGTGGAGGAAACCCAGTCAGTGTCAGAAGAGACAGTTTCCTGACTCCTCCCTGTGACCTCCTGAGCTGATTGGCTGGTTAATGAGAAGCAGGTGTGTTTGACTTGGTTCTTGTTTTGAGTCTTTATCTCATTAATTAGTTACCACAGGTTTAAAGAGGAAATCTCAAACACAGTGAAATGCCACAGAATTCAGAGAGCAACAAATCAACCTTTTGTCATTTTAATTTAAAAAAAAGTCAAACGTAGTCAAACTGGTGTCTGATTTAATTGAGGACACTGTCACACCCTCATGACTAAGAAACATAAAACCAGTCCAACAACTGGAAGGTTTCAGGTTTCATGTGAATTTATTTACTCATTTCTTCTTGTTTACATTCTTTATGTGTTTGGTTCATTAATGCTGATTGTGTTTGCATTAATGCTGATTGTGTTTGCATACTGTGTTGTTGTGTAAATGTTATTTTTAGATCTGGGATTTGCTGAGGTACCTGCTCCATCAATTCACTGCACAGAACAAAAAATCTAATAAACTTTATGTGAGAGTAGACAGAAACAAAGAAGCAGCTTTACTTTGTTGTGAGGTTTAATAAGAGACTGAGGTCCTTTATCATCTGTTAGACGATGTTGAGGATGTTTTGTGAATCTGTGGTGGCCAGAGAGCTCCTGTACACCATTGCATGCTGGGAGAGGAGGATGAGAGTAGCAGATGTAAACAGACTCAACAAACTGATCCTTAAGGCCAGTGATGTTGTAGGAATGGAGCTTCGAACACAGTGTCAGAGAGGAGGGTGTTGGCAAAAGGCTTAGGGTTAGGCCCTAGGGTTATGCCCTAGGATTAGGGTTAGGGTTAGGGTTAGGATTAGACCATCCTCCCACACACTCCGCAACACACTGGCCAGTCTGAAGAGCACTTTCAGTAACAGACTCATTCTACCCATAATGCACCACAGGAGTTCATTCCTGCCTGTGGCCATGAAAGTTCATAACGTCCATCATGCTTAACACCCCAGGCTTTTTATTTTTTATTTATTTGTTAATATTTACTTTTATTATACTATTACTACTTGTGCAACATTTGAATTTTAGAAATTTTACATCTCATTCTTTATTTATATTTTCATATATTTTTCCTGAATTACTTTATCCTATTTGTATTTGGCTCAGTTATCTTGGAAATGTAACTTTATGGGAGCAACTTCAAAAAAAAAAAAAAAAAAAAAAAAAAACAGCTACCTGTAAGCATTCTGATACTGACTAATTGTTTTTTTTTTTTTTCATGTTAACATTTAACCTATCATTATTTGTTATTTAGTTGAGATCTGAGATGAATTATTTCATTGATTTAGTAATAGTGAAAAAAGAGCTATGTCTTTAAATCTTTATTGTTCTCTTTAAATCCTGACGTACTGACTGACTCTGACTCATGAATCTCTGTGTTTGTTTAGTGGATGAGTTTGAAAAGAAGAAAAATAATTAGGATTAGGGTTTGGCAGTTTCTAACATGCAGCCATGTTTGATCCAAGCTGTCAGACCAGTCCTGACATTACCTGAACTATCATGTGAGCTCATATTAAAACCACTTCATCTTCTATTCACCAGTCACACCAGTAAGTAACTGCTGTGTCCTCCTCTTTCCCTTCCCCTTAAATAGGTTTGAGTGGAACTGATAAACACACAGAATTAATAGATTTACAATTATCCTTGTCAGAGATCAGACTATAGGTTTTCCCTCTGACAGAGAAACTCTCCGCATCAAACCAGTTAAAACATTTATATTGACCCTGTTCTCAGCAGCATTTCATCTTGTTTCTGTAAACACGTCTGCCCACATTCAAAGACTAAAACAGATAATTCTCCTTCTGATAGAGACAATCCTGGTTTAAAAACACACAACAGTACAGAAGTGACATTTACTCAATACGATCTTTAAATATTCATCTTCATCAATCAGAGACATGTCACAGAGTAAAACATCTGCAACACGTGGATTTTCTGAAACTACACAAAACTTACAAATATTAAATCGAAAGAAATTTTGAGGTTGTGATTTGCGGGGAACGAATTATTAAATTCAGAAAAATTTAAGCAAAAATTGTTTTCTTTTTTTTTTTTTTACTAAAATAAGAAAATCAATAAAGCATATATGACTAGATATAATATGCACTATGCAAAACAAACGAAACAACACTGAAAGGAAAAAAATACATATAATATAGATTAAAATATCAACCAAAAACTGTGCATTTAATTAATTTCATAAACAATGACACTTTTCACAGTAAAATAGTTTTAAACTAATTATTATTTTAACATGTTCTCATGTCTCTTTGGGATGCCTGTACCGGTCCCTCAGCTCCATTCACCCTTTGAAGCAGCTCAGCAACAATAATCCACTCAGCTATCAATAAAACTTAATATCTCTCTCTCTGCTAAATGTCAAGTCTCCTGACAGACGACATCTATTCCTGTGACCAGATGTGATTTAGAGTTGTGTTTAATTAGTGCTCCGTGTTCCTCTAATCATCCCACTCTTTTAATTACTGGGACAGTCGCTGTCATAAGCTTTAATACCAACACATGCTTTCTGTGAATGTAATTAATTTATTGTGTGGTCTGTGCTCAGACCTCTGATCAGGTGGAAAGTGCAGCTTTAAAATGCTCTACAGGGTCAATAATATGAGAAAGCTGAAGTTTTTGGAGAAATAAATGTCTAAATTGACCTAAAACTGAAAGAAATAAAATGTTCAATTTACCCAGGAGACCTTGTAACATTTCCTTTAGTTTGGTTCCATAAGAGTGGATGCTATGTCAGCTCCTACAAGGTGAAGCCTGTGTAGCGCCCCCTAGTGGTTGGCTGCAGTGTAGTCTAACCTAATAGCTGTTAATTAACTAAATAAATGAAAAACAAATCTAAGCATGAGCTAACTCATGAAATGATTGAATATGCGTATTATGAGTGTAAATATTTATTGACTTATGACTTGGTGATGTATATGTATTTCCTCAATAATGACTGGTGTCTTTAAATTCCTTTATTATTCCTTTATCATGGTTCCTAATAAATCAGGTGGACATTGTAGACCACATGAGACCCTGATTAGACCTGACAATGTTTCCTTGATCTTCTGATTGCCTCAGTGAAAACCACATGACAATAAACCTCTCAGGTGCTGTGTTTTCATTCCCCCTAGAACTTGCACAAAACCGAAATCTCTCATTAATAAACTGGTAATGGAAACACCTACATTTACTCTCTCATCAGGGTTTCTTTCAGACGTATCCATATAAAAGTTTACCTCAAAAGTTCAATGGAAACACTTTTTTGTCGTTTCCCTGGAGATGATGCAGGGGATCATGTGACCAGTTCATCAGAAGTCACAGCTCATTCACTTAACGCTTAACAAAAGAGCAACTGGACTTTATCGAAATTTCAGAAATATCACTTTTATTTTGAGATAAACTGGAATGAAAACAATATGAGAGGCGGTTTAAAAAGTTTGTTTGATCTCATAAACCATTAAAGATGGACAGGTGGGATCAGATTACCCAGGTAGGATGTTAAGTCTGAACAGGGCTTTGTTTTCTGGTCTAACTGCCGTGAATAGATATAGAATTTAATATAAATCAGCTGTGTTGTGGTGGGGTTTGTTCTTCTGAGTGATTGACAGCTGCTTGGCCCTCAAAACCACACACAGCTTGATGAGTCCACAAACACACCCACCTCCTCACACATCTGACGAGGCTTAATGACGGATCAATCACCACCGTCTCTTTTCTCTAATTATCCATGGCTCGTCGCTCTTCGTTAGGGCTCGTTAGCTGGAGCCTCGGTATCTGCTGGACTTCCTGGAGTCTGATAACAACTTCAGAGTATTGTTTTATGAGACTTCACCCAGCAGCCACTGCGACATAACACAATTAATAGAAAGTCAATCTGTTTGTGGCTCAGTGACGTTTCTCCATGAGCTCATTTGGTTTTCCTCTGATGGTCCATCATGGCTGGGTGAGTGTCAGCCTCCTCCTCTCATGGAGGTTTTAACCTCGTTATCCTGGCGACATTCAGAGCCCAGCAAAGACTCGGACAAACTGCAGACTTCGCTGTGAAAATCAGACATTAATCTCTTCCAGTAAATGTGAGGGCCTGAAGATCTTTATTACCAAAGCATTTAATGATCTCACATTAACTTTTACTGCAATATAAAGTCAGCAGAATGTCTTAATATTACAGATATAATGATATTCACTGCAGGGTGGTGAAGAACACACCAATACGAGTTAGAAAAGTGAACTTAGACTGAGACAGACTTTAATGATCCACAAGGTAAATTGCTTGGTCACAGTAGCTTATTTGTTAGAAAAAGATGAGCTGTTATACAGCTGGATAGAGTAAGGTTCTGTAGAGAGACATTAAACAATCCTTGCATGAGTTACACTGTAGTTGAATCTTGAGCTTTAGGCTGATTGTAGACCTTTATTTTGTACTGATTCAGGGAGGAATTCATCAAAAATATGTTACATTTAACCTTGTTTCAGTGTGAGTCAAACTTCTGACACACACTTAACACATTATGTTCTAGCCAACAGGTTTGTGGTTGCCCATAATTTGCAGAAACAATTGAATTTCATGAAATTTGAACAGAAAATGGAGCGTCTTCATTAGGTCTGGGTCTGGTTCAGGTTTTATCTGATACCAGAACCAAAACCGGTATTTTTAAATGGTGCTGGTGTTTAAAGAATGAAAACATACAAATTTTGTCCAGAAATGGTGCTTTTATTTTTTAAGGCATTTCGTGAGGTGCAAGTTGAATAGAATAATAATTTAAATAATATAAATACAACTAAGAGATAAATGAACCAATATAAAATAAATAATAAACCCAGTGTCGTGGGGTCTGTCAGGCATCAGAGACGCTACATCTTTGGTCTTTTAATAAAATACTATGCTCATGCTATGTGTGGTCACATGTTGAATCTAATTCCAGGTGTTTCCTCCTTGTTGCACCTTTAGAGGTGAAGTCCAGACAAACTTTACACAAATGTTTGGTCTTAGACATGTTGAAGGTTCATTTCCATCCATACAGGCTAATTAAAAACTCACTGGCACCAAATGAAGCAGCCAAATAAATTACTACTGATAGAGTTGGCACCGGGGCCATTATAGCAGTCCCTAATCACCATCAAAGAGTGTGATCTCTGCTATTTATTTCTGTTCTGTGGTTTGTGATCCAGAGTTGTGTCTATGAATATGTTGAGTCTGATCCAGCATCTAGGCTATGAGTGGAAAATGTTAACGTCTCTATGATGAGTAGGAGCTCTGTTGCAGCCAGACTGAGACAGAGTCTGTGGTTGGTTCATTTGTTCCAAGTGATCACTGCGTTCCCACCATCAAAAGGATAAACCAGGGTAAATCTTATTTCCAGGGTTAGAGGTGCATGTAGCTGAGCCCAACACTGTGTTTACAAAAGTTTTGTACGTTAACTTGCTGCAACCGATCCCTGGTAACCTATCACTTTCAGTCTCTTTCAGGGGGGTTCAGTGATGGATATTGGGGGATCTGGGTCAAGGTGACCCTGTGGCCTTTTAATGGAGACTAAAACCTCTGTGTGAAAGTAGTTTAACTGAGCAAATGCACGTCTGAATAAATGAGTCCTTAGCTGCTTTTTACTGGGGTCGAATGAGCTTAAGTTAAAGTCAGCTTCATCCTGGGCCTGTAACAAACCCTGATGTGGGTGAACTGGCCAAGAGTGGAAAAATTATCTATAGAGACAAAAGCTGTTTTATTACCAGGCAGGAAACATTTAACATGGCTGTATCAACTAAAAGAACAACTGAGTATTACATTATTGGAATTTGCATCCAGATTCACATTAAAACATCATTAAAACATCAGAAATCAGCTGGATTGTCCATCATTTTAGCTTGGAGAGCAATTTGTTGAAGTTTTATGCCGCCTCACATTGAGCTAAGAGACTACTTGAAACCCTCTGCAGTTCTTTTTATTTTCTCAGTGGCCTGTGAATCCTTCTACTCTGCAGTGTTGCCACTTTCCATGTTGGCTGAATATGGAAATCAACAGCTCGATGCTGGAGGATGAACACGAGGCAGCAGCTCATCCATCTAACCGCTGAATACACGGATCTGCTCTGCATTATTTAGAATATCCAGACTCAGAATGAGCTGAGAATAAATCAGCTCTGGCAGAAGCAGAATCTATTTTCATAATTTAAATAATAAAAAAATAGTATTTTGGAGTCAAAACACTGGAGGGTCGAATTCTCCATGTAAATGCTGTCAAACTGCTAACAGGCAGAAGGATCTCCCCAGACTACTAACTCCCCAAGAAAAAGACAAGAGAGCTTAAGTGGAATCAAAGAAAACTAACCTGATCCTAAAAACACTTCAGCATCCCCTCCTCTCCTTCAACCCTCAAATTAAAAGCCGTGGGCTGTAGTTGGATCATCATTACCATAGATTAACTTACTCCAACATTAGCGGAAGCTGTCTCTCCAGGCTGGAGGTCTCCTGCATGGATGTCTTTTATCTCAGAGTCGCAGACGCAGCAGGCCAAGCAGAAACGAAGCTAAATAACGCACTGCACTTTAATTATGCCACTTAATGCACATGCAGGGAGAATTAGCAGAGAAATTGATGCTAAAAATGAACACGGGGCACTTTAGAGGTTATGTAAGGACTGATTTGTAATGAATTTGACTGTTATTCCTCCAAGAATTAAATGTCTTTTTTAAATTAGTACAGTTATTCGAGCAAATCTGCCCTGACCTATTTAGCTGAGCTCGGCGCTAATATGCAGCTAATAGGCGAAGAAGTTGCCGTCAACTTTTGTTTGTGCTGGGGGTGACTAGTTTTGACTGGTTTGATTTCACACAGAACATGTGTTAGCGACCGAAACTAAATAATGTTAACACAAACAGAGAAGAGGAGCAGCTTTGGGGAAGTCAACAAAAACTGCAGAGAAAGAGAAAAGTATTCAGTTGCTTGGCAGCTTATGGCTTTATGCTTTCCTCCATCAAGTTTTCTTCATCACTTTGATGCACTTGAAAATATGGCAAACTTTCCAAATTACATTAAATGGGTTGAGCTGCACTGATTAGTCAGATGATTAGTTTAAATAAAATCAGTCTGGAGAGCAGAATACTTCACACTTAACTACTTTATCTTCTTATAGTCATTAGTGCTAAGTTTAAGAAAAATAAAATCAGAAAAATCCAATATATTTTCATAAAATAGGATTGATTGACAGTTGTGCCATTGTCTGTATCCATCTGTCGACTTGTGTGAGTTTCAGAACATGACAGAACCTCTAACTCTGACAGCATCGTTGCGACTGAAAGATAATTGGGTTTAAAAGGTATGACGACAGAGAAGAGTTGGACAGAAGCAAAGACAGAAGAAAGATGACAAATCTACCGACTCTTGATTCAGAGCAGAGAAGATGAAATGAGGCAGAACCAGTGCAAGGTTATCACCTCTATGTAGAATATAGTTCGGCTTTTGGTAGCTCCTGATGAACATGTTAGCGCTCAGATGGTTTCTGAATGGTTGGAATAAATCCATTCTCGGAGCACAGAAACAAGAAGGTGGAAAATAAAGATGAACCTAAACTGGAATCCATCAGGTTTGTCCACTGTTATCTGATTAAAGAGATATTGTCCGTGTGCATGTAGCCACTGAGCCCTGAGCAAATAAGATTTGGCTCTTTGATGGAGAACAACAGTCAACAGGAAAAGAAAGACATCAACAGATAAAGTGCAGGCTAGGCCTCTTGTAGCTAGACTCATTTTTTATCAGAATCATCTCATCTTCTACTACGGCTTATCCTCACTTGGGTTGTAGGGGTTGCCGGAACCTATCCCAGTCATCATTGGGCGAGAGGCAGGTCACACTCTGGTCAGGTCTCCAGTCTATTGCAGGGTCAATGTAGAGTCACCAATCAGCCTAACGAGCATGTCTTTGGAGGTGGGAGGAAACTGGAGTACCTGGAGAAAACCCATGCAGACACAGGGAGAACATACAAACTCCACCCAGAAAGGCCCAAGCTGGACGTAAACCCAGACCTTCTCGCTGGGAGGCATCAGTGCTAACCACCAAGCTTCTGTGCCACCATTTATCAGAATCAGAGTGTGGTCATCCTCCTGGATTTACACTTCTGCATCAACTGGATAGTCCTCCAAACAATCACAGAAAGTCTCAAACTAATTTAATTCCACGGTAATCAGATATCATGTATGACCACATATGTGGTCAAAAACAAATTCAGTCCTCAAGAGACTGATCAGCCGTCTCAATGAAGAGATAGGGCCATTTAACATGCTTTCTTGTCTGTTACAGTCCAAATTCCTGGATGAGTTCCTGCTCCATTTGTTTTACTGAGGATTCGTTTGGAGGTGACTTGTGTACAGTTGGTACAGCCGTCATCAGTATTCAGCTGTTTCAGTGTGTGCCCTCAGCCAGTGAATCTGAAGGCACCACTTTAAGTTGTGCAGGAGGAAAACATTCAGTCAAATACAGTGGTGTAAAAATAATAGATCCATTCAGAGGTGGACTAGATGCTGTTTTCTGGATCATTATCCAAGTTCTCTTCAGCTTGAGATCACCAACAGTTTGTCCTTCGGGGATTTTTGGTAGACAACAGAATTCACGGTTCCATTTATCGCAGCAAGTCTTCCAGGTCCTGAGGCAGCAGAACAGAACCAGACCACCACACTACCAGCATCAGGTTTTATTGCTGCTATGATGGAATGGGACACATATCCTCCAAGAAGTACTTTGTTTTTTGTCCGGTCAGTATTGTCCTAAAGTCTTGGGGCTCATCCAGATGTTCTCTGGTCTTTCTGTTCTTGCGGTTAACCAGTGGTTCTGGTCTTGAACTCTGCCATGAGGCCATGTTAGTCCAGTCACCTTCTGATGGTCATGACCTCTGACCTTAACTGAGCCCAGTGTGGCTGCAGGTCTTTGGATGTTGTAGTGGGTCTTTTGTGACCTCTTGGATGAGTCGTTTCTGAGCTCTTAGGGTCATTGTGGGGGACCGGCCTCTCCTGGGATGGTTCTCTACTGTTCCATGTCTACTCCATTTGTGGACAATGGTTCTCACTGTGGTTCTCTGGAGTCCCAAAGCTGTAGAAAGGGCTTCTTAACCTTTTCCACACTCAGAGATTTCAATGACCGTCTTTCTTATTGGCTCCCTAATGTCTTTGGATTTCAGCATGATGTCAAGCTGTTGAGGATCTTTTGGTGTACTTCACTTTGTCGAGCAGGTCGCATTGAACTGGTTTCTTACTCAGAGAAGTGAACTTAATCAGAAGATGTCTCCATGTCCCAATACATTTGTTTTCTTAAAATTTTCTAACAAAATGCTTCTAAAATTAAGTTCCAGAACCATAGCCCCTAAACAAAACTGCATTAGTTTCTCAGCTTTAACATTCCTTTGAAAAGGTTAAATCAGGCCTCAGTGTCTATTTGTGGCAGACATCTGTAATTTCTTGGTGAAAGGGTTGCAGAGATTGTAACCTACTTGATGGAGGGGTTGAGAAAATTTCCATTTAATGACATTTTCTCTTCCTTAAAACACATGTTACTGCTGTTCAGTGTGACAATCAGAAACACGTACGAAGCAAAAAGAATGACCTGTGCTGTTAATCTGATTGCAGACACACCTCTTACTTGAAATACAATCTGTGTTGTGGCCCCTCTGAGACCGACATCTGTGATCCTTGATCCCTGTCTGATCATTGAACGCTTCTACGTCTCTGATGAGTCTGAGACCAAAAACAAGCTTGTTGGTGCACTCCTCATTTAATCTTTCTGCTGCCGTTTAACCGGGTTTAACCCTTTCAAGTGTTTTTTTTTTTTTTTTTTTTTTTCAGATTTTCTGCTGGAAAACGTAAGGAATTTGAACATTGTTAATTTCGCTAATGGAGGCAGTGTACAAAAATATTCGTCAATCACCATTTTTTCCTCTGACTAAGACAAGACAGCAATGAGCTAAAAGTAATATCCATCGATAAAACCTATGAGGAAATTGAGACAAGACGGGAAGTTATTTATTAATCAGACATTCAAATTCATGATTTGTGTGTGTGGATCCTTGTTTTTGGATTGGATAAAGGGTGTTAACAATCTAATCTCAGGCTGCTGACTCATGAGACCATTCCACCGTACTCTGTTTTCATTTTTACCAAAGAAAAATTAAATAAAACTCGTCCTTCTTTATATGGAGTCTGTGCTCTGATACTGGAGGAGTTTAGTGGGAATGAAAGCAGCAGTTGTAGTGGTGAATCAATAGCTGGCCATCAGGATCCAATACCCCAAAGGCACAATGGTTGTTAGCAAGCAGTTTTCAGTTTCATTTTATTTGGATGTTTTCATTACTTTGCGGTTCAGGGGCGTTTATTTAAAGGTGGCTTGGGGCTTGTATCTGACATAAAACACTGCAGTCAATCAAATCGTCAATACATAACACAGATGACTGCTTTGACCTCAGCCTCATCATGTGTCTTATGTCCTCTGCTTTTATTAATCTGGACATGTAGTGAGGGCCTTGACCTTAGAGACGCTCTATAGGGAGTAGTAGTTGACCTCTAGCTACATGAAAAAAAAATAGTCAAGTCTGCTCCATTACACCATGTTTTGGCTTCACCTTTATAGGGGAAAGAAATTCAACACTTAAAACTTCATGCAAGAGTCTCTGCTCTGATACCAGAGAAGTTTGGTAGAAATGAAGATCAGATGACAGGACCAAAAAACATTATTTATGTCTTCAAAAGGAGTTTAGGAGCTTATGTCTACGACATGGGAAGTCAAACACCAAATGTTTGGCATTCAAGTGATTGTATGTTGAGAGAACACCACTACAGTTAGCAAGCTAACATCTATGTATGTATGTATGTATGGAAGGATATAAATAGTTTCTCTGGATATAAACTTGATATAAACAGTTTAATTACCCTAACCCACATTTTAAGTGTAAAGTGGAGGTGGAGGCGACATTAACTGATGAACCCTGATGATAACATCAAAAATAGGAACTGTATTTTGTTTAAAACTCATATTTATCAGTTGCTTTACTCAAGTAACTGGTGGTGCTGCTGTGTTTAAGCCAATTGTGCAAAATGTGTTCTCACTCAAAACCTGAAAATCTAGGAATTTTTTTTTTTTTTTAAAGATATCAAATATGTCAGACTGGATAATGAGATGGAGCACATAAACTTAGGCATAAGACATTTAGAGCAGGGTATTTCCATTTGGCTGGAATGCTACAGCAACACATGATGATACTGCAGGATTTCAACAATGGTTTAATAGTAAAATAGTCAGAGGAGCTGGATTTAAAGCAGCGAAGAGTGATGATTAAAGAGTCTGTGGGGAAGAAGCTCCTTTTCTGATGTGTTGTGCCAAATCTTGGGACCACAAATTAAAAGTGTGTTCTTTAACTGTTAAGTAAAATGGAGGAAAAATTTTAAATTGGAAACAGATTTAGGACCTCATAAAAAATGTGAAATGTTTTCTTACAAGCATAGTGATGCAAAGTTTAGTTTGGGAGAAAGCACATTTTGTTTCTATAACATTATGGATCTTGTGTTGTGTGAAATCATCTATTAAAACACTGCAACAATAAGCAGTTGCAGTCCCAGAAAATATTTTGAACGTTTGTGAGCCTGATGGTGGAATGAGGATTTGGTTTGTTGGACGCCAACCTCATCAATATGAATCGGGTCTGCCTGAGGTAACATCTGCTCGGAGGGAAGCCGATGGTGAAGCTGCAGCAGTTTAAAAATGAATGACTGTTGACTTCAAAAGATCAGGAGTAAACAGGTCGCACAGTTTGACAGTGTCAAGATGACGATGGCCACTGTATGTCCAGGTACTAGAACAGGAAAGTATAATTATTTCTTTTTTGAATTACAGGATCTGAAAGAGAAGCCAAAACACCCATAAAATCTGTTGAGGAAGTAATTCAGTGAAAGCTAAAAAAACTGTCTGCACATCACAAACAGGACCTCTTTTGTCATGTTACAGAAACTTCAGCCCAAACGCAACGAATTTAAGCTTTAAGTCAAAATCAGGTAAAAGTATGGAAAACAATGGCTGTGGTCCCATTCGGACCCACGTTAACATCTGTCCTGGATGAACCAATCACGGGTGCCTAGTTTTAAGTACCTGTTATTAAATTGTGTCTTCTCACGTGTCCCCAGTCAGCACTTGAGATCTGATCCCAGTTTGTGTGTCTGTAAACAAACAAAGAGGTTAACAAAGAGTTTTAATTATAAAAATTAACACCAAAGTAAAACTCTTTCCTGTCGACCTCGCAGTTGTACAGAACCATGCCTGCTGGTCTGTTGCCAGAAACCTCCTCCAGTAGACATACACTTAGCAGTTAAAAAGTTGGATAGGAGAAAGATTTTACATCATTAGGTGCAGTCAGAGAGATGGGAATGGAAGAGGCAGTAAAGAAGAGCTGAACACAGATGACAGGTTGGTAGAAGATTATGACAGAAAACTGAGATAATCGCTGACAAAATGTGGTCGTTAGAGCAGAAGTTACCAACAGACCGACCTTGGTGTTTGTTTAGTTTGAACAGAAAAGAAGGACTTACCTTATGTCAAAAAAAAGCTCCTGCAGTAGAGCTTCGTATCAGTCATTAGTTTTTAATATTGCATTAATGGGAATAAGTTAATTTACATTTATTTGTCGCTCTGATCTATTTCCTCAACACACACAAAAAACTAAATACAATTTAGTGGACATGAGTTTCGTTCAGGTGATTCATTTTCAGCTATGGTCTGTTAGAATTAATGCATGGGCTGGATCTTGCAAACTAATAAGTAGGACTGCAGTGAAAGGGTAAGAGTGATTGCCACTGCTGCACAACGAAGTCGGCTTTATAATTAGTTTGAGTTTCATTTAGTTTGTCTTTCACATCCAAATAATGAACTTCCAGGCAGGGAGTGCAGGTCCTGACCAGCCAGACATCACAACTGCTCATTAAGTAGCCTTTAAACAGACCGGCACTGTCAATCATTATGATGTCACATCCTGTTTTTATAGCGCCAAATAACTAAGATGAAACATTGTAGTTTATCACTAATTAATCAGACATAGGAACAGACAACACTGAAGCCTGACCTATCCATAGAGACCAAGGTTCATAGAGACCAAGGTCCATAGAGACCAAGGTCCATAGAGACCAGGGTTAATAGAGACCAAGTTTATACCAGCCAGTTATACCAGCAGGTCAAGACCTCGTCAGCTCAACCATTAATGTCAATTCTTCACTTTCACAGACAACAACCTCCCTGTGCACAAAAGGACAATGGACTGGAATCACCAATAGATGCTTTTCCCGTCAGAAAGATTCCTTGGTTGTCTTGTCTGCAAAAGCAAACAAAAAATGCAAAACAAACTAACAAACAAACAAACAGGAAAGCTTTACAGAGCCAATTTTAGTGCCCAACTCAATGTCCTGCTTGTGATACCTCTCAGAAAAACCAAACAAAAAACAAAACAAACAAACAAAAAAACTGAAGAACATCATCCAGATGTCGTGGTTTATTCCAGCTGCCCCCTTCCATGCAACAGTTTTCTAAGTAATAGTTCATCTAAAGTTCAGCTGTTTATAAGAGCATGCATTACTCAAGCAGAAAACAATCACATATTGTACTTATCCTATATTATAATTGCCCGTTACATGACACTGTCAAAAGAGAATGAACTTGCTGAGAGTTGCAGTCTGTCTGTGACTTTGGAATTATTTGGCTCCTTTTGTCACTTGGTTCAGCTTTCTGTGACTCACAGACCTCATAACCTCTAGATCAACATTTAAGTCATCTCTAACAGTTGCATCAATTATGACACATACATTATAATTGGCAAATTAGGTGGGAGATTTTAATATTATAGCCTTGGAGGAGTTGCTGGCAGATTTAAATATTTATGTTCATGCTGCATTTTACTGCTCTACTACACTAGTATCAAAATCATTCAGACTGTAAGCTGTCACAAAACTTTTAATAGTTGCAAACATTCAACTCTATCCCATGAACCTAAGAGTGAGAATGTGTTTGGGACTAAAGTTTACAAGTGAAACCTGAATGGCTGGATGTTCTTTTGTTTAATTAAAAAGCTGTTTGCCATCTGGCTTTGATTTTTTGGCTTCTTATTCTATTGTTTCTGCCAAATCTAAAAGCCTCCACACAAAGGAGCAAATGGTGAGCACTACTTCTTTAATAAACCTTCAATCTGCACCTGCAGCTTCACAATAAAACATCCACTCACTCATGACCTTTTTCATTCTGTAATCAGTTAGTGAGGATTATTTTCATCGATAGTGGGGAAAATAGATTGAGTGCAGATTATTCAGACATCAAAACAGGTTGGTTGTTACTGACTACTGTTCATCAAAGAATGACTTCACATGAGCATGAAGCATAAAGTTATCTGAGTTTGTTTAGCTGCACTGGGAACAGAAATAAATTGGATTTGAAAGAGCAATGATTCAGAAAATTTCAGATCTTCAGACAGCATGATGTTAATTTGGATTCAGCCTCTATAACCTCAAACTTTCTCCACCTAACTTCACTTACTTTGAGGGTCCTCCCCAGGTTTATCCTCATAAATGGAGTGTTGTACTCACCCTGAGAGATTCCAGCGATGACCTGGTAAAGTGAGTTGGTGCAACTGGGCCACCAACTCAGCTGTGGAGTAGACATTGAGGTGTCTAAAGTTATGAGACATCATCGGTAACCCATGCATCCAGTGACAAGGCCTGGGCTCTGTACACTTCCAGCAGTAAGGAGACGTGAGTGCAAGGACACGGTCCAGACCGAGGTTCAGACACGGGAGGAGGAGAAGCAGATGGTCAGGACAGTGGAACAAGATTCCCAAGGAGCTTGGACTAAATTACATCACATGGACAGAGCTATGGAGATTGGAGCCCATTTCCTTCCTCTGGAGGTCCACATACGACACCCTTCCTTCACCATCACATCTGCACACATGGGGGCTTAGAGAAGATCCTCTCTGCAAGTGTTGTGGATAGAGGGGGACTCTGGCACACATACTGTCTGGGTGTAAAGCAAATCTTACCCAAGGTTGATAAGGGCGGTACCAAGAATTTCTTCTCTCTCTAGCAGAAATTATAGAACAAGAGAGATAGGTAGAAAAAATAGTTTTGCCCATCTTCATTGTCCCTATGGATAACATACACCATAAATCCCAGTGAATCTGCAGATGTTTGTGATGTATCAATAACGGCAGCTTGTCCGTGGTTATTAACCTACTTTCTAACTGCATCAGTCATTGACTCAATGAGCAGGTAAACAAACAGAGATAATCCAACCTGCATCCTGAGTAGCCACAGCTCCAAATCTGTGCTCATCAATCCCCTCATTATCTCCTTCTGCAGCCCCGTCAAGCACAAGCTAATTTAGGAAGCGCAGCCCCTTTAAACCTGCTAATCAATAACATACTAAAGTAAATCTAACCAAGTGATCTGGGTGGTGTCACTGTGAGGCAGCAGAGATAGCACAGACTGCTTCACTGTAGCACAGCAATCCACGGGCAGAACAACGTCCGTCAAGAGACGACAGCAATGAATTCATTTTGCTCTTCATCTGCGTGGAGAAAAAGAAGACTCAGCTATTGACAGCCCTGCTACACCTTCCTCTTCCCAAGAGTTTAGGCATTTTTTACATTGGAAATAAACTAATATCACTCATAAGAAAACTGGAGAGAGCTGACAAGCTGACGAGCTGACATATACTGTATTTCTCAGGAACTAGTGGAGAACAAAATCAGATCAAAAACAGAGTGAGATTAATTAATAAATAAAGAGATAAACAAATAAATAAATAATAGAAATGAGATTCTGTCAAAAGTTGCTGAACTTACTGAGAGTTGCAACGTCTGTCTATGTGTCACTAACTTAGGATATAATGGTTCTATTTTGTCACAGCTTGTCTCAACTTTCTGTCACTCACAGTCCTCAAATCCTCCACATCAGCTTTAAATATTTTCAGTTTGAAAGGTAAGGCTTTCAGTTCCACATACATTATGACTAGCACTAGTATTTTTATTGCTTATAGCCTCGATGAACTGCTATGACACTGTGATTATAATGCAACGTAGCCTAGAAACCAGGGCTCCCTGTCCCATGGTTTCCTTTGTGCTGCAAAGGTTGTCTGGAGTCTCTCTGTTGGGAACTGATTTGGTTGATCTATGCCCGGCCACTGGGCACTGACATTGTTGGTAAGATTCTTTGCATAGTCACCGTGTAGAGAAAGGCCTTGTCAATCCCAGGGGCAGAGCCGATGTCCCACCTTTATTCTGAACGCGTCTGCACTGTTGGTTCTGGAAATGGCTTTTGATGAAAGTGTCGGCATTAAAAATAATCCCTCATAACACTGAAGCCAGAAGAGTAATGGAGGAACATTCGACGATGTTGCTTTTCTTTGATTGCTTCTGCAAATGGCTCCTTAATGAAACCACTGAATGGGTCAAATGGTATTACTGCTGATGAGATGGCCCTGGCTCGGCCCACCAAAGACGACGTGTACTCGACCTCATCATTCATTTTCAGCTTCCCCGCTCCTGTCTTTCTGCCCCACCTCCTTTGTTCTGCTTCATTTGTTCTTTTGCTTTTCACTTTGTTTCCGTCTTGCTTTCTCTTTCAGGGTCCCTCTGTCCTCTCTTTGTCATCTAATGCCTGTGACCTTTTCTCTTGTTATCTTTCTCCAGCAAAAATACAGGTTTATCTAACGTCCTCTGACAGCAGTGCTCTGTTTATTATTTTTTAGATGCAGTGTTGAGGCTAGAATTGTTTTTGATTTTTCATACCTTTAAAACTCCCCCTGAGAGTCACACAACTTCCTTACATCCGAGGGCACAATGCAAGAAACTCAAAGACCAGTTCATGGTTTATCAAGGTAAATTTAGTCCATAAGTCATCTGCACATACTCTTCCCAGGATTTTCTCTGCAACCCGAACAACCTGCACAACAAGTGTAGCAACTGCTCAAACCTTTATGAAAATACTGAAGGTCAGGGCTCAGTGTCCTGCACCGGTTTTCATGTATAACAACAACTGTGGCATGTATAGAGGACTGTTGTTATACATCCATGAATGGATTAACCCAGCTTTCTGAATACGGCCTGAGAAAAGCTTTAGTCCAGGTGATTCAGTCCTTTTAAAGTAGCCACGGATGCTGTTGGCCACATTCACAGCAGCTTATTTACAGAGATAATTTGACCACTGGAGTGTTTGCTTATTCACATCAGCCCATTTGACCAGTAAGAAAAAAACACTCAAAATTGTGCTGCACGGTGGCGAGGTTTGTTTCATGATGAGATTTTAGCAGTGACATGAAAAGAGGCAATGGAGCATATAAAAAGATGGAAATTCTTTTGTGCAAGGACGCCCTAACGGACCGTCTCACAGACGAGTGTAAAGAATTCAACCAATTCAGCCTCAAAACTTTGGGACTGGAGGTCAGAACCACATAGTGCTATGTTTCCTACACACATAAGAGATGATTTATTCAGTGAACTGAGTCCTTGGAGGTTTTTATCACTGAACAGAGATTGAATAGATTTCTCAAGTTTCTTAAAAAGCACTAGTTTCTAGTTTCTAGTTCTGCTTATGCCTTTTCTAACGCATATTTTTTTTCTCCACACTCTTTCTGTACATTTAAATTTTTACTACGAGGCAGCTCTGATGGTGTTTCACATTCTGGAGGAGGCTTCATGACCAAATGTTTGCCTTCCTTACTTGTGCAAAGCGACCCATTCAGTTTCAGTGCACGTCCAAAAGATGCTCACATGTGGTGCAAACTGATAACAGATCCCCTTATTAGTCTCTGTGAGGAGGACGAGCGAGATAGACCAAGAGCAAAGAGGGAAGTTTGACAGAGACAGAAACAGAATGATGGAGAATGAAAGTGAGGACAAAAGGCAGAACAGCAGAATAAAAAAGACAAACTGAATGTGAATATGTGACCAGAATAGAGAAATTAATAAAAAAAAAAAAGCCCAGTATTCTCCAGATATTTTTTCTCTAGTCTTTCCTTATAATTCTCTGCCGTGACTTTTAAGGATAATTAAAATTTAACCATCAAAGGAGATTAAATAGAACAATAACACAGTGGAATATTGCTCCGGTCAGACCTCACATTAACATCTGTCCATGTAAAACGTCCTGGTGTGAATGGGATGCATTTGACTCAGTCCACATGTGGAGGTGGTCTGGGACCTGAATCCCATTAAAGACCAGTCACTCACCAGGGCTGAAGGACAGACCACACCTGAACTTTAATCTGGACACCTGTGACCGGATTCACCGGCCACATGTAAGACGAACAAGGAAAAGCAACAATAACAGGGAAGAGCAGTAAATAGGTATATATTGGTATATGTAGAATAAGGGTCGGTGTAACCACGGGGAGATTCCCCTCCTATAAAATGCTTTGTGAATACCTAAGAAACCGGAGGAGGACGAAAAGGAAGAGCAGGAATCAACAGTATGGTGTGATAACAGAAATGGTTGAAATCGACTAATCAAACCTTTGGCTGGAAAATTTAAACTGAACGTTAACACACAGACACTAAGCGAGCAGGCAAGGCTACATGGAACAACATAATCCAGTTACCGGAGTAGTGAACAGGAACATTTGTGTAGAGTATGTACTGGAAGTAGTAGTAGTAGCTAGTAGCTAGTAGAGAACCAACCAGAATCCTAGAAGATGTGGAAGGTGAAGGCAACAGTGACTCCAGAATCTGAGATCTCTGTCCAGTAGAAGTCAGAACTATGCTATGCTAACTATGCTAACACATGCTGCCCTCAATCTCATCTCATCTTCTACTACTGTTCATCCTCACGAGGGTCGCTGGCTGCTGGATCCCAGCTGTCAATTAATTTCATTACACCTATAATTATATGGCCACGTATATTTATATGCCAACACAAACATATGCAGCGCAGATCGAATTTGTGCCTCTAATTTCTACATTCACTCATAAAAATGACTTTTTTCATGTTTTTTTCTCATGTCCTGAAAGAAGACGAAGAGAACTCAAACACAGGAGACAGAAATATTACACTGGTGTTTTTGTTAATTCAGGGACTTGAGCCACTATTACATATCAGTGAATGGATAAATTGGTAAATTAGAGTCTATCGGTATGCATTTATGTTAAACTATTATTGAATATATGCAATATAGAACATGGAAGAATTGAATGAAGTAAGAAACTTTAGGAGAAATCTGTTTCTCGTTTTAAAGGATCATTCTGGTTTATTTCCATTGGGTTGTGATAACTTTACATTCTCAACATGGTTTCCCTGAATCTGAAGAGTTTCAGTCGTTGAATACAAAGGAAGAAGAATAAAAACCCTCGCAGCAACTTTAATAAAAAAATATTTATATGACTCATTTTAAAAGGAGAATGACCGTCGTTGGGAGCCGTGTCAATGAAGATCAAGATGATCTCTTTTCTACCACAACATCAACACATGCATACGTTCTATGACTGTACAATGTGTGCTTCACTGAATACCTGGAAACACGTGAGAGCATGAATGAATTCCCTGAATATCCGACTCTAAGAGACCCGAGGGTCCAGGGATGGATTTCAGTGCTGACATGTTCTTTTGTTTTAATGGATCTTGTTAAAGACGACTTAATGAGTTTAGACAATCACACACAAACACACACTTCTATGTCCATTAAGGACTTAAAGTCTGACAGCTCACTGCTGCCACCAGCTGGTCAGACATGATAAAGTCTTCATTTCATTCTATTGTTTCACTTCTTTTACAGTAACAGGTTATTTAAAGTATTATTGAACTTTAAATTTATTTTATTTAACCATAGGTGTCAAACATAAAGTGTGTAAAAATTGCATAGAAATGAAAATAACTGTCTGTAATTTATCCATTGTTTTATTCAGAGAAGTGGACAGAACACGACAGTGAGACCCAGGACTAGACAACAGACAGACATGAGCACAAATGGAACTTATTTTTCTTAATACATTTACTTGCTCTTCTTTGCACTGAAACAAATGGATAAAATCTGGAGTGGTCCTCACTTAAACGTAATTATTCTGTTGTGTTACTGGTCCGGCCTGTTTGAGCTCAAACTGGACTTCATATGGCCCCTGAACTAAAATGATATCAACCCCCTGGTTTACAGACAATGAATAATGACTTTTCTAAAGAAAACATGTGAAAAAATCAAGTCAAATGTTTTACTAAATCACCACTGACTCCATCATTGGTCTGAACACCCTGAACAAACACCCTGGTTGAAATGAACTTCATCTGATTTCATACTTTTCACAGCAGTACATAGTTGGAGCACTGATTTCTTACTTGGTGGATCCAGGGTCTCGTGTTACCTGAACTTTGAATCAGAAACTCTTTAATGGAACAATGAGTTTGATGTTTGAGTTATTCAGCTTCTCAGTTTAATTATGGTCCATGAACGTCTCACATGTTGAGATGTGATTCATTTTCACTATCTGACCACATAACCAGAGTCTGAACAATCTGGAAGGAGCGAGGGAGGCATCATGTCTTCAGAGATTTAATTTCTAAAGAAATTCATATCTTGGTTCCCCTTCCATAACTCTGACAGACAGTGGAGGTGTTCAGAGTTTTTAGAGCTACAGACTGATGTCAGTTGTGCTGGGTTGTGCCGTTATTGATTGTGTTGACTTGTTAGTGACTCAACTGAAACTTTATGAACAAAATAAATGAAATGGCTTTTTACTGAGTCTTAGGAACCACTTTGAGCCTCAGGAGGTTTTGTGAATATTTAGTTAATCTTTAGATAATTAGTGCCATCTAGTGGACAGATGTGGAAAAACATCTCATGTGGCTCATGTCCGATACAGGAACAAGGAAATAGTTTCCTCTGACTTCGGGACACCTACTATTAGCCAAACTGATTTTGACGTCATTCTGATGTGACGACGGCGTCATTGGTTCAAATCAGGACTGACGAGGGAGAACGAGCAGCTTATTATAGTGGGATTATGTGTTTCTATATAGTGCTACTAACAGTCCACACTATTGTATTTACATCCTTCGTCGCCCTCCCAGTTAACACACTTCCTCTTGCATGTAGCTTGTTTTTGTTCATCTTTTTAAACAGATTCATTTTTATCTCCATCTTCAAACTGTTCCTCAAACTTGACACACACAACATTTTCCAACATTTTCATCTTAGTTTGAATCTTTTTTGTTGTTGTTAAATTTATTTACATCCTCCCTCTCTGTAAACATTGTCAGTATATTTTGGTAATTCCTTTCTTTGTACATTATTTGCACATCAACCAGAACAGAATGGCCTATACTAGATTATGATAAAATGATTCCACAGTATTTGCATCATCTAATTAACCAAATTGTGAGTGAAAATAGGAACAATGTTCATTCATAGTGGTATTACCACAAATGAACACAATCACACAGGAAACTCCCTTATTGTGAGGCTGTGAGTTTTCTTTTTTTAACATAGTTGTATTTATGATGCTGTTACAGAGAATATTTATTTAAAACTCTGAGTCGGGTAAGAGTAGGGGGGTCAGGGTGGGGGCCTGTGCCCCTGTGAAGCTGCAGGCCGAGCAACACCGCTGTCTCCTGCACAGCATGATCTTTGTTTTGTGTAGATTTAATTTAGATAGAATTTATTTCTGTCAAACCATAGTTTTAGTTTACTTATCTCTGTTGTGATTGTTTCTCAGTGTGGTCTGCAAAGAAAACTAACTTTGTGATACTCTCCATATGTCATTGATAAGAATAATTTCGGTCCTAGTGCTGACCCCTGGGGTACCCCGTATATGTTGTTTGTAAATTATGGTCACCTGTCTTCTGACCTTCCTCACCAAGAATTCCCAGGACCATCACATTCCTCAGGACCTCTGTCAGAACAGGAAGTACCAAGGTCATCTTCATCTGTACATCTACACGGTCAACCAGTAGATCGGTTCTCTCTGGTTCATTCAGGGCTGATGTAGCAGTAGAAGACGGCCTGTCCCATACATGGACAGCAGCTGCCATATGAGGACATCATGACAACATGAGACTTACTTTCAATAAATTGTCATTACTTTGATCAAATATATTATAAGTGTGAGACTGTGATTATAAATAAGTATTCTATTTATTACTGTTTTGTTCCCATTGTTGCACTTTAAAATAAATAAATGGTTTCTTCTATTTCCTTATTTAAAGTAAACATTTTTAGAAACACTCAAAATCTGCGGTTTGTTGTTTTCCTTGTATTATAGATTTTTAACAGTTTTGTCTGTGGCTCAATTTAAGGTGTTTAATTGTAACTGTAGCCTGGTCTGGTCATAAAGTTTAGTCATGAAGTTTAATAGATTGTGAAGTTTAATAGATTGTGTTACAAATTAGTCTTCATCGACAGGATATGGGCCCCAAACAGCATCTTGCTTACACGGGCCCCTACGAAGCTAGAAACGGCCCCGAAGCACTTCCGCTGCTTCCGACCTCACTAGTCATGTGGCCGAACCACGCACCGACACACTGCTTCATACAAGCGCTTCTAGAGCTTCAGGCGCATGGATCTGAGTTCTAACCGAACACGGAGGAAACGTCGCTTCAGGTCAGAAACAAACTAACAACATGTGGTGTACGTAAATAACTTCAATCAAATGAGATCAGGTCATTTCCTGTATAACGGTGCTTTCTAGACTGGGTTTGAAATGGTTTCACTTTCTGTCCCGTAAATCCCCTGTTCCTATAGACAGGACAGATATGAGTGGACCTGCTTTAAGCTGTTTTTAAGATATGACACAACTCAATAAATAAAATTTATACTAAAACTAGAGAGTGGATTCAGAATAATGGATGAGTGGGACAGGTGTGTTGATGAGGCTGGTGTTAAGGAACCAGGAAATGAATTGTGGTGAGATGCTTATTTCATCTGTTTATTTAATCTGTATGTAAAGATAAAAATGCCAAAGTGTTGTAACTCTAGCAGAACAAAATCGTGGACAAGCTTGAGTTAACATTAAACCTAACTTTCTACTAACGCAGTGTTTCTCAACTCCACCACACCTGATTCAAATGATCAGCTCGCCATCGAGCTCTGCAGTGGCCTGATAAGGAGTCATTCATTTGAATCAGGTGTGTTGGAGGAGGGAAAGATCGAAAACATGCAGGACAGTGGTCCCCAAGGACCGGAATTGAGAAACACTGTACTAACGGGATTAGAAAACAAGTTCAATGAGTCAAAAAACTAGTGTTGGGTCGTTCACGAATGATTCAAATCTTTTGATTGAACGAACTGTATCGTTTCACTTTATGAACTGATTCGTTCTTTTCTCAGTTCAGTTGAACAGAGCTCAGCCGCGAGCGCATTCTCTGACTCTTGACTCTTCGTGAAATTTCGGCCAATGACGCAGTTATTTTTATTTTGATTGCTAAAATGTGTTAATATGTTAAAATGTACAATAGTGTTTTATCATTTTGTTTTTATATTTTTAGGCTGTTTATTTTCTTTTTTATTGCATATTTAAGCCTATTTAAATTTATGTTGTCCTCTTATATTTTTAATGCAGGTTCCATATGTTTAATTTTTTATGGCATTTTCTTGTAATTGATATATTTGTTTTTTGCACTAAACTGAACGAGGCCTATTTTTATTTTTGATTGTTAAAATGTGTTAATATGTTAAAATATACAATAGTGTTTGTTTATCATTTTGCTTTATATTTATTTTCCACTTTCATATTTTTTTGTATTAATTTCAGTGGAATAAAGCATAGACAGTCACAAAGGCTGCACTTGGTTTATTTGAAAGGCTGTAAACGCATCTCCTAGTGTTGGGTCTTAAAGCCTATATCGCAGCAAATGGAGGAATAGTCAGTGATTGAGGAGAGTGATCCGGTCAGTGAATGCTACTGATCTACTGATTCGCGTTGCGTCACTGACTCAAGTCAGTTCGTGAACTGATCAGTTACTGCAGTGAACCAGTTCACTGCAGGTCGCAAGTCAGCCTCTGTGTCATTGCTGATAATTGGTGCCGGCACAGAGGCTGAGATGCTGGAAGCCCCGCCGGCTGAAAGAGCTTTCTGGACCAAACGACTTTAGGAAATGGAACACACATTGTTTATAATTTGCATCGCCTGCGTTGTACTGTTAATCACTGTCATTTTAATTTGAGTGATTCAGTACAGTCACAACAAAAAAGAGAACAGTAAATCAGGAAGTAGGCTCCCTGGTCAAGAGTTCCTCTTTGTATTAGATTCTACATGAAGCTCCATGTGATCACTGTTTCACTCTGAACTGGTTATAAGGAAAACGGCACTGTTAAAATGTTTGTCTTGTGTTTGTAGGAAGATAAGACTTCATAAATAAGACTCTCCTGGATCCAGCTGTGTCCATGGAGAGACGCCGGTCTAAGAGTCCACCTATTGACTTTGAACATGATCAGCAGTCAGCTGATCACAGGTAAGACAAGAAAAAAGGAAATATTTCTCAGACAAACAGGATTTTGCATTTAAGATTTGAAGATTCCAATTACTAAATAAGTAAAAATGTGTATTAATCTGCATTATATTTTAACAGGATCAATCAGCAAAGACCAGATCCCTCTGGAATTACATCTGTTTCCATGAAGAGTGACCAGTCTAAGGGTCGACTTATTGACTTTAAAGATGAACAGCAGTCTGTTGATCCAGGGTAAAAATGAACTCACAATTAATTAGACCAGTGGTTTCCAAGTGCTTTGTTACCAACACATATAATTAATTCATGAACACATGACAGATGGTAATGTTACTGAAATAGTGGAGAGATCAGGTTTATCCAGATGGAGAGCTAAGTAAAGTAAAACACACCTGCAGTGTTGTTTAAGAACAGTTTTCTAAAT
Organism: Mugil cephalus; assembly: GCF_022458985.1. Classification (NCBI taxonomy): domain Eukaryota; kingdom Metazoa; phylum Chordata; class Actinopteri; order Mugiliformes; family Mugilidae; genus Mugil; species Mugil cephalus. The sequence goes on from NC_061790.1 coordinate 1,104,485, forward strand.
CAGGCCCAAATGGAACAGAAGTTAGCAAAACATTGTTGTGACAGTCTTAAAGAACCTGCAGTTTATGTTCTTACTTTAACTCGCGGCACCTCTAAGCATCGCGTCACAAAAAAAAGTCTGCATGAAGTTAAACGAGTTCATTAGTGAAGACGTGGAGGCACTTCCTTTGTCTTCTTTCCAAAATAAAAGCCTTCATGAGATTTTAACACTAGTCACACAAGGTTTCAGCTTCACTTCCGTTTTAACATGCAATCCAATAAGATTGCAGCCACCATGCAACCACGCCACCATGGACTGATGGACTGAGTAAGAGTCACAGAGGCCAAATCCATCTACTTATTTACAGTTTCTTCTCTCCAAACAATTGAGGAACTTGCAGAGTTTGTCTTTGTTCACTCATTATTTTATACATATGATTTTTCATTCAGTTTTCAGTCTCACTTATTCAGTTTTAGTGAGAAATGTAACTTGTGGCACTGTTCCAAACTTTAACTTTTGAAGTTATTTTTATTTGAAACATATTCAAAAATCTAAAGTTGACACATATCTCAAATCAATTTTACAGAGTTCCTATATCATCAAAAGGGGGTTTGACAAAAAATAGAGAACATTGGATTAGACTGTCATTTATGATGCAATTTAGTTTCTTCTGTTAAAACACCACATTCAGTAATTTACCTCCCTCATCTTGACTTTCTTCCATTGATGACAAAAAACGCAAGTATTTCTGAAAGATTTAACTTTAAAATCGAAGATGTTTCTCCACAGACTTCAGCAGCAGATTTCAGTGGTTTCCAGTCATCAGTCTGAACAGCAGCATCACAAAGAACTGGACTCCATATTCATGGTGAGGAAATGTTCAATCACAGCTGCTACTGCTAACCTCAACAAGCACAAACTACCATTCTGCTTGGAGAAGTCTTCATGTTGCATGCTGACCACAAGCAGCCTTTCACATCAACGTGACTGGAGATTATTATTCTGTTACAGCTGCTGGAGGAGAACATGGTCAGTTTTATGAAGAAGGAGCTGAAGAAGATCCAGAAGGTTGTGAGTCCAGATTACCCAGAATGCTCAGAGAGTCAGACGGAGGATGAGGAGGTGTTGGAGGGTGAGGATGAAGAGCAGAGGAGGAGCAGCAGAGATTTATTGGTGAAGATGACAGTGAACTTCCTGAGGAGAATGAAGCAGGAGGAGCTGGCTGACTGTCTGCAGAGCAGTAAGAGGATTTAACAGCTTTAACTGCATGGAAAGAGGAGATGGAGGAAACATGGGACAAGTTTACATTTCTACACTCTGATGTTAATATGATGCAAACATCTGAATCAGATCTATGAATTCTACTGGACTGAAAACAGTCACATGTAAATGTTATTAAAATGATTGAGTTCACTGATTAATTACATTTCTTGTTTGTTCAGGAACTGTTGCTCCAGAGTGTGGACGTAAAGTTAAATCTAGACTGAAGAAGAAGTTCCAGTGTGTGTTTGAGGGGATTGCTAAAGCTGGAAACTCAACCCTTCTGAATGAGACCTACACAGAGCTCTACATCACAGAAGGAGGGACTGCAGAGGTCAATGATGAACATGAGGTCAGACAGATTGAAACAGCATCCAGGAAACCACACAGAGCAGAAACAAGCATCAGACAAGAAGACCTCTTTAAAGCCTCACCTGGAAGACATGGACCAATCAGAAGAGTGATGACAAAGGGAGTGGCTGGCATTGGGAAAACAGTCTTAACACAGAAGTTCACTCTGGACTGGGCTGAAGACAAAGCCAACCAGGACATCCTCTTCATATTTCCATTGACTTTCAGAGAGCTGAATATGGTGAAAGAGAGAAAGTTCAGCTTGGTGGAACTTGTTCATCACTTCTTCACTGAAACCAAAGAAGCAGGAATCTGCAGCTTTGAAGACTTCCAGGTTGTGTTCATCTTTGACGGTCTGGATGAGTGTCGACTTCCTCTGGACTTCCACAAGACTGAGATCCTGACTGATGTTACAGAGTCCACCTCAGTGGTTGTGCTGCTGACAAACCTCATCAGGGGAAAACTACTTCCCTCTGCTCGCCTTTGGATAACCACACGACCTGCAGCAGCCAATCAGATCCCTCCTGAGTGTGTTGACATGGTGACAGAGGTCAGAGGGTTCACTGACCCCCAGAAGGAGGAGTACTTCAGGAAGAGGTTCAGAGATGAGGAGCAGGCCAGCAGGATCATCTCCCACATCAAGACATCACGAAGCCTCCACATCATGTGTCACATCCCAGTCTTCTGCTGGATCACTGCTACAGTTCTGGAGGATGTGTTGGAAACCAGAGAGGGAGGAGAGCTGCCCAAGACCCTGACTGAGATGTACATCCACTTCCTGGTGGTTCAGGCCAAAGTCAAGAAGGTCAAGTATGATGGAGGAGCTGAGACAGATCCACACTGGAGTCCAGAGAGCAGGAAGATGGTTGAGTCTCTGGGAAAACTGGCTTTTGATCAGCTGCTGAAAGGAAACCTGATCTTCTATGAATCAGACCTGACAGAGTGTGGCATCGATATCAGAGCAGCCTCAGTGTACTCAGGAGTGTTCACACAGATCTTTAAAGAGGAGAGAGGCCTGTACCAGGACAAGGTGTTCTGCTTCGTCCATCTGAGCGTTCAGGAGTTTCTGGCTGCTCTTCATGTCCATCTGACCTTCATCAACTCTGATGTCAACCTGATGGAAGAACAACAAACTACATCTCTGAAGTCAAAACCCTTTAGGAACAAACTTAAACTACCACATCTCCATCAGAGTGCTGTGGACAAGGCCTTACAGAGTCCAAATGGACACCTGGACTTGTTCCTCCGCTTCCTCCTGGGTCTTTCACTGCAGACCAATCAGACTCTCCTACGAGGCCTGCTGACACAGACAGGAAGTAGCTCACAGACCAATCAGACTACCCTACGAGGCCGGGTGACACAGACAGGAAGAAACACACTGGCCAGTCAGACCCTCCTACGAAGCCTGCTGACAGAGACAGGAAGTAGATCACAGACCAATCAGAAAACAGTCCAGTACACCAAGAAGAAGATCAGTGAGAATGTGTCTGCAGAGAGAAGCATCAATCTGTCTCACTGTCTGAATGAACTGAATGATGGTTCTCTAGTGAAGGAGATCCAACAGTCCCTGAGATCAGGACGTCTCTCCACAGATGAACTGTCTCCTGCTCAGTGGTCAGCTCTGGTCTTCGTCTTACTGTCATCAGGAGAAGATCTGGATGAGTTTGACCTGAAGAAATACTCTGCTTCAGAGGAGGCTCTTCTGAGGCTGCTGCCAGTGGTCAAAGCCTCCAACAAAGCTCTGTAGGTGGATTTGGGAACTATTTGAAACATGATGCATTTAGTAAATGAGAAATAAAACATTTGATGTTGATTCTTCTTCAGGCTGAGCAGTTGTAACCTCTCAGAGAGAAGCTGTGAAGCTCTGTCCTCAGTTCTCAGCTCCCAGTCCTCCAGTCTGAGAGAGCTGGACCTGAGTAACAACAACCTGCAGGATTCAGGAGTGAAGCTGCTGTCTGCTGGACTGGAGAGTCCTCACTGTAAACTGGAAACTCTCAGGTCAGGATACAACTGCTTGTTGATCAATTCAGTCCTGATTTAGGTTCATGTTGGCGCACAAGTTCAACATGTGGAGGATTTTCCTTCTTCCTCTTGAGTTTCTGATATGTTTCTATCTCCAGTCTGTCAGGTTGTCTGATCACAGAGGAAGGATGTTCTTCTCTGGCCTCAACTCTGAGCTCCAACCCCTCCCATCTGAGACAGCTGGACCTGAGCTACAACCATCCAGGAGACAAGGGAGTGAAGCTGCTGTCTGCTGGACTGGAGGATCCACTCTGGAGACTGGACACTCTCAGGTATGGACAGAAAACAGGAGCTAATACAGTGTAGGTCTTCACTCTGCTGATGCAGAGTCCTCGCTCCTGGCCCCTGTCCTCTTGCCTCCACTCCCATATATTCCTCTCTGCACTGTACACTCCTCCCTTTCGCCCGTGTTATTACGGGTCCCTCTTGATCCACATGACTAGGACTAGCTTCAATGAGATATAATTAGCATCATTCCATTTGGTTGTATGAAGGCTGCAGCTAGCATAGGTTATCACTTGTTAAAACTATTCCTAATGCCTGGCTGCTGGTGTCTGTGTAGACGATGAAGGGAAGAGAACACTCAGCAAACACTAAAACAGGTGCTTGAGTTAAAGCAACCTTCAGAGCACTGAATGACTCTTGATCTTCGTTCGACCACTGCACCGCCCTGGTTTCAGACTTCTTATCAGCTGGTTGTGCAAACAAGGGTTGTGCAATCTTGACATAATTGGACACAAATCACCTGTAATAGCCAGCTAGTCCAAAGAAAGCTCCTTCCTCTCTGATGTCATTAGGGGCCAGTCAATCCCATACAGCAGAGATTTTTTCCAAGTCCGACCTGACTCCATTTTGATCCACCATATGGCAGGAACTTCACCTTCTGCTGAAAACGCTTTAATTTGTCCAAACGCAGTTCCAAGCCAAGCGGCTAAAGTTTTCCAAACACCTATTTTAGGTCCTGCGGATGGGAGGAAATATCAGGTCAGTAAAAGACTGCTGCATCAACTGTTGATAAGCAGCCAGTGCTTTACAAAGTCTAAAAGGAATGTGCTTGAACTCAAAAAGCCTAAGCAGTGTGGTAAGAGCAGTCTTTTCACGATCTTTGTGGTCCACCTCAACCTGCCAGCAAATGCTTGCCAGGTCAAGAGTGGAAAATACTCTGCTTGCTTCAGGCTGATCAGTCTCTTCGATCCTAGTGAGTGCGAAGGCACCCTTGTGGGTGATGGCGTTCAACTTCCTGCAATCCACACAGAATCTAAAACTGCCATCTTTTTTCTTACCAGCACAATGGGTGGCGGATGGTGCATCACCCATATCTAAGGAGTGCTGCACCAAGTCAGTATGTCCAAAGTTCTCATCCTGATGTACAAACATATTCCTCCACTTTTGCAGCAGGGTCAGTAGGTCCACCTGTTGCTTCTCTGTAAGATCAGACCGGTTAGCACGTTCATCGCTCACCTCTTTTGGCAGCTCCTGGTTCTCAGCTGCTGTGTCCACGAATCCAACTTCAACAACACAACCATCTTTCACAGCCAGGTTCAGGATGCTGCTTCTTCTATGTGGTACGGCTTGCCCAGCTTCTGGCACTGTCCTAGATTAACAGAGTAGGGGCATTGATTACAAATTCTCAACAGGTTCTGCCGCACTTTACCACAGTAAGCGCCCAAGCTACTCCATCGTTGGTGGTTTCCAGCAATACTTCCATGAGAGCACAGTAGTGAGTTCTTTCCGGGGCCATCTGAACGCGCCCCCTTACCAGTACTTCACTTTTTGGAGGAACTGCTGCGGTGACTGGCTGGTTGCAGCATATGGCAAAAGCATCTCTCCAAACTGACTGTTTCTGAAATTTCTGTGAGGAGAAAGCACACACCTTGAGCCATTTAAAGAAAGCGTTCCAAGAAGCTGTCACAACATTCATTCCAACATTAAGTGGATGCATTTCTTTCACTATCACAACCCCATGTCCACATTTCTTATACCCTCCACTTCAACATCCAGCAAAGTTTAGATTGTATATGAGATGTCAAGGCTGTTGGCTGCCTGCAACTTAAAAACTATAGGGATTCTCCTAAGCTTAGCTTGGGAAAATGCCGTTCAAAGATCACCTGGGATCCTCTATCTAGCAGTGCGTACAACTCCACACCTTGAATACTCACTTGAATGTTGGGCATTCCCCAGTAACAACTTCTGTGGCCCTCTTCTCCTCCTCTTACCCTTCTGCATTATCATTTTGTCTCCCACCCTGATTACTGCAGGTGATTTTGAACCCTGATCCTGCCAACAACACCAATTTTTCTGTCACAAGGGGTGGTTTAGTATGTAGCTGAAATTTCGAAAGTGATAGATTAAACCTAGAGTAATATTTCTGGTGTTCTATTGAGGGGAGAGCGATGCTGACAATGGTCAAGAGGAGTGACACAACAGTGAATCAGATGGCTGGTTAAGTGTAAAACCCAGTTAGAAAGAGTATAAAAAGTTGAAAATAATCTATAAGTCTAAAAATGTCCTTAAACTTCCTCAGTCCCTGATGCTGAAGTATACCCTGCACCATGACAATGTGACCCTGGATGTGGTGTGGTGGAAAGGAGGAGAGTGGGGTGGGTCAGAGGATTGCTGCACACTACTGTCCTGCTGCCCACTCTGACGTAGGGCCCACTAGAGTGGAGCATGATCTGAGTGCTGTTTAGGAGACAGGGCTATGTCCCCGGTTGCAGGGCTGAGACACAGCGGTGGCCCAAGGGACCCACAGGTGGGGCAGGAATCAGGAAGTCCCTCAACCAGAACCTACTCTCAGCGCAGCAGGGGGGTGATTACCGCCCAGGCAATGAAATTAACAGATCAGTGGAGACTGTGATCTGTAACTATTTATTCATCACATTACGGTCTTTTCCTCTAAGTAAGTGAAACAATCAGAGACGGTCAATACTTATGACTTGCGGTCTGTTTCTGTGTCTCACTGATAAACTGTGGAACTCTCCTTCATGTTGAACATCAGTTAGGACTCATGTTGAGCAGAAAAATCATTCTATGTTTCTTCTTCCAGGATGGAACATGGCGGAGAGCAGAGGTTAAAAACTGATGTGAGAAAGTGTAAGTTTGACTTCATTCAGTCATCACTGACAAGAGAATCCTGACAAACAGTTCCACAATTAAACTTTCTATGAATGAACAACAGATCAGTGGGTAAACAAAGAATAAGTCCATCAGATGTGTCACATGATAAACTGCATCTGTGTTGTGTCTTTTTCTCTCCATCAGATTTCTGTGAACTTGAAGTCGACATAAACTCAGTCAACAGAAACCTCAAACTATCTGACAACAACAGGAAGTTGACATTTGTCAGAAAGGAGCAGCCATATCCTGATCATCCAGACAGATTTGACAGTTGTTATCAGCTGCTGTGTGGAAATGTTGTGACTGGTCGATGTTACTGGGAGGTTGAGTGGAGAGGAGTGGTTTATATATCAGTGAGTTACAGAGGAATCAGAAGGAGAGGAAACATGAATGACAGCTGGTTTGGATGTAATGATCAGTCCTGGAGTCTGAGCTGCTCTGATGGACGTTACTCTGTTTGGCACAATGACATAAAAACATCCATCCCCTCGTACTCTGTCTCTAACAGAGTCTCAGTGTATGTGGACTGTCCTGCTGGAACTCTGTCCTTCTACAGAGTCTCCTCTAACAAACTGATCTACCTCCACACCTTCAACACCACATTCACTCAACCTCTCTATGCTGGATTTAGATTGTGGCGATATGGTTCCTCAGTGTCTCTGTGTTCTCTGTAGGAACGAGAGTCTTTGAAGTTTCAACTCTGAGGTTTAAGTGTTGATCGTAGATTTTTTTTCTTTGGTTTACAATTGAATCACTGATAATGATTTTATGTTAGAATATGTTTGATTTTAGAAGCAGTGAAATGATCTCCAAACCGCTGAACTCTGGACTGACTCTGACGATTACTTCTATCTGAATAATCCTGGACACATTAACACTAAATTGAAAGAAAGAAAGAACGAAAGAAAGAAAGAAAGAAAGAAAGAAAGAAAGAAAGAAAGAAAGAAAGAAAGAAAGAAAGAAAGAAAGAAAGAAAGATAGATCACCATCTGTTGAAACTTTATTTTATAGATTGCCATGCACAGATGCAGCAGAACAGGCCCAAACCAGGACATTAGCGCCCCCATGTGTCATGGAGGGATGAGGTTCTGATGCTGGAATGCAGTGTTGGTTCATCTCCAAACATGACGATGCCCAAACATTTAAACCAAACTGTTCTACTCTGGTCTCATCTGTCCACTAAACATTGTCCCAGATGTTCTTTGTGGACAGAGAGCAGTGTCTTTGGTTGTTGAGTGGATTCATCAACATTAACATCAGCCAATGTGAGAGAGGCCTTTAGCTGCTTAGAAGTTCCCCTGGGTTCCTCTGGTTCCTCTCCCACTATGATGGAGTGATGTTTGTTGGTGGACCACTCCTGTGGAGGGGAACAGTCGTCTTCTTTATCAGTTGTCTGAAGTGTGTGTGGGCTATAAATACGTATGATTTGATATGTGAAGTGGAACCACGGGCCGATAAGAGGCAGCGATGACTCTCAGGAACGCGCTGGTTGTTGACAGTATGAAGAGTTGAAGGTTTTAAATCCTCAATGGCTGCCTGAGCTCCTCACAAAGCTCCTTTGTCCGTTGTCATCATACACTTCAACACAAACACGAGACAAATCCCTGATTTATAGAAACTAAACCAGGAACTAAGTCTCGTCACATGGATGGAAACACTTGAACACATGGACTCTTACTTGACCTTGAAATGAACCTCACCCTAATGGATATGTAATATTGTCTCATTCTACAAAATAAACAAATGCACAAATATATTTCTTTTTCATTTGTTTAATGAGTTCTATCCTGCCAGAACGGTACCCTTTCATCATTCAGAAATTAATATTTTTTTATACTAATAATGAATAATCATATTGATGATAATGGTTGTTGACAATAACTTGCTCCTACATAGCCCAACATCTATTTAAAAAAAATTAAATTCTTTTTTGGCAAAGTCTAATCCGGCCTTTGGTCTATATCAATTGTTTACACCTTGTGGTGAAGTCTGGGTAGGAGAACAATGATGTGCACACTTTTCATAAAGTTCTTCATTTGGCTTCAAGTTGAAACAATTCTGGGCTTCTCAGTTGTCCACTCTCCAGACCATCAGCAGAGTCCAAGTACTGACCAAAATATTTCATAGAGAGAATTGATGTTCTGTTTCAGTGATTATTAGAGTTAATCTTGGTCAGTGGTGTTTCAATACTACAACAAACAGCATGTGAGTAGATAGAAATGTAAAGTTAGAACAGCAGGTGTATTCAGAATTCAAGGAGTTTATGGTCATAGAAACAACAATGGTTACACTGGACAATGAAGCAAGACAATAATTCCTGGACTCAGCACCTGGATAAGAAAACTCCAAGAAGTCTCAACTAACAAACTATCAAAGAAGTCTCAGCCAAGAACATCATCTAAAGACAAATCCTTTGTGGTCGTCCTACAAAAGCAGAGCAGACTGAACTCTCCCAGCAGCAGAACACTGACTGAGGATTTACCTGCACATGTGGAAAATAATTACTAATTTAATGGCAGCTTCGTGTAAAACAGGATCACTGATGGTAAAACAGTTAAAGTTTAGTCATTTGTCAAAATAAAGTCAGACTCTTTAATGACTGAATGAATTAACTGGAGGGAAACATTAACCTCCTGAATCCTTCAATTTAATGAAGCAAGTTCATCCTTTAAAACGGAACAACTAAATGTTGATGGAGGTATTTCTGCTGAGTGATCTGATTCCTCTACAACAGCGCCACCTGGTGGAAAACCTGCATCACAGCATGAAGAAAGAGAAACCTTATATAACCTTTTACTTCCTGTTCTGAGGATTTCACAACATGTCAGCACATGAAGGACAGATTCTCTAAAGAAGAATCCAACTCAGAGCAGCTTCTCAGTTTCACAGCTGCTCACATTTATTCTTTCTGCTGAACTCTTTTAATTGATTATAATTTTGCAACAACTTTACACAAAAAACAGAAAGAAAAAGAAATCTTTGAATCTTTATAATTTAAAGTGGAAATATAAAGTAAAATATAATTATTTCAGTAAACTCTTTCCAGGTGGAGTTACAACCTTCAACACTGTATTCTTTAAGTTTTATGGTCGATTTTAATCTGAATAGACACACCTCATTTCCTCTCCTGTACCTGGTGAGTTTAAGGCCCCGCCCATAAAAACCACCTGGAAGAGAAGCAGCTTCTTTCATCCACACATGAAGTACAAACAGTCAGTAAATCAACCTGAGGTGAGTCAGTGATTAACTGGATCATCATCATCTTTCTTCATCTTTAACAGAAACACGGAGGAAACGTCGCCTCAGGTCAGAAACAGTTAAAGTTGATCAAATATTTGATGTCATTTAAAAACGATGAGGACAAACTAACAACATGTCGTGTATGTGAATGACCTTAATCAAATGAGATCAGATCGTTTCTTCTCTAACTCTGATCTACAGACTGTTTTTGTGTTTTTGAGAAGTGCTCAACAGGTTTTAGTTTCTGTTCATTTAAACCAACCGACACATGTAGAGAACAGAGATCAGTAGATCTGCTTTAAGTTCTGATTACAACAGATGACACAGCTCATTAAATAAGATTAATTCTAAAAACTAGTAGGTGAGTTCATATTAACAGATGAGTTTATGAGGCTGGTGTTATGGAACCAGGAAGTGAATTCTGATGAAATAATTATTTCATTGGTGTATTTAAATCCTTTAATTTGCATGAATATGTCCTGAAACATGATTATATGCAGCATTTAAACATGATACAGTCATAGTATTGATAAATCAAAAACAAACAAAAAATGGAAAAAAAAATAAGCAAAAAGAAAAAGTTAATAAGTCACCACAGTGACATGGTCCAGGTCTCTGTGGTCCAGATGTGACTAAACATATTGCTCAGATTGTGCAGATGTCCAGAGTGATGTGAATATGGCTCCAGTTTAGTTCATCTTTAGTACCATCTAGTGGACAAAGGTAGAACTACATGATCTCATTTGGATCTTGTCAGTCAGGTAAGACAGAGAAACAAGGAAACAGTTCTGTCTGACTGGAGGGAACCTCCCACTGGTTAAACTGGTTTTAACGTCTCACTGATGTGTTTTTAGACTCTGAAGTTATGAGGATGTGACTTCATCCTCAGATCAAATCAACAAAGACGCCAGAACTGATGAGGGAGAATGAGCGACACATGAAGGTGGAAAGTGTCTGAAAGTCGACAGTGAGTTGAATAGGTGAGAATCCAACCAGAGAAATCTGGAAATGTCTCATTAACAGGTTGATTATATTTATTTGAGATTATCAGCTCTTTAAATAGATCAACTCGTATCTATAACAACAGTAAAGAGTTTGTATTGGTGCTAAAGTTCAGTGAGTGATGCTCTGTCATATTTTCTCCACCACTGCTCATTGTTTATCAGGTCTGCTGTTTCCTTCTGTAGACGTGGTATCATTAATCATTAGTACATCATTATTTCTAAATCATTTATCTAAATTATGCCTGTAATGATATATATTGGTCTTCACATGGTTTGCTATCCAGAATAAACATAAAAGACTAAATATTTATTGTTCTGTTTTAAAATTAGAGTTATTGGAAATGAACTTGTACATATGTTACATGTAATTTACGATTTTTTTTATAAATATACCTGCTTTTATTTTCCTAATGACTAGACATTCGTTTTATTTAACGCTACAGGACATCATGATGATTCACTGTTGCCTGTTTTTTTTTTTGTTTTTGTTTTTTTGTTGTTGTTGCTGTTTTTTTTTTTTTGTTTTTTTTTTTTTTAATAAAATCAATTCAGAGTATAATCCAACCTTTCTTAGTAAGTGGTGAAGGTTGAGCACAATGCAGTATTAACCAATCACCAATGAGTCTAGAAGAAGTGTGGGCGGGGCATCGATAATGTGGCTCCACTCTGGGACAGTAGTCTACTGCTCACAATACATACAAATTGGCAGCGCCTAAATCCCTGGGACACTAGAGTCATTTTGACCAATGGGAGGAAGTGGAGACATGTCCGTTGTTTTTACATTCTATGGACCAGAACAATAGGTTCACTTCATCTTCATGTTGCCAACATCTGGTCAGTTTAAGGTTAAAGTAATTGCAAAAGGCCATAATATGTTTATTTACATGTTTCTTAAAAGATGGATGTTTTAATTTTCAAAAGCACATTAATTTGCCGTACTGTACATTCCAGTTCCATTTTAGCTCCTCTCTTTAAAACACTGACAACTTCCAGGTCAACATAAGTGTAGCGGACCCTTGGTTCAAAGAATGAGGCGGAGAGTTTCGTACGGGTGCCTAAATTTATTATCTTGCATGGCCATACAGCACCGTGAAAACTATGCAGAAAGAATACGAAAGAAAAGGAAGAAACAGTTTTACACATTAAACATATTCCAGTTATTCAACAATACAGATTCAAAAGGGTCAAACTTATCACCATTCAAAAGAATAAACAAGTAAAAATACATTTTATCAGGCAATTAAACAACGGTGCTTAACTCAACACTTAAAATGGCATGGGTGGCATCACCAGAGATAAGAATAAAACAAAACATCAAAATAAAGCATTAACACAAATCTGAACTCCACATACCTCGTTCCACTCTACCAAGGGAGCTAATGCTTGATTTTAAAGGTGCCGTCTCTGGTTCTGCCTCCTAATAATAACGACGACATCAGACTATACTGAGACAGTATCAACGCAAACCAATACATAATTACAATACACCAAAAGAAAACTTACTCAAAGAGCCACAAAGATGAGCCAACAAAGAAAAGGTCATCAGCACAAACACCGCGCCAGCCCAGAGAAACAAACGCTTAGGGATGGAGGTGCGCACAGGTGAGCGCATACACACACACAGAGAGACACAGAGCTAACAGGGATGCGTGGTCTCCTCCCTTTTATAGCCTGCTCCCTCCACAAAAGAAACTGGCCACCAGATGGCAGTAATTCGCAGACATTTAAATCAGCACTTCAGCGAAGAGAATGGGCAGATCAACAGACAGGGCACAGGAAGACTGAGATGGCAACCCACAACAATCTACTGTCATTTACACTCCCACCAATCATGTTATGATGAATTTATCACTCAAAGAATCATAACATGATTTTAAAAATAAGTAACACATTATTATTTTCCTTAAGGGTCAGGTTCATAACCACACACATCACTGTATTGAACCACAATTGTTAGCAGATTGGCAGAAAACTAACAAAACACTCATTCATTCTCACTCATTCTCTAAACGGAGCACCAACGTCTGGATGGGTCTTTCAACAATGGAGAGTTTCCCTGCTGATTTCCGATCTCCCACTTGTACTTTGGCCTTATGCACTAGGTCATCACTCCCTTGAATGGATTCAACCCATTCGTCCCAACTGCCACTGATTTCTGATTTCTGATGACAACATTGTTACTTTTAAGGTTGTGCTGAGGCACATGCCACTTCTGCCGTGTAGAAATATTCAAGAGGTCTTCCCTTCTCCAACGACTCCAAAACTGTTCAATCAGATATTGCACTCATCACCACCATTTGCCGTAGGGAGAATTGAAAATGAACTCACATTGTTTATCTGCCAGGTGAACCTCGAGCTGAGTGACATCTCACTGCTTGAGTGCCTCTCTGAGCTCATTTCTGGCTCCCACAAAATTTGTGCCCTGCTCGCAATGGAGTTGACGCACAGCTCCTCTGAGGCTAATGAAACATCTTAGAGCATTCATGAATGTATCTGTTGACAGATCTTCCAACATTTCAATATGAACAGCTCGGGAAGAGAGGCAGGTAAAGATGAGTCCATTCCTCTTATGTTCCTTGTGGGCTCTCTTAATGATGAACGGGCCAAACACATCCATGCCACTATATGTGAAGGGGGCTGACACCTCAGCACATTCCTTTGGCAGCTCAGCCATACGTTGCTCCTCTACTGGGCATAGAATCTTCCTACACTTCACACAGTTGTATATCAGCTTGGTGACGGATTTACTCCTACCAATAGGCCAAAGTCCGTTAGCTCTGAGCTCAATTTGAGTTTGACTCCGGCCTTGATGACAAATCCTTTCATGACAATGGGACAGAATAAGCTGAGTATTGTGTGAGTTTTTTGGAAGGATGATTGGATGTTTTAGTTCTTGACTGAGGGATGATTGCCTTAGCCTCCCACCAATCCGAAGGAGGACCTTATCCACAAAAGGATGAAGGTAGAAAAGAGGGCTGGAACTAGGAAGACGACCTCCCTTTTCAAGTGTTTTCATCTCCTGAGAAAATGCTTGTCGCTGAGCGAGCCTGATAACCACTTCTGCGGCTCTCTCTCTTTCTTCAACACTCAAATTATCATGTGAGGTCTTTGCTTGGATGCTAGCCTTTCATTCTTGCAACAACCTTGAGAAGCCTTAACCATCGGCTCAAAGTGCTGAGCATGCTGTTGGAGTCGCTGGTGTTAATAGTGGCTACATTCACTTGAACTGCTCTAACTTCAGAGTCACCAACCAGAAGTTCAGCGGAGTAGTTAGGACTAGGGTTCACTTCTTGCTCCCACAGGAATTTGGGTCCTGACATCCAGCCCGTTGAGGAGAGGTTGGAGACATGGAGGCCTCTCTGATGTGAGCCACTGACCAGGCTCTGTTATTTCCTTTATCACTTGAAGGCAATTTGCAAGAAAAACATGAAATCTTCTTGAGTCATTATGGATGTATGCCAGCACAACTTAAGAGTCAGTCCAAAAGAACTCCTCATCAATTTTCATTTTAAGTTCAGTTTTCAACATGACACTCATTCTGGCAGAAACTACAGTAGCTGAAAGTTCCAATCTCGGAATGTTCATGATTTTTGTGGGCGCTACTCTTGCCTTGGCCGTCACAAGGCTGCAATGTATTTCATTTCTATCACTGATGTACCTCACATAGGAACATGCCCCATAACCAACATTACTGGCATCCCAGAAGGGGTGTAGTTCTGTTCTTACAATGTTGCCAAATTTGTGTGGGTGATAACATCTGGATATCTTTACTTCTCTCAGTTTTTGGAGGCCACCTTTCCACTCCTTCCAATGAGAATGGACATCCTCAGGAAGGGGCTCATCCCATCCCTTGCCCATACGACACAGTTCCTGTAAAATGCACTTCCAAGCAAGGCAAAAGGGGCAACAAAGCCGAGAGGATCATACAAGGAGGAAATAACTGAGAGAATACTTCGGCGAGTGGCAGGTTGGTCCTTGAAGTTAACATTAAAACTGAAGGCGTCACCTTCTATTGACCACTGAATGCCAAGTGCGCATCCAACTGATGTCACATCAAAGGCAAGATCATGGGATTTAGCAGTCATCACCCTTTCTGAGGGATCACCACAGATAAGAGTCTCTTGCCTATTGGAGTTGAACTTATGCAGGCGCAAACCTCCCTTTTTACACAACCTTTGTGGTTCAACAATCAAGTCTTTAGCTTCTTCGATTGAAGGAACACTGGTTAGGCCATCATCTACATAAAAGTTCTTCTTGATGAAGGCCGAGGC
Source organism: Mugil cephalus (assembly GCF_022458985.1). Taxonomy (NCBI): domain Eukaryota; kingdom Metazoa; phylum Chordata; class Actinopteri; order Mugiliformes; family Mugilidae; genus Mugil; species Mugil cephalus. Next base: position 1,119,729 of record NC_061790.1, read on the forward strand.
TGAAGGATGAGTAGATTTATGTTGCTGTGCTAAATACTTAAGGCCGAAGTTGGCACAACCAGGGGATGAGGCGGCACCAAAAAGATGAACAGCCATCTGATATTCCAGGGGTTCTCTTTCCGAATCTCCATACTGTCACCACAGAAACCTCAGATAGTTCCATACTGTAGGTGGAACAAAAAACTGATGAAACATCCTTTCAATATCACATACCACAGCCACAGCTTCCTTCCGGAAACGATAAAGGACTCCCACGAGTGAATTAATTAGGTCTGGACCAGTCAGGAGAGTGTCATTAAGGGAGATTCCACAGAACTTTGCTGAGCAATCAAAAACCATCCTTAACTTTTTTTGTGGGTGATATACACCATAGTGGGGTATGTACTGCAACTCTGTGTACAAAGCTCTGGTTTCCCATTCTGTCGAGATGGGGATTAGATGATCCTGTTATACTCCACCCAAAAGTGCAAAAGGTTCATTTCCCTCACCTCTGATGACCTCCAGAGATGCCAGTGCTAATGGGCAATCATATCCAATCAACAGCCCCACTTCACAGTCTTGCAGTGGTGAGAGTTTGTCAGCCAAATGCCTCAGGTGTGGCAACTGCATAGCTGTCTTGGCAGTTGGAATATGAGACCTATCCACTGGGATAAAATCCCTGGAGTAAGCCTTATGTAGCTGAATGTGGGGTTCAGAGTAAATTCCTCTCATTTGCAGACCGTGTGTAATCTTGCTCGATATAACAGTGTCCACAGCTGTCATTGTGCTTAGCTTCAATCGAACAGATGACATGTTCACATTGAGTTCCTTCAGCAAATCTTCCAAAATAAAGATTGACTAGTGTCAAGTAAAGCATATGTGAGCAGCTCTCTGTTTGGTTCTTTCACTGATGACAAAATCACAGGCACAATATTGGAAGTAGAGGAACCTTGAGTTGCGGCATGGGACGATGCATTGTAAACTTCCTGACTTCTGCTGTCTTCTGTGGGAGTAGGATTTTGCTCCAAAGCTGCTATAGATGCCGTTTCCCTTTCTTCATCCAGGCAGGTTGGATGACGCTGGCTGCATATACTACATGTGTGTCATCTTTTGCAATCCTTTATGACATGTCCCTTCCACAGACAGCCAAAGCAAAATTGTTTTTCTCAAATGAATGTCCTTTTGTCTTCAATGGATCTCTCTGCAAACATAGGGCACTTATGCACTATTCCATGCATTTCATTCTCACAAACTGGGCAGGGTGGTTTTGACTTGAAATAAGTTGCTTCATGGGTCATAGCAGAGGAGTTATTTGACTGGGCACTTGTATTTAGAGTATTTGCTCTTTTGGATGATCTGTCATCCAAGGCTTTGGAGTTCATCAGTAATGGGGAGGCGATGGGATTGCTTGCTATCTGGGCTTCCCTTTGCATAAAATCTGTAAAATTAGAAAAGCTTGGGTAGTCACCAGATGCATCCAACTCATCCACAACAATTCTACTCCATCTGTGCACAATCCAGTCTGGTAACTTCTTAAGCAGTTTATGATTTTCCTCACAGTCATCTAAGATGGCTATCCCCTTGACATGGGGGATAGCCTCAGCGTAGCTCTTCAAGAAGTCTGCAAATTCTCTGAGGGCTAGGGGGTCACTTCCACTGATTTTGGGCCATTTCAGAAGTCTGTCACGGAAGGCCTTTTGAACGATGAAAGGATTTCCATATCTTTCCTGCAACAATGCCAAAGCGCTATAATAGGCATCCTCAGAATTCCTGTAAAAGAAACCCTCCACAGCCTTGCGTGCGTCCCCTGAGAGATAATGTTTGAGATAGAGCATCTTTTCACAAGCTGGGAGGGGCTTCTGGTCAATAAGGGCCATGAAGGAGATCTTCCAGTCAATAAATTTGAAAGGATCACCAGAGAATGTTATCGGTCAGGGGGAGACAGCCTACTTACACTTAAAGAGCTTGCAATGGCTTGGGCCAGATTGACTGTGTCTTGATTTATTTTTTCAGGATGTGTCTGAGATTGGAATGGGACAGCTCTCGTCAGTAATCTCCTCCCTTTTATAGCCTGCTCCCTCCACAAAAGAGACTGGCCACCAGATGGCAGTAATTCACAGCCATTTAAATCAGCACTTCAGTGAAGAGAATGGGCAGATCAACAGACAGGGCACAGGAAGACTGAGATGGCAACCCACAACAATTTACTGTCATTTACAATAAGAATAGAAGATATTATTAATCAGCTGTCAGACTGTTGGATTTTATCATGTCTTTGAATATTTCTAAATTGTGAAAGTTTTTTCCATGTAAAGTATTTCTTTGTAAGTTTGTATTTATTTTTGGATTCACAAGAAGGTCAGACTGAAAGCATTCAGACAAAGAGTCATTCTTTGTTTGAATGCTTTCAGTCTGACCTTCGTGACTATTCAAATGCATCATGTGATTGTACTGTTAGACTGGTTAGATAGTTGGTTGCTGATCATCAAACATACAATCTACGTCAGTTTCATTTTATTTGTACACAGTGTTTATTTCTATCCTGCTTATATTAAAAGTGAGGGAGAAATGTGTAGTTCTACCATATGTCCTGAAATTATGGAGAACTGAAAGAAATTTTTTTGAATTTGAATCAAACTAGAACAGAACAAAACAGAAAATTTCCAATTATTAAAGATCAACTATTAAAGTCCATTTAGCATGTTTGGCTTAATGAATATGCACATACGGACAAAATATAGGGCGAAAAGATGCAAATAGATTATTCAGCTCACACAGTTTGGTGTACCAAACTCTAAGGCCAAGTCTTAAATGTGGCATAAATGGCTGCAGTTACTGTTGTGTGGAGGAGGCGTCAGCTGTGTGACCATTTTAACAGAAACAGTTTGTCTGAAGAGTTTCAGGTTTTAGAGCTCATCATAGTACAGAAACGGCTCTGGTTAAAGTTACTAACGGTCTCTTCATGGCTTCAGATGATGGACTTGTCTATATACTTGTCTATATACTTGTCTATATACTTGTCTTTTTAGCAGAACCAAAAGTTCTGCTAAAAAGAAATGTCTTAAAACCATTTTTAAAACAGCCAGTGGGTTGGGGTGCCCTCAAGGTGTCAGGGAGGACATTCCACATGTGTGTGGCAGCAGATTTAAGAACTAGTAAAAGAACCTTAAAATCGATCCTGAAGCGTGCGGCTGTGTTCTGTAATAATTGAAGATTTAAAATACTCTTTTTGGGACGACCAGAGAGCAGGGCATAACAATAATCTAATCGACAGGAGATAAAAGCATCAGCACCTCGTACTGGCCTGAGAGAGAAATGGGCGACTCTGGCTATATTCTTAAGATCATAAAGACCTATTTTCATCATATTTTTGATATGTGGAATAAAATTCAGCTCAGAATCAAGAATCAGGCCCAGATTTTTTACTGATTGTGTTGGTTTAAGATCTTGTAGTTTTGGTAAAAGTTTCTCTCTCTGGCCTTCAGGACCTATAACTAAAACCTCAGTTTTGTCCTGGTTGAGCTGTAGGAAATTTGCTGCCATCCATGACTCTATATCTGAAATACTATGAGGTAGAGGGTGAACAGGAGGGGCCCAAGGACTGACCCCTGGGGGACACCGCAAATGACTGTGTGTGACTTTGATATGAAGTGACCCAGGGAGATGTACTCTGTCCAGTTTGTGAGGTATGACTGGAATCGGGTGACATGAGAAGGTCTTTTGTGACTCTTACGAGTGCAGTTTCTGTGCTGTGGGTGGAAAAGAAACCGGACTGGAATTTTTCATAGACACTGTTAAGTTTGAGGTGGTTCTGAAGGTGGGTGGGAACTACTCTCTCAAGTACTTTGGATATGAAGGGGAGGTTTGAGATAGGTTGTAGTTTGACTGGAGTTCTGGGTCAAGGGTGTGTTTTTTGAGCGGTGGTCTGATTATGATGTTCTTTAAGGCAGGGGGAACGTGACCAGTTTTGAGGAACGATTCATAATAGAAGTGGTCAGAGGACTAAAGACGTTGATATGAGTTTTTATCAGGGAGATTGGGAGAGGATCCATTAAACCTCAACTTAAGAAAATAATTCAGAGGAATTCTTTCTTTGTATTTGATTCTACATAAATCAATTCAATTTTATTTATATAGTATTAATAATCAAATCATCAAAACAAATCTAACTTTATTTATAGAGCACCTTAGACATGCGACACAAAGTGCTTTACACACATAAATCGAAAAAAGAACAGCAACAACAACAAAAGGAAAACAATTTACAAGTAAGGTAGAAGCAAAAATAAATACATAAGAACGCAAGAAGAACTTAAGATACTACTTAAAAGCCTGATTAAAAAGGTGAGTTTTTAACCGTATATATTTTTGTTATCTGGAATAAAATTCAGCTCAGAATTAAGAATCACGCCCAGATTTCTTACTGATTGTGTTGGTTTAAGATCTTTCAGTTTTGGTAAAAGTTTGTCTCTCTGGCCTTCAGGACCTGTAACTAAAACCTCAGTTTTGTCCTGGTTGAGCTGTAGTAAATTTGCTGCCATCCATGAATCTATATCTGAAATACAGTTTAAAAGGGCATAGACACGGCGATGTACAGTTGAGTATCGTCAATAATAACACAAATTGTCTCAAGGCCCTTTTTCCAAAACTGGCCTGAAGGCGACAGTGAAAAGGAAAAAGTGCCTTTAGCATAAGGCTCCATGTAATCACTGTTTCACTCTGAACTGATTATAAGGAACATATCACTGTTATATCACAATATTTGTCTTGTATTTGTAGGAAGATCTAAAAGCAGAAACTCTCCTGTATCCAGCTGTGTCCATGGAGGGAGACGAGTCTAAGAGTCCACCTGGACAGCAGTCAGCTGATCACAGGTAAGAAAAAAAATAAAAATAAATAACATTTCTTGGACAAACAGATTTTAAATCATAATGAGTATTAATCTGCATTATATTTTAACAGGAACCTTCAGCAAAGATCAGATCCCTCTGGAATCACATCTGTGTCCATGAAGAGTGACCGGTCTATGGGTCGACTTATTGACTTCAAAGATGAACAGCAGTCAGCTGATCCAAGGTCAAAATTAACTCAGATCAATTATTATTCATTGTTCAGTTCTGTTCATTAGACCAGTGGTTCTCAAGTGATTTGTTACTAACCCCCACACACAAATACACAGATGCACATACCACTATATCTATATGCAGTTGCAATTAACATGTAAGAATGTGGCCCTATATTGCCTGGTTGCACCTAAGAAACAAAAATAAATTAATGTGCTTTACAAACAATATGGTGAATAAGAGAGACTCCAGTTTACAATAAGAGTCACAGACGTCAAATCCATCGACTACAAAGATATTCACAGTTTCTTCTCTCCAAAATAATGAGGAACTTGCAAAACTTGTCTTTGTTCACTCATTATTCTATACATAAGATTTTCTTTCAGTTTTCAGTCTCACTTATTTGGTTTTAGTGAGAAATGTAAGTTGTTGCGCTGTTCTAGACTTTAACATTTGAAGTTATTTTAACTTAACAATTTGAAGAATGCATTTTAATTAATGTGTCTGAACACCATGCATCCATGCATTTTTGGAATCGATTTTACAGTGTTCCCAAATCATCAAAGTGGAGCTTGAAAGACAAATAGGCAGCCATTGGATTAGACTGTCATTTTTAATGCAGTTTAGTTTCTTCTGTTAAAACACCACATTCAATAATCAGGGAAACATCTTGATCCCTCCCATCTTATATTTCTGCCATTAATGACAATGAAAACAACACAAGTATTTCTTAGAAAGATTTAAGTTTAAAATAAAGGATGTTTCTCCACAGACTTCAGCAGCAGATCTCAGTGGTTTCCAGTCATCAGTCTGAGCAGCAGCATCACAAAGAACTGGACTCCATATTCATGGTGAGGAAATGTTCAATCACAGCTGCCACTGCTAACCTCAACAAGCACAAACTACCATTCTGCTTGGAGAAGTCTTCATGTTGCATGCTGACCACAAGCAGCCTTTCACATCAACGTGACTGGAGATTATTATTCTGTTACAGCTGCTGGAGGAGAACATGGTCAGTTTTATGAAGAAGGAGCTGAAGAAGATCCAGAAGGTTGTGAGTCCAGATTACCCAGAATGCTCAGAGAGTCAGAAGGAGGATGAAGAGGTGTTGGAGGGTGAGGATGAAGAGCAGAGGAGGAGCAGCAGAGATTTATTCCTGAAGATGACAGTGAACTTCCTGAGGAGAATGAATCAGGAGGAGCTGGCTGACTGTCTGCAGAGCAGTAAGAGGATTTAACAGCTTTAACTGGATGGAAAGAGGAGATGGAGGAAACATGGGACAAGTTTCTGAACTCTGATTTTAAATTATAAAAAAATCTGATCTATGAAGTCTTCTGGACTGAAAAGAGAAACTTTGTGTTGAAATCTGATGTGCTATTGAAAAGTTCATTAATTACATTTTCTGTTGGGTAGGAGCCCATGCCAAGACTCAACCGTGCAACATACAACTTAAATCTGCTCTGAAGAAGAAGTTCCAGTGTGTGTTTGAGGGGATTGCTAAGGCTGGAAACTCAGCCCTGCTGAATGAGATCTACACAGAGCTCTACATCACAGAGGGAGGGACTGCAGAGGTCAATGATGAACATGAGGTCAGACAGATTGAAACAGCATCCAGGAAACCAGACAGACCAGAAACAAGCATCAGACAAGAAGACCTCTTTAAAGCCTCACCTGGAAGACATGGACCAATCAGAAGAGTGATGACAAAGGGAGTGGCTGGCATTGGGAAAACAGTCTTAACACAGAAGTTCACTCTGGACTGGGCTGAAGACAAAGCCAACCAGGACATCCTCTTCATATTTCCATTGACTTTCAGAGAGCTGAATGTGGTGAAAGAGAGAAAGTTCAGCTTGGTGGAACTTGTTCATCACTTCTTCACTGAAACCAAAGAAGCAGGAATCTGCAGCTTTGAAGACTTCCAGGTTGTGTTCATCTTTGACGGTCTGGATGAGTGTCGACTTCCTCTGGACTTCCACAAGACTGAGATCCTGACTGATGTTACAGAGTCCACCTCAGTGGATGTGCTGCTGACAAACCTCATCAGGGGGAAACTGCTTCCCTCTGCTTGCCTCTGGATAACCACACGACCTGCAGCAGCCAATCAGATCCCTCCTGAGTGTGTTGACATGGTGACAGAAGTCAGAGGGTTTACTGAGCCCCAGAAGGAGGAGTACTTCAGGAAGAGGTTCAGAGATGAGGAGCAGGCCAGCAGGATCATCTCCCACATCAAGACATCACGAAGCCTCCACATCATGTGTCACATTCCAGTCTTCTGCTGGATCACTGCTACAGTTTTGGAGGATGTGTTGGAAACCAGAGAGGGAGAAGAGCTGCCCAAGTCCCTGACTGAGATGTACATCCACTTCCTGGTGGTTCAGGCCAAAGTCAAGAAGGTCAAGTATGATGGAGGAGCTGAGACAGATCCACTCTGGGATAAAAAGAGCAGGAAGATGATTGAGTCTCTGGGAAAACTGGCTTTTGATCAGCTGCTGAAAGGAAACCTGATCTTCTATGAATCAGACCTGACAGAGTGTGGCATCAATATCAGAGCAGCATCAGTGTACTCAGGAGTGTTCAGAAGGATCTTTAAAGAGGAGACAGTCCTGTACCAGGACAAGGTGTTCTGCTTCGTCCATCTGAGCGTTCAAGAGTTTCTGGCTGCTCTTCATGTCCATCTGACCTTCATCAACTCTGGAGTCAACCTGATGGAAGAACAAACTACATCTCTGTGGTCTAAACTATTCAGAAACAAACCTGAACTAACATGTCTCCATCGGAGTGCTGTGGACAAGGCCTTACAGAGTCCAAATGGACACCTGGACTTGTTCCTCCGCTTCCTCCTGGGTCTTTCACTGCAGACCAATCAGACTCTCCTACGAGGCCTGCTGACACAGACAGGAAGTAGCTCACAGACCAATCAGGAAACAGTCCAGTACATCAAGAAGAAGATCAGTGAGAATGTGTCTGGAGAGAGAAGCATCAATCTGTTCCACTGTCTGAATGAACTGAATGATGGTTCTCTAGTGAAGGAGATCCAACAGTCCCTGAGATCAGGACGTCTCTCCACAGATAAACTGTCTCCTGCTCAGTGGTCAGCTCTGGGCTTCATCTTACTGTCATCAGGAGAAGATCTGGATGAGTTTGACCTGAAGAAATACTCTGCTTCAGAGGAGGCTCTTATGAGGCTGCTGCCAGTGGTCAAAGCCTCCAACAAAGCTCTGTAGGTGGATTTAGGAACTATTTGAAACATGATTCATTTATTAAATGACAAATAAAACATTTGATGTTGATTCTTCTTCAGGCTGAGCAGTTGTAACCTCTCAGAGAGAAGTTGTGAAGCTCTGTCCTCAGTTCTCAGCTCCCAGTCCTCCAGTCTGAGAGAGCTGGACCTGAGTAACAACAACCTGCAGGATTCAGGAGTGAAGCTGCTGTCTGCTGGACTGGAGAGTCCTCACTGTAAACTGGAAACTCTCGGGTCAGGATACAGCTGCTTGTTGATCAGTTAAATCCTGATTTAGGTTCATGTTGGTGCACAAGTTTTCAAGGATTTTCCTTCTTCTTCTTGAGTTTCTGATATGTTTTCTATCTCCAGTCTGTCAGGTTGTCTGATCACAGAGGAAGGATGTTTTTCTCTGGCCTCAGCTCTGAGCTCCAACCCCTCCCATCTGAGAAAGCTGGACCTGAGCTACAACCATCCAGGAGACAAGGGAGTGAAGCTGCTGTCCGCTGGACTGGAGGATCCACTCTGGAGACTGGACACTCTCAGGTATGGACACACAACAGGAGCTCACACAGTGTAGGTTTGATGAACTTCTTCCTTCATCTTTTATAAAATCATTGTTTGTGTGTTTCTTCCTCCAGGATGGACCATGGTGGAGAGCAGAGATTAAAACCTGGTCTGAGGAAGTGTAAGTTTGACTAATGATGACAAAACATCAAAGTGTCAGTTTGTCTTTAAATACAAAGCTGATGGTTGTGGTATATATTCATTCAAACAACACTGACAAGTAAATCCTGATCTAAAGTTCCACCATTAAACTTTCTATGAATGAACAACAGATCAGTGAGTAAAGAAAGAATAAATCCATCAGATGTGTCACATGATAAACTGCAGCTGTGTTGTGTCTTTTTCTCTCCATCAGATTTCTGTGAACTTGAAGTCGACACAAACTCAGTTAGTAGAAACCTCAAACTATCTGACAACAACAGGAAGGTGACACATGTGAAGGAGGAGCAGCCATATCCTGATCATCCAGACAGATTTAACTACTGGAATCAGCTGCTGTGTAGAAATGTTGTGACTGGTCGATGTTACTGGGAGGTTGAGTGGAGAGGAGACGTTTATATATCAGTGAGTTACAGAGGAATCAGAAGGAAAGGAGACACAAATGACAGCTGGTTTGGATGTAATGATCAGTCCTGGAGTCTGAGCTGCTCTGATGATGATGGTTACTATGTCTGTCACAATAACAGATCAACATCCATCCCCTCGTCCTCTGTCTCTAACAGAGTATCAATGTATGTGGACTGTCCTGCTGGAACTCTGTCCTTCTACAGAGTCTCCTCTAACAAACTGATCCACCTGTACACCTTCAACACCACATTCGCTCAACCTCTCTCTCCTGGATTTAGATTGTGGTCTCCTGGTTCCTCAGTGTCTCTGTGTTCTCTGTAGGAAGGAGAGTCTTTGAAGTGACAGCAGCTTCAACTCTGGTTTAGATGCTGATGGAGGATGATGTTTCTCTTTGATTTAAAGGTGAATCACTGATTGTATTTAATGTGAGGAGATGTTTTGTCTTATAAATAGTGAAATCATCTCCTAAACATTGAACTCCTGTAAATAATGGACTGACTTTGATCTGTTCTATCTTTGATAATCCTGGACACATGAATCTAGTGGATTTTCTATGTACTTCGATGTTGAGGCTTCTGTCTTCTTCAACATGCACCAAACAGTCCTAAAAGGCCAGACAGTCCCCTCTGATGTCCTCCCTGGTGAACTTGGTGTTGCTGTCCACTGCATTGATGTGTTTAGTGGGGGGTTCCACCTCCTCTGTCTTGATTTTAACCCAGGTGTCATCCACATACCTGTACCAGTGGGTGGGGGTGGAACCTGCAAAGGTGTCCAGAGCTCTGGTCTGTACTTCCTCCATGTAGAGATTGGCCACGATTGGTGACACTGGGGATGCCATCGCACAGCCATGTTTTTGCCTGTAAAAACCTCCATTGAACTGAAAGTAGGTGGTGGTCAGGCACAGGTCGAGTAACACACAGACTTGTTCTGGGGAGAGGTTGGTTCTTGAGGCCAAGGTGTCATCCTTTTGTACTCTTTTCCTTACTACATATGTAGCTTCTCTCGTGGGGATGCAGGTGAACAGTGAGGTGACATCATAGGACACGATGGTTTCTTCTGGGTCCAGTGTGACGTCCTTGACTTTGTTCACAAGTTTAAATTTGACCTGTTTTGACTTTTGACAGCAGTAAAATTACCCTAAACATTATTCTTTTAGCCTGCAATTTTATGACTTTTCCTGAAAAGTCCCCCAATACATACAAATAAAAATATTTTGTTAATTTATACTTTTATACCTTTATTTACACTGAGGCTGTTACGGGTCAGATTTGACCTGTATCTATTCAGATGGATTGTAGGTCTACCAGTGTGGGTCAAATAAGGGAAAATTGTGGTTTTATGGAATCTTCAAATTGTGAGAATTTACATGTCATGTTTCTGTGCATTTTATATGTGAAAGAGGTGATATAGTTCAAAGGAAAGGGACCTCACCACAGTCACGAGAACTGTCTGTGTTCCCAAACATTTGTCCAGGTTCCCGCAGACACAGACACCTGCTGGTCTTTGTGGGGGCAGGGGAATACCAAAATATTGAAATACCAACAAACAACGTGGGAGTGAACATATACGGGAACAGAAGAGGACAGAAGTTATCCAGAGGTCAGGACGTATGTGTTTTTGGTCCAGCCCTCACCCATGTTCATGAACTTTGGGTAACAACCAAAAGAAAAAAGATCGCGGATACAAGTGGCTGAAACGAGTCTCCTTCATAGGGTGGCTGGGATCAGCCTTAGAGATAAGATAAGGAGTTCAGAGTAGAACTGCTGCTCCTCCACATCAAGGGGAGTCAGTTGAGGTGGTCTGGGTATCTGGTAAGGACGCCTCCTGTTAGAGGTATCTGGGGCATGTCCCACCTGAAGGAGGACTCACTCGCCCCAGGAAACTATGGAGGAATTCTATCTCACCTCTGGGCTGGCAGCACTTGGGGATTCCTCCAGAGGAGCTGGTGGAAGTGGCCGGGGAGAGAGCAAACATTCTGTGTCCTGTCATTCAGAAGAACATGGTAACCCTAACCCTAACCAGAATGACTGAAATGCACCATAAAGTTGTCGACTGACATAGAGAAAACAATAATAAGAAGAAGCAACAACCTTGAATGATTACAGTTACTAACACGTTCATAAATGTTGTCACTCACTGTGATTCATTCGTCGTTTCTGATCATTCACAGTACAGAGGGCTGAGTACTGGTGAGCTGTGGTGAAAGTTGTGAGTCTGATGCAAAGTGTCTGTAAATTAAAATGATTTGAGAGCATTTATCATGATAGATATATGAGGTGTTTTATGTCGTCAGCTGATGGAGATGCTGGAATAAGGACTGAGAACCTCTGCTGAAGAACAAGTATGAACATGAATGTAAAAATATTAAATGTTCTACTTCAAACTTCATTCAAGATGGCACTCACTCCATTATTCATCTGAACAACTTGGTTTCACTCTCATCCAATTAAATCAATCTACACAGAGACATGTCCTGGTCCACACATTCATTTGTTCAGCATCGTTACAGTGGGATCCAGGGTCTCACGCTACCTGGACTTTGAATCAGAAACTCGTTGATGGAACAATGAGTTTGAACCTTGAGTTATTCAGCTTCTCAGTTTTATTATGGTTCACGAAAGTGTCACATGTTAAGATCTGATTCATTTTCACTATCTAACAATAAACTGACATGGTAGGTCTCCTTCGCTCCTTCGCTCCTTCCAGATTGTTCAGAGTCTGAACAATCTGGAAGGAGCGAAGGAGGCACCATGTCCTCAGAGTATTCATTATTTATACAAATACATAATTAAAAACGTGTACATTCTTGTTTCATTAATGACTCTCAGTTCTTAGGGCTACCGAGTGATTTCAGTAGAGGATCTATCTGGTTTTACTGACAGTTCTGAGTCACTCAACTGCAACTTTATTAATGAAATAAAGTCATTTTAAAAGTTGCTGAAATTTCTCTAAAACTCCACCTGAAACATCTGCACTGACTGTTTACTGAGAACTACTCTGAGTCTGAGGATGTGGCTCCTGTTTGGTTCTAGTTTATTCTAATCTTTGATATCATCTAGTGGACAGAAGTGGGAAAACATCATTTTATTTCAGATCATGTCAGACAGCTAAGAAGAGAAACAAGGAAACAGTCCCCTCTTACTGGAGGGAACCTCCCACTGGTTAGACTGGTTTTAACGTCACTCTCAGGGGTTTTTGACTCTGAAGTTATGAGGATGTGACTTCGTCCTCAGATCAAACAAACACAGACACCAGGACTGACGAGGGAGAATGAGCAGATTATTATCGAGACATGAAGGTGGAAAGTGTCTGAAAGTCGACCTGAAGTGAGTTGAACAGGTGAGAATCCAACCAGAGAAATCTGGAAATGTCTCATTAACTGGATCACTAGGATTATATTCAGTTTATATCACTTATTTACTGAACAGTGGAATATGTGCGGGTCATGATTGTCTATTTCTAAATATCTATTTGACTTTTGCAGGTATACAGATCATTAAAAACTGAATTAGTTAAAGAACAGTCATTTATGTGTTTTATTGGTGAATAGCAGAGGACGTGATTTTAACCTGAAGTCACATGGTTGTTAAAATATGTAGGTTGTATCAGATCTGGTCCAATAGCTTGGATCAAACAACAAGAGTTTAGCTTACTTATCTTCCTATATTCTCATACAGATACAGTATATATCACCACTCTGACATAAACAAAATAATTCTTCACCATACAACAATACAACCAAACTAAGCTCTGGAACCACGTTAAGCTAAACGTTGAAATGATACATATTGGTACATATTTATTTTCTAAAGTATTGGGTTGAAAATTTGTGTGTAGTTTCTAAATGAAATTAAAGGAAATGTTTGTCTTGTGTTTGTAGGAAGCTCAAACTTCAGAAAAAAGACTCTCCTGTATCCAGCTGTGTCCATGGAGAGAGACCAGTCTAAGTTTCAGAGTCAACCTGTTGACTATGAACATGAACAGCAGTCAGCTGATCCGAGGTATGAAATCAAAACCGAGAACTAACTTAAACATTTTAGCAGCAGGATTCATTTGTGTCCCAGTTGCCAGGCAATATTTTTTATAAACCAGTGAATTCTAAGTTTACATCCGGATAGTCCCAGCTGGTGATGTCATATAAACCTCCAAGGAAAGGTGCCCATGAGGTAGCTCCTAGCGTCAAATATGGAACCCCAAAATGTGTCACATACTACTTAAAACACCTTAACTGGTTCCTTGACTGACTGTCAAGATCTACATAGACTGTTTACCTTTTTTCTGTGATGTCAGACTTCCTTCTGTACTTTTTTTATTTTTAATTTTTATTAACTTTAGTGTGACAAAGAATCTTGTTTTTTTTTTTTTTTTGTTTTTTTTACATAAATCTAAAGTAATTAATTAAAGTTCACAGCAAAAAAACAAACAACAAAAAAAAAACATTAAAATGCATTGTTGGAAAAGACAATACTATATTTAAATTACACATTCACATTTTAAGACGTGAAATCTCTGCAAATGGACCAATGTCTTGTCTGCCCAAACCTCCAGTAACTCAGATAAGTTACCTCCTCCTCACCAGAGAATCATTTCAGTGATAATGAAACAACCTAAATAAACAAACAGCAGTGTAACCAGGAAACTACTTTTGATTACTTTTTAAACTAGTTAAATGTGAAGAACTGGTTCTGCAAGATGACTGGGTGAGCATCAATCAACAGATTTATCATTGGAAGTCAGAAATATACTTCCATTAGGTAACAATTAGGTAACAGCAATTAGGTCAGATGAGGATTTGTAAATGATCCTAGTCTTAATTTCCTAAAGTGATTTGTCTCCTTAAACTAGAAATCTGCAGTGACTGATTTGTTTTTAGCGAAGACTGTCTCCGATTAGTCTTTCACATATGATTTATATTACTGCCTTGTATTTAAAGCAATCGCTCCTGTTAACACATTAATGTTTTAGGGGTTTAAGGGTTAGGGTTAGGGTTATCCTAACTTGTGGTTTCTAGTGAAGGCTAATCAGTTTTTGTTTGTTTTGTTTGTTTTTCTTTTATTAAAAAATAACAATTTTGACAAATGGGATCTGCTACTAGCCAGAGACTGTTAATCCTTACGGCCAAATATGTGAAAACAAGAAGAAGCAAAATGAAATCAGGAGAAGTCATGGGTGAAAAAGAAAGTGTGTAAATATTATTTTATAATACAGTTTTCTTACTTCACATCTGCGGCATTCTATCATGAGAGATAGACATTCCCACATTCTCAATACAGAGTCTGAAAAACATATATAAGTTAATTTCTGTTTGATGAGGCAAAAAAGCTGGTGAGCTTTAACATGAAGTGGATTTTAGTCCAAGGCATCCTCAGAGGGAGTGTCTAGGAAGAGATTGACAAACCCTTCCAATTCTGTGTGTGCATTGTCCTCAGGTGGGTAAAACTTCACGTGCCAACCTGGTTGCCTCACGCTGGGCAGCATTTCTAGGATCCTCTTCAAGCCTTTACTTCTCCTCATGTGCCTTTAACTCCTTTTGAAGCTTTTGGTCTATCAGGACCTGCTTTTCTGAGATAGCAGCATAGCAGTGCTTGATCTCATCTTCACTGATGGGACTGGGCCAGGCCTGTGGTCTCTCTGCCTCATCACTCTCTAACAGGTTTTCAAACATATTTTTTACTCAGCCTCAGTGACATTGACTCCACATACTTTCCCTTTTAGTTCACTTCTGTTATTTATGTCATTATGTAACCAACTGCCAGAAAGCTGGTCATATAATACACATAAATGTTATGTTAACCGTCCATGTCTATTTTAATCACTTGTATCTGTTTGTGTATAATTTGCAATTTTGTTTAATTAAATAATAGTCCCTAAGAATGGAGGACAGTCACCGTGCAATCCAACAGTAAACAAAATCCACCCGGTCTATACTTTATTAGCCTAAATGATTTTACCTTATCTTGCAGAAACAGGTGGACAGCTGTGCCTTGATCTTTGAAGGTTGTGTTGTGTTGAGCAGTTGGCAGCCATTTGTCTTTTCACATGTTTCATTACTGTTTTAAGCTTTTTCTACATTTGGTAGGGCGTGAGGAATGTCTGCCAGCAAAGAAAAGCTGATAAAAAGCCATGCACTCAGTATGTTGTATGACTTCTCTGTTATGAATTGACACCAGAATATAACGAGACTAGTCGTATTAGTGTGGTGGTAACTATACGTTGGAGTGCTAACCATGGGACTAAGTTAGCATGCTAGGGCTATGGTTGAAGTACATGTATCCATTAAGAGAAACTGGTCCAAACATGAGCCTCTTACCTTCAAACTTGGACAGCAGTCTGTGGATCCAGGGTGATAAATAACATTTTTTTCTGACAAGCTTCAATTAAAACATTACAATTAAATCAATCAATTGAAACATGAACATATGTTAATCCATTTTGTGTCTTAAGGTTCTTACAGAAAAGTGAATGTTCTTCTGGAATCACATCTGTGTCCGTGAAGAGTGACTGGTCTATGGGTGACCAAATGGAGTTCAAACGTGGACAGCAGCCAACTTATCCAGGGTTAGAAGTAACACAGATCTATTATTATTATTATTCATTATTCAGTTCTGTTTATTAGACTGTCATGTTTAGAGTGTATCTGTAATTTAATTAGGGATAAAACATCACATAAGGGAACAGTAAATTATGTTTACATCTTATTTCAGTTAGTGTATTTGTTTTAACAACCATTTCTTTGACAAACAGAGGGCTTTGCATAATCATTTAAGAATAGAAGTAAAATATACACAAATAAATGTCCTAATATGTGTTGTGTTTTTAAAGGATCCATCAGCAAAGACCAGATTCCTCTGGAATCACATCTGTGTCCATGAAGAGTGACTGGTCTATGGGTGACCAAATGGAGTTCAAACGTGGACAGCAGCCAACTTATCCCGGGTTAGAATTAACACAAATCTATTATTATTATTATTATTATTATTGAGTTCTGTCTATTAGTCTGTCATGTTTAGAGTGTATCAGTAATTGAATTAGGGATAAAACATCACATACAGTGATTAGTGTCACGACCAGGCTAGGACTCAGGACGCAGATGCAAGGGTTATGTTTCTTTGATGACAGTCTTTATTAAGAAAGCACAGGTTCAAAAATCCAAGACAATGAAAACAAGGTCGGCACCGAATAAACGGCCTCTTCTTCCGAGAAAAACCAAAACTAAAAATCACTCCACTAAAGGAGGAAAACACAAAAGACAGAAGTCATAAACAAAGTGAAGAACTTACAAACGAAAATCTTTGGAGGAATCTTAACAAAATCCAAATTACGATAATGGTCAAGTCTGTGGCAAGGCTGGGGTGAACGCACGAAGACGAACACTCTGGCACAAGACAAAGGGAGACGCAGACTATTTGAACGGAGGTTATGGGGAACAGGTGAGAGAGGAGAGTTACTCTTCAAAATAAGACAGGAAGTGACGAGACAAAACATTGAGACAGGAGAAAACAGACAGTACCCCTCCTTCTAGGTCCGACACCTGACAGACCATCTTGAAAAAGGGAAGGGTCATCTATGTAACTGTGACAACCATACTCTCTGCCCGGTCTGGTATTCGGGTGCAGGATGCCATTTTTGATCTGCTGCCTTCTTGACTGTGTCCCCACTGATGCATGAGCACTCATGGACCCAGATGTGGCGGCAGTGGCAAACCAGGGCGTGAGCGGAGGGAACTGGCACTTCTGGCTCTGTGTCAGCAAACACAGGAGACTGGTAACCAAAGACACACTTGAAGGGGGAGAAACATGTGGAGGTAGGCAGCAAATTGTGGGCATATTTCACCCTGGCCAGGCGGGTGCTCCATGAGGTCAAGTTCTGGGACACAAGGCATCGAAGGCCGGTTTCCAGCTGTTGGTTGAGGCGTTCGGTCTGGCGGTTGTCTGATGTCAGACTTGATGTGGCACCAATGAGCCGACAGAACTCCCTGCAGAACTGGGAGATGACACGATGTCCTTAGGAAATCCATGGATTCTCAAGATATTCTGCATCATAATTTGAGCAGTTTCTTTACCTGAGGGAAACTTAGGTAAAGCAATGAAACGTGTCATCTTTGAAAAACGATCCACCACGATCCTGACCGTGGTGTTACCTTTTGAAACCATATAGCACAGCCCCATGATGAAGGCCATGGATATGTCCAACCACAGTCTGGAGGGGATTGGCAGTCCCAGGTGTGACTCTGAAGACGTCTTGTTGCGAGGGCAGACCGAACATGCCTCCCAGACACCCGACTACATGGAAGGCCACCAGATGGCAGGTGAGCCGCAAGGTGTGAGCCCAATGGATCACCTGTGGGCGCAAAACAGGAACGAACAAATGATGCTCTGGGCACCCACTAGGTGGAGGCATCTCACCAATCATTTGCTTCGCCACTTGTTCTATTGATCAAGTAACTGCTCCAACCACACGGTTCAGTGGGAGGATGAGTTCTGGTTCCTTGGCAACAGGCTCAGTGTCGTAGATGGGTGACAGGGCATCTGGTTTGGCATTCCAGGACCCAGGCCTGTAAGACAACATGAAGCCTGGCGTGAATTTAGTCTCTTGGCTTGTTTAATATACGCTCATTTTAGTCGGATCCATCTGCATCCTTCCGGAGCCTATGATGAAGCCCAGGAAGGAGATGGTGTCGGATCCAGATCCAGATAAACG
Organism: Mugil cephalus; assembly: GCF_022458985.1. NCBI lineage: Eukaryota > Metazoa > Chordata > Actinopteri > Mugiliformes > Mugilidae > Mugil > Mugil cephalus. The sequence continues at coordinate 1,137,825 of NC_061790.1, forward strand.
CAGACAAACTGGTCGAAAAAGTCTCTGAGCATGACGTTGATCATGACCTGGAAGACAGCAGGGGCATTCATTAGACAAAAGGGCATGACCAGATAGTGACCGCTGGGAGTATTTAACCCAGTCTTCCACTCATTCCCCTCCCTAATCCACACAAGATGGTAGGCGTTGCATAAGTCTAGTTTAGTGAATACCGTGGCCTGCTGAAGCTGGTCATACACAGATGACATTAAAGGGAGTTGATAGCTATTCTTTATTGTAATGTCAAGGGGGCTGTAGGGGGGGTTGAGGGGGCTGTAGTAAATACATGGTCTTAAGGACCCATGTTTTTTGCTTACAAAAAAAAATCCAGTTCCAGCAGGTGATGAAGACAGGCAGAAGAGCCCCACCTTCAGAGATGACTAAATGTAATCTTTCATGGCTTGATGTTCAGGCCCTGACGCAGAGTACAGGTGCCCCTTGGGAATGGTGGAACTACTGATGAACTTGATGGCGCAGTCATATGGTGGATGTGGTGGCGGTGACGTTTCCTTTGACCTTGTTGAAAACCTCCTTGAGGTGGTGGTAGCAGGAGGGTACAGAGGTCAGATCCAGGCACTGGGACTCTGTGACAGGATGAGCAGAAACAGTGTTTATAATCGTGGTATCCTGGCCCTGAGGCTGGTCCCTCACACTCATTGCCCCACCCCAGGATCTTGCCCGTAGGCCAGTCTATGTGGGGGTTGTGGCTGACGAGCCACAGATGTCCCAGTACCCAGTGTGCGTGCAGGTGAATGAAACAGGTAAAAGTTCTTCAGCTAGGTGTGGTTATCAAAGGTAAGCATTACGGGCTCTGTGACGTGTGTAATGGTGATCAGTGCAGTACCATTAAAGACCCTAGTCTTGATGGGGTGATGAAGAGCCTTGGTTTTCAACCCCAGATCTTTGACCATCTCCCAGTCCATTAAGCTTTCATCAGTCCCAGAGACAATTAAAGCATCCAATTCTATGACTGTGGTGTCCTGTTTTACCTTGATGGAGGACAAACTACGTGGAGTAGAACCTGAAGCTGTGGAGTGGCTCTTAGGCTGAGCTGCCTTGGCCTTGCAGATGGCTATAAGTTGTCCAGATTCCCCGCAGTAGAAGCACCGCCCCTCCTTGGCGGCGTTGTCATGCCGCCTGAGTGAGCTGGGCCCTTCCCAGCTGTATAGAATCCTCACCCCCAGCTAGAGGAGGAGACAGTACTGATCTGGCGTTGATCGGCAGGGAACAGAGCAGTGGAAAACAGGGGTGTGTGGTGGTTGGTCTGGAAACAGCTGAAGCCCACCCTGGAGGGCTTGGAATTCCTGAAGTCAGTTATCTGTTCGGATGGCGAGGGCGGTGAGGGAGTCCCGGTCGAAGTCTTATGGAGGGCCTCCTTAAAGTACCAGAGGGAGCTGCAGAGCAGGGATTTCCTCGCCTACTCAGCCTTGGCCCACACCGTCACCCTCTCTGCCGGGTGGGAAGTCGTGAAAGCAATTTTGGCTCAGTCTGTGGGAAATGCATTTCACAGTCTGTAAGGACAACTCACATTGTCCCAGGTCTCATGAGAATCGCTCAGGTGATGCCAGCTGGGACCCAGCTCCGGTGTAGGATAAGGTGGGGAGGGGTTCTGTTGCAGCGGGTGCTGTATTGGTCTTCTCAGGACAACTGAAAAGTTGCTGCATCTGCTCAGCGAGAAGCCCCGTCTGGGCATTAACGGTAGCCTTGAAGTCTTCTTGGCTTCTTGACTCCCTAGTCTAGCGCAGTCATCTGCTCCTCCCGACAAGAGAGACGTGCTCCCTGTGACCTCAGAGCAGCTTGGACCCTACTGCGTCCATACTAGCCAGAGTGTACTGTCCAGGCTAGGACTCAGGATACAGATGCAAGGGTTACGTTTCTTTGATGACAGTCTTTATTAAGAAAGCACAGGTTCAAAAATCCAAGACAATGAAATCAAGGCGGGCACTGAAAAAATGGCCTCTTCTTCCAAGAAAAACCTAAACAAAAAATCGCTTCACTAAAGGAGGAAAACACAAAAAGTAAAAACTTACAAATAAAAAAACTCTTTGGAGGAATCTTAACAAAATCCAAATTATGATCGTTGTCAAGGCTGTGGCAAGGCTGGGGTGAAAGCACGAAGACAAACACTCTGGCACAAGACAAAGGGAGAAGCAGACTATTGGAGGTAATGGGAAACAGGTGAGAGTAATCAAGAATCAGGGGAGACAATCAGCCTGGTTTGTTTTACACTAACTTGTTTGTTTGTATTTGTTCATGATATTTGTTTTAACAACAATTTCTTTGACAAACAGAGGGCTTTGCATAAACATTTAAGAATAGCAGTAAAATATACACAAAGAAATGTCCTAATATGTGTTGTTGGTTTTTAAAGGATCCATCAGCAAAGACCAGATTCCTCTGGAATCACATCTGTGTCCATGAAGAGTGACTGGTCTATGGGTGACCAAATGGAGTTCAAACGTGGACAGCAGCCAACTTATCCCGGGTAAGAATTAACACAGATCTATTATTATTATTATTATTATTATTATTATTATTATTATTATTATTATTATTATTATTATTCGGTTCTGTTTATTAGACTGTCATGTTTAGAGTGTATCTGTTATTTAATTAGGGATAAAACATCACATACAGTGATCAGTAAATTATGTTTACATCTTATTTCAGTTAGTGTATTTGTTTTAATAACCATTTCTTTGACAAAAAGAGGGCTTTGAATAAACATTTAAGAACAGAAGTAAAATATACACAGAGAAAAGTCCTAATATGTGTTGTGTTTTAACAGGATCCATCAGCAAAGAACATATTCCTCTGGAATCACATCTGTGTCCATGAAGAGTGACTGGTCTATGGGTGACCAAATGGAGTTCAAACGTGGACAGCAGCCAACTTATCCCGGGTTAGAATTAACACAGATCTATTATTATTATTATTATTATTCAGTTCTGTTTATTAGACTGTATGTTTTAATCAACAATTTTATCTGTTATTTAGTTTCTTCTGTTAAAACAACACATTCAGTAATTAGCTAAGTTTATTTTTCTCATCTTGTCTTTCTGCAATTTATGACAATGATAACCAACACCAGTGTGTGTTTGTTAAAGACAATTGCTTTAATTAAAGATGTTTCTCCACAGAAGTCAGCAGCACATCTCGGTGGTCTCCAGTGATCATAATCAGAAAGACCTGGACTCCATATTCATGGTGAGGAAATGTTCAATCACAGCTGCTACTGCTAACCTGAACAACCACAAACTACCATTCTGCTTGGAGAAGTCATAATCAGCCTTTCAAATGAACATTACTGTTTTCTGATTATTTAAGTTTGGTTATTATTCTGTTCCAGCTGCTGGAGGAGAACATGGTCAGTTTTATGAAGAAGGAGCTGAAGAAGATCCAGAAGGTTGTGAGTCCAGATTACCCAGAATTCTCAGAGAGTCAGAAGGAGGATGAGGAGATGTTGGAGGGTGAGGATAAAGAGCAGTGGAGGAGCAGCAGAGATTTATTCCTGAAGATGACAGTGAACTTCCTGAGGAGAATGAATCAGGAGGAGCTGGCTGACTGTCTGCAGAGCAGTAAGAGGATTTAACAGCTTTAACTGGATGGAAAGAGGAAATGGAGGAAACATGGGACAAGTTTCTGAACTCTGATTTTAAATTATAAACAAATCTGATCTATGAAGTCTTCTGGACTGAAAAGAGAAACTGTGTGTCGAAATCTGATGTGCTATTAAAAAGTTCATGAATTACATTTTCTGTTTGGTAGGACCCCGTGCCAAGACTCAACCGTGCAACATACAACTTAAATCTGCTCTGAAGAAGAAGTTCCGGTGTATGTTTGAGGGGATTGCTTAAGCTGGAAACTCAACCCTTCTGAATGAGATCTACACAGAGCTCTACATCACAGAGGGAGGGACTGCAGAGGTCAATGATGAACATGAGGTCAGACAGATTGAAACAGCATCCAGGAAACCACACAGACCAGAAACAAGTATCAGACAAGAAGACCTCTTTAAAGCCCCACCTGGAAGACATGGACCAATCAGAAGAGTGATGACAAAGGGAGTGGCTGGCATTGGGAAAACAGTCTTAACACAGAAGTTCACTCTGGACTGGGCTGAAGACAAAGCCAACCAGGACATCCTCTTCATATTTCCATTGACTTTCAGAGAGCTGAATGTGGTGAAACAGAGAAAGTTCAGCTTGGTAACCAAAGAAGCAGGAATCTGCAGCTTTGAAGACTTCCAGGTTGTGTTCATCTTTGACGGTCTGGATGAGTGTCGACTTCCTCTGGACTTCCACAAGACTGAGATCCTGACTGATGTTACAGAGTCCACCTCAGTGGATGTGCTGCTGATAAACCTCATCAGGGGGAAACTGCTTCCCTCTGCTCGCCTCTGGATAACCACACGACTGCAACAGCCTCACAGATCGATCCTCCTGAGTGTGTTGACATGGTGACAGAGGTCAGAGGGTTCACTGACCCCCAGAAGGAGGAGTACTTCAGGAAGAGGTTCAGAGATGAGGAGCAGGCCAGCAGGATCATCTCCCACATCAAGACGTCACAAAGCCTCCACATCATGTGTCACATCCCAGTCTTCTGCTGGATCACTGCTACAGTTCTGGAGGATGTGTTGGAAACCAGAGAGGAAGGAGAGCTGCCCAAGACCCTGACTGAGATGTACATCCACTTCCTGGTGGTTCAGGCCAAAGTCAAGAAGGTCAAGTATGATGTAGGAGCTGAGACAGATCCACCTGGAAGTACCAAAGAGCAGGAAGATGATTGAGTTCTGGGAAAACTGGCTTTTGATCAGCTGCAGAAAGGAAACCTGATCTTCTATGAATCAGACTGACAGATGTGTGGCATCGATATCACAGCAGCCTCAGTGTACTCAGGAGTGTTCACACAGATCTTTAAAGAGGAGAGAGGCCTGTACCAGGACAAGGTGTTCTGCTTCGTCCATCTGAGCGTTCAGGAGTTTCTGGCTGCTCTTCATGTCCATCTGACCTTCATCAACTCTGGTGTCAACCTGATGGAAGAACAACAAACTACGTCTCTGTGGTCTAAAGTTTTTAGAAACAAATATAAATTCACACGTCTACATCGGAGTGTTGTGGACAAGGCATTACAGAGTCCAAATGGACACCTGGACTTGTTCCTCCGCTTCCTCCTGGGTCTTTCACTGCAGACCAATCAGACTCTCCTACGAGGCCTGCTGACACAGACAGGAAGTAGCTCACAGACCAATCAGACTCTCCTACGAGGCCTGGTGACACAGACAGGAAGTAGATCACAGACCAATCAGGAAACAGTCCAGTACATCAAGAAGAAGATCAGTGAGAATGTGTCTGCAGAGAGAAGCATCAATCTGTTCCACTGTCTGAATGAACTGAATCATGGTTCTCTAGTGAAGGAGATCCAACAGTCCCTGAGATCAGGAAGTCTCTCTACAGATGAACTGTCTCCTGCTCAGTGGTCAGCTCTGGGCTTCATCTTACTGTCATCAGGAGAAGATCTTAATGAGTTTGACCTGAAGAAATACTCTGCTTCAGAGGAGGCTCTTCTGAGGCTGTTGCCAGTGGTCAAAGCCTCCAACAAAGCTCTGTAGGTGGATTTAGGAACTATTTGAAACATGATTCATTTAGTAAACGACAAATAAAACATTTGATGTTGATTCTTCTTCAGGCTGAGCAGTTGTAACCTCTCAGAGAGAAGCTGTGAAGCTCTGTCCTCAGTTCTCAGCTCCCAGTCCTCCAGTCTGAGAGAGCTGGACCTGAGTAACAACAACCTGCAGGATTCAGGAGTGAAGCTGCTGTCTACTGGACTGGAGAGTCCTCACTGTAAACTGGAAACTCTCAGGTTGGTTTTCAGCTACTAATTCACAAATCATCTTTTAATTGTTGGCTATTTGAATGATATTAATACATTAAAAACACCATGATGGATGTCAGGTACAGCATGTGCTTCAGAACACATCTAAATTCCCTAAAATGATGCCAGACAACCAAGAATTGTTATTGAATGCATCATCACATATTTGTTTAGGTTGACACACAGTTGGGGTTAATGAATGACACCTGTGTAGATATATCTGAAAAGAAAGCTGATACACAGTTTTATATTCATTACACAGACAGAAATGATGACAGTAAGACAGACTGGTTTCAAAAATAGAACAAATATTCAACAGATCCATAATTGTTTCAAAGAGTTAAGACAGTCGTCTAGTCTGACAGTTGAATAATTTCCAGCAATAGAACGAAAAACTAAACCGGTTGCTTTGATGTGTTTCTATGGTTATTTAAGTGCTTGTCTGTCCTGGATGCATATGTAGCAATCTGTCCATTCCTCCATCCATCTTCTCCCTCTTATTCGAGTCCGGAATGCAGGGACAGCAGCTTCAGCAAGGAGGTCCAGACAGCCGACTTTCTGGCCTCCTCTGGACTAACCGCCAGGCGGTTCTAGGCCAGACGTGAGATATCATCCCTTCATTGGGTCCTGGGGTGACCCTGATGGTGGCCTCCTTCTGGTGGGACATGACCAAAACACCTCTAACAGGAGGATACCGGAAGGCATCCTTACTAGTGTCAACCCTATCTCTAAGACTGAGTCCAGCCACCCTGCAAAGGAAACTTATTTCCGCGATCTTGTTCTTTTGGTCATTACCCAAACTCCATGACCTTAGGTGAGGGTTGGAACGTGGATAAACAGGTCAATTGGCTGTGACAGGAAACAGTGCGGTGGATCGCCCACAACTCTGCGCTCCCACTCCATCCAACTACTACTCTGCCTGAGCTGGGAGTTGAAGACCATCTTGACATTTTCTACTACCAGTCATTCCCAGCAGACCCTCTATTCGTACCAGGTCTACCATCTGATCCAACTCGCTACTAGGTGGTGATCGGTTGACAGCTCGGCTCCTCTCAATTGCCACTTCTATGTTGAAGCATTTGGCATTCATCCTGGCTCCATTAGTAGGTAGCACCCCACACCACATCGAAAACTCCAGGGATTTTGTGAACAAAGTCAAGGACGTCACACTGGACACAGAAGAAACCATCGTGTCTTATGATGTCACCTCACTGTTCACCTGCATCCCCACGAGAGAAGCCATGGATGTAGTAAGGAAAAGAGTACAAAAGGATGACACCTTGGCCTCAAGAACCAACCTCTCCCCAGAACAAGTCTGTGTGTTACTCGACCTGTGCCTGACCACCACCTACTTTCAGTTCAATGGAGGTTTCTACAGGCAAAAACACGGCTGTGCGATGGGGTCCCCAGTGTCACCAATCATGGCCAATCTCTACATGGAGGAAGTACAGACCAGAGCTCTGGACACCTTTGCAGGTTCCATCCCCACCCACTGGTACAGGTATGTGGACGACACCTGGGTTAAAATCAAGACAGAGGAGGCGGAATCCTTCACTAAACACATCAATGCAGTGGACAGCAACATCAAATTCACCAGGGAGGACATCAGAGGGGACTGTCTGGCCTTTTTGGATTGTTTGATGCATATTGAAGAAGAACGAAGTCTCAACATAGAAGTATATAGAAAACCCTCGCACACAGATCAACACTTGTTATTTGATTCACACCACCCTCTGGAACACAAACTAGGAGTCATCAGAACCCTCCAGCACCGAGCACAGACTGTACCCACTAGACAGGAGGGCAAGGACAAGGAGGGACAACACATAAAACAAACCCTCAAAACATGTGGATATCCCAACTGGGCCTTTGTCAAAGGCTCAAAAAGAAGGACAGGGAAGAGGAGCACAGCAGGAGGAAGAAGAATCACCATCCCCTACATAGCTGGTGTATCAGAGAAACTGAGGAGAATTTTTGGTAAACACCGCATCCCAGTTTATTTCAGACCTGGAAACACACTAAGACAGAAACTGGTCCACCCCAAGGACAAAACACCTAGACAGAAACAGAGCAATGTAGTGTTGCTGTTCAGTGTAGTGAGGAATGTACAGACTTGTGCATTGGGGAAACAACCCATCCACAAGCGCATGGCCCAACACAGGAGAGCCAGCTCATCAGGGAACGTCTCAGCAGTCCACCTCCACCTGAAGGACAAAGGACACTCCTTTGAGGATACCAACGTCAAAGTCCTGACCAGAGAGGACAGATGGTTTGAGAGAGGAGTTAAGGAAGCCATCTATGTCAAAGTGGAGAAACCTTCTCTAAAAAGAGGAGGTGGACTGAGATTTAATTTACCAACTATTTATAATTCAGTTTTGACTTCTGTTCCCAAGAAGTAAGTAGCCTAGGCACACAGTTCCCCCCCATTCAAGGACAGGTAAGTACCAGCCATCATGGAAATTAGTGACCCCAGTTTCTGGTCAAGCAAGCTTCGGGTGGGTGGTACCCACAGAGTTTTTTTTCCTATTTAAACCTCAATTTCCCACCAGATTATCAGAACTGAAGAAGCTACTCAGATGAGAGGCGAAATGTCTTCAAGAAATTCTACAAGTCCAGATGACCTTATTCAACGCTTTTTTGGATTAACATGACCTGGATGGCTGAGAACCTTCACAGACATACAGCCCCTAGGTTCATTAGGGCAACCAAACTCCTCCGCCACAATAAGGTGACGGTTAAAGGATTAGTTCCTGTCAGACTTCTGAACGTCTGACCATCTAATGAGACTCAAAATGTTGCTGTAATGCACGTTTCATACGTACAGCAAATGGAACTGGGTAAATTCATCTCGTAGCAAATGAATGATTGGTTTTGAATCAACACAGTCATGAAGCAGGCAGTTATTGCTGATATGATGCATAAACAAAATCAATATATGATCTAAAAGATTAAAAGTGAGATTACAAATGTTTGATTTTTCAGGCTGAGAAGTTGCAACCTCTCAGAGAGAATATGTGAAGCTCTGTCCTCAGTTCTCAGCTCCCAGTCCTCCAGTCTGAGAGAGCTGTACCTGAGTAACAACAACCTGCAGGATTCAGGGGTGAAGCTGCTGTCTGCTGGACTGGAGAGTCCTCACTGTAAACTGGAAACTCTCAGGTTGGTTTTCAGCTACTAATTCACAAATCATCTTTTAATTGTTGGCTATTTGAATGATATTAATACATTAAAAACACCTTGATGGATGTCAGGTACAGCATGTGTTTAAATTATTGATTCACACTGGTCCTGCAAATACACTTACTTTGTGCAGTTTTCAGCTTCATAAATACCATGATTTTATTTTGAATCAAGCAAAATATTTTAATGTTAATTAACTAAATACAACAAAATTATTAAATCTCACCTATCTTTTTACACCAGTGGCTGCAAGGCTGCACTTATTTGCTATGAGTGATTAGGAAGCACAACGGGGACTGACAGAGATGGAGTAGCTAATTATTATCAGTAGGAAGACACTGCATTGACATATGACACTATAAATCTTGTTAAATGTGTATGTTTCATTTTTCAGACTGAGCAGTTGTAACCTCTTAGAGAGAAGCTGTGAAGCTCTGTCCTCAGTTCTCAGCTCCCAGTCCTCCAGTCTGAGAGAGCTGGACCTGAGTAACAACGACCTGCAGGATTCAGGAGTGATGCTCTTGTCTAGTGGACTGGAGAGTCCTCACTGTAAACTGGAAACTCTCAGGTAAATTAAAACATCTCTAGAGACATGTTTTGCAAAAGCATTCCCATTTAGTAGATTTCCCTTTCATCAAAATGGTACAATCTTTTTTAAAATATAGATCGTCGTTAGTTTATTTTAGTAGAAAAAGGTAATTTATAATTGGAAAGCAATAGAAAATAGAAATGCAATTAAATGTGTGAATTCTATTTTTCAGGCTGAACAGTTGTGACCTCTCGGGGAGAATATATGAAGCTCTGTCCTCAGTTCTCAGCTCCCAGTCCTCCAGTCTGAGAGAGCTTGACCTGAGTAACAACAACCTGCAGGATTCAGGAGTGAAGCTGCTGTCTGTAGGACTGGAGAGTCCTCACTGTAAACTGGAAACTCTCAGGTCAGGATACAGCTGCTTGTTGATCAGTTAAATCCTGATTTAGGTTCATGTTGGTACAAGTTAAAAATGTGGAGGATTTTCCTTCTTCTTCTTGAGTTTCTGATATGTTTCTATCTCCAGTCTGTCAGGTTGTCTGATCACAGAGGAAGGATGTTCTTCTCTGGCCTCAGCTCTGAGCTCCAACCCCTCCCATCTGAGAGAGCTGGACCTGAGCTACAACCATCTAGGAGTCAAAGGAGTGAAGCTGCTGTCGGCTGGACTGGAGGATCCACATTGGAGACTGGACACTCTCAGGTATTAACATACAGGAGGCAAACAGGAGCTCACACAGTGTAGGTTTGATATCATCCTCTGATCTTTTCCTTGTGAAATCATCACAGACAATTGGCACAGATGAGTTTCAGTTTGATTCTGTATTTGAGGAACTCTGCTTCGTGTTGAACAGCAGTGAGTAATCAGGTTGGGCAGTAAATCATTCTGATTGTGTTTCTTCCTCCAGGATGGACCATGGTGGAGAGCAGTGGTTAAAACCTGGTCTGAGGAAGTGTAAGTTTGACTAATGATGACAAAACATCAAAGTGTCAGTTTGTCTTTAAATACAAAAAATTGTGGCATTTATTCATTCAAACATCAATAGCAAGAGAATCCCTACACCATTGAACTTTATATTCATGAACAACAGATCAGTGAGTAAAGAAAGAATAAATCCATCAGATGTGTCACATGATAAACTGCAGCTGTGTTGTGTCTTTTTCTCTCCATCAGATATCTGTGAACTTGAAGTCGACACAAACTCAATCAATAGATTCCTAAAACTATCTGACAACAACAGGAAGGTGATATATATGAGAAAGAACCAGACATATCCTGATCATCCAGACAGATTTGACTCATGGCCTCAGCTGCTGTGTAGAAATGTTGTGACTGGTCGATGTTACTGGGAGGTTGAGTGGAGAGGAGGGGTTGATATATCAGTGAGTTACAGAGGAATCAGAAGTATGGGAGACATGAATGACGACTGCTTTGGAAGGAATGATCAGTCCTGGAGTCTGAGCTGCTCAGATGTTGTTGGCTACTCTGTCTGGCACAATAACAGAGAAACACCCATCTCCTCCTCTGTCTTTAACAGAGTATCAGTGTATGTGGACTGTGCTGCTGGAACTCTGTCCTTCTACGAAGTCTCCTCTAACAAACTGATCCACCTCCACACCTTCAACACCACGTTCACTCAACCTCTCTATGCTGGATTTGGATTAAGGTCATGTGGTTCCTCAGTGTCTCTGTGTTCTCTGTAGGAAGGAGAACAGCAGCTTGAACTCTGAGGTTTAGATGTTGACGTTGGATGATGTCTCTCTTTAATGTTTTGTTTTTAGTTAAATCACTGATTGTGTTTAAATGTGAGAAAGTGTTTTGTCTTAGAAGTAGTGAAATGATCTACTAACCTCTGGACTCCTGTAAATACTGGACTGGCTTCAATGATCACTTCTATCTTTGATAATCCTGGACATATGAAGATCTAACTAATAGATGAGTCAAAGAACAATTCACCAGCTGCTGAAACTTTAGTTTTTAGGTAGTACCATGCAAAACAGACCGAAAACAGGACATTTCATGGAGGGATGAGGTTCTGATGTTGGAATGCAATGTTGGTTCATAACCAAACACTCCTGTGGAGGGAAACAGTCGTCTTCAATCTGTCTGACTCTCTGTGGATTACTTGTGGCTTCCAAACTCAAAATGACCGACAACTGAGGTCATCGATACTCACTCAGCACGAGAATGAAGGAGCAACCTGTTTACTCCAACCTGCAACTTCAGTGAATGCGTGAGTTGAGTTTCAAGCAATCACAAATTTTTACATTAAAAAGCCTCATAATGTTTCAAGAAATCTATCAAAAAAATTATCATCACATGACTGATTGTTATTTAAACCAATAACATGGCGCCCCATGTGAGGCATAGCACTGCTTGCAATTAATAACATCCTACAAGAAAAAAAAAACATTATTTCTGCTACACACACACACACACACACACACACACACACACACACACACACACACACACACACACACACACACACACACACACACAAACTTCAAACTTTATTATTGATCAGTAATTTAGATTATACGTGTCATTTAACAGATTCCCAAGTACTTGTACATGTAATCAGTCTCTCCTCGCAGGGTGATGCCCTGTCACTATTAAGAAATTAATAACTTTTATTCTAATTACTCATAATCATATTGATAATTATTCATTTTTGTTTACCATAATTGCTCCTACAGAGCTCAAGATCTGTTTAAGATGTTTAATTGTTAATTCCATGTGATGAAGTCTCTGTACGGGGATGATGTTACTGTATTTGATGATGTTAATTTCAAATTTAAATCAAGTAAATAAAATGTAGCAGAATCATATTTTTTATAATGTGTTTTGACATTGCATATTGTTAGATCAACGTCTCCATTTAGATAGGCTTATGGCTACATGTTTGTATGATCGTAAATAATGATATGCCATCATGTTTTTCTGCGTGTTTTTAAAATAAGGACCTGAATTTCAATTAAACTAAAAGAATGAATAAATTAATTTATATTGCTACTTTATCTACCACTACAAAATTTTCTCAGCATACTTTCTAACCAACTTTCTGAAATCAGTTTCCTGTATTTTCTAATGTGTCTATACTGTACTTTATCTTAGTGAGAAAGATGAAGAGGTGAGACACTAGATATGCGTTCTCAGGTGTGGCTGATTATGTTAATTAATCCCAAACCAAAGACACTTGCAGTGTCACTCCAGTCAAAAGTTTGGAAACAAAAATTATCGATTGAAACAGAGTAAATTGTTTTCATGTGTTTATTTCTGAAAAGCAGGTTGCGAGTTTAGAGAGTAATGAGGAGGTAATGGATTCAGTGGAGAGGTACAGGTCATAGAAGAAGTAACAGAAGAAGTTGAGACCGTGGCGGCGGATGGTAATAACAGCAGCATGATTTTTGACCTGAACTCTGCTTTCAGGTTACAGATTTAACTGGTTTATTGTCACATTGGTCTTTGATAGTGAAGTAATGTGAATATGACAGAGTCCTCAGACTGACGATCATGGAGAATCATTAGTAGTTTTATCTCAGTGTTTTCTCTTCAGGGGAAAGTAAAACAACTCTGTGACTGGATATACCTGTAAGTATTTAAACATAAGCTAGCTCTAATTTCTCTTTATGAACTTTTTAATCGGTGGATGGATGGATGGATGGATGGATGGATGGATGGATGGATGGATGGATGGATGGATGGATGGATGGATGGACGGACGGGCGGATGGGGTTTGCATGTTCTCCCTGTGTCTGCGTGGGTACTCTGGGTACTCTGGTTTCCTCCCACCTCCAAAGACATGCTCGTTAGGCTGATTGGTGACTCTAAATTGACCCTAGGTGTGAGTGTGAGTATAAGTGTAAATGATCGTTTGTCTCTGTGTTAGCCCTGAGATAGACTGGAGACCTGTTCACTGTGTACCCCACCTTTTGGCCGATGTGAGGATAAGCAGTAGTAGAAGAAGATGTGATCAAGAATATAGTTAATACAGTATCAGTATTAACAGAAGGAAGTATCTATTGTAATCCTGGTTTCAACGATGATTTCAAATTATCCATTTTCATCTTTATTTTGGAAACAGGTAAGATGAGATCCTCATTCAGCTGTTTTGTTTGTTGTTTTGGCATTGCTCCACTCCTAAGATTAAAAAACTAATAAACTGCTACTTTAAAAAAAAAACATCAGATTGTATTTTTGGCTGTCCTCCTTGGGTGTGGGAAATGCGAGGGCACTTTATCGTGTGTGACCCAGGTGCCCCTAGGCCTGAGCCATGACATATCCAAAGTCTGGGCAGCTTTGACATAAAAGGGTAGGCTTTTTCATAGTTGAAGGGCCACTACCAAGATGTTCTGTTGCATGTCAGAAGTCCTGCCTTAAATGGTTTATTGATCTCAGTGCTCTGAGTAGAGAGTGGCGATGTAGTAATTCAGGGCCATGCCCAGTCATTCAGATGCCTAAAAACAGATAATACAATTTTAAACTGACCCTAAAATGGACTGGAAGCCAGAGACACCAGTATAACTGTGGCTTCAAGTGTCCACATCACACATGTGTGAGTTGAATATTGGCTCCAAAGTTAATGCAGTTAATGTAGCCAACAAAAGCACGATGAAGACAGAAATACCCTGCGTTACTGTACAATCTCCACTTAGATATTGAAGACAGAGGTTGTGGTAGCCTTTGGTTTGGTTGTATGTGGACTTCCTGGACCTGAGGGGGTGGAGACATGCTCCTGGGTGTTTGAGTTTACATCCGTCCCTCAGGGCACAAGGAAACAGCATGACACAAGATACTAGTCACTGTTACTATCCAACCGTCCAAACAACTGGATCACCATGGACACCGTTGTGTAGTAAACATTTGACTTGGTTGTTTAGCAGAGGAAGATACATTTAAGCTGATGTTGTTGTTATTGTGAAAAGCTAAAACCAGAAGTGTGTTCGGACACAGACGTTGTGTTTTCTCTTTGGTTTCAGGTTTTAGGTAGTGATGTTCGATACCACTGATTTCCTTTCTGATCCGATTCTGAGTAAAATGCAGGCTGTGATCTGATATTGATACTTTGTGTAGTAGAGTGAGAGAGTAGAGTAACTTATGTATTTATTTTAAACTCTGAAGTATATTGAGGTAGTGGCCTCATTTACTATATAGCTGAGCTGATAAAACAACAGGAAAAACAAACAGAGACACAATCACACAGAATATGTGAAAATGACATTTAAATAAGTAAAATAACCAGAGCATTAAAATAAACGATTGTTTAACTATGAAGAACTACTATAAAATGAAACCTTTCATCTTAAGTGTGACCCTGTTCTCTCCTCTTCTGTCCTCCTCATCATTAATGCCTCATATTCTGTGTTGTGGTTTAACCTGAGGTGTTACACAAAGTTTGTTGTGTTGCCACAACTCAATAGTTCCTTTCCACTGTTCCTACATCACCTCCAATGACTGAAATGTCAGAAGTATCGATATTTTGATTCGATTGTGTTCAACACATGGAAAGACATTTCATTGGAGACAAAGTTGAATTTATTATTAACTTATGCTCAACTACATTTTTTGACACAGGAAAAACTTATAAAAGCTCATAATTCTCCCCTTCACAGCGGCGCCCTCTGGTGGGGCCGTGCGCATTGTTCCAGATGCGTGCCAACGTAGAGCGCATCACTAGTTTCCGGTAACCTGTCGTACAGGTGAAATGAGTGTTACACAGTGAATCCTCGGACCAATCCAGCGAGCACCGATAGACGATGGCGGATACTCCGGTCCCGGAGACACTAAAGGTGAGATATTGACATTTCTTTGTCACTATGTCAGTTTTTAAACCCCAAATGTTCAGGCTGATCTTGTTCTAGACACAGTCCAAGGCCGTATTATACAATATTATTATGCAGATTATTAACCAGATTGAGAGACGCGAGTTGAGTCCGCTGCGCCTCGGCTCCACTTGCGCACTCTCTCGTAAACTGTGGTTTTCCATCTCCGCAATTTTTAAATTGATTGTTTTGGACCAATGAAAATGGAACACGCTGAAAAAAGGATCGAAGGTGCAGGCATTTGTACGTCTCGCCTTCGACGAAGTAATCAAAAAAGGCCTCGCTCCTTTCCGTGGCCCCGTGACTAATTACGGTGTTCTGTCTCTTTTTTTTACCCGCCGGCTGTGCCGCACTCTGGCGACACAGTGCGTCACTGTCTTTGCGCAGGTGACACTGTTAATGATGCAGACAGAAGTTGATTAAGCGCGAGCCTAACACTGTTAATAACACTGTTGATAACGCACATTTGAATAAACCCACAAAATGAATCTATTACTAGTTGACAAAAGTATCAGCAGCTGCTGCAAAATCGTACGAAAAGGGACAAGATTCAATATCAGCTTCGTCTCATCTGTCTGTCCCTCCCAACATTCAGTCACTATTAAATTAACAGGGTTAAGAAAGACAACAGTTTTAAAAGGTTCTGTTTTATACCTGTTGTGTTGTTTGAGAAGTGATTCTTATTATTTTTATTATTTAAAAGAATGCCTTTCAATTTTCTAAATAATGACTACAGTGTGTGGAGTCTTATTTTAGGTTCATATTTATTTGATGAATATATATATATGTCATGTTGTTGGTTGTTAAAGTCTGGGCGAAGTAGCAAAGTAGCAAATAGTTTGGGAGGGTGGTGCATCTTGAGTCTGTGTCAAGGCACTCTGCTGTTTTACTACTTCACTGTTTCAAGATTCCTCCATGCTCTTTCAACCAGCAGGTGTCTCTGCAGGCATTCGGGCAAATGGGCAGTGTCAAACATCCACAAAGCTCACATGCAAAATGATATTCAGGCACAGAGAGGGGGCTACACTCGTGCTAATGTAGCATTTCAGGCAACTCAGAAGTTGAGATCTTCTAACTATCTGGGATATTTTCCGGCTCTTGGCAAAAACAACAATAACATGAATAGAACTGTTCTCCAGATGTGAACTGGATTATTGTCAACTGTGTTTCCTGCTTGCCCCTGTAAGAAACACAATAGCTCAGCCTTCACTACCATTACCATGTCTGGCCCCCTGGCTGACCTACCTGCCTGGCCTCTGGGCTGATCCCCATGAGTTCACAACAGTTCTTAAACAAGAGTTTGTCCGTGGCCACTGTGTCAACAGCTCTCATTTTACTTGACCATTGGTGTCACATCTTGAAGTTTTAAATTTTATCTTATACAGATACACAGGAAACCAAAGACACAAGGAAGGCACCTTAAACAGAACCCATGAAAAACAACAAAACTGAAATATAAAACTTCAGTAGTAGGGCCCCTGTATGAATTTTATGTTGAAATTATTATTGTTAACTGTTAACTGCTGTTACCAAAAAGTTACGTACTACTTTTGGATCTTGACAGGAACAGATGTCGACTAAAGGGATTCTCTTCAGAACTTTGGAGAATATGACAAGAAAGGAGTTTAAGGAATTCAAGTGGCACCTGCAGCTGTCAGACCAAGGCTTCCCTCCAATTCCAGTATGTCGACTGGAAAAGGCAGACAGGAAGAACACTGTGGATGAGATGGTGAAAACATACTGTGACCAATCTGTGGAAGTGGCAATGAAGGTTTTAAGGATGATGGATAGGAATGATCTTGTGAAAGAGTTATCAGCAGTCGCTCCAAAATCTGCAGGTAGGAGGTATACAGAGCCTGGTTGGTCTGTGGGTCTCTGGAAGCAGCTGATGGGTATTGGATGGCTAAGTGGTCCACGGTCAGGGCAGTTGCTGAGGCAATTCTGGCAAGGGAATAGTTCGAGGCTATAAAAAAAGACTATTGGTCCGCTCCTTAAATGTTCTGGCAAACTATCAGACGCCTCAGGGGCAGGCTGTAACTCGCCCACACCGGATGGGGAGCTGCTGATGTCAAATGGGGCTATTGTCCGGTGGTTGAAGGAATGCTTTGAGGAGCTCCTCAATTGAACCAACAAGATATCTATAGAGCAGGCATCACCAAATGCTGGACCACGGTCCGGGTACAGACCCAGTGGCGGTTCTTCCCAGACCCGTTAAAAATATTAACCCTTTAAGACCTGAACATCTGTCTGCGCACACAAAGAAAAGAAGCTTGCTGTATTTGAAATACCTCACCAATGGACGAAATTCAAATTGAACAGTGGGAAGTTGCGCTTTCTGGAAAAAAAGCTGCCATTACGGTAATAATGACTCACCGTTGCTGTCAACTGCAGGTTGGGGAGCGAAGCAAGATCGCAGAGCCCCAGGAAGAGAGAGAGTTGTTTGGAGGAATTTGTTGGTAAAAACGAAGTTAGTTAGACCCTTGTCACAAAGGTCTTCCAGACAAAAGCACAACTTCCCAGTGTTCAGCCACACTTTGAATATTGTCAATAGCGCAAACCACTGTGAGTTACACTGTGGTAATTCAATATCGGCGTACGTTGACAGATCACCAATGATGGGTTCAGGCCTTAAATGGTTAATAAAAACATAAATCATTCGTGCATGCACAGCTAATCTTGTTAATGCATACACTATTTCTTTGCTGGGAGGATATTTTAGTAACTGGACCTCTTTGAATTTTAATTGAATACCCATGCTATAGCGGTTATGTTAAGGCTCTGGATGTTGTAGGGCTGTCCTGGCTCACCTCTAAGCCGAAAGGTGAAGCTCTCAATTCACTGGTCGATCTACGTTCCAAACCTCACCTATCATCATAATATTGGCTCATTCTACTGAATTAACAATTGCACAAATATATTTCCTTTTCATTTGTTTGATTGGGTTCTCTGAAGCTTAAAAGTATTTGCACTTGTCTGACTGTTCTACATTTCTGTACAAAAAATATTTGATACATCAGTGAAAGTCCAGAAAGTTCAGAACTTCCACTGATGTTAATCTAAGTAATTTTTGCGCAGTGCAAATACGTTTAAGCCTCACTTGATGTAACTATATATTACAGCATATGTTGGATATACTCAAATATTCTGCTGATGAGATACTAACAAGCTAAGCTTTTTCACATCTCTTAGTGATTAAGAGACACCAACTTGCAGACTGGGAAACTTTGAATCTGTTTTAAGGCCATCTGTCTCTACACGTTTGCCACTCTTTTGCCTAGATCACCCTGCCATCCAGATTTCAAGAGTTCAATAGTTGCAGCACACGTCCACTGACTCAGGACACCATACTGTGTACCTGTGTACCTTCATCTTCTTCTTCTGGCCTCTCCTCTTGATAGGCTATACTAATGAGTTTCTGTGTCTCACTGATAAACTGAAGAACTCTGCTTCATGTTGAACATCAGTTAGCACTAATATTGGATAGAAAATCATTCTTTGTGTTTCTTCCTCCAGGATGGACCATGGTGGAGAGCAGAACTGAAAACCTGGTCTGAAGAAGTGTAAATTTGACTAATGATGACAAAACATCAAACTGTCAGAAATACAAAGCTGATAGTTCTGGTGTTCATTTATTCAAACATCACTGACAAGAGAATCTTGACAAACAGTTTCACCATTAAACTTTCTATGAATGAACAACAGATCAGTGAGTAAAGACAGAATAAATCCATCAGATGTAACCAGAAATCTCAAACTGTCTGACAACAACTGTCAGAAAGGAACAGCCATATCCTGATCATCCAGACAGATTTGACTATTGTTATCAGCTGCTGTGTAGAAACAGTCTCTAACAGAGTATCAGTGTATGTGGACTGTCCTGCTGGAACTCTGTCCTTCTACAGAGTCTCCTCTAACAAACTGATCCACCTCCACACCTTCAACACCACATTCACTCAACCTCTCTATCCTGGATTTGGATTTACATCAGGGTCGTGGATATATCAGTCCTCAGTGTCTCTGTGTTCAGAATCATTGAAGAGGCTGCAGCTTCAACTCTGAAGAATTTACATCCCTTTGAAAAAGAAATTTACATCGATTTACATCAAAAAATTTACATCTTTTTGAATTTACATCCCTCCCTCAGCTGATATGGAAACACCATTGACGAGAATCACCATGACGACACAATCCACACCACTGTTGCAAGTATAATGTGTGGTTCTTCAGATTTTTACAGTCGCTCAGTGAATGAAGTAACCTAATTATCTACGTTTAAAGATTAAGCTGGCATTGTGCACTGTGTAGTTTTTAATAGTGTCTTAATAGTTGTTACACATCTGCGCTTTATGCTATATTACTACTTTAGATGCAGGCAGGAGACTGACCTTGATGATGACCATGCCAAATCATGCAATTACAAAATCAGGCAGAACAAACATACAAACAAAACAAAACATTCATCCACAATTTCAAAATGATCAATGGAACAAGATTATTTAATTTAGAGTATTTTGAAAAGTTAAATATTCTTGTAAAAAACAACCTGAAATTACACCTTTTCCTTCCCCTTCATTTAAATTTTAAAAGTTGCAGAATCTATAAATATGAAAATATTTTAATTTCAAAAGTTGTCCTCCTGAACACTACGTCACTTTCTTCACTGTGAAGTCCATTCTCAGTGGATTTGCACTGGAGGCTTCAAGTGTCCACATCACACATGTGTGAGTTGAATATTGGCTCCGAAGTTAATGCAGTTAATGTAGCCAACAAAAGCACGATGAAGACAGAATTACCCTGCGTTACTGTACAATCTCCACTTAGATATTGAAGACAGAGGTTGTGGTAGCCTTTGGTTTGGTTGTATGTGGACTTCCTGGACCTGAGGGGTTGGAGACATGCTCCTGGGTGTTGGAGTTTACATCCGTCCCTCAGGGCACAAGGAAACAGCATGACACAAGATACTAGTCACTGTTACTATCCAACCGTCCAAACAACTGGATCACCATGGACACCGTTGTGTAGTAAACATTTGACTTGGTTGTTTAGCAGAGGAAGATGCATTTAAGCTGACGTTGTTGTTATTGTGAAAAGCTAAAACCAGAAGTGTGTTCGGACACAGACGTTGTGTTTTCTCTTTGGTTTCAGGTTTTAGGTAGTGATGTTCGATACCACTGATTTCCTTTCTGATCCGATTCTGAGTAAAATTCAGGCTGTGATCTGATATTGATACTTTGTGTAACTACACCCTAATGTGTCTGATAAACCTAAAAGTAAAGCAGTGTATTTAAAATCATAGCTTCATTCAGAACACAAGACATTAGAGTAACTTATGTATTTATTTTAAACTCTGAAGTATATTGAGGTAGTGGCCTCATTTACTATGTAGCTGAGCTGATACAACAACAGGAAAAACAAACAGAGACACAATCACACAGAATATGTGAAAATGACGTTTAAATAAGTAAAATAACCAGAGCATTAAAATAAACGATTGTTTAATTATGAAGAACTACTATAAAATGAAACCTTTCATCTTAATTGTGACCCTGTTCTCTCCTCTTCTGTCCTCCTCATCATTAATGCCTCGTATTCTGAATTGTGGTTTAACCTGAGGTGTTACACAAAGTTTGTTGTGTTGCCACAGCTCAATAATTCCTTCCCACTGTTCCTACATCACCTCCAATGACTGAAATATTAGAAATGTCGATATTTTGATTTGATTGTGTTCAATAAATGGAAACTGAGACATTTCATTGGAGACAGAGTTGAATTTATTTACTTATGCTCAACTACATTTTTGACACAGGAAAACTTATAAAAGCTCATAATTCTCCCCTTCACAGCGGCGCCCTCTGGTGGGGCCGTGCGCATTGTTCCAGATGCGTGCCAACGTAGAGCGCATCACTAGTTTCCGGTAACCTGTCGTACAGGTGAAATGAGTGTTACACAGTGAATCCTCGGACCAATCCAGCGAGCACCGATAGACGATGGCGGATACTCCGGTCCCGGAGACACTAAAGGTGAGATATTGACATTTCTTTGTCACTATGTCAGTTTTTAAACCCCAAATGTTCAGGCTGATCTTGTTCTAGACACAGTCCAAGGCCGTATTATACAATATTATTATGCAGATTATTAACCAGATTGAGAGACGCGAGTTGAGTCCGCTGCGCCTCGGCTCCACTTGCGCACTCTCTCGTAAACTGTGGTTTTCCATCTCCGCAATTTTTAAATTAATAGTTTTGGATCAATGAATATGGAACACGCTGAAAAAAAGGATCGAAGTTGCAGGCATTTGTACGTCTCGCCTTCGACGAAGTAATCAAAAAAGGCCTCGCTCCTTTCCGTGGCCCCGTGACTGATTACGGTGTTCTGTCTTTTTTTTTTTTTTACCGGCCGGCTGTGCCGCACTCTGGCGACACAGTGCGTCACTCACTGTGAAACAGAGCGGGGACGAAGTAAATTAAGCGCGAGCCTCTACGCAGGGTATTTGCATATTAACACTGTTAATTCAACAGTGATTGAATGTCTTGGCCCCTCAAATCAAAATTTTAGAAGTTGATAACGCACATTTTAATAAACCCACAAAATGAATCTATTACTGGTTGACAAAAGTATCAGCAGCTGCTGCAAAATCGTACGAAAAGGGACAAGATTCAATATCAGCTTCGACTCATCTGTCTGTCCCTCCCAACATTCAGTCACTATTAAATTAACAGGGTTAAGAAAGACAACAGTTTTAAAAGGTTCTGTTTTATACCTGTTGTGTTGTTTGAGAAGTGATTCTTATTATTTTTATTATTTAAAAGAATGCCTTTCAGTTCTCTAAATAATGACTACAGTGTGTGGAGTCTTATTCTAGGTTCATATTTATTTGATGAATATATATATGTCATGTTGTTGGTTGTTAAAGTCTGGGCGAAGGATATTTTATTGTAAAAATGTTTTGATAATTTCAGTCAAAACCTAATTCCCCTAAATTCACATTAAAGTAAGAATACACATTCTCAAATTGTGTCGCACAACTTAAAATATGTCAGACATCCACACCTCTCCCACAAGCACAAGCACCTGCAATGTAATAACACAATGTACAAAGTAGCAAATAGTTTGGGAGGGTGGTGCATCTTGAGTCTGTGTCAAGGCACTCTGCTGTTTTACTACTCACTTTTTGACCCATACCCATACATAGTCATTCTGAAGCCACTTATTCCTATCCCCCCGAGCCCTTGAAGCTGGAAGTAGAAACAAACATGAACCCAAATAGAAAAAAAAAACGTCAACTAGTGTTTGACTGAGGTGTTACAGGCTGACGAGTGCATACATATAAATTAACTCGGCATGAGTGGAGCTGAGACAGGCACGTAAAGCGAAAGCACAGAACTTGCAACCTGTTGAAGTTGGATATTTGATACAGAGGTCTATGGGGATGAACACAGCCTCTAGTGGTCATTAGGGCAACTGCAGATTTTTGCTTAACCTCTGCTGGTTGAAAAAGATTCTGAAATTCATAATAATGGCACAAAGAACATCCACAAAGCTCACATGCAAAATGATTATCAGGCGCAGAGGGCTACACACATGCTAATGTAGCATTTCAGATAACTTACTTCTTCTTCTTCTTCTTCTTCTTCTTCTTACTATCTGGGATATTTTCCAGCTCTTGGCAAAAACAACAATAACATGAATAACGTAGCTTGCAGATTGTGATTCTTCAGACTTCAGTATGAAGGCCCCTGTATGAATTATATGTTGAAATTATTATTATTAACTGCTGTTACCAAAAAGTTACGTACTACTTTTGGACCTTGACAGGAACAGATGTCGACTACAGTGATTCTCTTGAGAATTTTGAAAGATTTGGGAAACGAGGAGTTTGAGGAATTCAAGTGGCACCTGCGACAGAAAAAGCAAGACTTCCCTCCAATCCCACTATGTCAACTGGAAAAGGCAGACAGGAAGAACACTGTGGATGAGATGGTGAAGAAACACTGTAACAAATCTGTGGAGGTGGCAATGAAGGTTTTAAGGATGATGGATAGGAATGATCTTGTGGAAGAGTTATCAGCAGTCACTCCAAAACCTGCAGGTAAGTGAGCAGTTAATAATAAATAGGACAGAAATAAGATCAGAAATTCATATTATGAACAAAAACATCTCCCTCTACAAACACACATATATTGTGTTACACCTTGGCATGTAGAGACCATTTTAATCGTTATACAACATGAATTGAAAACACAAATATGTCACATATTTTATCTTTGTTTTATTCTTTCAGAGATTGCCTTCCAAAAAAATGTCAAATCTAAAGGGACTGCAGAGGTCAATGATGAACATGAGGTCAGACGGATGGAAACAACATCCAGGAAACCACACAGACCAGTAACGAGCATCAGACAAGAAGACCTCTTTAAAGCCTCACCTGGAAGACATGGACCAATCAGAAGAGTGATGACAAAGGGAGTGGCTGGCATTGGGAAAACAGTCTTAACACAGAAGTTCACTCTGGACTGGGCTGCAGATGTGTTGGAAACCAGAGAGGGAGGAGAGCTGCCCAAGACCCTGACTGAGATGTACATCCACTTCCTGATGGTTCAGACCAAAGTCAAGAAGGTCAAGTATGATGGAGGAGCTGAGACAGATCCACACTGGAGTCCAGAGAGCAGGAAGATGATTGAGTCTCTGGGAAAACTGGCTTTTAAACAGCTGCTGAAAGGAAACCTGATCTTCTATGAATCAGACCTGACAGAGTGTGGCATCGATATCAGAGCAGCCTCAGTGTACTCAGGAGTGTTCACACAGATCTTTAAAGAGGAGAGAGGCCTGTACCAGGACAAGGTGTTCTGCTTCGTACATCTGAGCGTTCAGGAGTTTCTGGCTGCTCTTCATGTCCATCTGAGCTTCATCAACTCTGATGTCAACCTGATAGAAGAACAACAAACTACATCTCTGTGGTCTAAAGTCTTTAGATTCAAACCTAAATTATCACGTCTCCATCAGAGTGCTGTGGACAAGGCCTTACAGAGTCCAAATGGACACCTGGACTTGTTCCTCCGCTTCCTCCTGGGTCTTTCACTGCAGACCAATCAGACTCTCCTACGAGGCCTGCTGACACAGACAGGAAGTAGCTCACAGACCAATCAGGAAACAGTCCAGTACATCAAGGAGAAGATCAGTGAGAATGTGTCTGTAGAGAGAAGCATCAATCTGTTCCACTGTCTGAATGAACTGAATGATGGTTCTCTAGTGGAGAAGATACCAAAACCACTCGATTCAAAACATAATTTACGGACGAGACTTGCTAAAGTGAAAAAAAAGATATTTACAAATATACCTGAAAGAGTGGCAAGGATGTATAATTTAATTACAGGCCCTGACGACAATATGGTTTTAAAACGTATTTTTTTCAAAAAACAAAATAGACAGCCCCTGTACAATGATTCCAGTAAATCAGAGTTTGCAGGTATTCCCGAGAACAGATTAACACAATTTAAAAATGAATTACAGAATATTAACTCAGATAATGTTATGCAAACTCCTCATGCAAACAACTGCTGTACTACAGATTTACACTTACAGAGACCACCGAAAGACAGGGATTTAGCATATCTAAATAAAGATATTCATACTCAAATGTCTTTCAATAATGAAGCACCTGGTCCGAGAAAATCTAATGTGGAATTGAACATACATGGAATAGCTAATAATAGTAATGTGGAAATTGCAAATGAAATTAATACATGTTTCATGAGTTTGGTTGAGGAACAGTCAGAATATTTCCAATCAGATAAGTTAGAAGACATACAAAGAGAACTCCCATTGTCTTTTCATAATAAAGAGGTCAATCCAGATGAGAGTAGTAACAGTATAATGCCATTAGGGCATTCTAAGGCCGAGGATCATTTTCAGTTGGACAACTTAATTAAAAACAACAGTTCTCTTTCTCTAGTGCCAGTCAGAGCCAATGAATTTCAAGAAAAAGTCGGGAAAAAAAATTCTAAGAAAAAGTCAATTGCAACTCCCATTCACAAGCCGGGGGCACCTGACCTGGTCTCCAATTATAGATCAATTTCCATCTTACCTGAGTTCTCACAACTACTGGAGTTTGCTAAACAACTTCCAGAAACTATAAAACCATTCTTAGATGAAGGAAGTTTAGTGGTGCCACTATTATCAGAGTTTATAACAGACTTTGATAGTGTCAACCACAAAATTCTCTTAAATAAGCACAAAGCATGTAATTTATCAGACGAGATAATTGCTTCATCTCCGTCTCATCTTGAGCATAGAGAGCAACGGGTTAGATTTAATGCTACTCTGTCAACTGTCCAGAATTGCCGAATGGGAATTCCACAAGGTTCAATTTTGGGCCCCTTATTTTTTAGTTTATGTATTAATGATTTACCTGACAGCTGCAAACAAGCTAAATGCCAAATGTATGCAGATGACACAACTGGATATGTTTCTGTAAAAACGCTTCAGATGGCAGCAGAAATACTGTCAAAAGAAATGCCTGGTGTGTTACAGTGGTTCCAAAGTGATCATCTGACTTTAGAATACATACAGACAGTGTCCATGTTTTCAATTAGGAGGAAAGCCAACAAAAATTCTGGGATAAAAATTAATGAGATAGAAATGGATCAGGGAGATGAGTTTAAATTTCCTGGTGTTATTTTAGATTCTCAATTGAAGTTTCATCAAAATATGAAGGGCCTGTGCAAAACTGTCAAAACTGATGTTAATACATACATACCCCTAGAGGCAGCTCAGCAGTTCGTGCATGCCATGATATTTTGTTTTATATTACACTGTATCACTATCTGGGGTCAAGCTAACCAGACATCACTTGCATCCATTAGGTCACTATATAAACAGGCACTGAAAGTAATGAATCAAAAACCCGTAAGATGGCATCACTGCCGAAATATGAGAAAATATAATCTGTTAAGTTTTGACAGTTTTATAGGCTTCTCATTGTTAAAACTTATTTTCAAGTGTGTGAACAACGTTGCCCCAGAAATATTCTGCCAACTGGTACATAAACAATATACTGGACTTAGATCTAGGAGTGTAAGAAGTAGTAACTGTAGAACTACGGTGGCCCTGAAGGTCAAAACACAAAGACATCCCCTTATTACAACATTAATAAAAAACAGACAACATTACAAAAAACACAACATTACAGAAAACATAACGACATTCCAGAAACACAACATTACAAAAAAAATGATGACATTACAAAAAACACAACATTACAATAAACACAACATTACAGAAAACGCAACATTACAAAAAACACGACATTACAGAAACACACAACATTACAAAAAACACAACATTGCAGAAAACGCAACATTACAAAATACGCAACATTACAGAAAACACAACATTATAGAAAACACAACGACATTACAGAAACACAACATTACAAAAGACCTGATGACATTACAAAAAACACAACAACACTCCAAAATCACAACATTTCAAAAAAAACGACAAGATTACAAAAAACACAACATTACAAAATATGCAACATCACAGAAAACACAACATTACAGAAAACACAACATTACAGAAAACACGACAAAACACAACATTACAAAAGACCTGATGACATTACAAAAAACACAACATTACAAAAAACACAACATTACAGAAAACACAACATTACAGAAAACACAACATTACAGAAACACACAAGATTACAAAAAACACAACATCACAGAAAACACAACACTACAAAAAACACAACAATATCACAGAAACACAACATTACAAAAAACACAACAACATTACAAAAAACACAACATTACAGAAAACCCAACATTACAAAAAACACGATATTACAGAAACACACAACATTACAAAAAACACAATATCACAAAAAACACAACATTACAAAAAACACAACATTACAAAAAACACAACATTACAAAAACACAACAATTACAAAAAACGCAACAACATTACAGAAACACAATTACAGAAACACACATTACAAAAACACATATTACAGAAAACAAATTACAAAAAAATTACAAAAAACATCAACTACATTACAAAAAACACATATTACAGAAAACAACAATTACCAAACACAATCAAAACACAACAACATTACAAAATGACAAACAGAAAACGGAACATTACCAAATACCCGACGACATTACAAAAAACAACATTACAAATACACAACAACATTACAGAAACACACAACATTACAAAAAACACAACATTCAAGAAAACAACATTACAGAAAAACAGCGAGCAGTTACAGAATAGGACAACCTTCTTGTCCTGACTGGACAGAACCTGTCAAATAAGCATTACAATTCGCACATTAAGAAATGGACAGAACACAGTAAGAAACCATGAGATTTCAGAACTGTGTTGGAGGGCCATCATATCACCACATTTTTCCACAATGTGGACAGTACACACTTTCAAAGCGCACATCACAGTGTACAGTTCCACATAGCTGATCATTCACAAAGCTTCATTTCAAGAACCAATCACATCAGCTTATATTTTAGCGCAGGTTCCATCCAGTCAGAAACAAGAAGGGTTGTCCCTACCCTTTCTGTAATGTGTAATGTTGTGTTTGTGTGAAATGTCGCTTTGTTTTTGTGAAACGTCATGTTTTAGTGAAATGTTGTTGTGTTTTGACCTTCATGGCCACCGTAGTAGAACAGCGAAACTTAGAATAACATTTGGACAGTCATCCTTTTCGGTAATAACTACGAAACTTTGGAACTCATTACCATCTGAAATCAAAACATTGACAGACCTTAAGATTTTTAACAGGTACACAAAACAATGGCTGAAACTGAAATAAGTATGTGAACACTGCCTTTAAAGGTACTGTTGTAGTACTTTAGTTTTCTGTCCTTATCTGGTTTGTTTTTATGTTTTTCGGCTATATTTTGTTGTACATTTTGTATTTTAATTATTGTTATGAACAGCTGTGCGCTTTTCTCACTGGAAGGTTTTTGGCTCACAAGTGAGACCTCTGCATACTGTCAGGATCTTTGCCAGGTGCCAGTTCTCCTGCTTCTCATGCTCATTGGTAGATTGCCTGATGACATGGACGCCCAGGATTGGCTGCAGTGCAGGTCCTGTCGATTCAAATACTCCATCTGTCCAGAGCCGGAGGGGTGGGGGTTGATGTGGTCGGTGCTGAACTCTGGGAGATTAAAACTTGTACAGATTGTGTTCCATTGTACCAGCCAGTGGGTTTTGTAAGTTTTGTGAATGTTTTGTTTGTCGTCATTACGAAGCAGTAGGGGTGAACTGCCATTTTTTTTTTTTTTTTTTTTGAATCGTATTTTCTCCTGTTTTTATTCAGACTAGGTAGTCAGGGTTATATAATGTCTTTGTGTTTCTTTCTTTTTAATTTAGGGCTTATTTAGTGTTTCTTTGGAGCGAGATAGCTGGGTTTTGTTTGTTTATTTGGCCTTGGTTCACCCTGAAGCCACACTTGTACATATATATGTAAGTAGCTCACTTGTCACTGGTGTTGTTTTCGGGTTGTAATTAAACGGGTCACCTTAGTTGCACATCGCATTCTTGGCCTCTTTTATGTTCTATCCTCAAACCCCTAGACCGGGGCATAACAGTGGTTTTTTGCTGTTTAAACATATTGAAATAATGTTTGATATATTTGTCCCAAAAAACATCTAAATAAACTAAATCTTACAGTCCCTAGGATCAGGAAATAGGTACTTTCCTGCTGGGACTTGGCCTTCCTACAGTGTTTTCTCTAAGACAATGATCCACCTCTACACCTTCATTAAATCTGCATTTGAGTTAGCACCTGACTCCTCTACGTCTTCAGATGTTAAGGAAAAAAAAGCCTGCCTTCTTTAATGTCATCAATATCAGGGAATATTTAAGTAAACATCAAATGCAATAACCAAAGAAAGAGGCTAAAATAAGTCTTGTATTTATCACAACTGACTTAAAGATTTTATAGTGGCTTACTGCCATTGCCTTTAATGAGAATGGATTTAAAACTAGTTAAAGTAGCTAAAATGTACAGTTGACCCAGAAATATTATTCCTATGTTTGGATCAACTGAAATACTACATGATTTGTGCTACAATTAAGGCATGTCGACCTGGGATTTTTTTTTACTGCATTTTGTATTCACTGATTTTAGTGCATTAAAGTATTTTAAAATCATATCATCATCTTCTTTTAGACCAGATCCACATTTGCACCAGGCTGCCATTGGAAACCATGCTTATAAATCCCACTGCCGGCATCATGTTTTACAGATCATGTTGTACACTTTGGACTTACGGATATAAGAACACCACCATCAGAGGTGTGATTTCTCAGGTCTGGTTGTAACACCAGTTAAACTGGTTTTGATCTCACCCTGATGTATTTTTAGACTATGAAGTTATGAGGATGTGACAACGCCTTCAGACCAAGTCAATTAAAGAAACATTTTAGAGTTTTTAATCTGATAAAGAATTTTAAAAAGTAGAAATGATGATACTATTGTCATCCCAAACATTTAAACCAAACTATTCTACTCTGGACTCATCTGTCCACTAAACATTGTCCCAAATGTTCTTTGTGGACAGAGAGCAGTGTCTTTGGTTGTTGAGTGGATTCATCAACATTAACGTTGTTCATCTTTTTTTCCAACACTTGTTTGAACAACTGGATGTTTTGCTTCCTCCAATGAGCTTCCTCATAAACAATGGATTCGACCTCTTTACCTGGTGTATTCCTATGTTTGGATCGATTGAAATTCTACATGATTTGTGCTACAATTAGGCCCCTTTCAAATCGAGCATTTTCACTAATCGGCCCGGGTTTTTATCGGCTCGACACGGCTTTGATGTGAACAGGAATGCTGCTTCGACCCTGATTTTTCAATCGATATATTTGTCTGTTACATTCTGATTTTGTCACTCGATGGCCTGACAGACTGTATCATTGTAGAAGATTCAGCTCAAAAACAGCACAATGTTTCGGTATACTCCCATAAAGACTGATCTCCGGAGGGCAGAGATTTTTGTTTTTTAGGATTTTTCAATCAAACAAATCAAATTTTATTGTTATGATCATTAATGGAAGCTCATAGGTGAATTGGTCCTCTGTCATGTTTGGCATATTGCACTGATCAGGGAATACATGTACGACTGTATTTATATACAGCTTGTACAGTGATATCCCACACTTTTTCAATTTGTTTAAGGTTCCTACAAATAACTCCTCTTTGGTTGTTTGTCTCATGTAACCAGTACATAGATGCTTTTTAAATGACTTTTTCTTTGTTATCAACACCTCAAATTTAGAGCTCCGTCTGCTCTCTCAGCACATATAGACCAAACTGCAAAGTTTTGGTTCTTGAAGTGGCCCATTTTTCAGCATCTAGGAGACGGATATAAGAACACCACCATCAGAGGTGTGATTTCTCAGGTCTGGCTGTAACAACAGTTAAACTGGTTTTGATCTCACCCTGATGTATTTTTAGACTATGAAGTTATGAGGATGTGACAACACCTTCAGACCAAGTCAATTAAAGAAACATTTTAGAGTTTTTAATCTGATAAAGAATTTTTAAAAAGAAGAAATGATGATGCTTTGGCATTTATTTAATTTATTCTGATTACATGACTCTCACACACTCCTCCTCCTCTTCTATCTGCTCCATAAACTGGGCAGGATGGATTGAATTCTGTTCATCAAAAACAAACTGATTTAAGGACAGGGCTCAGTTCAGTTTCAAGAGGTTGATGCACATGATCCAATAACATTGTTGCAGGAATTATTTTATTAAGAATTACAGAGATCTCATCTCATTTGTTTTTTTTTGTTTTTTTGTTTTTTTTTTGTCTGCATTTGTCTGCATAGTTGAACACCACAGGGTGTCAACATTATATGAGGTTGATGCAGTTATATTCTTGCAGCTGAAAGCTTTATTACTTCAGTGCGTGAGTGTGACCATCACCAGCCCTCCCTGAGAACTGTCCTGTTGATCTTTATTGAGTGTAGTGACCTTGTGTGGCAGGGAGGGCAGTGCTACACCACAGTGAATAGAGGGGGGGAACAAAGGAAAGAAAAGATGTAGAAGGATGGACAGTGGAGGAGATACATGTGGTGCTAGTAGGAACTAGTGGAGTGCAGGGTTCTGTGCTTCCCAAGTCACCTCACTCAGGTATGACTGGGTACAGTCATCTCTGGAGAGATGAGAGAGTCCAGGGGGGTAAGGGTGTCCCAATGGAAGGAGAGAAGTCTGCCATAGGGCACGTAGTGATAGAGTGAAAACAATAATCCAGCCCTTAATAGCCGGGACTCATCAATTCTTTTTGATGTGATCCAGCACGGGCTGGCAGGTGACAACACACATGCATGTGGGCATTCCCTAAATATGAGTGAGACCATTACCAGGGTCAGAAGCCCCAGCGCCCGAGAACTTCCACCCCAGTGTGGGGCGCATGGGTGACAGGACCAGAGAACCACCGTAGCCACGGGGCAAGCCAAACCCCAGCGCAGATGGCCAGCGACGACCAACACCCCCAGACCGACCAAGCGAGCACAAGTCGGTGCAGGCCAGAGCAGCCCCCCATACCCCCCACACCCCCCAGCCACTGCAGCCCGTCCACCCACCGCCGCCAACACCCCCCCCAAAGACCCCACCCCCCGCCCGCAGGGCAGCCATGGATACCTCTCCAGCCGAGAGGACTCCCCCAGGAGCCCAGCAAAGCCCCCGCAGACGGGCACCAGCCAAGCGCCAAACCAGGGACGGGCCATCCGAGCAGGGGGGCCAAGCGAGGGGCCCCATGCCCCTGGCGCACCCAGGCCAGGGAGACCACGGGAAGAGGGAACCCCACCCGCCAGGGAGAGACCCCAGCCCCCCATCAAAGGGAGAGGGGAAGCACCAAGCCACCACCCGAACCAGTCGATACCGGAACAACCGGGTACCCAAGGAAGCCGCCATGAACCCGTCGCCACGCAGCACCAGGAGACAAAGCCAGGCCAAGAGGACACCAGAGAACCTAGGTAGGTACCCCTACCAACCGCTGTGGGGCCACAGACCGCCAGCCCAAGATCCCCCTGCTAGCGGAGGACCAGGCCCCCCAAGCCCTGCCAAGGGATAATGAAAAGTGACAGTGTCCCTATTACTGTGCTTCCTCAGTCCCTGATGAGGAAACAAGCCCCTACACCGTGACCCTGTGACCCGGGATGTGGTGTGGTGCATTAAGACAGGGGGCAAACAGGAGGGTCAGGTGGGTCAGAGGACTGCAGCACACTACTGTCCTGCAGCCTGCCCTGACCCTGACCGATCCTGGGTGGACCCCTAAGGTGAGGTGCATTAAAAACTTGGGATGGGTGTGTGTGGTTTACCTAGCCTTGGTGGCATCTCATTTGTATGTTTTACTCGCAGCAAGGAGTTGATACATGCACTGGAGCAAGTACAGAATCGACTGACAATAGTAAGGTTACATTCACTCTTATACAGTACGTCCTGCCCTGGATAAGGTTACAGAGAGAGACGGCCTTGTTGGAAATCAACAACTAGTCACAACTAAAAGAGCTGTAGACTGGGTGCATCTGTGCCTCATCTGTGGGACTTTTAATTACGAATAGAGAGAACATCCCCTGCAACATTTTATCAACAAATATGAACACAAAAAACTTGTAGGTAAACTCAGATCTCTGCCAGTTTCCAGTCAAATGTAATATTTGATTTTCTCTGTATCTGATAAAGGTCAGAACAATGACAGACACAGATCATTTTGGCCTTGATAGAAATAGCCACACACACCTGGGTGAGGTAGAAATAGAAACACAGTTGATGACGTGCCATAGTAACATACGAAAGCATAAATATAGAGAGAGAGGAGAGCAGAGCAGACGTTCTCAGGGCATCATGGGAAGTCGCCAGGCAGCGTAGCTAAATGCTGTGGAAGAGAAGACGACTACACGGGACCAGTCTCACTTCTGTGGTGAAATTAATGATTATTGTTTGATAGAGACCTGGCATTTATTAGGATAAATTTCACTGGTGGGGAGGCCCGTATGTGCTGTATAGCCAGCTCCAGTAACATATTTCCACAGAATATTAGTGGATGAAATCACGTTGTTGTACAAAACACTTTAGCAGAAGAGGGAGAGGTGAGCTGCTGGAATAGTGGTGCTTGCTGATGATATGGACAGGAATAGGAAGAGGCTGTGCAGTAGTGAGATCATACCTTAAGGGGGAGCTAGTGTTACATTTAATATCAACAAGATTTTTAGGGTTAACAGAGAGTCTTCTGAGTGAAGGCAAAACAGGCGTGTTGGAGGGTAATGATGTTAGGGAAAGCTGATAAGATGAGTATACATGATATATGCTGTATGTTAGTTCCTCTCCCATCTAAGAATAAACATTAATGGTTCATCAGAGGGTGGGGAAAAACAAGAATGATGAGCTAAAATACACTTCTGAGACAGGAATTAAAAACATGAAAAAAAGAATAATAAGGAGAAGTATAGAAGAAGAAAGTCAACAGAAGTAGAAAACGTGGGAAAAGTGAACCCCAGAGCTCAGGACATAACAAGAAACGTTTTAAGCTGGACTTAAGACTGCTAAGGAGGGGTGATACTTTAATGACAGGATATTCCAAAGTTTGGGACCTTCAAAAATGAGGCAACTTTGGTGTTTGGATATACGGCAGAATGGAAGATGGAGATCATTCTTTTTCTAGCTGAATAATTGTGAATATCGACGGTAAAGAGGCAGGTCATGTCTACATTTAAGGTAAGAAGAATGTAGCTGAAACGCTCTGACCCACAGGACGACGTGTGGAGATGAAAACGGATTTTCTGCTGTTGATAAGGAAATCAAACAGACCAATAACATCGGCCTTTGTAAACTCAGAGTGTTGCACGTGTCAATATGAACAATTATATTTGTGATCAGTGTTGGGGCTCATTACTTAAAAAAGTAATATATTACACATTACATATTACTCTGAAAAATAGTAATGCCTTACATTACTTTATTACTCTGTGGAGAAAGTGACTAGTAATATTACTCGTTGCATTTTTTTTTTCTACTTACTGTAAAGTTGCTTGAGATGCATAAGATGGAAGGAGAACAGACAAAGGAGGAATGTTCTTGAGGGTCTTTATTACGCCAACAACAGACTGGCCTTGCCAATACCGGTATAGGTATTATATTATTATTATAATATTAATAAAAAATAGTGAAAAGAGACTCTGAAGTTTCTTAGGGACATCAGTGGTTGTGGCATACAGTGGGTAAGGACATTAGCGCCCCCATGTGTCATGGAGGGATGAGGTTCTGATGCTGGAATGCAGTGTTGGTTCATCTCCAAACATGACGATGCCCAAACATTTAAACCAAACTATTCTACTCTGGTCTCATCTGTCCACTAAACATTGTCCCAAATGTTCTTTGTGGACAGAGAGCAGTGTCTTTGGTTGTTGAGTGGATTCATCAACATTTACGTTGTTCATCTTTTTTTTCCAAAACTAGTTTGAACAACTGGATGTTTTGCTTCCTCAGAAACGATGGATTTGACCTCTTTACCTGATGTATCAGTCTGATCTGACTGAGGGTGTTTGAGTCTAAATATTAGAAGAATCCTGATGCCTATGTAAACACCCACTAACAAAACCTACTGCTTCCTGGTTTGAGCCCATAAGCTGACAGACATTTCCATCATTTCACAGTTAACAGCATATAAAACTAGTAAATGTAATAGACCAGATAAAACCAAATACCAGCTTCTTATAAATTCTTAGAGGGACCCCCCCCCCTTTTATTCAGAGTCACTCATGTGTCCCTGAGTTGAGCCTCTCAGGTTATTTTGGGGGTCAGCTGTCATTTGTCCCGTCAGCAGGTCTCCTCCTCCTCCTCCTCCTCCTCCACTTCTCTCCTGTCCTTCTCTCTTCTTCACCTCCTCTCCTTCACTTCACCGGTCCTGGTAAGACTCCTTTCTTTAATCTCCACCTCTAAACAATTCACTTTACTCATCTTTGATTTGTATAACCGTTGGTTATTTGGAAAACTAAAAATACAAGAAACAAGTCTTCATGTTTTCATGTTTGATGCACCAACAGGATCAAGTTAATCATTTTTAAAAAAGCTCATTAAAAGTAAAGCAACAGAGTGGAATAATATGGTTTAGTGTGCACCTTAAAGGAAAAAGATCTGAAGAGAATCCATCATGGCTGCCTCGGTGTTGCTGCGTCACTGTTGATCTGAGCTAATTTGAGATTTTAAATCTTTCAGACACGACATGACAATAAGACAATGCTGTCAAAGGTTTTCACGTTTTCTTTCAGCTTCTTTCTGTAAATGTATTTCTCCTCTTAAGCTTCACTTGCTCCACTTTTATTCATATTTCAGTTTGAAAAACTTGAGGATTTCAGACTTTGGTTTGTGTTTTGACAATTTTGTCTTGATTCCACTTTCTGCTTTTTAACTACAACATCTCAGTTGACACAGGAGTAAAACGTTTAGTTGATGATGGTTTGATGGATTATTTTAAAGGATTTTCATGGTTCAGACGTCTCTTAAAAACACATAAACTCCCAAACTCATGATGATTTAGAGGTAATGTTTTGTCTGAGAATTTCAGAACTTTTTAAACACATTTCTTTGATTTGTTCGGTACTGTGTGGTCCAAACTGCTGTTTTTTTTTAAACATCTAGAATCTTGAATTGAAATCATGGAAATGTGTTCTGGTTGGTTGACGTTCGGTTTTTAAACACGTGTGTGAAGAACATATTCATCAAATAAAAATATCACAACAAGGTGTTTATTTAGTTGTGGTCAACAGCTTGTTTTTCAGTTGGAGGGTTCGGGATTGGTTGCGTAACAGAAGCGGGCGGAGCCTAATTTGTTTTAGGGGTTGTCATGGCAGAAGGAGGTAAATGACAGGAAGCAGATGAAAAGAGAAACACATTCTCTGACTGAATGTCCATCCTGCATGAGGCCACGTTCAGACATCACTTTAACATCCGTCCTGGGCAAAGTGTTCAATACAGGTGAACCCACCAAGGACACGTTTGACTGATCTGGTCTCTAGAGTCCAGGTGTCAGTCCACATGTGAAGGTGGTCTGGGACCCATGTGACATTTGGTTAGCGTGAACCCACTTTAATGAGTCCTGGTCCCGTTAAAAACCACCTACTGACCAGAAGAGGAGCTGAACTCATCCATTCATCCACTGGTAGAAATTAACCTGAGTAAGTGACGTCTGTTCATCAGTGATGAGACTTTTAAAACCAAAGTTTAAAACCATCTGAACTAGAATCCACTCAGGAGATGATTGAATATGAGGAGGATTCATCACTGATGTGATCATGTTGATGCATAAGGACACGAGTGTATTTAAGTTCCTCAGTGGTGGTGTTTTTATCTTCCACTATTATTAGACAAATTATGATCTATGGAAGCTTCCAAGGTTCAGTTATAATCTGAATTTTCTCCTGACCACGTGGTGGCGCTGCTGCTTATTTATACACAAACTGAACTCAGATCTCCAGTTCTGGCTGGGGACAAATTCATGGAGACACATTTTAGTGAACACAGGGAACTTCAGGGTGGACCAGGTGAGACCAGGTTGATGTTGTATGGATGTTGAGGCCTGGTCTGAACGGGGCCTATGTTGCATACATGTGTCTCAGGCAGTAACAGGCAGTCACACCGTATTTGGACGCTCTCAGAATAGATGACACTACAACAGGTGTTTGTGTGTGCGCTGCAGAGTGGGGGGTGGCCGGCTCACACGGCTAATTTTAACCTGACAGATACAGAGGCCGAGTTTCAACAGAGCTGAGAGGATAAACAGACACTGGACACGTTGAGCATATCACAACACACACACACACAAACACACACTGTGTGCGTCAGAGTTCCATTAATTCCACAGGAATGCAGAAACACACAAGTCCTCGATTCAGTCAGTCTGTTCTTTGGACTGTTTTATTACATGTTACCTTTCTCAGATAAACCAAATATATTGTTTTAAATATTTTCTTGCATTTAATTAACACTAAACTGGGAGAAGTGTGAGATGGATAAAGATTCCAGAGAATTTTAATCAGTTTTAATTATTCTACTAACAGAAACATAACCTCTGGAGACCCAAGCATTTGTTTGGAATTCATCTTCATTTCTTTAACTTACTGAGACCTGGCGTCCTCTTATGGGGACATTAAGTTTTAGGTTTGTGGCAGATTATTGTGCTTCATTTATATATGTTGTCTGAAATCTAGAGGTAGCAAAGGGTCAATACTTTCATTCTACAGCTGATCACTGGACAAAAGTGAACAAGGTACAAAACCTCATCAAGTTTTACGGTTAAAACTTGTTTATTTATGCTTAGTAACTTTTCTAGTTAGATACAATTTAACAATGATAGAAATGAACTACAACGTCACTAATTAGCAAATACTTGTTTAGTGTCCACACTACTTCCTGTTCAAAGATGATGCTAAATTCTTATAATTCGTAGCTTCTACTAATCCAAAATATCTTTTAAAAAATTTTGGGTCTCAGGGAGTTAAGATAAGATAAAGATTCTAAAAGCAAACTTTGTTATATTAAAACTGAAGAAGTGTTCATGTGAAGAAAACTGAACCACAAATACTGGAGACACAATGTGTTTTCACTCACTACAGCTCATCCAGTACATACGAAACTCTTTTGTTCAGCAACAATGTCAGGCTTAGACTACAGGAGTCTATTTGATTTATCCCCAAATTTATGGCCCCAATAATCTCAGGAGAACTCTGATCTGGACCTCACCTGCTACCAGCTTCCAGCTCAGATGACTTAGTAATATGAGGTGTTAACAGATCCTCTTTAAACCTCCAGAATCCTCACAGTCATCTCAGTTAACGTCAAACAAGTAGATTTAAAGCAAGTTGTCGCACCACAGTCTCGATTATTTTAAGATTTTTAAGATTTGTTTCTGTATTAGATGACATGAGGTGGTGCATTCAATGCCACCTGATCTTTTCACTGAAAGTGTGTGAACATTTAAGATTAGAGAAAAGATCCTCATCTGTTTCCCCTTCAGTGTGTCATGAATCCTCATTTCAAGATTTTGGAGCTCATGTTGTGTTCACTGACATCAAGGATTTTCCAGATCTTTACGGATAAATGCTCATGTCATTCATTTCAATAAAAAGGGGTAATACTGGTTGGTTCAGATTGAAGGGAAACTACCAGTGTTAAGTAATTATTTGAAGCAGACTGTAATTTCAAAACAAGCAAAAAAAAAGGTCTAAATTAATAAAATAGAGTAGATTAATTTATTCAAATCAAAACTATAAATTATTTTATTATTTTAATGAATTATGATGTGGTTAATATGCTGTTCTTTCTGACATTAAACTGTTCTTTTTTGTTGTTGTTTGTTGTTGTTTTTTAATTT
This sequence comes from Mugil cephalus, assembly GCF_022458985.1. Lineage (NCBI taxonomy): Eukaryota > Metazoa > Chordata > Actinopteri > Mugiliformes > Mugilidae > Mugil > Mugil cephalus. Next base: position 1,176,663 of record NC_061790.1, read on the forward strand.
TAGGCTACTTTTTTTTTTTTTTTTTTTTTTTTTTGTTAGCATACACTAAAATTCCTAAAACAGATTTTTCCAAACTCAAAATATCAAAAAGTTCACTAAATTTGCAAAAAGTTGTTGGGAAATGAGTTGGATCTAGAACCAGGTGCAGGAGGCCGGGTTTCAGAAACCAGCTCCAGCTGAGCTTCATCTACAATGAAACCGCAATCTGAGTCAAATAAACCAGCTGAAGCGTCAGATGTTACAGTTGTGTTTTGCATTTGTTCAGCTAACTGATGATGGAGAGTTCGGTGAAAGCAGCTGAGGTGTTGGTGCCCCCCCAGCCCAACAAATCGTCCTCCGCCCTGGAACCTCAGAGCTCTGAGGCGGTGGAGGTGGCGGCTGCAGCCTCCTCCGACGTCTTTGACCCCATGAAGGAGTTCAGCCGACGTCTGGAGGACATCATCAGGACCTACGGGTCTGCGTCCAGTCTCCTGGACAAACAGGTGGGTCAATCCATTCCCTGCTGTTGTTGATGTGTTTGTTTGTACACACAAACGAAATAATTGAAATTAAAATGTTTGTGTTGTTTTGGATGTAACAGGGTGTTGTAGAGGCCGATGTGGAAAAGATCAAGGAGGAGGCAAAAGGTGACATCACAGTTGCCATGGACACAGGTGAGGGCAACAAGTTGTTGTTATTGCTATGTCTGTTGCCAGGACTGGATACAGTCAAAACATGTAAATAAAGTCATAACCAGAACCCTAACAGCCTGTTATCTGCAGTCTGAGTTTTCACTACAAGACTATTATTTTATCAGCACTTATTACTCGGACCCTTTGATAGAGTTGCATTTCATATCGAGCACAGCTAGCAGGTTAGCAGCTGCTTACCATCATAGACAGTATTTAAAGTCTGACTGAAAAATTCAATGTTTTGATCAGATTTGTGATTTATCTGACCACATTTGCAATCAAAAAAAATATGTGTAAACTGATGAGACAATTTGAATATTTATCCTGTATTATTAAAAGTACTGTGCAATAGAGTCTGCCAAAATCCACTGCAGTGTACACATGGTGGCCCCCTCAGAACTTTCTACATTTCTGCATTAAATCGACTCAAAACACGAGCAGATTTTCACTCATCTCCTGAAAGTCGAACTGAGGCAGTCTGAAAACCATCTCCGTCTCCACAGAGGTCTCTCTCATCATGCAAAGCCTGAGCAAGCTCTCATCCCCAGAGGAAAAACTGGACGATCTTGTCAAGAAGTATGCTGAACTGGTGAGAAAGCCTCTGTCAGTCTTGCAGAATTACTAGAGAAAAAAGGAATGAGTGAGTACGAACCACTGAAGACTGAAGGACACCTTGTCAGCACAAAGTCTGGTAGATGGCTTAACTAAAAGAAGACTTATACTATTAAGTACATATTTTTGTTTGTTTCATCTGATTAAAACTATAGAACATTGACCAGAAGGAATACCAGTAAAAACACCTAAGGACGACTTTTATTTTATACATGCACGTTTATTTGATTCTCGTGAACATGTGAATAAAATTATAGACTGATTGTTAGAAGTAGTACACTGCTAAAAGTCAAATTAAAACATCTCCAAATTAATTTGATAGATTTGTAATTTCAATTTGTAGCTGATAAGAAGGGCGGACTTAACTACATCATGTACTATAGGAGCCGTAACAAGAACGAATACAAAGCTTCTGATCTTCCCCCTGTTTGTGTTTGAAGGCGGCGATGCGACGCTGTGATGCACAGAAGCTCTGTGCTCTGCAGCAGAAGATGTCCATCCTGCTGGAGGAACGGCAGCAGCTTCAGGCCGAGCGTCGCAGCGGAGTCGCAGCTCGTGGTGAACTGGAGAGTCTGTGCAGAGACCTGCAGTCACACTACAACATGCTGAGGGTATGTATGGACGGAGGGAAGAGGTGAGGGGGGGGGGGGTGCAGGGTCTAACAAAGGTCTAAGACACTTGACCTGAAGGAATCCAGAGTTATGGAAGAAAAGGTGAATAATCGTCCCAGGTTCATGTCCCTTCGAAGACCTCTTTGTATTTGGCTGCATTCACCCCTTTTCCATCAGTTCTGACCAGTCCCCCTGACCGTGCAGCCTCACAGCACGATGCTGTTAGCAGTTGCTTCCCAACAAATGCAGCATTTAAAGGCTTGAGCTTTTGGCTCATTACATTTGTGATTTCTTTTACAAAATTTGCTGTCAAAAATTTAAAGTCACTGTTAGAAGGAGGGCGTCACAGTGGTGTGGTGGTTAGCAGTGATGCCTTGCAAACTTCCAAACATCCTCTCCCCCCTCCAGGAGGAGACTCTTCAGCGCTGCAGGGAGGACGAGGAGAAGAGGAGGGAGATCACCAGCCACTTTCAGGACATGTTGAATGAGATCCAGATTCAGATTGAGCAGCACAGCACCCGAAACGACAAACTGTGCCACGAAAACAGCAGCCTGACCGACAAACTGGAGAGCCTCATGAGCCAGTGTGAGAAGAGGGAGGAGGTAAGAGAGCGTCAAAAGAAGAACGGCAACTGACCATTAGGGAAAAGGTCGCTGGCAGATTATTTCTCAGCATCTCACTGAACAACTTGGTATTAAAGTTATAGAAAGTTTAATCGAGTCTTTATTTAATACTTTGGATTACATGGAATATTGGAGTAGTTTCAATCAAGTGTGATTGATGAACACTGAAAGAACCAGCTTGAGCTCCTTCCTTTTAAAAGATGTTCTCTGTCTCTTCTATCTTCAGAGTTTGGAGAAAATCAACAAACATCGCGACCTCCAGAACAAACTGACCGAAGCCAAACTGCAGCAGGCCAACGCTCTGCTGGCTGAGGCAGAGGAGAAACACAAGAGAGAGAAGGAATATGTGAGTATGAATGAGCTGAGACGTCAGCAGCAAAACCGTCAACTATCAATGAGGATCCTCCCGCCTGCTTCTCTGAGTCTTCGGGGATTTTTATTTACATATTTATAAAAATTAAACATCAATGATGAAGAAATTTCAGTTTGGATCATACAGTGGAGGGATGGATTGGTATGTACTGTATGTGTCATTCACAATGTCTCCAGATGTTCCAGATGCCAACAAACTGTAGATGTCAGTGTCTTCATGTCACACAACCCTAGAGCTAGACTTAGCCCTAGACCTAGGCCTAGACTTAGCCCTAGCCCTAGCCCTAGCCCTAACCTCAAACCTCTTCTAGACAATATATGTCCTTTATTTAACCAGGTAAATGTCATTGAGATAGAAAACCTATTTTTCCAGAGTGACCAGTCCAAGATGGCAGCACAGAAAACAAAACAGTTTCTAAATAAAATACAGACACACTACAGAAAGAATGGGGTTATTTGATTACACTGCGCAGACACGATCCAATCGAGCTTATTTCTCTGTCTTTTATAATTGTCTTAAATACAACGTGTCAATTTCGAGTCTTCCTGCATCATTCGAGGTGGACAGGACAGAAAATTTAAAAACCTTTCTGCTCAGATCAGTTCTGACTCTCGGGACCTGAATCAGTTTGATGTCCAGAGAGCATAGGCCATGTAATTATAGGACGCACCCTAAACCTTTTGTAGAAGATTACTCTGATCGTCTGCATGAGTTTAAAAAGAGTTTATGACTTCTATCTGCATGACTGGAGACTGAAGTCATCAACCCTTGAACTATGTTCCACACGCCAACAAATGGAAGGAGTGGTATTATACGTCTGTTTATAGATCACAGGTCACATTTGTCCTCTACTGTTCTAAAGATAAAACAAATGACAGACAAGATGTGTTCTGATTTAGTTTTCACAGCGAGACAATGTAAGAAATGTGGTTGATAGGTCACATGTGTCCTCTGCTGTTATTGATATTTAATGGAATCTGAATCTGAATGTTGTATTTATTGCATTGTATCTCAAATGTTTAGTTTAGTCCAAATTCTAAGTTCATATTTGATGTAAATGTCATTGTCATGCTGTAAGCTTCTGCAATTAATACACCTTTGGTTATCTGTCTCATTCCTGTGTGAAGTCCACTCAGATTGACTGTTTATTGTCTCTGTCACCTTAGTTGCTTAGGGAGGCTATTGACAAAACAAAGAAATGCTTCGCTATGAAGGAGCAGGAGCTGGCCATGAAGAAGAAGGTAAAGAAACGCCTGTAATGAGCCTCTGTCTGTTCTCTTCTAACCAGTTACTGGTTCAGGCTGCTGAGTGGAAACTGCAGTCTCAGAGTTACAGAGAGCAGGGGACTGTGATGCAGGCACAGGTGAATATTCACTGACAAAACTAACATGTTGATCAGATCAGGACAGGCAGCAGGCCTCAGCTCACCTGGTACCAGACAGAAACACTATCGGGAACTACTAAAAATACCTTCTAATGCTCGTACTTAATAACTAATGAAACACGGCCTAATCCAAACAAACCCCATCCACCAGAAGGATTAGTTAGTTTGTTAGTTCAGCCTGTTGGTTTAAATTTGAGCTGCTGTCTTCTTTATGTGTGTAATTCCACTTTCATGAAACAGGAACAAAATGCCACAAGTGAAATGAGTTAGTGAGACCTGAAGTCCCTGCAGTTTGTCATTTATCTGCTTGAAATGAGGTTGAAATGACTTTTCCTCAGAAATTACACATGATTTTTTTTTTCCTTTTAAGATTACATCATGTTTGTCATTATTTGAATTTTGCCTGAAGGTCAGAAGACAGAAGAGTTGTGTCCCTAGTTCATGATCTACAGTGTTCAGGAAGGAAGGAAGGAAGGAAGGAAGTCAGTGAGTCAGTCAGAGATTTAAGTGAATGCGACTGACTCTCTTTTAAAATCCTTTGTATGAAGCTGAGTTATTAATATTATTCAATACATTTAAAACTTTACTGGAAGTTCAGCCTTGACAACAGTGAAACAGGGACAGAATCCATTTTATCGTTCTTCTTGATCTTCTGAGAGAAAGTGTGACGGCAGCAGCAGAAAATAAATGTTCAGCTTTTTACTGACGTCCATCTAAAAACCCTTGAGTCTGATTCCTTTGTCTCTCTATCCACAGCTGGCCCTCTACGCTCAAAAGTTTGATGAGTTTCAGGCAACACTGGCCAAAAGCAATGAAATCTACGTCCGATTCAAGAAGGAGATGGATAACGTAGGTGGTGATGACTGTGTGGAGGCTGGTTGGTGTGAATGACGATGACTGTTTAATTATCGGATGAAAGATGATTTATCTCAAGGCGCCCAGTTTTGACGGATAAATTTTAACCTTTCAGTGTTTTGGAAATGTCAGAAGGAGATTTCAGACTTTCTCTCATCTCTTCCAGATGTCCGACAAAATGAAGAAGATGGAGAAAGAGTCTAATCTGTGGAAGACGAGGTTTGAGAACTGCAACAAGGCTCTGACTGACATGATTCAGGAGGTAAGACGCTCAGAATAAACAGTACAAGGTTAAACACTCAATAATACAGAGGCTTGAAGACATCATTAAGCACAGTGAACATTACATTAATGTATTTCGTATTTTAGCCCTGCATGTTAGACAGTGGTCAGACTCCATTTAATAACTGATTCACAAAAATCCATGAATTAGTCACTGTTGTTTTGTTATATTGACACTTGGAATTAGACTGTGACGTTAGCAGGGCCCTAGTAAAGGTGTTGATTCTAAATCTGTGGAAACCAAATTAAATTCTCTACTGAGAATGGAGGTCTTCATGGGTCCAAAATAATGGGTACAGATACTGGGTACCATGATGCTAACAGGTCTCATGCTAACGGTACTAACCAGACTGGGTGCTTCATTTGGTGCCAGTGAGTTTTTAATTAGCTTAGCCTCCTTCGCGTCAGTTTTTCTCCTGCATGGTTGGAAGTGAACCTTCAAAATGTCAAAAGACCAAAAGATGCAGACTGGTCAACCTGCAACAAGGAGGAAACACCTGGAATTAGATTCAACATCTGACCACGCATAGCATTTTATTAAAAGACCAGAGATGTAGTGTCTTTGATGCCTGACAGATCCCACGACACCGGTTTTATTAGGATCATTATATCAGTTTATTTTATACTGGTTCATTTATTTCTCAGTCTTAGTTGTGTTTTTATTATTATTTAAATTAATATTCTGTTCAAGTTCACAAAATGCCTTAAAAATAAAAAGGCTTTTTGAACAAAGTTTCTATGTTTTTATAAAACCTGAACCGGACCCATCCCTACAGACAAAGACAAGCACCAGTTCATGTATTTATAATTGAGGTTATAAGAACTTTAAAATCAGACTGCAGCGGAATAAGACTCCCAACCTCCTTTTGAATGCTGGTCCAAGTAAGAGGAGCATTTTTACCCAATTCAGCCCTGACACGTGGTATAGACAATAGGACAACATGTAACATGTTGCGATCTCAAGCTATAGCTCTCAACACCAGCTTCCTGAGCAATCAAGCAGCACAGCTAGCTTGGCTTTATAGATGAACAGTTACCAAAGACCGAGCCTTGGCTGGTCACTCACTGACCAGCTGAGAAAAAGTAAAAAGGTTGAAGAAAGTAGTTTCTTTCTGGTTTCAAAGGAGATACAGCTCCTGTTTCTGAAATAAAACCAAGCAACATAATTTGGGACTTGGATTAAGGTTTTTGTGCCAGTTAGGATGATGACAGAGCATCAGCAAACCAAGCATTTTTTTTCATTTATGAATGACTCTGATCTCACTTTCTTTGTCTCTGATTTTCTCCTCCCCTCCTCCTCCTCTTCTTCCAGAGAACAGAGAAAAGCAAAGAGTACGACTTGTTTGTCCTGAAAATTCAGAAGCTGGAGAAGCTGTGCCGCGCCCTGCAGGAAGAGAGGAAAATCCTTTATGACAAAATCAAAGACGTCCGTCGCTCTAACACCGAGATCCCGTTCAAGGTCTTTGGCAGCTCTAAAGTTGACACCAACCCTGAGCCTAAGGATGCTGGTCAGCCTGCCCTCCTGACCTCTGAGGAGGTCCTGGAGATCGAGGAGAAGGACCCGGTCCTGACGGAGGACATGGCCCGTCTGAAGGAGGAGCAGGCCAAGCTGCAGGAGTTTGCCGCCTCCCTGTTGGCCACACCCAATGACCACGAAGAGGAGGAGAGTAAAGAGGAAGACCCTGAAGAGGATATGGTTGCTTCAGCATTTGTCCACTTCAAAACCAAAACTCAGGTCAAAGAGGATCTGGTTCCAGTCCCTGAGCTGGTGGAAGAGGTGAAAGTTGAGCAGGTTCAGAATACAGACGTGCTCACATCGGAAGCTCCAACACCTGAGGAGAAGACAACTCCACAACTAGAAGAGGCCAAGGTACAGACACAAGCTGGAGAGGTTGGAGAGGTGCAACAAGTGAAACCTGATGAGAAGATCGAGCCTGTTGTATCAGCCCCAGAGATCCTGGAGGAGGTCCCAGTGGAGAAGGAGAGTGAGAAGCAACATCCAGCTGAACAAGAACCTTCAGGGTCTGCTCCACCTTCTGACAGCACACCTAAAACAGATGCTTCCTCCGATGCTGACTCCAAGAAGCAAGCACCAAAGAAAAAGAAGAAGAGGAACAGCAAGAGTGAAAGCTAAACTTTAGGATGTGCAGAAAGTGTGTGTGTGGTGTTACTAGAGCAGTGTGTGTGTGTGTGTGTTCATAACTGAAACCATACTGTGCCTTTGTGACTTCCTTTTGTAAAAGTTAAACTGAAGTGTTCTCATCCCTTTCTAACGATTCAGGGTCACCAGACGAGGACAAACAAAATAATAATAATTTAAAAGAATTAAAAGTCAAAGATTTATTTTGGACTGACGCAGAGAATTAAAGGGCTTATTGACCGAGAAGAGGTCTGAGTCAAAGTCACTGGTTGGTATCCATGCCAGAAAAAAAATAAAATCATATCATGCATTGGGACATCTCCAATAAAGTGATTTCTTTAACATCCTTTCCTGTTTTTACTTTGTTTTTAATGCAGTTTCTTCACTTATAGCTTCGATATCAACGGTTTCCTTCATAAGCATGATGTTACTTGAGTTAAAATGATAAATAAACGAGATCATCGTGGAGGTAATAATTCAGGCTGCAGACTTGATACAAGTTTGTAAAGGAAAGGTTTAATTAACATCAGGTTCCTGTGATAAAGTCCAGTGTTTTGTGGACCTGTCTATTGACCCTGACCTCCTCCCTATCTCATGTCAATACACACTCAATGTGAAAGAACACCTGTTTTAACCATAACTCTGGAGAATAATTCAAACTCAAACAACTGGAACTAGGATCAGAGAATAATATGGAAACTAAAATTTGGAATAACATCACCTACACTGTACCATACCATAGAAAAATTTGATATTTCTGCTGTAGCACTGCATCAGATTCTCCTCATATGAGGAGTTAAACATTGGTCTCATTGCATTCAGGATGCAGTTCAACTCTACAGCCACAAGATGGAGAAACAGGCTTTAATATTACACATTTACCACATAGATGATCCACCTCTGGATGATGTTTTGAAGTTAGAGTGCCAGTGTAGTTCTAACTTTAGGTTTATGATTTAATAAACCTTTTCAAGAGTCAACTAATACATCAGTTCAGAACACATAAGTGATGAGAAATGAGCAACTTCCACTTTTAATATGGACACAAATCTAAAAGCTTAAAATTCCAACATGCCTTTGCCTGGACAGACGTTATCTGCTGATCATTATACTTCATAGAGAGCTGTGTTTCCTTTATGTCTTAATAGTAATTTTGATTTTAATTCACCTATTGGCATCAATAAAGATACATTTCCTCCGCTTAAAGCATTTTTTTCCTTTTTCTCAGGTCAAAAGACATTTGTTTGAATGTTTAACTACTGAATAAATGTCATTGGAAGAAGACAATGATGTCAATAAATGCTCCTTATCTCTGTGATTATTACAGGCTTTGGGACAAAATGACTAAATGATTATTTTTCTTTCCAGGCATCAGTCCATGGATTTAAGGTTATCGCTGCATTTTAAAATAAATCTAAATGTTCCTGCAGAGCTTCAGATTTGATCCATGATGACTTAGAATGACTTTAATGGCGGAATAATCTTAATTTATTGACAATAAATGGGTGGAAGGGCTCAGAGGATTGAACATATATCTAGACGAACCCAGAAATATCATAAATACTACAAAAGTATTCATAAATTCATTCATATCCACTGCAAGAAAAAGCAAGGAGCTACAGAAAAAGAATAAAACAGCTGAATGAAAAGTACAAAGGATTTTATAAAGTTTAAGATAAAAGATTAAAATGAGGAGAAGAAAAGAGATATAGGGGGATGTGGTGTTCAGTGGGAGGAAGAAGTGAAACTGTTTCTTTCTGATGATTTCTGACCTTATGACAGAAGATAAGAGTTGAGTTAATGGGTCTGTGTGGATCTATGGAGGATCAAGGCAGAGGTTATCATAATATTATCATTATATGAATTCTATTCTAGTAACAACAGATATTGTAGTAATAACAATTAGCACAATTCTAAAGGTTACTCACCGTAAAGTCTCAGCTAGTGGTACTAGATAGATAGAGTCACATACATAGAGTCACATACATAGAGTCACATACATGTAGGTGTAGTGTTAGTCCTTGTTTTAATATACTGAGTTCAAAGTTCTTATAGCTGTGGGGAAACAAATCTGTTTGTGAAACAGGTAGATTTGGTGGCCTGTGATCTGAGTCGTCCTCCATGGGGGAGGTAGAAGAAGAGATGGTTACTGGGTGGAGATGTCAGAGATGTTTTGCTCATTTAATGACAAATGGATTGGATTGATGGGAGGGCAGAGCTGCTGATTTTGGAGGCTTTATTTACAATCTGTTGGAGTCTTTTCTGTGAATGATTGTCAGTGTTTCCATACCAGACTCTGACAGATGAGGTGATGATACTTTTGATGATAATAATGTTTTTTAACTGATCTAGTCTAAATCTAGTCTTTGATGTCCTTCTTGATGATGTGTTGTGTTGGTGTGCCATTGCAGGTTACTGCAGACATGGGAACCAGGAACCAGAAGGAGTCCAACGAGGTTATCGACTGTAATCTAATGTAGACCGGGAGTTTTGTATTTTGTTTCTGTGTGAAGTCGCTGGTGATTTCTGTTGTGTTGGAAATGTTCACTGAGTTGCAGTATTGTGATTTGTTGTTGTTGGTGTTGAGGCCGATTATTGTTGTGTCATCTGCGTATCTGAATATTTTTGCTGAGCTGACTAAACTGTTCTGTTCATATTTTCCTTGGATCAACACATATCTACTTGTTTTTGGTCTGAAACAATGGCTGAAGCAATATCAGGGTTCTTTGAGGATAGATGTTTGAACGAACTAGTCTGTTTGTTTTAGAGCTGATATAATCGTGAAGTCCAGAGTTAACCAATGAACCATTTGATCTGGAAAATCCAACATGGGAACAGATCTCCAAATTCCTGGTAAGAAATCAAACCACTTTATACTCATTTAACTGCACACAAACTGATCAAATGAGGTCGACTGAAGCTTTTCAGCCGTCACAGTTGCTTCTCGTTTCCTGAAAACCTAAGTATGTGAGAGCTCAACGAGAAGCTGCAGGTGGAAAATGTGAAGCAGCACATACTCCTGACTATCTACAGGAAACATGCAGGAGCCAAGGTTCCCATGTGTGGGTGATTAGACTAATCCGAGCTGCGTCTTCAGCCCCGTAAGCTTGAAACACTGAAACACATGCATGTAAGAAATGTCACTGACTGAAAGAGAAGAAGAAGAAGAAAACCTTTACTTAATCTACTCCTGGTTAATGAACCATCTCCTAAAAATATCCAGCTCAACTCATATGTGACCAAAAAGATGTTGTACATTCTGCAGAGGTGCATCAAAGCAGTGGTCATTCAAGTATTATCTGATAAGGTCTGACTCACCATCAGCATTTCAGCTGATGCCAGAGATGTTGGACGGGAAGGCCAGGCAGGTTTTTCCACAGAAAACTGGGAAAACCCTTAGGAGCTGGCTTTGTGAAGTGGACTGGTGCCACGGTAAAACAGGAAAGGGCTTTCCCACTGAGCGTTGAAACAAAGACAAAAGCATGCTGTTGTCTGAAACGTCTCTGCCGCTCAGAGAGACGTGATGTGACTACAACTTAGGCATCGCTGGCAAACTGGCAGCTCTGAACGTCTGCCAAGTCAAATATTACCGGCAGTGATTGTTTGTTATTTTTAGCCTAGAGCTCTTCTTTCCAAAAATGTTTCTTTAGGGAAGTAGTTTCTGGATGTTGAAGATGCTATTCCACGGACAAGAGACTCACTGAAGTCTAAAATGTGGAGCTTACGTATCATGGTGCACTCAGCATGGGTTAGCATTGCCAGTGACATTGTTGCTGTTGGTGTGTCACCATCTTCAGGGGGATTGGAACAGGTACTGACTATCCTTTAGGTTTATATTTCCAAAGTGGCCTACATGGAGCCTACGCCATAAGAGGCTACGTCACTGAAAGCATTTCTATCCATGTGTGGGTGTGTTGGCATTGATCTGTAATTGCAGATGGTGACTGATCAGAAGTTATGGAAATGTTTAGTTGCTGTTGTTGATGATCAAATCAATGGCAGGTCAATGGAGAGACTCCAGACCAAACTGTCCATCATAAAAAATAATAAATAAATGAGGGTGGAAAAGTTTTGAGGTCTGTTTTCCAAGCTGCTATTTAGTCCAAAGACTCTTTACATACATGCACTTTCTTTAAATACCACCTTCTTTGCATTTCTGGTTGGAGGCTAACTGTGTTTTATTTGCTTTATTTATGTTCTCCACGAAGTGACAATGAAGTTTTTGTGTCATCCTCAAGCTTGAGGGGACTTTTTCAAATTAAATTTCTGTAAAACGTCTTATATGCCTGTGTGGTATTTAGACTAACCTTAACCCTCATCACATTTTAGCCCTGAAACACATACTTTAGTCGTAAACCCGTCACCAGAACCCTTCACAGTTCGTACAAATACTTCTGTCTCCAGTCAAATGACGACCACCTGGCGTCTAAAAGCTGTGATTTTATCAGCTGCTGCTGCTTTCGTAAATCTCCTGAAGGCACCGTCATGAAGAGGAACTTCACAGCTGACTTCAGTGCCTCTTTGCTCCCTCGGACTGCTGACTGTACTTCTTAAGATCTTTCTGAATCTGCTGCCTCCTGATTATATCTGAATTAAATCCTGACATATAAACAGTCTTTATGAAGAAGGGGGATTTTCCCCCAAATACCCTCATGACTACCCACGGGTCCAAAAACTCAAGACAGAAGCAGCTTTAGCTCAAATTCATGAATAAATCTGTTTGTACTTTACATCAGTTCTACATCCTTCTTGTTACTGTACAGATAAAAGCAGGGCTGTGTTTTGAAGTGAACATCAGACGAGAGGATTAGTTCGTTTTAAAGAACGTGTTCTCGTCATCATGTTTCAGTCCGACACTCTCCACAGGAACAGCTTGAGAACTGGATATCAGATCTGTCATTTCTTTCTTTGAAAGAAGAGCGTTGAGGTTTTCTCCTCCTCACCAAAGGGCTTATACAGTATATACAGTAAATACACATATATTATATTACTGTACGTCAGCGGAGCACAGAGTGTGACAGACCGTCTCTTTTTCTCAAGAAATAAAGTACTAAAACAAAGATAGACAAAACTATCTATGCACTGCAAAAACACAACAAGAAAAATGTTTTATAATGAGGGATGTATGTATTTAAACTAAGCCGAGTGGTCTACCAATAGCCTAGATTTCTCCAAACTAGTGTTTTAGACTAAAAACAAGCAGATTTGTGCTGATCCAAGAAAAAAACAGACCAGTTAAGTCAGTTGAGACTTTGAGTAAATGCTCCTTAATGCAATATGTCATTTTCTTCTGGTTTCATTGAAAAAAAGTCATTATAGGATTCATCCAACTCAAACGATTCAGGTGAACCCCACAACTTCTTCTTAGGTTTTTAACTGTGTTCTAGCTCCTCCAGAATTAAACCACTTAGAGTGATTCTGATTTTTGTGATAGAAACGTCAGAGTCTTGGCTTTAAGACCATGAATGAGACTTTGTTTATTTATTTATTTTTTTTGTCTTTTGCAAAAAGGCTGGAATGATAAGAGATCAACTGTATTTAATGTCTATATGTCTATATATCTAAAACACTTCAAGTGAGTCAAATGCTCAAAAAGACAAAGAACATAAGAGGAAAAAACAAGGTTTGATTTAAGACACGTCATCTTAGTTTGTGCTGTGTATTTCTGTGAACCAGGTTGAGGAGGAAATAAAAACCTGCTGAATCCACTGTTTACTGGAGATCGACGAGCAGAAGCAGCCTTGAGCAGTAACGGGTGTTAAAGTTAATCCTCGGTAAAGTGTCAGATGGAAGTGGAGCTTTTCAGCAGACGCTGGTTGTTGTAGAGCTGCTCATGTGGTGGTTTGAAAACAGCCAGAGTGAGAAGAATTACCTCAGTAGACAAAATAAAAGCCTTGATTTAATATATTTTGTCTTTGATTGGATTTTTTTGCAGTGTACACATAGGATGAACAACAAGGGGAGGATAGGAGCACCGGGGAGAGCAATCACATGGGAGGGGGAAGAGACAGATAATTAAAGACTAATTATTTCTATATAGAACAGAAACCAAGAAACAAAAACTCTATAATTTGACACGACAGATGTGAAACCAACTGTAGACCTGGTTATCAGTAGGGTTATCATGGTTCAGGTTTAATCTGATACTGGAGCACTGAAATGGTGCTGGTGCTTAAAGAACAGGCATCAGAGACGCTACATCTCTGGTCTTTTAATAAAATGCTATGCGCAGTCAGATGTTGAATCTTATTCCAGGTGTTTCCTCCTTGTTTCATCCTTAGAGGTGAAATCCAGACAAACTGTAGACAAACGTTTGGTGTCCGACATGTTGAAGGTTCACTTCCATCCATGCAGGAGAAAAACTGACGTCATGTGCAGCATTGGCACAGCAATAGAGCTAAGGAGGCTAAGCTAATTAAAATCTCACTGGAATCCAAATTTGGTTACTACTGTTAGCATCAGCACCCTTAGCTTCATGTATCGGTAACATCCCTAGTTATCATAGCATTTACTTGCATGCAGACGTTTGTCCCTGTGTCTTGTCCCTCTATCTTGGGGGTGTCCCGTCATTATCCATGTAGCGAGGAATGATTCCTCACGGCTCAGTGCTCAGCTAATAATGTGTCAGGACTGATGGAGACGCTGTCTGCTGGATACTGCTGTTACAAAGACACACAGTAAATACTGGCTTTTACACACAGGGAAATACATGTCAGCAGCCCGGAGGGGGATGGGGGTCCCACAGTTTAAAACCAGACTGTGCTCTCGGTTTGTTTTTTATATTTTACTCTCTGAAGCGGCTGTGATTTGATCGGACAGATCATTTGTTCCTGTCAGAGCCTCAGTACAGTCTGACATGTTGCTGCTAATTCGTGATCGCTCTCAATGGGCACTTCCTCCCACTCTGGTGTCAGACTCTTCAAATGTGTCTAATTTTTTCTATACTATTGTGGTCGGACTCAGTTCCTATGAGAATGTGGATCCTATTATCAGAAGTGTTTCAACCGCTGTCGGGGGAAAAATAACCTCTGCATCATCTGGATAGTCCTCCAACCAATTAGAGCCATCTCGTAGCCTGGTGTAACCGAATCAGAATCTGGTAACTGCGTCTGGGTCGTCATTATGAGACAGGTTTTAGTCCCACAACCAATCAGAAAATGGTTTAATCATTAAGGTATTTCCCTCAATATCTCGCAGGACATCTTTTCTCTAACAGCAGACATTTTCACTTAAATTCCTCAATTATTTGGTTGGCCCAGTAGATGTTGGCTGGAGTACAATCAGATTCCCAACAGAGAAACCCCAGAACAACTTTCCCAAACTAAAAAGTTTTGGGATTTTTTCCAGCCAATTTCTCTGATATGTTAAGACAGGAAAACATCCAGAGCAGCAGAGTTGGCTGCTAGCATGAGAGTTTTATTACAAGAAAACAATGAATATCCTCATTGTCTTTATTAATGCTCCATGTTGGTGCATGGATTGGCCCCTGTGTTTAAACACCCAAAAACTCAACTCACAAATGCACTGCTTTCCAGCTTTAGACTCTAAAAGAACTCACTCTAATGTCCATGGAACCGTTGTTTAGACAAAACAGAGAACAATTAAAGTTTTTGTACATTTAAGACAGAACAAATATACTCTCTTCACAATCAACTGTGTTTAAATTTTAATCTGTTGCTGGCCCCTACAATTCAACTCCACGTCTCTCAGATGAAATGTATGACTACTGTTACTCCTCTGTCCATCGCCACATTAAGCCCCGCCCCCGATTGCTGAAGTTCAGTTCCTGATGGAGAAAATCCGGGACAACTTTCCACCACTAAAAACCTGAAGGCGAGGGAAGTGGGTCTGACTTCCAGGTTAAAATATTTGGTAATAAACCAAAATACGAAGGCTTAAAGTTGATGTTTTTATGAAACTATGGAGCTACAAATTCTAGTTGAACCCAAGGGGGAGATGAGTGTCTGGACCAAACTGAATGACTTCATTTGTCAGGTGTTGTGAACCTCACGGTGACACTAGAGGAGAAGTCACTGCCTGTGGTCCCTGTGGCCACGACACCACTGTGACTAAAAAACAAACTGAAGAGGAAAACGTATCTGTAAATAAAGAAATATCTGGGCCACAAAAAGACACTAAAGCAGAACAGTAAAGGTTGTGCTGTGAACACTGAGATGAACCTGACTCCAGGTGCAGTCAGGTGAAGCATTGATCGTTTGGCGAACGTTCAAAGTCAAAGTTGAGGCATCAGCGGGAACGTTTCCTGGCTGCAGCAGCACAATTTACACCGAGTGATTTCACGGCATGAGCAGCTCTGGTCATTTAGCTGACTGTTGGTTCCAGAGAGAAATACCTGCAGAGCAAATATACACTGAGCTGACAGTCACCCAGGACATCAGTTTGCTCTAGTCGGACCTCTGTCGGTTGGACCTCAGAGAATCAGAGCAGTAGAAGAGAAACAGAAGCACAGCGACGTCATCTTTCTTCTCTGAATGTTCACATGATGATCTAGAATTAATAATCTGCAGAACAACTGGTCCAAATGATTCAGGAGAGGTCAGTTCTTCCCATCTTCTCTTCCTAGCTCTTTAGCCTCCAGGCTCATGGTAGCTCTGTCTCCTCTGTTGAATGATGACCCCAGACTTTGATAACACTCGTTATTTAACAGAATCTTCGTTACACAGAGGAACACTTGAAAAGCTACTTTGTATCAATTTCACCGGTTTTCATTCTTCTCTGATGTCCTGAAGCGACGAAGAACCTTCTCCTGCTGCGCTGCCACGACTGAAGTCATGAGACTTTGAGAGATTTTAAACTGATTCTGAACTGAAATAAATTGTGTAGCTTCTTAACGTGTCGCTGTTTTTCTATGAATGTTGCAAGGCAAAATCTAAAAAAACAGAGTCATCTTAAAGTAAATGGACTTTCACTTATTCCTGAATTCTGACTCTTACCCATGATTCATAGTGGAAGCTGGTTTTGCTCTTCTGGTAGTGGTACGTTACCAACATCACGGTAAACGATAACATGGAAATGAGAAAAATCAGAGGTGGATACATGATACAGATGTTTAAAAAATTCAGGGGGTTAGTTCTCACGGCCTGGTCAGATGATTTAAAGCTATGGCCAGAAGTTAGTTACACTGTCACTGTTACCTACAGTACAATATTTGCATCTGGACAAGAAGTAGAAAGTATATTAAGAAAACTGCCAATAGTAAAAGTAGTATAACTGTCATTCATGATATCGATGTCCATTTATTTATGTGAATTTTACACTTAGGTTTATCTCAGATTGTAACGTCAACACAGTGAATCATTTCCAGGTGAGTTCTCAGGTCTCTGGGTTATAGCTACACACACCATATGTACATATATGGTCCCAGGCAGAGGTCTGGTTCTGTCAGATGTTTAGTGATGAAGTGGTAGGAGCAAACATACACTTTCTTCAGAGGAATTATTGTGGCAACAAACACAAGTTGAACCTGGCCTCATTTTTAAAGGAATTAAATGGTTGTGGCTTATGCTAGCTTTTCTTCCCAGGCTAGTTTGGATCATGGTCTTGATTAGCTGTGTGAGTAGTAGCCAGACCTCTGAACAAACACCTTTTACAATGCTCTGTGACATTTTGTTTTAGTATAAACAAATTTTAGAGAAGCCTCCATTTCTTTATGGACTGGTTTACAGGACAGTGAGCAGAGACCAAGGACGAGACTGAAAGCCTCGGCAGAGATAAGACCCCAGCGTGTTCGATGTCAGTTTGAATTAGAGCCAGAATCAGTTCAACATCACTAAAGATAAAAGCCGAGTGTCAAACGTCTCCTCGTCTCCTCTAAAGTCGTACTTGTTTTCTTTCTTTCCCTCTAGATGTTTCTTATCAGAAGTGAAACTACCTGCAGACTGGACCATTAGGTGTGTGTGTGTGTGTGTGTGTGTGTGTGTGTGTGTGTGTGTGTGTGTGTGTGTGTGTGTGTGTGTTAGTAGTGGAGTGTAAAGACAGTTTTCAGATGGATTTTCTGGAAACTGTGAAGTGCAGTGAAGTGCTGAGGCTGCCTCTTTACCAGACAATTTTCTCTTTTCTCCTCCCTCGTCTTTCATCACTCCTCCTCCTCCTCCTCCTCCTCCTCCTCCTCCAGCAACACCAGACCTGCTTTAAACAATGTACAAACGTAGCGTAAGAAGGAATCAGAAGCCAGACGTCGGTCAACATGTGACCAATCAAGAGTATGAACATCTTAGATCTCTGCACCCGTGGTTCAGGTTTAGACGTCCTGGAGAAGCTCGTGTGGAGCTTCACATCCACGGTGAACCTTGTCCGTCACTGGAAACTCCTCCATTACCATCATCATCATCATCATCACCGTCGTCGCCATAGAAACGCCTCAATAAACAGCATGCCCCCCAGCCCATTCCCCCCTCCCTCAACAAATGACACCATAATAATTATCCCCGCTGCAGAGATTTGTTCCTGAGAAAAAAAATAAATAAAAGATTTTCAATTTACTTTGAGGTGAACGTGCAAATTAAAGAGCAGATGTTTCTTTCAGTTCAGTGGGAACGACACGAGCAGCAGGTCCACGAGGGAACAAAAAAATAAATGTGTCTGTGTGTTCGTACGTTACCAGAGAGGAATCAACTCCTTCCATTGGTGAAAGGGAATCATTCATTTGGGGACAACCATGGTGACAAGAAACCAGGGACATCCCCAAATTAACCATTAGACACGTTTCATTTCTTCAACACAAACAATAAAAAAAAAAACTGTAATAGTTTCTGTTGTCGTGCTCGACACTGTTGTTGTGTCTCTCTCCCAACTTAACAACGAGTCTGAAACTAAACTGAGGAGAAAATGGACACGAAGAAGAAAAAGAGGCTTCGCTCGTTAGGACTCATAGGACTCGTTAGGACTCGTTAGGACTCATAGGACTCGTTAGGACTGATAAGGACTCATAGGACTCGTTAGGACTCGTTAGGTCTCGTTATAGGACTGGGTCCTTCCAGTGTGTTGTCGTTTGGTGTGATAGTCTTTGTGTTCCTTTATGTTCCACTCATCTGGATTCTCTTGTTGCTTTGTGTCTCTTCTTTGTTGCTTTGTAGTAATTACAGAGACTCCTCTGTAATTATTTATGGCTCTGCAGTCACTTTGTTTCTTTTGTCCTGTACATACATAGTACATGTCTCTTTGTTGTCGGTTTGTCTTTTTGTTGTTGTTTTGTGTCATTTTTTTTATCTCTTTGTATTTCTTTTAAGTCTTTTATAGTCGTTTTGTGTCATTTTATGTTTTTTTTCAATGTCTGTAGTGTCTCTACGGTCAATTTGTCTCTGTGTATTGTTCTCATTATTATTGTTGTTGTTATTGTTGTTATTATGTTCATTTGTAATGGTTTTACCTGAGCTCTCTGCTCTGGCCTCAGGGGGCCCTGGAGGTCTGGGGACCCTGGAGGTCTACGGGCCCTGGAGGTCTGAGGGCCCTGGGGCCCTGGAGGTCTGGGGGCCCTGTGCCCTGGAGGTCTGGGGACACTGTTTGGTTTCCATCTACTTACAGAGAAACTGGACTAGAGGTCAAATGACACGTACATTTTACTGCAGCAACTCAGTTTAGGTCTAATTTTATGGGAAGAAGCGTCTAACTCAACTTGAAACACAACTCATGAGAATCTTTATTATCTTTATTAGTTTATTACCTTTTAAATAAAAGACTCAAAAGAAAGAAAAAGGAATCAAAGAAAGAAAGAGGCCATGGTAGCACAAACTGAAAGAGTTTGCTGTATAATTAATGTCAAATTACACCTTTTTCTAAGAAATCAACAGGAAATGGGGAAGAAAATCTGAATTTCTAGGTTTTTGAATCATTATTATTTTGGTATATTTAACAAACGCTGTGACTGACGTGACATGATGAACTCATCAGACTCTAATACAATGTCAACGTTCTGTAAATATGCAGAAGAAACGCAGGACAGTGAGTTAAAGAGAGTGATTTAATGTGAGCTGCCTCATATTTCCTGAACAAACCCGGTCTGAATGTTCTGCTCTGGTCAGCATCCAGGCCTTCAAGGTTTTCACAGTGATTCTTTAGATTTGAATATAAGCAGGAAACAAAAAAAACAACAAACATTTCAAATACATTCATGCACCTGCAGCTTTTTAGAAATGAACGTCAGGACCAGTCAGACGTCACATCACCAGTTCACCAGCGACTCATCACCACCCTGAAAACACGCGTCATGCTCTAACAACTACATTTATCCTTTATCCTTTCTTCAAGTGTTAGTCATGGACGGGACCCCCCCACCCCACCCCCACCATCACTGCAGCTCCAGGGGACAGCTCATCTCATGTACCGTTAAATGAAGTTTGTGGAGTGTGAGAAGAAAAATCAATATCAATCAATATCAGGTTGACAGCTTTATTCTCCCTGAACGATTCACGAAGACGCCCGAGGACAAGAAGATAAATGCTCCCTGTTTGTTGGAGTTAAACGGAGAAAAGAGGCTGGAGAGAGGATTCAGGAATGTAATTAAAGCTGGAGAAAAGTTTTATTTACTGCATATTTTTTGTAAATTTCATTCTTACATCTATGTCTTGTTCATTTATGCTTTTTCTTATCTTGTGAGTCGTTGGATAAAATACTTTCCCTGTGGATCTATGAAGTGATCTGGAACTGGGGCTGTGGGGCAGTTTATCCATGTAGGTGGGTTTTTTACTTTGTGCAAGACTTAAATACTTTCACAATTTGGGTGTCACCATGGATGAGACTACTTCCTGGACCACTGGTCATCATGGATGGGACTACTACTACTACTCATTTTTCTTTCTTTTGTTTTTTTCAACAATTCACTTCCAAAACCAAAAAGAAACTTTAACAGTTTTAACAGTTTTATTGTTAAATCCAACAACAAAATAAAAAAATGAAAAGAGAAACCTGTTTTTTATTCAGAAGTTTAAACTGAAAAGGAGGATGTTATTATTTGATTTTTATTTCCTTTAATCTGAATTAGAAAACTAAAAATGAACCATCTGTATGATCAATAATTCCAAAAATCCCATAATGCACGATAATTTGAACCCTTCAGTACATGACTATTAGTGAAGGTAAAACTGCTCCACTATGTGGTCTGTGGTGATGTTTTACTGAGCAACGTCAAATCAGGTACGTATGATCATTTTTCTCAAAATAGGATCATCTGAAGCTTAAACACGTTAATTCGTCATTCCTCGTCTGGTAACACTGGTATTTGATGACGCCTTCCAGTTGCATTGTGGGACACCTGACAAAATATCGCATATAAAATGGGTAAGAACACATCTGGGTGTTTGGGCTCTACGTGGTCAGATGCTTCTTTGAATTGGAACAGACAGTAACAAACTGATAAAAGTCTGGAGTCTGGAGTTCATCCAACAATACAAGATGAAACAAGGACACTTGGACTTGTTGTGTTTCTTGAGGATGTTTCATCTGATTCTTCAGTTCTAAAAGAAACCCGACATGTCCAGTTGTGTCAGCTTGTTCTTATGAAACATACTGGAGCAGATTTTTCCTCAGGATGTTTCCAAGTCTCAGAGAAGTGTTGGTAGATGTATTTTCTATCTTTAACTGGTGGGTGATCTGTCTCCCCCAGTCTCAAGTCTTCATGCTAAGCTAAGCTAAGCTAAGCTTATCCCCTCCTTGCTCTCAAACATGTGACTGATGTTGGGGAATCCAAATAAACCAACTGCCTGTTTAAAAGCCTCAAAGAGTCGGTTAAAGTTGACATGTTGTTCGTTTTTTGCTGGAACAATCTTGACACATTTTCCTGAAATATCAGCGATGACGATAAAAGATTCTGAAAACTGACCCAGACTTCTACATCTGCTGTCAGACTGAGTGGGCCAGATGTGGTCGTTAGCACAGAGCTCTCATTTAAAACGTCCGCCCTGTGACGGGTCAGCCCACATGTGAGAGGAGGAGACTTGACTCCAATGGGCTGATGTGAATAATTCCTCCAGACATCTGGTCGTCTCACCAGCCCACACGTCCCTCACACAGCCTGATTTCAGCTGATCTCATTAGAAAGATGCCAGCGAGTCGCCTGGAGGTCGGAGGACGGCGATGGACGTAGCTCAGGAAGCCAACCTCTGGGTGCAGATTTGACTAAATGTGTTGCATGTGTAGATTTAACCCCTGTAGATATCAGCAGGTTGACAATGATAATGATTTCTTTTACATTTGATTTAGTTAATGCTGATCATAGAGGTGTTGGTAGGTTTGGTTGTTTTTCTGCTTCCAGTCTTGATGCTAAGCTAGGCTGGTTCCCAGGGATTAGGTGTGAGGAGCTGTTGTACGGAGGGCATGTGAAGGTTGCTGAATGAGGCTTGAGAAACAGTTCCCAGCTGAACGAACAGCAGAGGACGAGTCTTCATCAGAAGGACGGTGTGGTAGGTATCACACCAACACACGGCTGTTGGTTTATTTAAAGGTAAAACTGCATTATAAGCTGTACTATATGTGTCTGTGGTGAAGTTTTACTGCGCAAAGTCAAATCGGCTGTGTACGATAATTTTCCTAAAAATACAATAATTTTAAGTTTCTGGTACGATAATTTGTCAATTACCATCAGGCAACACTGTCTTACAACATCCCACTCACAATCCAACTTTTCTCTCCAGAACAGAGGTGTGATTGGTGATAGGACAGTCCTACCGTAACGATTTACTTCAGTTAACTAATCTGATATTTTTACATTTAACACAATGAGCTTAGAGGCAGCGCGGCGGCTTTAGCGGTTAGCACCGATGCCTCCCAGCGTGAAGGTTCAGAGCCGAGTCCAGATTGGGCCTCCAGCTCCAGATTCCTTCCACCTCCAAAGACGCTCGTTAGGCTGATTGGTGACTCTAGGTGTGAGTGTGTGTGTGTGTTGCGTTAGACTGGAGACCTGTCCGCCCCACTGGTAGTAGAAGATGAGATGAGACAAGGAGCTTTTTGAAAACAAATGCCAATTAAATTGATTGGCTAATTAGTTTTGGTAAAAGGTGCACTGTCTTTTTTTTAATCTGACTCGACAAATCTCAGTTTTGTTCCTACGATCCTGGATTAAACTGTAGTGACACCCAAACACTGATCGCTGCAGTGGTAGAACTAAAAACGGGAAATGAGCAGAAAATGACACTGTTATCTCCAGACTCTTTTCCATCCAAACGGGAGCTGATAAAGTTCTGTTTGTGACAATAAGGACAAACAAACTCAGTTAGACTTCCACGGCCACTTACAAACAATTATTCATCCACAAAATGGAAACTTTCAGTTGCTGTTCCCTGACTGCTTGTGATATTCCGGTTTGGACAAGATGCACTCTTTTTTTTTAATTTTTTTTTTTATGAGGCCTGCTTGTGTTCGGCTAGCTGGCTAAATCATGCTACGCTGCGACCCCCCTGATCCTCGCTGCCTCCTCCTCATCAAAGGTTTTATCACCGACGGGCTGCTGCTCCCCAAACTCTTCATCCACTTTTCTCCACCGGGAACCTCTTCTTCTGTCCTGGGTGATGAAACTGAGCTGAGGTATCGCAGCAACAGCAGCTAACGTGACTGACGAGCATTTGTCAGGCACTGCTGATAAAAGAGGTTCCTGGTGGACACGGAGGTTCAGTCTTTTATTTTCTTCTTCTTGTTTTTTAAATCCTGTCAATTTATTTCCAGTCGTGGAGTCTGTTCAGGTCTCTGTCCGGTTCTCAGGGACTCTGCTGCTCCATGTTGTCGATCAAAGGGTCTTTCTTCATGAACTGCAGGTGTCTGATGGACCTCCACACCCCTACGTAGCTGTCACTTATCGACTGACCAGAGGGGGCGCTCTCCTTGTGGAGGTGCTCCCTCTGCATCTCCAGCGCCTCTTTTTCCGTCATGACGCGAGAATTCACGCCTCCTTCTCCGTCTCCTTGTCCACCGTCTCCTGTCCACAACTCCCCGTTAGGAGCATGAGCCTCCGCCTCGTCCTGCACCAAACCCTCCGTGTCCACGTGTCCCAGATCGGATTCTGGATCGGGGGCGGGCCCGGTGCCGTTCACAGGTGGTTTCTCCTGATAAGGCTCGCCAGGCAGCGTGCCGTCCTTCCCCGCCTCCTCCAGATCCTCGTACGCGCTCTTCTTCTTGGTCTCATAGTATTTGACCACGCAGTAGGTGATGGAGCCGATGGTGTTCACCACCACGCCGCCGATGAACAGCCCGGTGGGGGCGACGTCGCTGAACGCCAGCATGCCGACGGTGATGGTGGCGATGCTCTTGACCACGCCCACGAAGCTGGTGGTGACGGCCGAGTTGATGTAGGTGCAGTGCAGCGTGGTGAAGTTCATGGCGCAGCCGATGAAGATGCAGAGGACGAAGATGACGGTGATGTGCGGGTCCTTCCAGCCCTCGTAGGACCACATGTGGATGGCGTCCATGGAGATGAGGGAGCACACCAGCAGCACCTGGATGGCACAAGAGCAAAAAGAAGAAGATGTAAGACTGAATGAAAGATGGCGGTAGGAGAGGTGAACCAACACAGACACTAGAGTCCACACCGGTGAGGCCATGATGGCGATGGCGTACTGAGCAGTGAGTGGTCCGTACTCGCTGTCCAGACTAGTTTTCTGGATCAGAACCAGGTAGGAGGCGTGGATGATCACCGCCAAGACGCCGGTGATGTAACCGAAGGGGTCTCCTGTGAGGTCGCCAGCACCTGGAGGGAAGAGAAGTAAGATCATGAGGAGTCTTTCTTCACTCTGTTTCAACTTCAGTACAAGCTGCTAACTTCAAACTATAGATCAGTTTTTAAACACTGTTACTAGGTCAAGTAAAACTAGACGTATTATAAATAATTTATTTTTCCTGAATATTGTCGTCACGGAGAAACGGTGAAAAGGAAAATGCTAGCAAGAGGAAAGAGCTAGCCAGCTTCAAAAGATTAAAAAAAAAACATGACGGCCCCTTTACTATTGGTGGAAACATGCATCCATCAACCAATCAGGACATGATGTGTCAATGGTTGCTAAGGAACAGGGACAGGTTGCGGGAGCGAGGCTATACTCCAAAGAGACAGAAGACAGTGAGACTGGACACATTTGGGACATTTAGATTTCCTTATTACTGATTGGACACCTGATGACACCTTTTCCAGCCTGATTAACACCAACAACTCTTTTTCTGGGCTCCTCACGACGCTCCTTTGTCCGTCGCCATCACACACTTCATCACAAACTTGTGTTGGGAAGATGGAAATAAACTTTGAACCCTAGAGGTTCCATATCTCTCTGATATGTGATATCGGCTCATTTCAGGACTCATCAGCATTTATTTATATTTTCATTTGTCCTGCTACGGATCAGATCCTGTTAAATCAGTCATTTAGTTAAATCACCAAAGAATATTTCGACTCATCCGAATCGTAGCTGATGACTTGCTCACGATCCATTTCTCAGTGAGGAGCTTGTAAAATGAAGATAAAACGACATTATCACACCGATTAGTCCGTGTGACGCCTGCTGGAAGACGCAAATATCCTTTTTTTTTTTTTATATCAGAGGACATAATTATCTCTCAGATTAAGCCCAGTGATGAATCTGTCCATTAGATTCATGATCTGCACATTTCACAGTTCATGTTTCTGAGAGGGGATTGATCCAGGAGATGAAATATCTGAAGGGTCTTTTTGTTTATGACTCCAGGATCATTAGCTGTAATGGAAGAGCAGAACCCACTGCTGGGAAAGATGATTAAAGGATATCCATGAAGCTTTTATTGGGCAAAAAGAAGAAAAAAAAACATATGGTTTCAGCTTTTGTGTTTTCTTGCCGATAAGATGGAAGTCAAGGCTCTGTGGGCGAACAAACCTACTCTGGCGCTCAGGCTTATTGGAATTTATAAAGAAGTAGAAACAATCGTACATTTGGATAATGAAAGTTGGGATCATGCAGTCAATATAATATATGGTTGAACCAGATTGAATTCCTTCCTCTCAATGCTTCTCAAGACTGATTCCAACAGAAGCTCTTTGAATTTTTTTGTTTTGAAAAAAAGTATCTGGACTTGTAGAGTTTTTTGTTTTGTTTTTTTTTTTTTTGAGAAGATGTTTCATCCAGAATCAGAATCTCTTTATTGATCCCAAGAGGAAATTGCTTTTCGTTACAGCAGGTCCTACTCAAAGTGTATGACATATTGCATCATGCAGCATTTACTCAAACACAACTCATGTACAGAGCTCTGATTGGTTAAAAAACCTGCTGCTGTCTCATATATCACCCACTAGGAGCCTACAGGTAGTTGAGGCTCAGGTTTACCCTGAACCATCTCTTTGTTAAGACACGTGAAAGATGAAAGACACACTAGAGGGAGAAGATGGAGGACAGGCCACAAACCTCTGGAGCCAAAGGCAACATTAGTTTTAGTGAATATCCAGCTCTACTCTCAGGGCACGGTGTAGACAAAGATGGCTTTGTTTGTGCGTGGTTGTGTGTTTGTGTGAGTCTACCAGCCAGCGCTGCTCCTCCGGTGGTGATGATGACGGCGGTCACCACGCCGACGACGGCACGCCGTTCCTCAGGACGCACACGCCGATGCTGAGGGTGAAGAGCGGGAGGCAGCGCTTGAACACCACGTACATGGGGAGGCTGAGGCCACGCAGGGACCACAGGGTCAGGGTGGACTGCAGCGTGGAGAGGACGCACACCGACGCAAACTCCTGCACACAAACACACACACACACAGACTTTAGGGCTTCGGCTCAGCCACTGGTTTGGATCCGTTTGGGGGGGGTCACATGGTGAAGGCTGTTTTCTGACAGAATCATGTGATTTGATGATGGTGGCCACAGACTGGAGAAGGTCAACGCTCACATGCTTCCTCCCACTAAAGTCACCAAGAACATCCTCAGTTTAGCTCTGGTTCCTTCTAAACACATCAACCACATCAAAGCTAACACATGTCCCAGCCACCTCCGCCCAACTCTAAACTCTCATCTACCACACAAACTAACACAAGAGCTCGTGTTTGCTCCAGTTAAACCTCTAGACTCCAGATTATAATTAGACATTTTGACTACTTTTGGTTTTAACTTCATATTTCCTGTTAAAAACTCTTCACTTTGTTCCTTGTTGGTTTCATTCTTTTCAGCTCAACCTCACATGTGTCATTATACAGTTCATTTTTCCATTCTGACAAACTGAATGAACACATTGGACCTTAAACCAGACTAAAACCATCAAACCCCAGTACGAACTTAGAATGTAAATCTAACCTGGACATTTCTAAAGCTGATCAACACATTTAAGAAACAACAAACTTATTTACAACTATTTACATAAATTAAAATGCAGAAGTTGCATCAGGCATTTTTGTCCAACTATTTACGACCATTTACAAAACTATCCTCAGCAACTATTGACACATTGTTTCCTGATTGGTTAATGGATCAAGTTTTTTTTTTTGTGCATTAGAAGCTAGCTAGCTCTCTTGCTAGCGTTTTGCTTTACACTGTCTCTCACATGACGGCAATATTCATAAAAAAGTGTGGCAATAATTATTAATAATGAGTTTAGTTTTATTGGCCTGGTCTATAGTTTGAAGTTGACACTTTCTACAAAAGCTGAAACAGAGACTCAGTGACGCTGCGTCTTGCTGCTACTTGGGAGTTTTGTTATTATTGTACATTTCCTTTATTTTCATCCATCTTGTGACGGCTGTTTGAGACCATGCTGATTGTACTGTAAAAAGCCAAGAAAAATATTTGAATAATGAGAGGTCGTGACTGGACGAGGAGTAGAGGTTCTGCTGGTAACCATGGTAACACTTTACTGATCTTCTGCTGGTGAACGAATGAACATCAGGTTGAGGAGTTTTCAGGAGAGAAAAGAGAAACGTGGAGGAAGGAAAAGAAAGATGAACCAGAGCTTGAATCCAGGAGACGATGGAGACGTGGAGACATGTTGGTCTAAGACACCAGACGTTCAGGACATGGAGGAGGACATACGACTTCTCATCATCCATCCATCTGCTCAGCAGCTCAGAGGAAACCAGCTCCAGGTGTTTAAACTGAAGGATTCATCTGAGTCTGGTCAGACGATGAAAACCAACGGACTGAAACAGTTTTAACGTATTAAACGCTGCTAAAGCTTCATTCATTCATGTCCATTAACTGTGGAATGTAGATGTCGGTTTGTGTTTGTTTTTCATGTCTTAGCATCTATTTTATTATATTTTATCACATGTAACGTTTGCACAACGGCAAACCTCCTCCTCCTCCTCCTCGTCCTCCTTCTTCTTCTGTTCTATTTCCAGTAGAAGTGATGCTCCTCGTCCTCATCTTTAACCTCCTGAGACCGAAGCATTTGTTTGGAACGCATCTTTATTTCTTTAAGATAAGATTAAGATCTTTGGGTATTTGGGATCAGTAGGATCTAAGAAGTAGAAAAAAATAAGCATCATCTTTGAACTGGAAGTAGTTTTTGAAATAAATGATGTGGACACACGGATTGTTTCAGTGTATTTTACAATTTAAGTCGCCAAAATATAAAACTGGAAACGATGAAATCTCAACGTCCTCAAACGAGTCCTTGTTAATTTGTTCAGTTTTCATGTCACATCAAACCAATAAAGTTAATAAACATAAATAAACAGGTGAGCCGTTGCTACCAGGACATGGCAGATAAAAGTGTCTCCTTATGAGGACAACAGGTCTAAATGAACCAGAATAAGCTGAAACAAACCTAAAACCTAATGTCCCCGTATGAGGACGCTGGGTCTCAGGAGGTCAAAGTTCTGACCCAAACACCAGAGGTACCATGAAAGATACACATGTAAAACCTCGGACTGGTCCTTGTGTTCGTGGTCCGTGTCTGGACCTGAACCCCTGAAACCTCCGTCCTGTCGTTGCTGGATGAACCAGAGAAAGAAAAACTCTGAGAATCTGCAGATTTTAGCTGCAGAGATGGTGATGAACGGTCCAGTCACTGGGTCAGACAGTCATCAGCTCGAGCTGCATCCTAATGTTCACTTCTAGAGAAGAACCATCTCTTCTTTTTATGCATTTCTGTTTAATCTCTGCTGGTAACTCAAAGACTCATTTCTGTGTCTGAAGCTACAACTTTGACAAATACAATATGTTATTTCACAATAACTGGAACAGTTTCTTTGACTTTATTTTGAACTTGGTAAAAATGAAAACGTGTCAAATGGTTTTATTTAAGTGGAGCAGAAACATTTAGAAAAAGTCATTAAAACTACTTTAAGCTGCAGGATTTTTTTATATTTTATTATTTAAATAGGCAGCGGTTCCTCCTCCACACATGAAGGCTCTTGATTTATTTGATTTATTTGATTTTTGTGTGTCTGTGTGTGTTGTGTTGTAATGTTCGTCTCTTACCTTGGAGAGCTGCAGGCTGAAGGGCGGGATGTTGATCCTCCCCAGACGTCTCAGGGTCTCCAGGGTGAGCGCCGCGGTGCTGCTGGTCAGGAACTGGATGAGCGTCAGGAAGCCGAAGTGATAATTACTGATGAGGAACTTGAGTAAGATGTTCAGGGATCCGGAGAAGACGCCGTGCGCCACGGCCACGGAAATCCCCAACAGCCGGGTCTTGAATACGTCCATGCTGCTGCTTAGCTTTCTTAAAATCTACGGACACACAAAGTAGTAGTTTCTCCTTTTCTCCTCACTGGAGGCTTTGGAGAGGTGTCGCTCCCGGGACGAAGGGGAGGGTTTGCTCTTTACGCACAGCCACGACGCACCGCTGCTGGACGGACGAGAGGCTGGAGAAGTTCCGAGTTAGCGGCGTCAGAGGAGGAGAAGGAGCCCGCATCCAGGACGCTTTAGTTCAGAGAAATAATAGTAATTAAATAAATAAAACAGTGGATGTGTAAAGAGAGGAGGAGGAGGAGGAGGAGGAGGAGGAGGAGATCTGCTGACTCTGCTGTTGCCTCCTGAGTTTAAACTGCGGCTCATTTAGTCAAACATTCACCAACTCTCTGAGCTCCGGCTTTTAGTTTCCACTCACTCATTCTTTTTTATTTCTGACCAGTTTTCTTTGGGTTTCTGTTCCTGGAAGAGAAAAGAAAAAACATCCTCAGAGAAAAGGAAGAAGAAGAAGTGAGTCCTCCAGCAGCAGATGTGCAGGTAGAGTAGAGGAGGAGGAGGAGGAGGAGGAGGAAGGTCGTCCTCTGAGAGCAGCCGCTGAAATATGACATTTTGCCGCAGCGCCTCTTGGCTGAGGGAGGGAGGGGGAGGGAGGGAGGGAGGGTGGAGGGAGGCAGGGGGTGTGTCGGTGGGGGGCGGTCTTAACTCGCACTCACATTGAAGTCATTTCACTGATGGGGGGCTGAGCCTCAGAGCTGAGTCTAAGCGGAAACGTCTCCTCTGCTTCAGTTAAATGACTTTTATCTGTTCGATGTGCCGCTGAGTGATGAGAAGATCTTCACACAGCAACATCACATCAACAACCAGCAGCACGGACCCTGCTGGAGGCCAGGACACAGATACAGACCAGGATCTGGTCTCAGTCTACATGGGGAGGTGGTCTGGACCCATGTCACCTCATTCCTTTGGCTTTAACGAGTCCTGATCCCGTTAAAAACCAGCTACTGAACTCATCCATGTATTCATTCATTCATTCATTGATCCTCTGGTAGAAATGAACCTGGATCAGAGACATTTGTTCATTAGTGACGAGACTTTAAAAGATTCTGAGAACAAACTAAACTAGAGACTGATCTGAACCAGAATCAACTCAGGAGCTGATTGGATATGAAGAGGAGTGGATTCTACCATTAAAGGACATTATGCAAAAAACATCAGTTAATTAAAGAAGAAATAAATCTAAACCAGAATCAACACATTCAATAAAAACCGGTTCAGTTCAGGTCTAATCTGAGTCTTTGTCTCTAAAATAAATTAGATCTTAACCTGTCAGAGTCTTTACATCTGGTTCTAAATCTGGATCATGTCTCCAAGTCCAGGAGTTGATGTTTGGTCTAAAAGGATTTGATGGTTTCAGTCTGAACTCCTAGATCTCAGTAAAGACAGTAAACGTGAAACAGAGGAATCAAAGAGGAAGTCAGTTTGAGTATGAAGGTTTCCTGTCTGGTTTTTATCTGTCACTCTCTCCTCTCAGGTCTTTTTAGTTCACGTTAAATCATCTTTATTTCTGTGACAGATAAATCATTTATTTGTTGCCAAAAAAATAAAAAAATCTGTAAATGTGAGCGAATGTTTAGAGGATTAAATAATCGTCTGATTCCACAGATATTAAGAGCGAAAGCAGCTCAGTGAAACCAGGAGGAATCTGAGCTGAGGCTCATTAATCTGGGAAATATGAGAAAACAAATAATCGCGACGTGACGTGAAGATGGTTTTTTTTTTTTTTTTCTCCCAAGAGCTGAAAAAGTCGGTATCAACATAAAATAATTTCACTTGTTTCTCAGTCCTCCAGCAGATTTGTGACAATCATCTTCATCCCAGAGACGTTGGACGTTTATTACGATGACTCAGATCATTTCTTTAAGGAGGAAAAACATCGAGAGCTGAAGAAGAAAAGAACAAATGTCTGGAGCTACTGATGTTCCTCAAACCACTGGAAAGAAAAATCCAGGTCCAGGAGTAACTGACCTTTAACTGTAGCTGCAGTCACCACAGGTCTGCAGCATTATCATCATTTTGCATTCAGTATAACATTATTCTAACAATGCACAGGTTCAAGTATTCTTCTTCTTTTTTAATTTAAATATGTGCAACAGTAGGGTGGCCATGCAACTGACTAACCGTCACCATGGGACTGAATACGCTCTCTAAGGTTATAGGTGGATGTGTAGGGACTTCACTCTAAAGTCACTCTGACAAACTGTCCAGGGTCAATGTGGACAAGGAATAAAATCTTCAGTTTGAAACTATCACCAACTCAACATATAAAATAATCCATCCAATGCAATGACAGTTCATAGTATTATAAAGAGACTAAAAGATAAAAAAAACACCATCACAAAAAATATACAGAAATCTGAAGGAGAATGTAAAATAAAAAATAAAAAACTTCCTTTTGTTCTTTAGACTAAGACGCCTTTGAACGTTTGGCATCATGGTGGAGAACCAGAGGACCTCCTGCTCCTCCTCCTCCTCCTCCTCCTCCTCCTCCTCCTCCTCCTCCTCTCCTCCTCCTCCTCCTCATCATCATCATCATCATCAAAAACAGAGACATCCTCATCAGTCATAACAGGCGTGGAAATGACTTGGACGATGTTTTAATTGAAATATTTCATCAGAAAATCAGCTTGGAGGCCACGAGGGAGGGAGATGGGCCCTTATCGGGCTCAGGCCATTAACTTCCAATTAACACCAAGACGCTTTCAAACGAGGGGGAGATTAAACCCGGGCCGAGGATTTACACCGGGACTCCTTCCTCCCTTTCTCTGCGGAAACAGGGGGCGAGGGAAGTGAATGCATCCATCCATTGTTCCTCCAGCTATAGGTAATATAGATTAGGTCGGGCAAGTTGATGGACTCCTAAATGAATATGTGGAACACAATGGTGTGAATGAATGGAGCCTTAAACCAGACCTCAGGTTGGAAGCACGATGACTCTTTCAATGTTTCTCTGTTTAACCATCAGTGGAAAAGAATCAATTTTTAGTAAAAACAAATGCAGCCGGATGTTTGAAGAACTACGTTACCCAGAAGCCCTGCAGGACGTCCACCAATAGACAGGAAAGCTGCTGGTTTATGTGGGTTTTATCTGTTAATAGTGATCTACTACATCCACATAATGTATTTGCAGAAAAACGTCCACATTTTAAACCGATTCATGAAAAGTCTCTTTTTTAAAAACATATAAATCTGCAGGGGGCCTCGGCTTTGTGTGATGGTTTTTGTGCGACTCCTCGTTTCCCTGAATCCTCTCCGACGGTGTTAATGTGAGCGACAGAGACTTAATGGAACCAGTAATGGAAACAGCAGGAAGTAAAATAAACGGGAAGGATCATTTAAGACACAGATGATCAGATTCATCTCATTAAATAAAAATATAATTAAAAAATAAACACTGGACTTGTGGTGTTTATGGAAGATGTTTCACTCCTTGGATGAGTCATGACTCGTCTCAGAGGACTAAAGTGGTCCTTCGAAAACCCAGAAGTGAAGAAGCTCCTTGGATGAAAATAGACTTGTTTTTAGGATGAAACCACAGTGACCTGGTTAGTGAGTGGTTCATGGTGTAATAGTCAACACTCAGGACTCTGAATCCCTGACTCCAGTGATCCGAGTTCAAATCTCGATGGAACCTTAAGCGATCAGCCATCTCATAGTAAATGGATAAAGTATCTATCTAAAAATCCAGCTGGAACAAAGTGTGTGTGTTTGGTTTTCTTGAGGACATTTCCTTCAAGTCTTCAGCTCTAAAGAGTTGAGGTTTAATCAGGAACATCTTTGGGAGTTTCAGGAGGCCACAACCTACAGATGTTCCAATGAAAACTCACCAGTCATGTAGAGCTGCAGACTCAGATGAACCTGTACAAACCCACTTGTCTTTGTTTAATAAACCATGACCTGGAAAACCGAGAGGCTTCACAGACACAACTGTAAATTTAACAGTTGTATTTTACGCACCAACAGTTCTTCATCATCAGCGTATGTGGGTGACATTTAGAATTAGTCACAGCTGACATTTGCTCTCATGATCAGCCCAATATCAGAGACGTGATTAACATCCTGATCTACATGAAACCTTGAGCTGAAACATTCAATTATTCAATTTCCTCGTTAATTTCTCCTGATGCATCAAATTAAATTCCAGTTAAAGAACATTTCCTTCTACTCCCTCCTTTTCATCAGAGTATTATAGAAACAACAACAAACACTGTGGCATATAGCAGAAGCACTTACCAAGGTCTTGACTGTGATAACACAAACACACAAACTTTATCTTCTCACTGCAAACATGTGTTCATGTTCTCAGGGTCTGTTTCTAATCGGTTCAATGAAATGAGAGTGGAGTGTGGAGGCTGTGTGGGGGCTGTGTGGGGGCTGTGTGGAGGCTGTGTGGAGGCTGTGTGGAGGCTGTGTGGAGGCTGTGTGGAGGCTGCACATTTGTGAGAGTAGACGATGGAGTCAAGAAACAAGATGAGGAAGAGGGGCTGTAGTAAAACAACCAGCAACTTCCAGAAAAACTGCCGTTCCTCTAACATCCACTAGAAGCTCCACCATAGACATCCTTGCTAAATAAACATGTGTCCAGGGAACTCAGGCAAAAATGGAGACGGAGAGAGACGTCACACTCAGTTCAAAAACCAGGATGTAGGAGGGTTCATCCATCTGGAACCAAACTGAGGACAATGCAGCATGTAGGGACGAGATGAAACCACTAATCTATGACCTGGAACTGCACAACTCTAAAAACCCACAATAAAACAAACTAAACAACTTTCAACATGGACTAAATTTATTTTCCAAAAGTGCTGGACAGTACTGACAGAATGGACACGGAGTCAAACAATATGAGCTGAACTACATTAGCCTCAACAAGCTAATGTTAGCCTCATCTCATCCTCCTCAATCTGAAGCATCAACTATGAACCAATGAATCGGGGCCGTAATCATCTGGCTACCAAACCACTCCAAGATTTAGTCTCAAGTTCAAGACTAGATTTATGACGAGGTGATGGTCAAAGTTAGCGTTGGAGCTGAGGCAGGTCGTGGTCAAAGTGAAAGCTTCCAGCGTGGATCTGAATGGGCCAATCAGCAGCCATCAGCCAATCCAAGTACAGACTCAGACTCAGAGCTCCTCCTGATGTAACACTATGCTTCATGAAGTCCAGCATC
The DNA here is from genome assembly GCF_022458985.1 of Mugil cephalus. Taxonomy (NCBI): domain Eukaryota; kingdom Metazoa; phylum Chordata; class Actinopteri; order Mugiliformes; family Mugilidae; genus Mugil; species Mugil cephalus. The sequence continues at coordinate 1,211,021 of NC_061790.1, forward strand.
CTCAGAGAGGCAGAAGTAGCAGTAGTAGTAGTAGTAGCAGTAGTAGATTTAAGGAGTTTCAGCGGAGAGGCAGGCAGGTGTGTAGATCTTCACCGTCTCATCCCAGGAACAGTCCAACACCTGCAGACAAGACAGAGGACAGTGAGTTCTGAGGAGTTAAACCAGGATATGAACCTGGAGCCTCAGGGTTTTAGTCTGGAACCCAGACCCACCACCCTCGCCTAGATGTTCTGGAGTCTCTCCTTTAGGAACTGATTCTGCTCCAGCAAAGATCTGCCAGAACAACTAGATTATTTGGGCGGGCAGGATTATAAATTGCTAGAGAGAGTGTTGTTTTACTGTAGCTAGCTATTTAATGTTTTAACAGTTTTAATGTTAATGTTTTATAGTATAAGGTATAGTATAAGGCAGCCAGGCAACAGCTGACTTAGTTCACAACAAACAAAAATGTCTGTTGTCATTGGTTGAGAATTACTTAATCCAGGGATGTCAAACATAAGGCCTGGGGGCCAAAACCGGCCCACCAAGAAAACTGTGACTGGACGGGTCAGAGACCTGAGCTGAAATAACCTGAACTCATATCAGCCTAGACACTTCTTACATCAAAGGCCTCCATCTAAATTAGCTTCCACTATCAACTCTGCACAATAACACCTGGATTCCCTCCATCTTCTTTTCCAGGAGCAAACAACAAAACCTTTTGCAGATGATTTCTGTAATTTCACTGTAATTTAAATGATGGTTGTGATTTGTACCAGAGAGACGTTCATCCTCCTGCTTTCATCACTCTCCACTGATTCACGGGCAACAAAATGCCGGTTGACTCAAAGCTTTAATCTCGGCCCAATCAATAAAAGCATGTTGTGTTTTAGATTCTGTGTTTTCGTAGCTCGGTCATTAGTTCCCAACATGTTTTTATGCTGCGGCTGCAGGAAGGAACGTTCAGTTCACAAGTTCTAAAGCTTTCCCCTCATTTCAGCTGTTATTACCTCAAAACACTGAGAACAAACCCGTTCATCTCATCTACCACAGGTCCGTTCAGCTTCAGGTTCATCGCTCACACACAAAAATATGTCATGAGTAGAGATGAAGGAAGAAGATGTGACTTTGCTGCGAAGTCTAAAGCCCTTTCTAATAGACCAAGACTTTTATTCATATTCATTTTACCTGCACTCTTACTCCCAATTTTACACCAATTATTTGAGTTATACTACGACATTTACCTTTGTTCTTGATGTTGTTGTTTGTCAGTGATTTTTTGAGTATTTCATTTCTTTGTCGGGGGAGGTACCTTGAATAAGTCCGGTTTAGGTTTTTTTAATGGCTCAGGTATTTAAGGTATCATGGTTGTTTGTTTGTTTGTTTTTTTTTATCTATGTCTATGTTATTGTTATGGTGCAATTTACATGGAACATGTGGACGTTCACAGTGTTTAAGTTTTAGAAAACCAAGTAAACTGTTGATGTGCCGGTTTCTCTCATGGGGTAAACATCATGTAGGAGTTTCCAGGAGGATCAGAAAGATGGAGGCAGAAAAACAAGGATGAACCAAAGCTGGAATCCATGGACAGAGACGATGGAGACGTGGAGACATCTTGGTCGTCTTCTCTAGACATTCAGGACATGGAGGAGAAGGAGAATCTTCATCCTCCTTTTGTTCTATTTCTAGTAGATGATTATTCTCCTCTTCATCAATAAAGTCCGACAGTGATTGACGTTTAGATATGAACGCATAAATCTGATCATTTGATTCGGTCTCCATGGAAACAGTTCATCTCTGATCTCAGGTTGGAGGTGTACTGACGCATGTCAGGTGTAGTTAGTGTAAATAGAACATGATAGAAAATGAAGGAAAAGGCAAATTCAATTTAAAAGACGTACTAATAATCCTAATAATCCCCAAGAAAAAAACTTTTCTTGAGGTAAAATTTAATGTTCCAGACCGTATGAGGCTCTTTATTTTCTAATCAGCTGTGTGTCCACCTCCCTTCTAATCAGCTGCAATGTGGTTATCATCTGAATGACATGCCTCTGCTGGGACGTGGCTATCATCTGAATGACATGCCTCTGCTGGGACGTGGCTATCATCTGAATGGCATGCTGCCTCTCTGTCATCTCTCCATGAGGCAGAGAGGAAACTCCCCGGTTCCACTTCACTTTCATGATGCCTGGAGTCTGAAGCGACTTAGTGTTTGATTGAACAGTGAAGAAGAAAAGCTGCAGCAGCCCACCGGGTGAGGAGCTGAAGTTATAAACACATAAATGATGGACGAAGTGCCGCTCTGTGCTGCCACCGTGCTGCAGGTTTCTCTTTGTAGGCGGCTGAATTTGAGGTGTAGAGATCCTAAAAGTCTGCAGTCAGCTCCAGCAAAGGAACTCAAAGAAAACGTCAGGGTTTTAAAATTAATTAAAATCCGTCACAGTGACAGACGCCCAGTTAAAAATGTATTGGCTGCTGCATTTATGTAAAAGGTCGTGAGTCGATGCAGAGAAAAACTCCAACCTGTGCTTCTGTTGATTTGTGTTGAACTGTTGCATCCACCTGTGACAAACTGTCCAAGAGTTTGAATTCTTTGTGTCGATGCCATTAATAACACGGCGGTTGTTGAATAGTTTTTCAGGTGTTACGTACGACCTAATGAAAGAATCAACGAAGTGAGAACTCTTCTTCCTGACTGGACGACTTGTGTTGAGATTAGTGAAGACCAGATAAAGACCAATCCCATCATTTTTGAATCGAGTATCATCTGTGGAGACATCTTGGTCTTCTTCTTCTACTCAATCAATTCAAGGCTGGAGACAATTCTTCCATCTCCCCGTCCTCTTCGTCCTCCTGTGTCTTCTCTTGCAGATGCTAATGAGGATGCTAATGGTGATGCTAATGGTGATGTGGATAAGTGAATCTAAATCATATTATGACTGGTTTGGAGTAAGAGCTAAAAAATAACATGCGTTCTTGACACCAATGGATTTTGACCATAGCCAAGTCCAGGGACAGCACTCTGTGGGGGATATATTGAAGGACTTTTAAGCTAAAATCTGTTGTTTTCTGGAGGCTGCTCCAGTTTATAAGCTGTACACTTGCTATACTCAAGTAAACTAAGGGAAAACTAAGTCCATACCTACATGGCCTTGTGTGAAAAAGTGATTACTGCAAAGCGATAACTGGTTGTTTCACTCTCAGCAGCAACATCTACAATCAAGTGTTGGTGATAACTTCAATGGGTCTTTTCCAGCTGTGGAGGAGTTTGATTCCACTCATCTTTACAGAATTGTTGTAATTCATCCTCATTTGAGGGTTCTCCGGCATGAACCTCCTCTTTAAGGTGATGCCACAGCATCTCAGGAGGATCCAGGTCTGGACTCTGACTAGACCACTCCACAGTCTTCATGTAGTTGGTCTCCATCCATTCAGAGGTGGACTAGATGCTGTGTCCTGGATCATCGTCCAACTTCTCTTCAGCTTGAGGTCACCAACAGATGGATAGACGTAAGTCTTCTAGGTCCTGAAGCAGCAGAACAGCCCCAGACCATCACACTACCAGCACCAGGTTTTACTGCTGCTGTGATGTTCAGTGTCACTTTGACTCCAGACGTAATGGGACACACACTTTAGTCTCCTCTGTCCAGTAGTTAACCAGAACATGAATCAACTACTCAGAAAATAGTTCATTGAAAGATTCATCATGTGCTGCAATCTGCATGTGACAATCATCACTGAAACAGACTCACAAGCAGCAAAGGTTTGAAATGTGGAACCACATCAGAGGAAAATCCAACTGCTGAATCAGACTCTCAATGAATTAGGCTTTAACTTCCAAGCACACCAAGCGTTTTAAAAATCTGATCTATGGCTGTGTGGTTACAGCACCGGATAATGATCAGCATTCCCTTCAGCACCCCCCCTCCTCACCATCAGACCCCCCCGCCTGCTCGACTGAATCTCTGAATCAGTGAGTTAACAAGCCCAAAAGCCTTTTAGGGCATGAGTAAGCAAAGTGGCTGCGCAGTGACTCAGCCATCGAGGAGAGGAATGCCCTTCTTTAATTAACTTCACAATGCGAAGGCTGCCAGGACTGCAGCAAAGCTCAGAGACATGTGAGGAGGGGCAGGACGAGGAGGAACACTAAAGGGAATACAAAGGTACGCTCAAAGCCTCAGGGATGTTTAATGTCCTCTTCTGGCTTTTTTATTCCTGCTACTGAGGGAAAGTGATTGAGGACACGCTAATTAAAACACTAAGAGCCTTGTAGTCTCCACTACATGTTATCAGTAGCACTGCTTTAAGAGATGCTTTTGTTTTGAAAATCCACATTTTTCTTTATTCTGCCGTTTATTACTTGAGTTAATTAATAAATAAATGGTTTTGCCTTGAAGCAGTGGAAAAAAAAACGAAGTCATGACTTAATCATTACAGACTATAAATTGATGGTATTCTGTTCATAGAGATTTAAATTAAATGGCAAATTATCACGTTTAAGATAAAAAGAGATCAGAGACCAGATCACTCACATAAGCAGCTCTGAAGATGAGGATCATTCTCAGAGTAGTTCAGGCCACATACAGAGAGGAAACTCTTCTCCTCGTCCAGATCACACTAAGAGCTGCTTCTACAAGACGATCGTTGTTATTTGCCTTTATTCTTCTGTACCGCTTCACTCCTTCTTTGTCTAAAAACTATTAAAAATAAACCAATAAGCTGCACAGGTGCACAAAAACCAACATTTAATTCCCAGGATTATCATTAGATAAAAGTCTGTAACTGATGTATTGTTTCCGTCTTTCAATTAAAAGTTATTTATTATCCATTTTGGTGTTTTTTTTTTTAAAGGTTTACATCCTTGGATAGATGAAACAAATAAATGACCTAGAGCAGGACCAACACACTGGTGCTTCTGCCTTTTTATGAACAATAACATGAGTGTAGTAAAATCTCTAATTAATCCTTAGAAGGACCTGATCGTGCTCTGTTGCTCCGGTATGACTCTAACAGGAGCGACCTACAGACCTGTGAATGGCTGTCACCTTACATTAATGTGTGATCTATCACCTCATCCTATCTCAGTCTAACACACACACACTCCGTACAAAGGTCTACGATGCTTTGGCCTGCGTCTGCCTGGATTAGGCTGCAGCACTGAGGGACTTTAATGAGGGGAATGAACACCAGAAATAATCTGAAGAGGAGGAAACCTGAGACAGTGCAGAGAGAAGCAGGTTGGGTTTATAGCAGGTTTACTGGTTTGAGAAGCTATGCTGATGACTTGATGTGCTACTTTGTTAAAGCTTGATGTAGCCAAACCTCAGTTCATCCAAGTCCAGATCTGCTGTTAAATGTCCTAGTAAATATTCAATTTAATGCGTCGTCTTTCTTGACTGTAACTCTGGATCCACTGTTTTCCGTCGATGGGTTTCCTGTCTGAACGATTCGACCTACGGCTACGTCAAGTAGGAAAAATAGAACAGCCGTGGATTTTTAGCAGCGCTGCAATGACATGACCAGTGGAAATCCACCTTTAGAGATCTGTCTGCATTCTCATACCTTTGTGTTACTGCTGCAAAAACAAAATACAGATCCCAGATCAACACTGAGCTTGACTTAAGAGTGGCAGTGTCAGGATGTGCAGTGGAAAACAGACTCATTGAATCCACTAATGCAGGAAATATTCACTTTGTCACCTGCCTTGACAGATGGATTTGCTTTGTTGCTTTTTTTTGCACAGACTGAAAACGACTAAAACAGTTTTTCATTATTTTCTTAACTTTTGACTTTTGATTTTGAAGCCAGTGATGGCACAACTGCACTTTCATTTTTTTTTTTTTTAACTTTGTGTTATTTGGTGTCATTGATTTATGATTTATTATGAAGCATGACGTTGCTTTGTGCTCTCTGCTCCACAAATGTTCTGGTCCTCCAACTCTGCCATAAACTCCCTAACCCTCTCTCTGGAAGATTAGTCTCCTTGCCAATAACAGACTATTCTTTACCTGAATATGAGTCTGGTAACATTTAATCTGGATTTCATTATTAGGGCATGTTAGGGTTAGGCTAGTTAGAGTTAGGGTTATTGTAGACATTGAGCCATTAAGTCATTCTCAACCAATGTTTTAATTGTTAACTTTTCATTAAACATCTCATTTCCTGGACAGACATTTTTGCTTTTGCGAACTAATTCAGAAGACAGACAGTTTGTCTCCAGGAAACTTCTCTCGTCTTCTAAACGTTGCAGCGTTCAGTGTTGTTGTTTGTTTGGAGCCTTTGACCTGAGTGGATTCTGTTTATTGGTTTCATTGGTGGTGGTATTGAATGATGATCTCCTACTAGTCCTTCTTCAGTTTTTGGCAGCTTGGACGTTGGCCAACCACCATTAAAACAGAAGAAGAAGAAGAACTCAATTGTTTTAAAAATGTCTGGATTGACCCTGATCCAGATCAGGACGTCTCTAATTAAAGCACTCAGCTAAACAGACAAAACACTCGAAACAGCTTCAGAACGTTTGGTTCATTCGTCCAGATCAGTCCAAAGTAATTATTGTGGAAAAACACATCTAAAGGAGAAGGAGCTACTATGAGACAGGAGACATGGGGGAGCTCTGCTGTGATGTCAGTGTGATGTCACAGCTGTTGGTTTAATTTTCCAGCCTGTGTTTCCTGCAACGTCAACACAGCCAACAATACAACTCATTACTGCGCCTCCTCCCACACACACATTCTCCAACACTGACAGTGCAGCTCGTTGCTGGATCCAGACTGAGCTCGTCCAGGACGGCTCGTCCTCTGTTACCGGTTGCCGCGGGAAACCGACTATTTGCCGTGACGCTGTCGTGGCTCGGAGAGGAGTCACCGTGTACGCAAAGAGCTCGTTCTGATTTTCAAGGAAGTTATTTCAGGCCCCAAGTGAGAAATGAGAAAATGTGTTGCTGAGGCAGAGGATAATTCAGGAAATTGAGTCGGTTCATATTTTACTGTCAGCAAATCTAATGATTATCTTAAAATAGAAAGGATCATTTTTAATTAAAAGGTCAGAAACAGGGGCTTTTATAAATTATTTAAATTTTTTGTCAACACTTCCTGTTGATTAATTGGTGGGTGTTCTTTTTATCATTATTATTATTATTATTATTATTAAATGTATTCAAAAATACCTAAATTTATTAAAATATTTTATTATTATTATGTAAACTTTCATTTTATTTTGTATTTCTTTTTACTGAGTCATTAACTGTAATCATGCGCATGGTAATTTGTGTTCATTTTGTACATTGAGCAGTTTTGTATTTCTAATGTCATAAGGAGGATGAAATTTAAAACCAGATTTGGTTTGATGGTTCTTGTGTTCTCTGTGTGAGGTGGAGTCAGTGTGTGAACTGATGGCACCGTTTGGGGAATGGTCAGCGGTGATGTCTGCTCCCTCTCTGGTTAATGGGCTGGAACATGTAAAGCTGTGCTGGTTGTTTTTTAGTGTAGGACGGCTGAAGGCTGAAGGGGCTGCAGTGGAGTTTAAAACTAAACTAAACTAAAGCAACACAGTGACGTAGGAGCCGCATCCTGAGTTCTGTCAGGTTCAGCTCTGATTAACCACAGATCCTGGTTCAGATTTTTGTCAGTACTTCCCACTCATGCATCTTCACCCTGAACTCGGTCTAAATAACGGAAAAACTGAATTTGACACCGGCGGCCTTTTCACTTCACTGCTTCTTCACCGAAACACGTGTGAACGCTCAGCTCTCTGTTGGTGTTGGTGGTGTTGGTGTTGCTGATATTAGTGTTGTTGGTGTTGTTGGTGTTGGTGGTGTTGGTGGTGGTGTTGGTGTTTGGGTTGTCTCTAACTGTATGTGATGAATGTCCCCATTTCAAGGACATGGGGAGGAAAAAACTTTTTCCTAAATCTGGAAAAACACATGAAAGAGGATCTAGAAACACTCAGCACATCCTTCTGTCTTCATGAGTCGTAGAAATGTCTTTGACCCAACACCACCTTTAGTAGCTGCTGCAGGACATGTGATAACTCCAGTGACCAACGACAGAGTTCCTCAGATTAATTTAATAAATCATCAGTTACAAACGCCAGGAGATTAGATGAGATGTGAGGTGGGGTGAGGTGAGGTGAGGTGAGGTGAGGTGAGGTGAGGTGAGGTGAGTATGTTACCTGGTTGGGGATGTGTAGATTGAAGTCTAATCCACAGACGAACTCTGAATGATGTTCCACTGTGTCTAGAAGAGGCCGATCACATCTACCGTAATCCCAGAACCTGAACACACATAAACACACAAAAAAGTAAAGGTTGATCTTTTACTACATCATCCAAGAGATGAACCTAAAAGTAAAATTCAGTTCATACATGAGAGATTTGAAAGAGCTTTAAAAGGCAGAAAAGAGCTTTAAACCATTAAAAAGAGTGAGCAAACCTAAGAATCAACAACGGTAAATAAGTGGGTCTTAAGTTTTGATTTGAATATTTCAACTAAAGAACCTTGAACAAACCGAATTAAAGTGAATATTCTTTTAAGCAACAAGTCTCAACATGGACTATCTTAAACTAATACACAAGCTACTGTGTCTGTATTCTCTACCTCCACCTAATAGGTTTTATTCAACCATCAACTAAACTTTGGACGTTTCTGAAGAACTTCCAAATGACAATTCAACTGTACTTTAACAAACAGAGACTTAAAATGTGTTAAATGACCATAAGACAAGAGAAAAGAACAAAATCTACCAAAAAATGTCCATCATGTTGCACATTTGTGTGTTAAGAAGAACTGTTTTTAGGATGTCTTATTTCTAGGAGCTTTGATTCTACATATAAAATACAAAGCAAAACAAAGTGAAACCAAGGAAGCAGGTGTCAGATTTACTATGAGTCGAACCAGGAGAATAGAGGAAGGAGAACGTCTGTGAGTGAGACAGCAATCTACAAAATGAGGTTATGAAAACTAAAGTAGTAAAAAAGAAAAGCTGGAGGATTAAGTGGAAGGAAAGAAGGAGAGAGCCAATAAAACAGAGGCTGCAGACCTCGGGCGGCGGCGGCGGCCAATCAGACTAATTGAACGACTGCTTCTCTTCCTGGTCGTGACGGAGTGGTTTGTGTGGGAGCTGAAAAGCCCTGACGCAGCAAAACGCTCCCTCCAGACTCATCCACTTTGCAAATGTAATTAAATCATTTTCAGAGGGAACGCTGCAGCTCCCATTGGTCTCCATTAGGCACGTATTAATACTGGAGCTGCAACACACACCCGCACACGATAAGCGATGGGCGTCTGGGGAGAGTCAAGCATTCGGAGATATTATATATTGAATGAGTGAGTTGTTAGTGTAAATCACTGCTCGCGCTCTGGTTCCTGTGCATTAACATCTATGGTGTGTGTGCGCTCTACAAGTCTGCAAAACACACACACACACGCGCACACACACACACACACACTTGTTTCAGGGCTGATTGATGACTGGGTTAAGAAAAAGGGCTCCTCTTAGAAAGATAGTGAACGCAGCGATGAATCAGGATTAAGATGTTTCAGGGAGGAGAGGACGGACCTCGGTGATAGCATCAAACACTTTTATACCATGAAACTTTCTCTGTGCAAGGAATATCCCCAAAAAAGAAATGAATCAAGCTGAAACAAGTTGCTCCTTCAGTTGAACATGAAGAGAAAGTGTCGGAGTAACGTTAGCTGGTAAAGGAAAACAGTTTCCTCCAATAACACTTGAACATCTGGTCATTAACCGACTCTTTAACTCCCAAACCAGAGTCTTCTATCTTCGGTCTTGAAACAGAGAGACTAATTTTACACAAATAAAATCTCTTTCAATCATTATTTAGTTTCACTAATAATATATAATGTATAGTGAAGTGGTGATTATTGAAAAACCTAATTTCCAAACAGGAATAGAACCATTCCTGTGTCATTATCTGTCTGTATTTTGTCTTGCTGTCCTTTGGGACACATGTAAAGTGTGACCACATGTCATTTCTCCGTTTTTGTGTCTGTTGTTCATGAATTATATTGTACATGTATTGTATGCTTCTTATTGCCTTTTTTACATCAAGGCCAGGGGACTACAGATGAAAACTAGCCTTCTGGCTAATTCTGGCTTTTTTAACCATGGGTAATCATGTGTTCTATGAAATTGCACTGTCCCTTTCTTAAATAAACAGTAAACAAACTGCGTTTGCCTTTTAAAATGATCTCTTCACTAGATCTCTTTGATCTATTCGTCCCTCCCTAACATTATCGTCTCGTTTTATTTGTGTCAGTTATATTTCCTCACAGTTATCGTCATCATATCTGACTTTTTATTTAGTTTTTATTTAGTTTTCATCTGTTGAAAAGGTTTGTTGACGAATATTTTCCTTCATAGCCTTCATCAACAAAATTAACACTGGTTTCATCCAGTATTCCCACTCACCAGCTAATATCCTCTAAGGCTGTTACATACTCTACAAGACGCGACACTTCAACCTGGCAGAACATTTTTCTTGTCGCTATTCTAAATGCTGCAGTGGGATGACACTATGAGAGGACTTTTTTTCTTCAGTTTTCTAACTTCTGGTGGAGGATGTAAAAAGCTTCACTCCCTCTTATCTGTGGAGCTTTTTAGGTTTAGACGTATGCAGATGATGCAGCACTATATGTATCCACTAGAACTATTTTCTTGGTTTGTAGAGTAACTGTGTTTGTTTGTTTTTTGTTTTTTTACATACACGATGATGATGGCAAAGAACCTTCACAGACACCAAACTTTCTCTCAACTGGTTGTACATCATCTGACTGACTTGTCAAAGGTATCGATCACTGCAATATGTCTCCACTGTCTGGAAAAAATGATAGCTGTAGAATTCTGCTCAGTTTAATTCTTTATGTCATATTATACAAAAAAGGAAACATTACAGGTGGATTATTAGTATCAGACAGTTAAAAGTCAAAGTGTGGCGTTTTAGTCATTACAACAGGCTGTGTCTCTCATGCAGTAACGAGGAACCAGCTACTTTCCACTGAGATACGTCCCTTATCTCACACATAAAACATGTCTCCAGGGAGACTTTATTTCACCCGTCCGATACATGTGCAACCACCAGTTTAACAGCATTGAAACTCAATTTATTTCCACACTTGAAAACATGATTTTAGCTGTAACCCGTGGAACACCACAACCTTCGACCGTTTCCCTCCAGCCTCCAGAAACTTTATTACGTGTCATAACATCTCTTTCTCTTCTCATATTTCTTGTAAATCGCCACAGTAGCTGTAGAATAAACCGAGTTGGAGACGTCCGAAAACTTTAGGTTTAGACACACCATTAATTTTTTCCCTCCAAGTTGTGTGCAGATGTAACGAACATCAGTGCAATACAAGTAAAAAATTTTGTGGCTGACAGAGGCACAAAAACATTTGTTTAGCAATACGTAAATACATTATGCATTAAGCCAGTGAAGGGGGCAAGAAGTGCAACACATTCATCAACCACGGTGCAGTGCAACACGTCTGAAACTTAATTAAGTGCAGTGGCAATAAAAACGAATGCATTTCTGTCATGGACGCCCCGTTCAGTGCATTAAGATTCAGGAGTAATAATCCTGAAGCTGAGAGCCACTGTAGCTTTGACTGGCTTCATAAAACGAGCAATGCAGCTGATTTACTGGTGGTGTTGCTTTTTAGATTAACAGCAGTAGAAGCAGAATTAGGTAAATTATTTTTTTTTTAGTTTTTGTCCACAGATGAAAGTGGAAATTAAATCTTTACTTGATTCATTTAAAAAAAAAGAAAAGATGTTTTGAGCCGCAGCTGAAGGATCCGTGCTGGAGCCTGTGCCAAGATAAATTAGATTATCTGTGAAGAAGCTCCACTCTGTAACACCGCTGTGATCGCTGCATGTTTCCGACAAATCCAACAGAGTGAGATGTCGTCTCCTTATTTGATCATTTTAAACGAGAAACGAAGGCCGTTGGTATCTGGATCAAGTTGCTTTTGAAAGATAAGCTCATCGGGTGCAAATCACTTATGTTGAGGGAGTCTCAATAATTTAATCTCTTCCTGCAGCAGCGCCCCCTGGTGTCTGGAGGTTTAGCACTGAAGTTGCTCTTTAATTAAAAAAAAATAAAAAAAACTCAGAACCTAAGTATATGCAAAAATATAACTGTTGCTGTTTTGTAATAAAAGTCTTTTCAATCTCCATTCAGATTTTACAGTTAAATGTAGACCATGTAAATCATCATTTAAATGATTTAAGTCAAAAAATATTTAGTATATTGAGCAACAAGAAACCAGAACTGTAAGTTTTCAGTTGTGTAAAAATTACCTCTTTAATGTTGCATATTTTTAAGACGTTTACTTTAAAAGATGTATCTAGTCTCTAACCCTAACCCCAACCCTAGGCTAAGATGCATCACATAGATGGACATAATTAGAAAAAAATCTGCTGCAAATTCTATTCATCTTAATATTATTTATTTGAAACACTAGTGAATATTAAAGGATTCATTTGAACACTGTTTCAAGTAAAGACACTTTCTCTGGGTTTCAAGCGGTTGGTGAGACAGTCGACAGATTATTAAAATAATCCAGAGATTCTGCTAAATTCTCAACAGAAGCGGCTGCGAGGAAGAGGAAGGATGTGCCTCACGTGTCAGATTATAGGCTGTGAATATATGTGTGTCTATATGAGACCAGATGACTGCCCCAGTTAGACAAACACGCCGTGTTATTTGTATAAATGAGGCTTACGCTGCCTTTTGTCTGCAGTTTCCATGGTAGGTAATTATTTAGCTTCTTTTGTGTTTCATTCTGTGGAGCCGTCTGTTCACCTGTCAGCTTTGTGCATTACTATGAAACTCATTAAGTGAAAATAGAAAGGAAGTAGAAAGAGGCGACGGGGGCCAAAAATAAAAGCGAAAAAGTAAGTACACAAAACGTTCAAGATAAGAGGACAAAATGACAGAAGACAGAAATGTAAAGAGAGAGATCTGATCCTTCCATCCCCTGATGTCACCGACGCTTTTAATTCAAACAGGAAATTAATGTTAACAATCAATCAAACAAATACATATATTCACAGGCTGCTGTGAAAGACTGAGGACACAAAACAAACATGAGGGAAACATGACCTCAGAGATTCTGTTTAAAGCCAACTACATATCGTATAAATACGTTTTTTTTTTATCATGCATTTATTTTTTAAAAATAGGGACACTTTTTAAATTCATTTATGAATTTAAAAACAGGGACGTTCTCAAATGTGAGGAAAAATATTCATAACAGAGTGTTGTGTTATTGGCTCCGTTCAGACCTACTATTAACATCTACCCCATTTTAAGTTCGCACCTTCTGTTTATTAATTAAAATGTGTCTCCATTAATACATCCCCAGCACTGGAGGTCTGATCCTAGTTTGTCTGCAGCAGCGCCACCATGTGGTCAGTAGAGTATTGTATCAGCTGCTGTCTCTAATGGATCTCTACCTACCACTGGACCAAAACCAGGGACACATGGTTGGTGACTTGGAGACATTATAACATGTTATGTTTTAGTTTATTTTAGAGACTCAGATCGGACCTGACCATCTGTTGCTGTGTCGTATATAAAGTCGATGCTTATTCCACAACTTCCCCTTCATGACATCGCCGAGGGTTCGAGCTCCTGGCAATGCTGAACAACCTGCACCTGTACTGAGAGTAGTTCTAGGAGATATAAATAGGACCACATCATCTGCGTACATGTTGACCTCCTAAGATACATATTCAGTCTTTTAGTCGCTCACTTTGATCTACATGAATTGACCTGAAAAGTGTGCGCTGTATTTGCATATTGGTGTATTCTGTGCACCTTCACGTGCGGTTCTACGTGTGTGTGTGCAGGTGAATCGGATCAGTGTTTGTACATGTTCCCAGCGGTGTCTAAGCACACAGCAGGGCCTATAGAAACAGGTGTGTTTGCACAACCAAAGGTGTAACGAGACGAGTCCAACAACACAGCTCAGATTTGAGATTTAAAGCCCCGGATGATTGACAACGACGTTTCAGCAATGACCAAATGATGTGGTTGGGCATCGTAAACAACCAACACGTTGGGAGTTTAATGCATACTGCTTTGCTTTTAAAACCTTGACCCTTAATGGAGATTCATTTTATTGTCTTAGAGATTTTAGTTTTGATTGATTCTGTGAAAGTCTAATTCAGCAGGTTAGCAGCAGGCTAACGTAGCTTAGCATTAAAAGTGAAAGACGGTCATTTCTATAGTGTGATCAACAAGAATACACACCGATCAGCCACAACATTATGACCACTGACAGTAGAAGTAAATAACCATCTTGTGGCAATTCATTGTTCTGCTGGGAAACTTTTGAACCTGGTATTCATTCATTAATTCATTCATTCACTCATTCATGTGGATGCTACTTAGACATGTAGCACCCACCTAGACCAGACCAAGTATCTGTGGGATGATCCACAGAGGCCCCTCCCCCTCAAAGATCCCCCCCGCCCACTAACAACATTAAACACCCTCAGAAAAACCATGTCCATGATGAGTTACCACAAGGGAGATCTACACAATATTAGAAAGGTGGTCATAATGTTACCAAGGCTACGACTTTCTCCTCATCTCCATTATTTATTTATTGAGCTCTTTCCTTCACGTAAACTGTTCCACTCCTTGAAATCTAGCTTCACCCCCACAGCAAACATACGATCAAACATCTATAACAATGTTTGGACAGAATCAGTATTATTTTTTTAATGATCACATTCACTTAACAACTTCTAAACACATTAACAGGATGAAGAGGATGGAACTAAGCGCTCTCAGTGTAAAGTGTGAGCCTCTAATCACCTCATTTATACCTGGTAATGAGCTGATTAGAGGCTCCATCCGTCGCTCCTGATCGATGCTCAGACGGTTCACACATAGAAACACACACAAGCACACACACACAATCACACACACAAAGACAAACAGGACATCTCCAGCTGGACGGAATTTGACAATAGGTGATAATTATCTTGGTGCGCTGTGTTTGGATTGCTCAACACTAAACAAGCAGACGTGACGTTACCACGGAGGAAGAAAGCGCAGAGAAGTAGTTTTATTAATTCAGTCCTGGCTCCGGTCCATCCACGCTGTGTTAATAAGATAACATCAGATGAAGTAAACCCAGCGAAAGCACATTATCACACAAGTAATGGATGGATTAAGGATTATCTCAGAGAATTAACAGTTGGCAAGTTAATAAAGAGTAAGAGACTGCGGCGGTAGATTAAATTAAGGATACAGCATCTGTAACGATTGATGCTTGAAGAGCGGGAGGTGTTCTGATGAAACCCACTGAGACTGAGACGTCAGGGGGGAGAATTTTTAATCTTCTGTCAGGCGTGATAAGAAAGCTATTTTGTTTCCATATTAAAGAAGAAGAAGACTCAGAGCAACCACCAGCATCCTATAGCTGTGAGTCCAATACTCACTCTACAATTAAAGTGCCTCTGAAAAGTTTTTCCTTTGAATGACTCGAAACCTCAGCGGATTTTCACACAGGTTCTGAGAGAAGGCAAAGACAACCCAGTCAAAAAGAGGAAATGAAGTACTTGTGTGCAGGGCTTGACATTAACAACTCGCCAGATGCAGGTGAATTTCACCAGTGGCGGTGACACATCTACTCCCACTAACCACTTTAACAGGCTTAATTTTAAATACATTTTTTAGTTTTAGTTTTCTCAAACGGCATCTGAAATAATAAACGAAATGCAAAGTCAGACTACGACACTAACTCCCATGAGCGCTGCATGCGCACAGCGTTTGCTCATTGGTCCATTCATGACCAACTTCACTGTAGTCAGACGTTCACTTCACAACCACAAACATGGTTGTGAAGTAATAATGTGGAGGCCACAGGCACACTGAATGTAAGGATGCTGCTGTTTAACGAAAATTAGAACACGCCTCTTTTGAATACTGGATTCTGATTGGCCAATCGCCAAAATTCGACAGTGATTATTACTCGATGGACCTCCGTTGCCCCTGGCAACGAGATAGACACTGTTGTCCCCGGTAACCAACAACATACAACTTGAACTCACTAACTAATATTTAATTTATTTGGGGATGATAAAACACTGGATACATGGCTGAACAATAACATGTCCCTGGTGAAGAAAAGAAAAGAAAAGAAAAGAAAAGAAAAGAAAAGAAAAGAAAAGAAAAGAAAAGAAAAGAAAAGAAAAGAAAAGCAAAAAGCGCATAACAGGTAAAAAAGGTGAAAA
The DNA here is from genome assembly GCF_022458985.1 of Mugil cephalus. Classification (NCBI taxonomy): domain Eukaryota; kingdom Metazoa; phylum Chordata; class Actinopteri; order Mugiliformes; family Mugilidae; genus Mugil; species Mugil cephalus. Next base: position 1,227,269 of record NC_061790.1, read on the forward strand.
TAACCTGGAAGCTCATAAAATCTCCTTGAATCATTATTTTGTGTCACATTATTGAATACTTTAGTTGAAAGTCGTGTTCTAAGCGTTTAATATGTGATAACAAACCACACTTTTTATTACTATAAACTGCATATTTTCATTTAAAAGGAACTTCAGGCCAATGCAGAACCTCATCAGAGCTGAATACTTGATGATGACCTGCAGTGTTAAACATTTCTTGATGTTCGTAAAGAACCATTTACATTTCAAAAGTCTGTAAATCTTTTTTTAAAAATATACTTTTGCGACTTTTACACTTGTATTAGACAGAGACCAGAGTCTCTAGTAGTAACTCTGGAAAACAACTATCCACAGTCGCTGGTGAACAAAAACGTTAACGTCGAGTCCTGCTCCTGTGTTTGTTTACTCAGAAAAATGAACCACATATTTGCTGGGACCTCTTTGTGCAGCAGTAACATCAACTAAACATGCGTGCTGCTTCCATCACTTCCCATTTTCCCAAACTGATAACAGATAACAGAACCTGACAGCGTTAACTGAGCATTAAAAACATAAAGGAGGTTAAAAGGGAACCGTGTTAACTCAGACAGCTCCAGGCGAAACGTGGTTTGCTCCATGTCTTCTGAATATTAATGCAACGCAAGCTTCAACACGAGCTAAGAGGTGTGTGTGTGTGTGTGTGTGTGTGTGTGTGTGTGTGTGTGTGTGTGTGTGTGTGTGTGTGTGTGTGTGTCTGATAATGAAATGAGCTCAGAGTATTGGAGCCAACGAAAGCTCGGATCAATAACACGATAAAACACGGACCCTGACAGCGAGCCAGCTCTTACCACACTCGTCTTCCAGCCATCACTCTTTCCTTTTTAGTTTCTTCTCTTCCTTCCTTTGTTCAGCTGACATCTGTCTCATGTCTGTTTTTTTTTTTTATTTCAGCGTCATCCCTCTTTCAGCTCACCACCACTCCACCTTTCATCTTTCCTTTAGTGTCACCACAGCGGGAGTCACACTCAAGGAAGTCAAGGCCTTGGAAATCTGCAGGATGACGTTTAACATTTTGTGATGTGGCACTGACGCGTAGGAATACATGAAGTTTAATGCCAGACACTCTGATTGTTGAGGATATGCTTCCTCCTGTGCTCCTGTCAGGTAAACTTTATAACTCTGGTGAAGAGTCACAACTCAAAGGTTGGAAATTCGACCATGAAGGCAGGTGATTCTGGATGTGAAGGACGTTTTTAACATCCATGTGATGCTGTGTCTTAATGTCCCAGGAATCATCTCAGTCACAGAGACAGTCTAGAGTTTCTTTCATATCGAGGCAGTTTGTCCCCCACGACGGTTCGTTTGATGTGAACTGAGGAGGTGCTCCGTGAGGAGGCCACGGGGTCGTCTTGATAAAAACCACCTGGTATTCATCATGGAAACCTCTAGAAACTCTCTGGGACTGCAGGTGGTAGGGGGGTGTCAGGGGGGAGTCAGGGGGGTGCAGCTACTGGACATAATAAATGTTGATTGTAAAGCCAACACTGGTTCTCAGCTACGTCCAACCCTAACCCCTAACGCCTAACCCTAGGCTTGATGCTAACCCTAGCCTTGATGCTAACCCTAACCTTGATGCTAATCCTAACCTCGACACTGGATCAAACTGAACATGTTGCTCATAGACACAACTCTCTGATGATGTTCCACTTTCTGTTTGATTATGTCCTGAAATCCAGAGTTGAGGACTTTGAGTCAGAACTTTGTCTGGATTAATCTATGAACACGAACCAAACCAGGGTTAAATATTCCATCGATTGTTCCCTGAATCAAACAGAGAATAAGAAGTGAAAGATTCTCAATCTGGTAGTTTAGTTATACTTAGTTTTGCAGTTTAATGTGATCTTTGATTTCCTAAAGGATGTGCAACACATATTTAAATGCTTTTAAATGTCTCATTTATTGCATAGTGCAGTTTAAAATGACAGCTGGGTTTTAGAAATAGATTTGCAGTTTCAAATTGATTTTCTTATCGATTCACAAAAAAACAACACTTCCTACATCTTCTGGTTTGAAGTTTTATTTCATATTTAACATTAATATATAGACAATAACTACGATGAGAAACAAGAGGGAGAAGATTGAGGGGATTCAAAGCTGAAATATCTCAAGTCCGGTCAGAACTAACTGAGATTGATTCTTCAGTCTTGTAAAAAACTGAATTGTGTAACAGAAATCATGTAAATCATAAGTTGTAACTACTAAACTGTAAGAGAATATCATGACTGGGAATTTTATGTCTGATTGTTGAAATGGTTTCTAAACTACACTTCAAAGTGTAGTCTCATGTTCAGTGCTACCATACAAAGCACATTTAAATTCAGTTACTTTAAAAAAACAACAAAAAAAACAACAAGACACTGAGAAAAATGATGAGAAATGCAACAACAGAGAAAATGCAAGCAGGGAAATGTGCACTACCAGTCAAAGGTTCGGACACAGGTTCTGAACGAACTGGATGAGAGCTGCCTTCAGTCAGGCTTCTCAGGTGGATGAGAAGGTTAATTGACTTAGAAGCTCAACAGTCCTTCCTTCAGCTCAACCCTTTAATCAGTTTATCAGTCTGAGCAAAATCAACACATCAGCAGATTTTTAAAACTGAGAAACATGAAAGCTGCCAGAGAGGACGGGGTCAGGACGCGATTAAGAAGCATATTCTCAGAAGAATCACAGAGGCAGCCTACCTTGAAATTACCAGATTTTATTAACGCTGCCTCTGCAGCTCAATAAAAGAACACCAGCTTCTCTCTCTCCATCTCACACCAGTTACCTCCATCACATTTAACGTCACTGCCTCTCTGAGGATGACACCATCCATCCACTTTGGTTGGTGATTGAAAGAGACGGGGCAGAAATACGACTCCACATTTTAACCTCTACAAAATGTTGGTTTCAAACAGTTCATCCGGACGGGAAGTTTAAACCCTGTACAACCTCGGTCCATCACGAGTCAATCATTCACAATCAGCTTCACGTTTTAGCTTTTACAGCAATAAGACCTTTACAGGCAGAACGGAGCAGATCTTACCTGACGGTGAAGTCATACGAACAGGACGCCAACACCATCTTACTGAACGGAGAGAACTGCAGGAGAAGGACGAAACAGAACGTCAAGATTCCAATAAATCATCCAGCCAATAATTACATCTAGTACTAAAGATATTATATCTGTGAATATACATGTGTTTCCATCAGTGTTCCTGATTTAGTTTCTATAAATCAGGGATTTGTCTCGTGTTTGTGTTGAAGTGTGTGATGACAACGGACAAGGAGCAACAAACATGACTCCATCATAGTGTCAGAGGTTCCAGAGGAACCCAGGGGAACTACAGTCACTAAGGTTGAGTTGAAGCTGTCGCTGGAGGTCACAGCAGATGCTTGTTCACGTTCTTGATTCTCTAATGGTGAATATTGAACATTTCCTCATCATCATCATTTCAGGTTTTATAAACGTGACAGTTTGTTGAGTATAGTTTGCAGATATTTGGACCTCACAATTCACGCGCACACTAAATAAAGACAGTAAAGAAAGAGTGGTAACAGAGAGGAGAAACACTCTGGCTGTGAAAGGGAAGAATTAAAAGGAGTTGTCCTTTTGGAAATAAATCCTGACCTGCAGCTTTGTTTACAGGTCGTTCTGTTGAAAAGAGAAACTTAATTTATTTTCAGATCCTGAGGGGGGGCTGCTGACTTCTGAGGTTCACATCAAAGTGACAAAAAAACGCCCCGCGGACGGTTGAAGAGTTTCTTTCCAAGGACGACTGGACTCGTAGCATCTTCTGTTCTACAGATGGAGGGGACTTGGCTACTGAAGCCATTTAGAGCTGAAGACTGAAACATCTTCTAGAAACACAACAAGTCCAGTTCTTTGTTTCATTTGACCTGTGACGACTGAGAACCTTCACAGAGAGAGAGTTCAGGCGTTTCTCTGTTCATGGGTTGAAGGATTGTGCCGACTCAGAGTCCATGGAGAGACATTTCACCGACCGTCGGCTCAGCACTCTTAAATTAATTTATTCCTTCATTTGTTCCCCCTCTCTGCCTCTGACAGTTTCACCTTTTCCATACGCCGCTTCACACCTTTAAAACCACGGCTGCTGCTTTTTTCTTTCTCTCCAGTTTAATTTATGTCTGCTTTTACTGGCAAAGTCTTTTATTATCAAAACAAAAGACAAATGTAATGAGACTCAACAGCTGTGACAACGCAAAGCAAAGTGATCTAAACAAACATTAACACAATTTATTTTCACGACGCGTCTTCTAATTTACGGAGTCTGTCTTCTGTTGCATTTTAAAATGGACTTTACTATTCTTCTACTAATCAGATTAAACCCTCAGACTGATGGAGGAGTAGTGGTGGTGGTGGTGGTGGTGGTGGAGGTAACCTTTACTAATCATCTACCAATAAATCAACTTCAGGTTGAGGAGTTTCCAGGAGCGACAGTAATATGGAGAAAGATGAACCAAAGCTGGAATCCAGGAGGGTAGAGATGAAAATAATAGCTTCCTCGCTAATAGCTCTGCCTAGCCTCAGAGCTAACAGTAGCTCTTCCTAGCGTCCGAGCCTGAACAGTTACTCCTTGAACCGGCTGGACATTAGTCGTCATCTCTGTGGTGCGTTCAAGTGCAGCTGTTGAGTCCTGACACTGACAGGAGGAGACAAGGACATGACCGACCAGATAAATACTGTCCAACGTTTGAGACGATTTTACTGGGTTGTTGCCTATTTCCTTGTTGAGGTCTCGGCCGGTCTGCTGATGCTGATCAGCTCGTTTCTGCTCCCTCCTCTGAATCAATGCGAGTCGACAGGTTTGCAAACGCAGACAAACAGTTTTAGAGTGAGTCCTCTCCATCGATTGGTGACACCTGTCTTTAAAAACCTGGACTGAGCTGCTGTCGGATGAACCCAGACGGCCTCTGTTTGCAGATGTACAGTGTGTGATTTGGTTTATTGTGGCGTAGAAGTCGTTTAATTTGAGGCTAAAGGTTCAGATGAACTGTAGCTATGATTGGTAGTCAGTGTAATGTCCTCAGAGTGTGTTGTCTAGTATATATATGTGTGTGTCTTATTAGCTCCATTTAACTGGGTGTTTTGATGCTGTCAGGCCTCACACTGCATCTCTGCCATAAAACACACAACACATTGACTGTATTTTCATAAACTTGTGGTGGGAAACAGAAAGGAGTGTGTCAGGCTGCTGAGAGAAATAAATAACCGGGACCAATCACAGCCGACGTGGTCCACGTAGTCGCAACGCATATGTGCATTTCTGGAGAGGTACAACGTCAGGTTACGCCATCGGCTTTGGCGCAGAAGTGACACGCAACAATAAATTAAACCTTAGAGTTGTCCCAAGTTTCAGGGCCAATTTTTTAATGTAAAACTTGTTCAGCCTTGGTGTTAGGATACAGGTCACTATTAGGATTCATCAGGGCTAGTAGCTCTACATCCTTCTAGCCTCCCAGCTAACAGTAGCCTAGCTCTTACTGTAGCCTCCCAGCTAACTAATATATACATTTTATAAAGTAGTTTCATATAATGTTTGCATTTAATGAACATACTAAATATTTTATGAACAACCTGGAATTCCTTTGGGTCCATTGCTTCCATCTGCTGTTTAGTTTTGCGTCTCAGTGTCATGTTATATCAGCAACGCTCACTAAAACTGTGCAAACCCTAGTGGACATATTAGGAATAGTGGTTCCTTTTATTCAGAAGTTCCCACTTCTCCAGACTGGACCCTCTGGCCCGTTGACAGTATGTGTGACATGCATTATGTTTGTGTGAGTGTGTTCACCTTGACTCTGCGGATGGCGTAGTTGTGTCCCAGCAGTTGGTTGACAGGTTGTCGAACGTTCCTCAGGTCCCAGATACACACCGTGCAGTCGACTGAGGCAGTGGCCACGATGTTCTGCAGACAAGCGACAACTCAATGAAATAATGAACTGTCAGTTTGTTAAAAAACATTTTAAAGCAGAATAGTTGCAAGAATAGTTGTTGAAAAGGCTCTCGGGATAACTACACCTCTTTAAATTCATAAATAAAACTCAGATCAGAGCTTCTATGATCAGTGCTTCATAGGCTCATTTTATAAATGTATTATTGCTGTGTACTGAAGTCCAGCCTTGGGGGCCTTAGAGGTGGTCGGGTACCTGGTCATATTTGCACCAATCACAGCTGAGGATCTCAGCCTTGTGTGCTGGGACGGCCAATCGGCAAGCTCCGCCCTTGACATCCCAAACTCTGAGCGTCCCATCACCTGAGAGCATAAACAGAGAGACGGCGAAAGATTTACCCAGAATCCCTGGTACAGCCAGATCCCATAGTCATTAGACTTTATAGTAGATAACACTGCTGTGTTTTAGAACTGGTGAATGTTGGTACTAATGTACCTCCTTCCATGAATAAAGAGACGAAGATAAAGATTGAGACAGAGGATGAGGATAGAGATAGAAAGAGACTGAGGAAGTAGGGAAGTGGCTGAATATCTGTATAGAAATCTAAAACAAAGGCAGGAGCAGAGAGGCAGGAAGAAAGTGGAGGTTAATTGAGGGCAACATGACGTAGAGAGCTGCTCCTGGTTCCATTATGGAAATAAACCATCAGTCTGTCTTCAGGAGGACTTCAGCATGTTTGAGCAAAGTGGACGAGAACTTAAAAATGGCCGCTAAGACTTTAGAGTTCAGTCTGAATCGTACATTAAGCCTAAAAGCTGAGAGTCTGCCAACACACTGCGACAATCACCAAGCAGAACATTCACCCTCCTCCTCCTCCTCGTCCTCCTCCTCCTCCTCGTCCTCCTCTTCATTCATTCGTTGCAGGTTCTGAGGAGTTCATTCAAACTCTGCTGTTTCTGCACTGAAGGCCTCAGTCTGCTGCCTCAGCTGAAAGGAATCACTCTGCTTCCCATTCAGAACTAATAATTCATCATTAAGGTCTCGCCCGCTGTGGACATTACTGCTTGTTAATGACATCACGAAGTTTCTAAAGACTTAAACTTCAAAGTAAAACTTATGTCGTCTTTGGTTCCAGAGGTTTGTGGCGTCTCCTTCATCTTCTCCCTCTAGTTTCTCATCTTAGTTCTTCTCTGAATCGATGGCGGATCTTTAAAAATCCAGATGGTTTGGAAAAGGAAAATCTATTATTTTTACTGCCGCCCTTGTTTTGATATTTTTATACTTGCGTTTTCTGTCATAGCCAACGATTACATATAACTTTTCTGTTCACAAAATGTTTAATTTATTTGTAATTTTAGTTACTTGAAGATCATATTGTGTCTCAGCTACAAACAGACGATCAGAGAATCGTTTTATATGCGGACGATGTCATTTATTATAACCATTCATCTCATGGCTGTATTTTAAACTGAATTTATTTTGTTTTGGCGTAGCTAGCAGCTTTGTTGACACTTTATTGGTGACGTCTGAGTGACCTAAAGAACCGGGAGTAGGGATAAACTTTAGAGTCACAATCTGGAGGCTGCACACCCAATAAATTTGCTTAATAGGATTATGAGAGCATCTCTTAGGAACAACGCCACCTGAAGTCCTGAGCAGAGAGCTAACTAGCCGTGAAAATCCTGGAATCTGAACTTGTCGTTGACAGAATTTGAATAATCGGCTCCTGACTGTTGCAGAGGACGGATTAAAAAGTAGCACAGAGGGAGCTTCTCCTCCTCGTGTTTGCTGACCAGCAGATTAATCCTCTCCTCCCATCAACATGCTTCACCGGTCCCTCCCTCATCCTCCTCCTCCCATCCTGCACCTCCTCTTTAATCCCAGCGATGGGTGAAAACCCTCCCTTCCCAGCGCCGGCCTCCTCTCGACGACATCCTCCCGCTCTTTACTGATTCATTTTTAACCCTTCCCCTCCTCTTTCACCCACTCGTAGCCGGACGTGGAACCTCTTCTGGCTGTAGGGCCCATGCCAGCTACAGAGGGAGCTGGAGTGTGTTACAGCAGCACAGTCATTTAGCGTTGCATTTCTTTGCAGCAGCAGCAAAAAGCAGCAATAAATGTACAAGGATGTGTGTGCAGTCGTGTGGGCTAAGCCTTGATGGAATACCAACATTGTGAGGACATTTCAGTTGATTCTTGAAAGTTTTTAGGGTTAAAACTTGGATTTAACCTCGAAGAGATATATTAAGGTTAGGGTTAGTCCTTAGGTTGAGATGGTTGGGGTTAGGGACTCCTTTCAGTCAATGGATAGTCCTCACAACTATGAGAAGACCATAGTGTGTGTGTACATATCTTTGTGTAGTCATGTGGGCTAAGCCTGGATGGAATCCAAACACTGTGTGGACGCTTTAGCTTCGTTTTAGCACCAAAGCAGTAATTGGTAAGGTTACTGTTTGGGACTGCTTTGTGTCAATGGATGGTCCTCATAGCTATAAGAAGACCTGTGTGTGTGTGTGTGTGTGTGTGTGTGTGTGTGTGTGTGTGTGTGTGTGTGTGTGTGTGTTCTCTCTGCAGTGAATTAGAGGCTGACTTCAGTAAAAGGGCCTCGCTCTACTACACCTGGTATCTCTGCTGTATCAGCAGGTTCAGCTGAAAACACAGAGCTCCCTCCCACATGCGGCCAGTTTTTAAGCTTCTTACCGATGTGTGACAACTTTTAAATTGTGCAGATGTACAACGCACACCTGATGCTGGTGAACTAATCCAGACAGATGCGAAGAGGGAAACAGGTTGGTATTGGTTTTTGTGCATTAACTTATTTTTTGGGGTAATCGATTAGCTCTTAAACATTTTGAATTTTACTGTTTTTACTTTCTCTAGTATAAATCTGATAGGGGCATCCACATAGGTAGAGACCAGGTGTCAGCTAGAAATCATGATTAAGAAATACGGAAAGTTGTTCTGATGATATAGGTGTGAAATCGCATGTTTGTGAGCGGGTTAGCATGCTAAAATTCATCCCAATGCACAATAGAGGAGGCTAGCACCGATGTTTTGAACGTGTCAACTTTAAAGGCAACGACCAGTAAGAGAGACTGAACTAACTGGTCTGGTGATGCTGCCGATGTGGAGCTGGAGTCAGAGAACAGGAGGGTGTTGGGAAGAGTTAAGACAATTTTGGACAAATCCTCCCACCAACTCCACAACACACTGGCCAGTCTAAGGAGAACTTTAAGTAATAGACTCATCTCTCTTAAATGTCCTGCCAGTGGACATCAAACTTTATAACTCAGCTGAGTGTTGCTCACTCTTCACACTTTTTTTTTTCTTCTTATCCTACGTGTGTTTGATTCTGTCACCTTGCAACTGTCACTTTATCATACGGCTGATTGTATTACACAAACAAACGACTTCTCCAAACTTTTATCTCAAGGGTGATTTATAACCAGACGACTTCTCAATCAGTCTTCTTTGTTCATTCTTAAGTGTTTGCAAGTGATTACGCTTCGTGGAAGAAACTAGAGCATGTTAGCTTGGATATTATGACAATGTTAGCATGCAGAGGAACTGCGATTTGTCGACCAGATGAAATTCAGAGCGATGACTGGAGTAAAAAATCTTTTGGAGATGAGAAGTGGCTGGTTTTAGGGTTTGATCTGCTGTGCTATCAAACCCTAAAACCAACCTCTAGTTTCTCAGTGAGACTCTCACTTAGATGTATTTCCATTAAAAACTGTCCAGTGCTTCTTGTGTCTTATATCAGAAATATTGACTCTCTGCTCGTTGACTCTAAGCGGGACAACACTTGGCTGATTGGTTCATATTGATCCGTTCTGACCAATCGAATGACACAGTGTTCATAGACTGCAGCACAAACACAGAATTAAGTTACTGGGAATAAAATGGACCAGAACACTGAGCTCAAAGGAAATGAAAAGATGTAAAACACTGAAAACACTGTGCAGATGGTGCAGCAACCCTTGAAAATGGTCAAAAAGACATTTAATTCGACGTCAAACCGACTCCTGTGGCTGATGGCATCTCTTCCAGCTAATCCTCCCCTGCTGTGGGAATGCACTAGTATTTGCATTTAAAAACATTTCATTTTCAAAGCTGAATGCAAGAGCGTGGGTGACTGTGGCAAAAAGGGTTAAAATGAAACAGCCAGCGAGTGCAGGAAACGTGGTTTTCATTGGCCGATGGAGCCGAGATCAGCCACCTCCAGAGCTTATCTGTGATACCACGACCACTGCTGCAGCATCGCGGGCCCTGCAAACACATACGAGCTGGACTGCGTCCTGCATCGAGACGAGCTGGCAGAGCGGACGAAAGACACAGAGCGTCTTTTATCACCAGATTACTTTCCATTGTGGCTGTGATGTCTGCTTTAAATTCTGTGGCAGCAATCAAGAGACAACAGGGAGTGAAGGCAAATGGTCGACAGATGCTGAGCCCACTGGATGCAACATTCTTTAGGATTCTCTAGAGAATCGTCACTGTCATAATAGCTAAGCTAACGGTGGCAAAGTAAAAGCACATTTCTTTTAGCAATTTTCTTTGGACTGCAGTGGTTCAGATCAATCTATACTACTACTCTGAGCTAATTATCAAAAAGGTCAAATAGGTGGAGCGTGAGTGGAGCTGAGACATGAGGACACCCACCTGTCAATCATAGAGGCCACGCCCCCTAAATTCTACAGAACTTTATCTGTGATCTAATTTAAAATTCATTAAGAATGTAGAAATTATCTCTAGATATTTAGTAGCAGAAACAGGTTAATGTAACATGGAGGTCTATGGGTCCAGACTAACTAGTGCAGCCACTAGTGGACGTCAGAGGAACTGCAGTTCGTGGCTAGCCTTGTGTTGACTTCATCTTTATACAGAAGCCTGGAATGAAACAATCCAACGCTGACTCTATATAGACCCTTTTCTAGCGTTTCTAGTAGCCGCCGTAGATACTACCTGCAGGCTTAGAAATGGAGGCTTATTCAATTGTAATTTACAACCTCGCCACTAGATGGCACTAAATTCCACACACTGGACTTTTAACATCAGATTTGTAGCAGTTTTAACAGCTTCAATTATCTCTAGAGATCAAATCTGTGTAAGTACCAGGCTGGAAACAATTCACTTCTCAAATCAGCCTCTAGTGGAGATTAGAGGAAGTGCAGTTTAGAATCAGCTTTGCAGGTTTGAGGTCGGTTTGAACCAAACAGGGACTTATATAGTGCTGGAAACTGGAGGTCGTTGATGACTGAAAGCTGTAAAGAGTTTTGTTGTTGTTTTGTTGCAGAGCTGCGAGCGACTGGAGGGCGGATTGAAGCTTAACGCACTGATCCACACTCTCATCTCCCACTGAGACTATAGGTTCAGATCCTGTGTTTCAATGAACTAAACCGGGTGGATGGAAAGAAGAAGCAGAAGAAGAGGAGAAGGAGGTGGAAAGGCTGATAAGCTTATCAGAATGAGACTCTCTCCTCAAAGTCACACATTTCCACAATTCAAATCATCACTTATTTCCATATCCTTGTATAGTGCATATATTCTAGTATATTGTATATATACAGATATCTTTTATATATATACTTTTGTATATTTTATTTGAATTTTTTGCGGCAACAAATATGTTGATTGGAGAAGAACTCGTCACTACATCTTCGAACGACAATCATTCCAGGAGAAAAACTATGTCCCAACACAGAGGTAGATTTGCTTCTTACGAGCAGCTACTTCCTGACCGAGCATCGAGATTTCCTCATCTTCGCCTGGCTTCACTCTTCTTAACTTTCCAGTCAAACCACAGACCCCTGGTTTCAGGGACCAGCTCCACCCGACAGAGCTGACCTCACAGGGAACAAAGCAATTTCAACAAAGACTAATGAAAGGTCAAGCTCCTCTCCACATCTCCCCGTCGGTGGTCGCTAAACAACACCAGCGGGACTCGCTTTAGTCCTCGGACCACCAGAAAAGGCAATTGCAGCATCTCACCCTATAATTCAGCTGTCACACAGACATCCGTCCATCTGTCTTCAACGTCCAATACCTCCGGGCCACGTTATGATACTCATTGACCATTTCATTTCACGTCCTCGCTCAGTCTTCCTGTTTTTCCTCTGAGGGAAAATCTCTGTGTTTTGATTTACGACGTCCTGTAAAGTGCCAAAAATCCAACATTATCATAACATTAATGATGGTTCACTTCCATGTAAGTGTCCCAGCGAGGCTGTAAGTGCTGACTAAGACCGTGGGACTGGCAAAACTAAAAGGGAGGCAATAATTAACCCTCAAATGCTCAATAGATCGATAGTGACCCAGCACTTATGGAGAAATTTAGCCATACATTAAAATGTCAAAGCTTGGAACCTTTTCAAAGATTATTATTGAACAATATGAAGATGTTTTAGTTTGTTTTAGACATTCAAGAGACATTTTGAAAAGTGGTTTCTAGATATAATTCATGTGACTAATGTTACTTATCCTGCACATAGTTCAGATCTTGTATTAACATCTGATAACCAGCGTGGTCATGTGGGTAGCAGAATATTTTAACAACTACAGAGCTACTGTTAGCGGGGAAGCTAGGAAGAGCTATTATTAGCTGGGAAGAAAGGAAGAGCTACAATTAGCTTGGAAAACAGGAAATCTACCATTAGCTGGGAGGCTAGGGACCTAGGAAGTGCTACTGTTAGCTGGGAAGGTAGGAAGAGCTATTATTAGCCGGAAGGACACGGAGATCTATCATTAGTTGGGGGGCTAGGAACCTAGGAAGCGCTATGATTAGCTGAGAATGTAAGACAAGCTATTATTAGCTGGAAGGAAAGGAAGAGCTACTAATAGCTTAGAGGCTAGGAAGCCAGGTAGAGCTACTATTAGCTAGAAAGACAGGAAGGTCTACCATTCGCTGGGAGGCTAGGAGGCCAGGCAGACCTACTATTAGCTGGGAGGCTAGGAGGCCAGGTAGAGCTACTATTAGCTGGGAGGCTAGGAGGCCAGGTAGAGCTACTATTAGCTAGAAAGACAGGAAGGTCTACCATTCGCTGGGAGGCTAGGAGGCCAGGTAGAGCTACTATTAGCTGGGAGGCTAGGAGGCCAGGTAGAGCTACTATTAGCTGGGAGGCTAGGAGGCCAGGTAGAGCTACTATTAGCTGGGAGGCTAGGAAGAGCACTGAGAAAGCGGATAGAAGCTACATTCAACATGTGTGCTGGAAGCCTTTCACAGTTTACTGATTCAGAAAAGCTGGAGTGGTGTTATCACAGAGAGCCCCCCCACCCTCCACCCCCCTCACTATTGATCGCTGGCCGTCTTCTCATTACAGCTCTGACCAGGCCTGCAGCAAAGCACTGTGATGGGAGACAGGACTCCTCTATCACCACCAGTCCTACAGAGAGAGGCTATCTGTGTGTGGGCTAGCACAGCTCATCAGCCCTAACATGGGGTTCAAAATGCTAACAGTGTGTGGGCGTAAGCAGGATTCAGGCTGATTGGTCTGTCCGACTTCAAACTCCAAAACACATTAACTCGGGTCACTACCACATAAAACAAAGAGAAAACAGCAAATCTACTAGAGAACATTTACCAGTTTTATTTGAAAAATAACTAACTCAGTCTTAAATTCACAGGAGCTTCTATCGATCGCACTTTATCTGGAGTTGAAACTAAACATGAGGGACCAAGAAACACTGATAATTATCACTCCGAAGGCCAGACACGTCATCAAAGAACTAGCCACATGAAGTCAGACTGTGACATCTCTTCACATCTCCCATGTCCATAACAAGATGTTTCTCCTGAACGCATCGCAACAACAACCAGCTGGTGCATAAAGGAAGCTAGGAAGAGCTACTGGGAGGATAGGAAAAGCAAAGCTAGTATGAGCTGGAAGACTAGGACGTGCTACTATTAGCTGGGAGGCTAGGAAGGATCATGCTGAGTTGGTCTTCGCTTTATTAATTCTAGATCATCATGTTATTGAACTATGTGTAAAAAATGAGAAGCAGCCTCACGTTTCCTTCCACCAACTCGTTCCACGATTGATTTAACACAAGGAATCGACTGAAAAGCTGCTGACAAAGGTCCGACTGGTGCCGACGTTGCAGGAAACTCCTCCAGAGCTGGGTCCAGTCTGTCCGTTCATCGATGAACAGGTTGACGGCCGTACATATTTTTTATATCAGTGTTCAGACGGGTGTACAGGTGGCTGTATTCTGTCTCTTGAAGTCAAAAGTTCAGGTGAGCTGTGCGTACTCTTGGTTTGTAGGGCTGGTGCAGGTCAATTACATGTGGCCCCATTTACTTTCAGCCCTCTCCAGCCTGAAGCTATGAATGCTGGCGTTTGATAATCGCGTCTGGAAGCAGAGGAAGAGTTACAGTTCACGTCACGTCAAAGTTTCCCTCGCGGCCACAGAATATCCTGAACAACAACGAGCCCGACAACACAAGTGCAGCAGCTGCTGTGTGTGTCTTTGTCTCTGAACGAGGTTCTGCTATCAATTATTTAACCAGACGCTACCTCTGCTGCACAAACACAAACACAAACACGTACTTAGCACAGCGGGTGTTGGATGGTTTGGACGGTGATGCTGTCGAAACTTATTCAGACTAAAACACAAACTGTCAAGTGTCGTCAGGCTTCAATTGAAAATGTGACCGTAGGGTTAATCATTTTAAATATTAAACTCTTATCTGTGACAGCTCCTTTCACCTCTGTGTTTAAAAAGAAGAAGTTCATATTTCTTTTGATTGGAGCGTCCACAGACTCCACGCCTCACAGTCTGGGGTGAAGCAAAGTGTGACTGAGCCTTTAGGGGACAGAAAATAAAAGCAGAAGAAGAAAAACAAGACCAACAACTGAAGTGGATTCTGCTTAAATGAGAAGAATGAGAGATGAGGGAAGAGGGGTCATTTTATTGCGGCGTTGCATCGTTCATGGAGCCGCGTTCGCCTGCGGCTGAAGCAATAAACCCAACGTCAACCAACCGCTACCTTCACCATCAGCTCAACACAACCAGCTATTTCTTCAGCTGAGTCCGAGTCATTACTATAAGTAATCTCATACTAGAGTCTCTGTCATTCCTATTAATATGAGAGTTTCAGCCATAACACTCGTAATGAGCTAACGCTACACATTTAAAAACGTTGGTGTCAATCAGCATTTAGTCGTATAAGTATAGTTTTTTTTTTTTTAACCCTACTTTGGATTAGTAGCATGTTTTTGCATCTATGACACATACACAATCAGTCGTAACGATATTATAATAACTATCATTATTATTATAACCTAATATGGTGGAGGCCTCCCCTGTGCTTTCAAAATGTATAAACAGTATAAACATATAAAGATGGAACCACTACTCTAAAGTGAAGCCAAAGCTAGTAGAGCTCCCCACTGGATGGAGGCTGTGAAGGACTGGAGACATCATTAGAGTAGGAAGCTAGGACGAGCTATTATTAGCTGGGAAGCTAGGAAGCACTATTAGCTGGGAAGCTAGGAAGAGCCACTATTAGCAGGGAGGCTTGGAAGAGCAACTATTCGTTAGAGGACAAAAGAAGAGACTATTTAGCATGGGAGGCTTGGAAGGGGGACACTATTGTTAAAGGCTGAAAGCTAAGAGGAGCTACTGTTAACTGGGAGGCTAGGTCTCCATCGTGCCTTTAAAATGTACACAGTATAAACATGGAACATATAAAGTAGACACGGGCCTTCTGAGGGCGTCCTGATTATTTAAAAAATACTGATTCAGGTCCAAACGTTTCCCAGTAGATCACTGAACTGTCAGACAATGGTTCAAATGTTACCATTTCTTCTCCTGTCAGTGGTCATAATGTTGTGGCTGATCGGTGTACATACCATCTACTTCAGCATTAATGATTGTTTTCTCTGTTTTTGATGAGCGGATGCGGACGATGAGTGGGTGGAGGTGGAACAGGTGGAAGAGGACGGTCGGTCCCTGGTAATAGTCTCTATCAGGAGGTCAGTGCTCGGTCACGTAGACGTTAGCAGAGCTCCAGAGCTGCTTTTATCTGATCCACCTCCGTCTGCTCACAGATCTGATGAACTCTGAAACTCCACCAGGAACCACTTGACCTCACTACCTCCACATCTGGATCTGTTGTTTTCTGATCAAGTTTGTTTGAGCTCAAAATGAAATGAAATACGGGGACATTTATAGAAAAAAAAACGGTTAAAAATTAACAAGATGAAATTAAAATGATGATTACGGCTTCATTTATTTTGACATATTTATTCATATTTAAACTAATTTCGACTGTTATGCCAATAGCAGTGGCTACAGGGACTGTCCCCAGAACTTGTGGACGTCTGGTCGCTCTAATTTACCGAAGGACGTGGCTCCTTTCGTTCTCCTGACTCATTTACTGGCTGGTGGTTGTTCTTCAGGTGGAAGAATAAATGTGTCGTGTCGTTATCTTTTTTGCAAACCTTGCACACGGGACAAGTTTGTTCCACATCCACGTTCTGATACATGAAAAACATCCACGTTATTGATGAGGAGCCTCGTTTAGCCGTTAGCTGTTAGCTACGTCTCCAACCCGTGTTCATCGTGAGGTGGTAAATTCTCATCGTGGGAACTGGTTCTGGTGGTAAATCGTGTACGATAAGTTAATCTATCTATTCCTGGTGTTAATAAGGAGCAGCGCCACCGTGTGGTCAGTAGGATATTGTAGCAAGGAAGGAAAAGAGGACAGAAGGAAGGGCGTTCTGGGCGGCTGTGGCTCAGTGGGTAGAGCGGGTTGTCCATGAACCAAAGGGTTAGCGGTTCGGTCCCCCGAGTGTGTCATTGTCCTTGAGCAAGACACTGAACAAGACATTCACAGTGGTGTGTGAATGTGTGTGTGTGCTTGTGTGAGCGAATGGGTGGATGTGTCTCTGACTATAAAAGCGCTTTGAGAACCTTTGGGTAAGTAGAAAAGCGCTGTATAAGAGCAAGACCATTTACCCAGGAAGGAAGGAAGGAAGGACAGAGGGAAGGAAGGAAGTTATTATAGAGAGTTCTTTTAAGACAAAGAAGTGAATCCTAGAAGCTTCCAACTCTTCCTGGTTAAACATCGTAACCTTAAACAAACGTTTTCATTCAGTCTCATTAATTGAATAATTATCCTCCTGAAGCTGAGTTTTAGTCTTGAACCTTTTGAACCTTGAATCTCTCTCCACTAATAATAAAACCATCTCTAAAACCAATGAACACAAACTCCTCCTCCATCAAACTGAGCCGAGCTGCTCCAGATGTGATCAGACAGATGTGATCAGACAGATGTGATCAGACAGATGTGATCAGCCGTCATCAGTACGTCTCCACCCTCTGATAACTGGAAGCAAAACCTGCTTCAATGATTAAAATGTCGTGAACTCTGTTTTCTGTGTGAGGTTTAAATCTAAAACATCCACAGCTTGAGCTGAAAGAATGAAGAGCAACAGCGCCTCCTTGTGTTGACAGTAGCACATTGAAACCGATGTGATCTCAGGGGGACCAGACCAGTAAGACAACAACACAATAACCTATAAGTAACAAACTAATAAAAAGGAAGGAAGTTATTTTAGGGAGGAAAACAAAGACCTGAATCCTGGAAGCTTCCAAACAGGAACCTCTTCCTGGTAAAACGTTGTAACTTTTGCATTTACACTCATTAAAAGTTTAATTTATTAATTATCCACCAGAACCTGAGTTTTACACAGAAGAATTGAACCCAATGAATCATTTAAATGATGAAGCTACAATAATCACACTCATCAGGCCCTGGGTCTTTAATACGTCCTCGAACCACCTGGTGGAGTACGAGAGCTCACCTGAGGCCGAAGCAAAGCATGCTGGGATGTGGGGCGACCATATGGTGCTGTAGACGACGCCTTCGTGGCCTCTGAGTGTGGTCAGGGAGGCGCTGAGGGTCGGGTCCCACTGGAGCAGGAGGAGGAGGAGGAGGAGGAGGAGGTTCACTGGATGTGTTGGATCCATTATTATAAATGTTGTAACTGTCTTTAATTTAAACCACTGTGTTCATGGATTTAGATGCAGCTGGTGTCCTGGTTCCTCTCAGTGAGGTTTATTGTCATGTGGTTTTCATCGAGCCAATCAGAGAAGACCAAGGAAACATTGTCAGGTCTAATCAGGGTCTGATGTGGTCTACAAGGTCCCCCCTCTGCATGAACTCTGAGCACAGCTGATCTAAATACATGTTCACATTAGTTTCAGGACCAGGAACCAGATATGAGACGTTCATTCATCTGGATTTAACTCAGAGACATTACAACCATCTGAAGATTTCCACAAAAGTAAAAGAGTCTGAAGGAAGGAAGGAAGGAAGGAAGGAAGGAAGGAAGGAAGGAAGGAAGGAAGGAAGTAGAGGAAATAAAAGTTAGAATCTGATCTGACCACTTTAGTCGTGTGATCCCAGGATCCAGAGACGATGAGGTTCTCTCCTCTGGTTTGA
This sequence comes from Mugil cephalus, assembly GCF_022458985.1. Taxonomy (NCBI): domain Eukaryota; kingdom Metazoa; phylum Chordata; class Actinopteri; order Mugiliformes; family Mugilidae; genus Mugil; species Mugil cephalus. The sequence goes on from NC_061790.1 coordinate 1,245,651, forward strand.
CTCCAGTCGACGGCGTACACCTTCACACACACAGGTTAGCATCAGGTTAGCATCAGGTTAGCATCAGGTTAGCATCCTGTCAATCAATCAGTGTGTAGGTGTGTGTGTGTGTGTGTGTGTGTCTTACTTCCTGTGTGTGTTCTCTGGCCACCCTCAGCGGAGCTCTCTGATTGGTCGTGTCCCACAGCTGCAGGCTCCCGTCCCCTCCGCCGGCCACCAGGACGTGTTCGTTGGTTTCACTCCAGGACACATCGAAGAGGCCGTCACCCCACTCCCAGCTGAGGAGACAGCCACAACATTATGACCACCTTCCTAATAACTCATAATGACTTAGTTGAAGTCAATTAAAGCAGCTGTACAACAACAGATATATACACAGTATATAATATATTATAGTACATTTACTTCTATCTTTATTTCTTGTGCATTTGTTCATATGCTTATTTTGTTACTATTTAATTTATATTTTTACATATCGTTCGCATAATCGTCTCATAATTGCCTCATTTTCGTCACTGACTTTCTGACCAATGTGCTGCTAAAAATTGTGTTTTTTCTTCTTCTCCAAAAATGTTCAAATATGACTTAGGCAATTATGCTACAAGGCTAACGATATATTTTATTTTATTGTATTTTTGATTATTTTATTTTACTCAATCTTGACATTTATTTGATTTTTATTTAATTGTCATTTTTCATTATTTTATTTTATTATTTATTTCATTTTATTTTTACTTTATTGGATTTTTGTATTACTTTTTATGTCATTAATTACTTAATTAATTTTATTCAGAAGTGTTACCTTCCCACCAGAGAAACCCCCGTCTCCGTCTCATCCAGGACCAGCAGAGAACCACAACCTGCACAAGCAGCACACGAAGAATTTATCTGTTAAATTAATCTGATCACACAACGAAAAAATGACAGTTTATGTTTGAGTCTTGGAGTCGTCAACTCTTCCAACCAATCCCAGCTGTGCTCTGTCATAACCTGTGTGATGTCATCAGGAAGGCGGAGCAAAAGGCAAGAATGTAACCAAACAAATAAACAGCCTCAGAGGAGCTTTATAAGACATTAAAAACTTTAAACGAATCCTGAAAACAAACAGAAATGAGGCCGGTACAGAGGAAATAAGTTCAGTCTTTGAGCTGCAGAGAGAGGCCTTGATGGTATTAAACCAAGACAGAACAAAATGAAAACATGTCTTCAAAAGACAAAATAAAAGATAAGAAACTGAACCAAAGGAAACTGGGCCTGATCTCTGAGTCCTGATCTAACGAAACCCACGACCAGAGCTAATCAGACAAACATATGATCATCTTTCACTGAGCTCTGATGTTGAGGAGCTGGATATTCGCCTCGAGGTGAATTCACCTTCGATGTGGTCACAATCTTTTGCCTCGTGTCTCCTGAACGTTTTCACCCACTCACCTGTTATCCCGTAGTACTGGGAGGTAGCGCAGGCCGCTCTGCTGGGGATGAAGGGAGATCCTTCCACAGCGTAGCCGTGACGAGCCGGACTCCGAAACACCTTCACCATCATCAGAGCTGGGCTAGAAAGGAATAAAACATGGAAATCACATCACACACTTTAATCTTCCTATCCTCCATCCGCTGTACCCAGAACGAGATCATCCAGGAACACGTTTATGTTCAGTATTTATATATTTACAGGTGAGTATTTATACCCTCTGTACTCATCCTTACTTTTTGAGACTGGTTTTATTTGGTTTTCAATCATCTCTTGTTTTTTTTTCATCTATGCTGCGACTGAACCTCAGGACTTAGTTTCATTCATAGTCATTCACCTCATGTCTTTGAAAGACAACAAAAACTTTAAATAAGATGAAAATGTTCCTTAATTAAGACAGTAACACAGAAAGCTGACAGTACAGATTGTTAACCCATAAACATCTTTTAAAGACACAGACTATTTAACATGCTTTTACTTCATCACATCGGGATTACTGTAACTTGATTTTAACGCTTATTCGATAAAGCTTCATCATTTAGGGAAGATTTCTAGCTGCTGTGATCTAGACTAAACTGTCTCTGTGTCAGTATTTATAGCAACAAAATCTAAAAAAGTACTTAAAGGGTGAAGATGACTGGATTCAATCTAGAATGATGTGTACAAAACACAATATTACAATGTTCGTGTTAGGTAAATGTGAATGAAAGTCTCCTGACAGCTGTTAGTTAATTTAATTTAATGTCAAACCTATGAATTTTCATTATATTTAGCGTTTTTACAATAAAATATTAGAAAAACACACAAAGAACATCCAATTTCACTTAACTCACCCTCCAAACTTTAAAAGAAGCGAAAAATCTGAGAATTAATCCTAAATAAACACAATTCCTCTCTCCGTTCACTCAACCCATTGACACGTTCCAGTCGGACTTCCGTGTTTTGGTCATGTGACTCAGTGACCCGGATGCCGCTGAGTCATGCGATCTGCCGCTAGAGGGCGGAGTTTCACCGCAAAAGAAATTCGTGCACCTGATCAGAGAAGAAATATAAATTATAGTATTATTACACAAATGTCAAAAAAATAATAAAATAAAATTATTTAAAAAAATATTCATCCATTTGTATTCATTTTTATTACATATTAAGATTTTATTGGTTGATTAATGTATAAGCTATATAAATATCAAGACTAAGAAATATCTTATTGGTATATTATTAGTATATAAGTAGATTATTAGTTTTTCTTTGAAAACAAATAGAAAATGATTAAAAATATAATTTATATTTGTATTTATTATATACTGTGTTTATTGGTTATTTGATGTATTCTTGTTTCATATTATTGTTTTCAAATATATTACTACATATTTCCTTTTTTTATCTATACATTTGTTTTTTCCTTCCTGTAAAGAAATAGAAAAAATGCCTGATGACTGTAACAAGACGATTTTATTAAAAACAGAAATGACAGGAAAGAGTCGATTGAGAAACACGACTAGAAAAACTGTGAATGAATGAACGCGTCTTGGAGTTAAATGTCATCTTCTGATGAGTCTTCTACTACTTATAAAATGCTCAAAGTGTTTTTCTTTTCACTGGAACGTCGTGGAGCCGAACTCGGCCTCGTGCAGGAGCTGCTGGATCCTGGTCCTGACCCAGGACTGCTTGGCGGCCGTCAGCCTCCTCATGGCCGGCGCCAGGCTGAGGAGGAAGAGCCGGACGTCGTCCCTCCGCTCCAGGTCGTCCCGCTCCCTCTGGACCTCCCTGTCCTCCATCCTCCTCAGGAACTCCTCCAGGAGGACGTCGCTCCTCTTCCTCTTGGCTCGCGTCGGCCTCTGAGACACTCGGAGGGAAACTTCCTCCTCCTCCTCCTCCTCCTCCTCGTCCTCCTCCGCTTCGTCCTCCTCGTCTTTGTCCGTTCGGAGGAGCAGCTCGGCCGCCTCCCCCTCCTGCTCCTCCGTCTTCATGTGGTCCAGCCTGGACGTGGTCCTGGGGTCGGTCTGGTCCGAGGGCTGCGAGGACGAGTGTGAGGAGGAGGACGAGTGTGACGAAGCTAAGGTGGCAGCTAAAGACGTGACCGACTGCATCATCATCTCAAACAGCTCCTTCATGTTGTTGGACTGTTGCTGCGTTTGAACACCGTCCCTGTCCCTGTCCCTGTCCCTGTCCCTGTCCCTGTCCCTGTCCCTGTCCCTGTCCACGTCCCCGTCCTCGTCTGCTGGGACGAAGCCTGAGTTCAGCTCCGTCTTTGCCTCTTTGAGTCTGATGGAGTCGAAGCCGGCCGAGGACGGACGCTTCCTGTGGACGAAGTCTGAGGAGGAGGAGGACGAGGTGGTGGTGGTTGTTGTTGCGTCGGCTATAGCGAAGCCTGAAGACACAGAGAAGAAAACCACCATTTATCATATTTATAGATGTTTATAATCCACAGGTTATAAACAGAGGAAGACTGAGGCTCAGTTTGGTTCATTCTTGGTGAAATTCCTGCAATATCTTCGCTTTGCAACCAGAAGAAACGCTGGTTTTATCCCAGCAAGGTTTCCTCCCCTATAAATGAATCAATGTATTAATGGATTCATTTTAAATTGGACTAAATTGTTGAGAAAGTCCCAATTAAAAGTGCATCTGCCCTGAGGAAGAACATCTGGGCTGAAACATGATTTTAAACCACGTTTAAATAAAAGCTTCCTGAAGCCCCAGAGGAGAATAGTGTTACATCAAGCGCCTCCTGGATATTTGTTTGTGGCTTTAAAAGTGCATTAATTCATTTAAAGGAGAAGAAACCCTGTGAATTTAGTCGTAGTGAGATGAAACCATGAATGTTTCTTCTCGTTGTAAAGTGGAAATACTCAAGTCACCATAAACCAGGCCTTAGCCGAGGCTAATGGAGATCCGAATATGAAATAAATGAAAAGACTTTAGGGTTTTTATGAGAAATAAATGAACTGGAGAGCGTCTGGATTAGTTCCAGACGCTCTGAGTGTCGGACCGTAGGCGTCGTCGTCGTCGCTGCGCGTCTCCGTGGTCGTGCTGCAGCCGACCATGTGCGAGGGCTGAGGGTCCAGGGCCCAACCGTTGGTGCCGGCCGCCCGGGCGTCGATGAACGGGTTGAGGAAGGAGAGGATGGCCGAGTATCTCCATGGCCGGTAGTTGAAGAGGCCGACGCCGCTCTCACGTCTCTCCCTCTCACGCTGCCTCTCCCTCCGGTGTTGGTCTCTGAGCGTCTTCCACTTCCTCCGGCACTCGGACTCTGGAGAAGAAACAAGATTAACAAACATACAGTAATGTCAACATGTCGGATTATAGCAGAGATTCTTATTTCCGTCCGTAGTCCCTGGACATAAAAACACAACAATAGAAAACAATGAAAACACCTGCAAACAAACTGACCACAGATCATGGGACGGGCCACGAGTTCTGGACCAGTTAGAAAGTGTTAAAGTGCTTGTTGTGTTGCATATTGGCCAAATATTATTTTAACTGCAGATCTCCCCAAAAGGAAAAATAAATCACTTTGACAATGACAAATATGTGATTTATTTTAGTTATTAGACAAAACATCAGGAATAACTTAAATTAACTAATTTAAACAAAAATGAACATGTCAGTTTACAACAAACATATTCACCACACGTGTTATTATCTATATCATAAACACATTTCTTAATTTTTTCCCAATAAGTAAGTAATAAACTTATTTATCAAAACTCTGTTATTTCGTCAATGATATATATCATCACTTTTTCTTGTATTAATTATTTACTTTATTTTATTTTATTTACTTTTACAGTTATCATTTTATTTTAAGTTGTTTTACATATTTTAATTAATTAAATATATGTTACATTATATATTTAGAGTTTAATTATTTAATCTTTTTTTAAAAAAATCAATAATGTTTTCTGTTTTTAATGTGGGATCCATTTTAATTCTCTAAAAATAATAAAGACAAAGTATATATATTATAATTCAATATATATTCCAAAAGGTTTTTAGTCAAATCAATTAAATCCAATTATTTTATTAAGTCTTTTTAATTAACCTAATTGAATTTAATTTAGACTCAAGTGGAGATACATTTTTTAATTTAAATTACTTTATATCTATTGGAATTTAAATATAATAACTTAAACATTTGAAAAAATGTAAATTCATAATGTTGCCTGTTTTTAATTAAAAAATTATTAGTATTTTTTAATTTTTAATTATTTTTTTAATTTAATTTAATTTAATTTAGACTCGAGTTGGGATAAAATTTTAAATCTGCTAAAATTATATATTTGGAAGGTAAGTAATCGTTAAAAAGAGATATATATTTTCTGTTTTTAACGTGACTGCCATTTATAATTGTCTAAAAATAAATTAAACAAAATATATAAATTATAACTGAACATGTAGTCCCAAAAATGTTAATTGTCAAATCTACTAAATCTATTAATTTGAATCTTGATTCGAGTCCTGATCCGGAACCAAACGACAAACACACGCCGGGCGTCGGAACATAATAAGGGACGGACCCGCTTTGTTTTGATCTTTTCTCTTTGATCAAAATGAGGTAAAATCGTTTTTTTATGAAGCTTTTCCTCTGTCCCTCGTTAAAACAGCCCCTCTGATGACCCATGGAGCTCGGACCGGACGTCCCGGAGCTTTTCTGACTCACCGGGGACCCCGACGATCTCGGCTACGTGTCTCCAGGCGTCGCTCCTCATGTTCAGGTCCCGGTAGGTCAGGGAGCCGGTGTCGTAGAGACTCGGGAACCCGGACACAGCCATGATCAGTTTATACTCCATGGTTTTTATTTTTAACCGGTTTAAGTCCCGAGCTCAGAAACTTCCGGAGCCGAGAGAGAAAACAGAAAGAAAATAAAACAAAAAAATAAAAAAACAGGATACAGAGAACTTCCGCTTCCTGTGCGTCACACGTCATTAGCATAAAGCTAAAATAGATGATGTTTTAACCGATCTAGCTGTTTGTTTGAAAAACAGTCATTATTATGGTGACTGTAAAACAAATCATTTATAGATAACCTTCAATTGTTTTATTCAAACATATTAATAATAATAATAATCTTTATTTTTTGGATTTAAAAAGAAAATATTACAAAGTGATTAACAAATAAATAAATACAAATTAGCTCAGTTAAAAATATGTTTAAACAAGAGGTTTAAAAAAGATCAGAGTCAATCTGATTTCTTAGAAGTAACAGATATATGGGTAGACAGGTCTGTAGATTCCTAAAGTCTTTCTTCCTTTTCTCCTGGAGTCGACTGGATTCAGTCCAGTAAATCTTCCTTTCAGTCTAAGTTAATGTAGTGTGGAGAGGGGAGCTCTTCTTAAATTTAAACAGAAGACGTTTTAAAACAACAGGGACATGGTTTAGGTAAAATAAAAATCATAAAAAAATAAAAAAAGACAGATACAAATCTGAACATTTCAAAAATAAACTGCAAATGTCCTGCACATCAAACTGATTCACTGGACGTGAACCTACATCCATCCACATGTGTTCAGGAATCATGTTCCTCGTGTGTTTTATGGACCTAACATGATTCATTGTGTCAGTTTACCTCCAGAGAGCAACATTTCCCCAGAACCAGGTCCAGATCCACACATCTGATTCAACTTTTCTGCTTTTTGTCGAGTCAGATGTTTGAATTCCGCTAAAATCTGAAGGTAAACATTCAGCATTTTAACGAGATAATGTGAAGAAGCATCAAATAATGTTTGGTTTTGTATCTTTTAAAGTGATATTCACTCTAAATGATACGACTTGTTGAGCAGAAATTAAATACGTTCATTAGTAAACTCATTTTTATCCCTCTGCAGAAAAAGAGTTTTACTTTTATTATGAGACTGATCCAACAAATAAAGCTAATGAAATATACTCAATTTACTTTATCATTTTCAAGCCAAAGTCTGGATTCACTGTTTTTGTCTGAACTCCTGGAGGAGCATCGACCTAATTTTACGCTCTGAACCCTGAAGGAGACGCGTCGTGTCGGGGGAAATCCCTGTCAGCTTCCCATCACACTGTTTACTGGCCTAAATAAAGCAGCAGGGGTCAAAGGTCACAACGTCTGAAAATAGAGGGGTCAGGAAAACCAGGAAGAGAGAAGAGAGACGTCACCAAACTCAGAGTAGAGGACGCGAGAAGAAGAAGAAGATGGTTTTTGGTTTTAGACTCTAAGATAAAGTAAATAATCCTGAACTAGCAAAGAAACCAGGAGGAGAAGAAGAAACCAGTGGTTTATTATCCATTATCATCCATTTATCCTTCACCAGCCCACCAGTGGTTACCATGGAGACGACTTCCTGAACCAGAGAGAGCTGGTCCAGTGGTAGTTAGAGATCCAGCAGAGACAGCAGCTGCTGTAATATTCTCCTGCCCACACGGTGGCGCTGCCGCTGATTTAACACCAGGCGTGTTAAAGCTGGACCAGGTGAGACCAGATGAGACCAGGACTGATGATGCTTTTATTCACGTCTGGTCTGAACGGAGCCTCTGTCCCCGGACGCATCGTCCTCTTCAGGAACGTGACCCGGCTGGTCGTGGCCTCTCGACCCCACACGTTCCTCAGAGTGTGTTGTCAGTGTGTGTCTCGACATTTGTGTCACTTTCTAAAGGGAGAGAGTGGGTGTGGGAATGACCTGCTCGCCCAACTCAGACCGTCCATGACACACACACTCTCTCACCCCCCGGTCAGCTGATCCACGACTCCCCCAACTCTCCCATCACTTCATCACTGTGTGTGTTTGTGTGTGTTCTGGGAAACTCACTAACGTATTAATGTGACCAGAACATGAGCCACTGAAACTACTTGTTACTTTAAATTAAAGATGGCGTCTGGCTGCAGAGACAAACATCATCGTAGCTGTTGTTGACATCTGATTCTCTTCTGTCATCTGAAAATATCTTCACAACATCATCATCATCTGGAATAAATTAAATATTGAACATGTGATAGTAGTAGATAATAGCAGCTCTTCCTAGCCTCCCAGCTAATAGCAGCTCTTCCTCCCAGCTAATTCTTAGCCTCCCAGCTAATTCCTAGCCTCCCAGCTAGTAGTTACACTGCCTAGCTTTCAAGCCTCAAAGCTAACAGTAGCTCTTTCTAGCTTACTAACCTTCACGCTAATAGTAGCTCTTCCTACCCTTCCAGCTAATATTTACTCTTTCTAGCTTCCCACCTAATAGCAGCTCTTCCTCACAGCTAATTCCTAGCCTCCCAACTAGCTTCCTCGCCTCAAAGCTAACAGTAGCTTTTTATAGCTCCCTATGCTCCCAGCTAATAGTAGCTTTCCCTAGCCTCCCAGCTAAGAGTAGCTCTTCCTAGCTTCCCAGTTAACAGTAGCTTTTCCTAGCGTTCTAGCCTCCTACCTAACAGTAGCTCCTCTTAGCTTCTTAGCTTCACAGATAATAGTGACTCTTCCCAGCTTCAGCTTCTTATCCTCAAAGCTAAAGTAGCTCCTCCTAACCCCCCCATAATTTCCCGGAGGGAGTTGTCCGAAAGGGATTAATAAAGTTGCGTCTAAGTCTAGTTTTCTAGCCTCTCAGCTAACGGTAGCTCATCCTAGCTTCCTACATCTTGGTTTGATGGGTCTGTTTCTTTATGAGTTTCCATAGATTTTGTATGAATGTGCAAAAGTAAATCGAACCTATTGTGGTTTAAATAACGTTTGGGTCGGTGTCAGGTTTTCTGTTGAGTTTCCAGTGTCAGTGATTGAAAAGACTTTTGAGAAAGAAGCAGAGAAACAGCAGATACTTCCTGTTTCTTTCTTTCCCATCAGCCTCTATAGAAAAATCTTATGAGAAGCGTTTTGATGGAGTTCAGCCCTCACAGAGGAGATGAAGAGGATCTCTTTAAGTGAATTAACATCGTGACCGACGGAAGAACGAAGGGAAGCCTGAGAGCGTCGCGCAGAGAAAAGGATAATTGTGTGTTGCCGCCGTGAAAGACTGTTGTTCTTTGGGTGCGCTGAGAGGAGGTCATTGTTTGGTGGAGTTTACCAGTGGGACCGGTCATCAGAGATCACACATCCTGATAGTCGCCCTCAGACAAGATGAGGAGGAGGCTTACCCAAGATTATCTCCACGATTCAACACCACACGGCATCAGGCAACAGGCCAATCAGCCTCCATGTGTAAAAACACAAAACAAGACAGGAAAGAAGAATGTCTCTGCTGGGTCCATACAAACAGGAACCTACAAATCTGGAGAATTAAAAACCTTTTTCTGAAAAAGTGCCTCCAGGTTTTTGATTATTTGACCGGAGACCATGAATGGTAATGAAAGTCAGAGAGTTGTAGCGATGATAGGATGAAAAAAAACTTCGGAGTTGTAGGCAAAGTTGAACGAATCTCTTCTCTGAGGAGCTGATTAACTCATGACTGACTCACTGTAGAAGGAGACCTTTGTTTTTAAAGTTCTGTCAAGTTCTAACCTGAAGACGACTCTGTCTGGTCCAAAAAGAGTCACATCAAAGTCAGAGCAACTGTTCATTTTTCCGTTTTAGTTTGAGAGAATCTTTTGTCTTTAATTGCTCTGGTTGTGGCTTAATTCTTATACACAGGTATAAAATACATTTTTCATAATTACATTCACAAATGTTGATTGTAAAAGTCATTTTCATAAACACAAGAAGATGTCTAAAAGTATCGACATTTGGATATTAGTATTCGTATTGGATCAAATGGAAAAATAGTGGTATCACACATCACTGCCGTCCACCAGATCCACCGTGATGACGTCCGGGAACACAAGTGATAGTTGGAGCATCCAGTGGTTGTGGTTGTTGACAGTATTTTCTTTCCAAACAGAAGAAGAGCTAGTTCTTAGAAATACAAAAGAGTCATGGGCGTCCAATGGAGACCAACAAAGATGATGGAAAATCTTCATAAGATTCAAGATGTTGTCAAGGTACCGCATGACCAAAACATTTAAATAACTCATGTGCAATATATGCAATGAAGCCTTTTCATTTAAAATGCACAACATTTTTTTGGACGTTCTCTGAATAACCTGAACAATCAGGCCTCACATTCATCTGCTACTAATCTGTGGAGTCACACGATCAAAGGTGGAACTTAAGTATCGTCTACTTGAAATTTGGTTCACGAGCAGAAAACAAGTTTGAGAACTGGGAAATATAAGATTTAAAGTTTCCTAAATCACAGTTTTGTAGGTTTACTGCAAATAAAATAATAAATGAATTAAGTGTAACTCCAAGTCGTCTGGTTCTCAGCTTCAGTGGATCTTAATATGTTGATCTTCGACCGCACAGTTTGTCTGTGAAGGTTCTTCGTTAACTGTCAAAGCTGAAACAAGGACAACTTGAAGACGTTCTTCCACATATCCAAGTAGCTCCTTGGACGTTTCTTGGAGAAATCCCCCCCCTCAGCGTTCCCATGGTTTTCCCAGGCTGGTTCTCCCAGGCCGTTTGACCTGACTCCATGCCCCTCTCTGCCCTCTTTCTGCCCCTCTTGCTGCTTCCTGCCCCCTGCTGCTGCGACACAGGCCGGTATTGTAGCCGAGCCTACGCCTGTCACTGCCCATCACACACAGACACGCACGAGATTCATGCACAAAACAAATGTGGGTACAAACGCACATACATGCAGCAAGCAGAAAAACGCAAATACACAAATACGCAGGGTTTCTAGAGGCTAACAGCAATCGGACCACCAGGTAACTCCATGTGGGAAACACGTCATGACTGGGAAGACCCAGGAAGATTAACATCTGCTTCTGATAAAGCTCGTCCAGACCTTAGAACCTCATTAATTATCTCTTATTTTACCATCAGATTAAGGAGGAGGAGACTGAAAAGATCAATGGAGAAAGAAATGTGTGAAATGTTGGATTATACGCTGAGCTTTTATTTGTAGTTGACATCGTTAAGTTTACAACACATTCACTCATTTACAGGGACATGCTCTTATTTAGGCGTCCTATGACGTCACATCCTGTTTCTGTAGCTTCAACTAAAACTAAACTTTTCAGCAAAATGAACACTTGAGCAAATATCAACATTATATTAACTACCTAAAATGATAGAAACCACATTTGATAAAATATATATTAAACATGTATTTTAGTGTTTTAATTTGGCCCGAGTCCCGCCCACTAACATAGAGGGGGCGGGGCTTATATGACCTATACTGCAGCCAGACACCAGGGGGTTAGGGCTTTCATGGCATCCACTCTTTTTACAGTCTGTGGTTTTTAGTGGACATTAGAGGAACTGTCTGTTCCTCGTTGGTTTTCAGTTTTCACTCCTGGTAGTTACAGCTTAGTTCAGAGTGGAAGAATTTGTTTTACGGCCACTTGAAAACCAAATTCTGTCACTTTCCTTGTTTTTCTTCTTCCCAGCTGTCTGCCTATATATGCCTATATATTTCCATCTTTATGACATACATTTTGCCAAACCTTACTTTGACTGTAAATGTGCAAAGCAGCACAAATATGAAGGGGAGAAGGACGTTGATGGACTAAACGAATAAAATCTGAAAGAAAAACAGGTTGAGCTCCGGTAAATGAGCAATCCTCCAGTTCACTGCAGAACAATGAGAGGAGGAGGGCCGTCCGAAATACCACAGTAGAAGGAGGGAAGTGGGAGAAAAGGAGGAAGAGAGTGAAGGACTCGCAGAAAGAAAGACGGCCTGTCGTGACTCGTGGTGATTTAGTGGCAATTAATCAGAGAGACAGACTGAGAGAGAGTTGAAGGGAGCGAGTGGAAGAGAGACGAACAGAGAGCTCTGCAGAATGAAAGGAAGTGGTGCACGGCGGCTGGAGTGTGTGTTAATGTGTTGCTGTTGGTGTGTTTGTTGACTCAGGCAGTGAGCGGCACGACACCGATTGTTTGGTTCCAGTCCCTGAAGTCAGATTCTCAGGCTCACCACATTTACAGAGTTTGTTCCATTAAAACGCGACAACAAAAACGGTCCTGAACATTCATCTGGTTCTTCTGGAGAACCACTGGTGTTCTTGGGCTCCTTGTCTTCCTCCATGACCCAGTTTCTCTTCACATTCAGCTCATGGACTCATGTCCTGACATTTTCTTTCAGAGTTCACTGGTAGAATTCACAGTTCATTGGTCCATCAATGATGAGCAGATGCAGCAGAACAGGCCCAAACCAGGACATTAGCGCCCCCATGTGTCATGGAGGGATGAGGTTCTGATGCTGGAATGCAGTGTTGGTTCATCTCCAAACATTTACACCAAACTATTCTACTCTGGTCTCATCTGTAGAGGTTCCTCTGGGTTCCTCTGGGTTCCTCTGGGTTCTGGAGTGATGTTTGTTGGTGGACCAGTCCTTCAGACGAGGTCCTCCTGGTGTTTCTGGTCAGTGTAGACGACACTCTCCTCCATGTTGGACCCACTGTAAACTGTCACCTGACACATTCTCAGCGTTCCTGACGTTCCAGACGTTCCCGACGTTCCCCCTGTTAATCTCCAGGGGTCAGTCATGTAGTCTGTGTTCGTCATCTGCTTCTATCTCTCATCAATTGTCTCAAAATAACCAATCAAATCACTCACAAATACAATTGTGTGTCTGCTCACATTTACTTTTGCTGATTATTTTTAGAATTTTGAGACTTTTTTTTTCAAGGATTCAAAGATTTGTATTTCTCAACCAAACAGAAGCATGAGATGGAACCACATGATGTTCTCAGGTTCTCTGGATTATTCCCCATGAATTACTATAGAATATAGACACTGAGTAATTAAGAAGAAGTGAGAAATAAAACAGCAGCATGAGTTTGTGCAGCTCACACAGAGTTTAAGTCTCAGAGCTTCAATTAAAAAGATCTTCAACACGTTCCAGTGCGTCAGGATGGACTGAGATTTAAAGACTCGTCACTAATGAACAGATGTCTCTGATCCAGGTTCATTTCTACCAGTGGATGAATGAATGAATGGATGAGGTCGGTAGGTGTTTTTTAAAGGACCAGGACTCATCGTAGGGGACTTTTCCTTATGTCTCTTTGTCTCATGGTTGTGACATGGTTGTGTAGTTTTGTGTTGAAGCTGTAAAATAGTTTCTGTGCGTTTCTCTTGTGGAATGTAAACGTCCTGAGGGTTGAAGTGTGTTCAGACCTGGTCTTAGAGGAGACGGTGTGAAGTAGAAGGACGGGTTTGTGTGTTTGTGTGTTTGTGTTTGTGTGTTCTTCTATGAGCAGTGAGGATGTGTGTGTGGTGCTGATGTGATATCTGGGTGGAGGTGACACTAATGCTGAACACAGCAGCTCTCACTACAAACATCAACTCTCACACATGACGACATGAAGACGTCTGGTTCTCAGCCTCAGGCCACCGTCAACACCCTGGACATGTCACCGTGGAAACGGGAGGAGGAGGAGGCTCTGGAGGTGGTAGCCATGGTAACCTTTACCAATCATCTACCAATAAACAGAAGAATGAACCTCAGGTTGAGGAGTTTCTTACTTCTTACTTCGTCTTTTCCTCCTTTCTTCTCCTCCTTCTCCTCATCCTCCTCCTCCATGTCTTGCCACGTCCTCTTCTTCCTCTTCTTCTTCTTCTGTTTTATTTCCAGTAGATACGATGCTCCTCTACAGCGGTTGGTGTTTTTATCTGATCACATCGTCTGATTGCGTCTCCATGGTAACAGTTGACCTCTGATCAGGATGGAGACGTGTTGTCTTTTATCAAACGTGTCTGTTGTTGTGTTGTAATAATAAGAATAAAAGTCAAACTGTGGTAGTTTTAAAGCCCTTAAAGCTCCGTCCAGGTTATTGTCTGGTGAGTGAAGGAATGTTGTGGTGTGAACAGGCTCTGGGTCGTCTCAGCTGGTGAAAGGTGTCCTCCACAGTCTGGACGTCCAGCAGATCTCTGAGGGTCCACTCGTCTCCTCTGAGAGTGTGTTGACGTGTTTGGTAGATTAGAGCTTCGAGCCTCTTTAACGCTGCTGCTGGGAACTCCTTCTTCTTCTTCTTCTCTGGTCTCCTTCAGCCTGATAACATGAAGGATCCTTCACAAGGCCACTTGACCTGTTTGACAAAACCCAAACTCTTCCTCTGATTGGTTCAAGACACACATTCATAAATACTTGATTCATGTATAACCATTTAGATACACAATCTATAACCATAGAAAAAGAATAATAATATTGTTAAGTGTTGAAATGAAATGAAATTACAGCAACGTAATTATTAAATTGATGAAGGCAGATCAGATCAGATCAGATCAGATCTCAAGTTCTGGCTGAGCATGAATTAATGGAGACACATTTTTTAATTAATTAAGAGCAGGTGTGAAGGTAAATGGGGTAGATGTTAATAGTAGTTTCATTATCTCCTGGTCTCCTGGTGTTTGTGTTTCCAGCGTCTGCTCCAGATAAGACGGCCTCTGTTTCACCTGTCCTTTATTTAGAGGAGAGGTCGGAGGTCGAGTGACACTGAAACGTGCTGATAACCTTCTACAGCTCCTCCAACAGCCTCTGGAAGAGTTAACATCGAGGAAATATCAGTAAATATGTGTGTCCTGATAGGAAGCCCTGGTCAGGTGACAGGAAGGAAGTGGAGTAGCGCTGCACCTGCAGGAGGTTGGCAGCACGACCTCCCGGAGGACGTGTCTGCAGGTTTCCTTCATCACAACAATGGACTATTATATCCTGGAACAACAGACAATCATGGAGTCTGTGGGAGTGCATTAAAGGCTGCTGCTCCATTTCTCACACCTCCACCAGCCACCAGCTTTTATTTTGAAATCTGCCGATAAGAGACACTACGTCAACTCTAGTTCTTCTTCTAATAATCAGAATAAAACCGGAAACAGGAGGAAGAAAAACTAGGATGAACCAAAGATGGAATCAAAGAGGACAGAGACCGTGGAGACGAGGAGATGTCATCTGAGACTGTAAACACTCAGGACATGGAGGAGGACATGATGCCACTCCTTATCCACCTTCTTCTTCTTCTTCTTCTTCTTCTTCTTCTTCTTCTTCATCATCTTCTTCTTGTCCTTCTCCTTTTTTATCTCTTCACCTTCCTCATGTATCTTCATCTTCCACCCTTCCTACACCTGCCATTTCCTCCTCCTCCTCCATCTCCTCCTCCTCCTCCTCCACCCAAACATTCAGGACATAGAGGAGGAGGAGATTCTATTACTCCTTGTCCTCCTACTTCCTCTCATCTCTGTTTTTCTTCTTCTTCTTGTCCTCCTCGTTTATGCCCTCGTCTTCTCCTTATCTTCTACCTCCACCTCCACCTCCTCCTCCTCCTCTTATCGATATAAACTCATGTACCTGATCACTGATCACATCTCTTTGATTCGGTCTCCATGGAAACCGCTCAAACTAATCCAATCAATAAGAACACGTGGAGGTTTTTATCTGCTGCTCGTTTCTTTCGGTGGAGGATGAGTTTGTCTCTGCAGAGACGAGGACGTCTGAGGAAGCTTCTCATGAAGACACAACGTGGGTGTTCTACCAGGAGGAACGTGGAACCTGGAAATTCTGACATTTGTGTACAACAGGAACAAACACATTTACACATTTACACACGGGTTAAATTAGGAAGGTTCCACATATCTGCTTTAATGATCACGTTTATGTGTCAGTGGCTGCGTTTCCAAAAGAAAAGCCAGATTTCATTGGTCCATCAATGAGCTGTAACTCTGTCCCATCTTTCTCTTCAGCTCTCGTCACTTTGAGGAAGATGGATTCAGATGAACTGGTCACATGATGCGTCTGAAAAACCTCCTCATGAGAGTAGAAATGTTTTATCTTCAGACATTTGAGAGGTTTTTAGAAATTATTATTATTCCCAGTTTTTATTCATATTTAGGTTTAGGTTTGTAGAGGGAATGGAAACACAGTAAGTTGCTGTGTTTTTAGTGCGTGTTGGACTGTGTTAGTGTGTGTTGGAGTGTGTTAGTGTGTGTTGCTGTGTGTTAGTGTGTGTTGCTGTGTGTTGGAGTGTGTTGCTGTGTGTTAGTGTGTGTGTGTTGGTGTGTGTGGGACGTCCTGTGGGAACGTGGAGGGCTGAGTGGTGTGAGGTCTGAGGCGTCGGGTGGTGAACGTCGTCTAAGTCAGAATAATACTCCACTTCCTCCCATTCTCTGTCTCTGTTTCTACTCAGAGTCGTGGTCTCTTGTTCTGAGAAGGATTTCCGACTCACGGCCCAGAGCTGCCTCCACACTCACATATTCCTCCCTCCACGCTCGGGGCTTCCTGCTATAGGATGGCCCTGCTTGGCCCTGCTTGGCCCTGCTTGGCCCTGCTTGGCCCCCGACACCGATAAACCTCCGATATCATCAACAAGAGCAAAGGATCCGTCTTCTTTCTACAAACATCTGTGGCTGGTGTCCATAGAGTCTCAGAGGGGACACGTCCTCCTCTACTCCTCTGTCCTCTGTGGATAAATGTGGACGTGTTGTCCTCTGAGACGTCTTAACCCTCTAACAGCAAATATTTTACATTTTGTTGTTTGTTTTGCATGGAAATAGTTCCGATAATAACGTCCTTTATATCGTTACTATTGATGTTTTTTTGGCCAAGTTTGTTCATTCTTTATCAGTGGAATTTTTAGATTTCTATAAATGATTTTTTTCTTCACTTGGTAATTATTGTGTTTTGTGCAAAAATTATTTATTTACCCAATTTAAATGTCCAAAAATCACTATTATTTTTGTCAGACTCTACAGGGTTAACATGTTCATGCCAAGTCCCAGTCATTGAGGAATGATGTTCCCATTTAGACCCCTTTCCCAGACATTTAGAGCTGAAGACTTAAAGGAAACACGGTCTAGAGACTCTGCTACTCCAGTTTCAGCCAACGTGACTCATGGGCGCCATGTTTGCTGCATCAGAAAGGGAGATTCTACAGTGTAACCTTTGCACTTAGGCTTCATGGCTCAGACCTGGAGGGAGGTCGCTGCCTGGTGTAAATGAGTGGGTTCGTTATGAATCCAGCATCAGATCCTCGTAGCATCGCTCAGAGACGAACGGCTGTGAAAAGACAGACGCTTGGGTTGTTGTCACACGATGATTGGGTTTCAGTGAACACAGGAGCTGTGGGAACCCGACACATTACACCTTTTCAGATACGTCATATCTAACGTTTCATTAAAGTCTCATCCACTCATCTCTGGATGCAACACAAAGGAGGAACAGCAGATACACAAACTAACAAAAGGAAGACAAATACATCACAATGAATGAAATCAAAGCTGAAGCTGCATCTCTGAGCGCTGCAGACGGAGACGTAAAGACTGAAGAGACTCAAAAAGGCCTTGAAAGACTCGAACTCGAACTGGCAACATCAGTAAAGCCACGTCCACATAATGAGATTCTCTGGTCGCCCATCTGTTTGCAGCTGACACTTGGTCTCTAGTGGACGTTTCATCCTCTGGTTGCCTAGGTAACCATCTCTATTTTCCCTTATTTCCCAAGTAGAAACAAGCAGGACATAAAGATATGTCTACATCTACATTAACGTTGCTGCATCCGAGTTCAAACTGACGCTCTGAGCTGCCGTCATCATGGTGGATGAGGTGGTGGGAACCAAAATGGTGGACGATGCTGCTGAGTCATGAGTCATTTCACTGTATCAGTCAAAGCTGAGATTAGATCAATTCCACCCACATCTCCAGTGCTGATGTTTCACATCATCTCCACAACTGTCTGAATTCCATCAGTATTCATGTCGCTGCTGGTCACTTCCTGTTTCTACTTCCCTTAAACACTGCAGAGTTTCAGTCCATGCTACTTATCATTAGCATAGGAGCATAGCCTAGAACCCAGACCTGGTCTGGAGTCTCTCCAGTGGGAACTGATTCTGCTCTAAACAAAGATCTGCTGGCGTTTAGATGTTCCTTCAGAAAGTTCCTGTAGAGAAAACATGGTTTTAAATCAGCTCATCGTTTTATTCATAGACCCACAGATAGTTAATGTTATATAAAAACACTGGCACAGCCCCAACTCTAACTCCAGGTGACTTGTGACCTTAAAACAAACTCTTTAAACCCTTAAAAGTTGTGGGGCCTTAGTGGTTGGCTAGTGAGACAACCTTCCACCTTTCTGCAGGTTTGGCCCTGACTCTAACCGTGGTCTAAGTGTAACTTTTACCTTCTTTTAGCCCTGAACCAAGGACGATTCTCTAAGGTCTTTACATCTTTATTCTCCCAGAACCCCAAACTAACCGTCAAACCCAAGTCCCTTTAACCTCCACAAAGCTCTGACTAATGGTCCCACAGTGTTAGCATTCTGTGAAAGTTTGGCCCCTACAACTTAATAACAAGCAGAACGCACAGAAACTCCCCGAGGACCAGACGGAGGGTTTTATCAGCAGAGAAGAAGCAGCTCTGCAGAGACTGAACAAATCTACCGTCTCACATTCAGTTCACTGGGCGGCTCCAGCCAGTGTGTGTTTCTCTGTGTGTGTTTGTGTGTGTGTGTGTGGCTCCCAGGGTCCGTGGGAAAGCTTCGACAGCAGAGGAGGAGGAGGAGGAGGAGGAGGAGGAGGAGGAGGAGGAGGAGGAGGAGGAGGAGGAGGAGGAGGACTCACCGGTCACCAGTCCAGTCTGCAGCCGACTCAGCGTCCGTCTGAGCTGAATATTTACTGGAAGCTGAAACCTGTTGATCTGTGATTCCTCGTCTGTTTGTGTCTTTTATTCCTTTAAATAAGAAGAGTCTCTGATTGTGGGAGTGGAACCAGAATCACCTGGATTAATACACTCATATCTGCAGATGTTCATCAAACAATAAAACATGAACCGTGACAGCGTCTGTGGAGGATCCACCTGTAGCAGAGGTTCACAGGTTCACAGAGACTGAACTGAAGCTGCTTTAGTTTGACTTAAACTTCTCTTCCCGGTGGGTGTTTGAAGCCTCTTACCCACCGTCCATGCACCATGAAGCGGCCGTGTGAGGACAGCAGCTCAGCGGAGAGCGAGGTGGAGGAGACCATCGATGTGGGCAGTGAGAACATTTATCCAGGGTGAGTCCTCGTTTGGTTAAAGTCGATCCACGTCTCTTTGTGTCTGATCGGCTCCACGGAGGCAGCAACAGTCTGGACTTTAATCATGTCGCTGGTTTAACCCTTTAACCCTCTTTTCCTTTCACTGATTAAAGTCATTACAGGATTCAACCAACACATTTTATCAGATGAACACAACAACTTCTTCTTATTTTTAACTGTGGTCCAACTTTGATTCCTCCAGAACTAAAACACTTACAACTTAGAAACTTCACAGTCATGACTTTCATAGATGCCTGCAAGTAAGAAACTATTATAATAAAACGCTGCAGATCGAAGAGGTTTTTATATTTCATGATGCACATGAAAACAAAGACAATAAAAAGTTGGTCTCAAGTATATATGAAAGTATAAAAGCCTCAAACATCAAGCTAAACGGGAGGAGACCTGGATGGAAACATGTGAGACACAAACCACCGCTGCAAACTCAAGATCACTGAGACTGAACGTGACTGAAGAACGTGATGAGATTTTTAAAACTCCCAAAATAAGAGCGGTGCAGAGAAACACACAAACCTTCACAGGGGCTTCTGTTGGAGACGATGTGGAACTTTTATGATTAGTTAATATTTCCAAAGGCTGCAACGATGAGAGGTCAGGGTGGAAACAAACAGAACCGTCCTTAAAGAAGTTTAAAGAAAGTCAAAAAAACTTTAAATAAAGTCCGAAAAGATCAAGATTAACAGCTAAAAAAGATTTCTGAAAGCAAAATAGGTTTTATTTTTGAAGATTTCTCATGGAGAATAAAAAATAAAAAATAGGAAAATTAACTAAATGTCAGAAAAGATGCATTAAATTCAGATTTATGCATTTTTTAAACTAAGAAACTAAAGATTTAATTTAAAACAATAAAATGAGTTCTGCACCTTCACACAGACTGAAACGATTCTTACGTTTATTTTTAAACTCTAACAGAACAAACTGGTTCATTTATTTTTGCCATAAAAGACGTTTTTATGTCTCGTTTTATGTAAACGAGTCTTGCATTGAATAAATACAACTCAGAAACTAAATGAAAATACAACTACACTTTTAAAAGTACTGCATCCAAACTCATCATCTCCAAATCTGTGAGACGAGGCAAATAGATTTAATTATGAGATGTAATATAGTTGTAGTTATTTAAATGAAACTCTAAACACATTTTTACTTAATCGTCTTCATGTCTGCACGTGATCTGATGTGGTGCTTGATCCAATAAACTTCCAACACAGGCCAAGAACAGTTTTGTACATAACAGATAGTTTCATTGATTTATTTTGCATCAAAATAAACATGATTATTATATAAAGAGGAACTTATCATTTTTTACTATAATAATTAGGCATTTGAGTTTTTCTTTCTTCATAGTGACGTCCTCTGGCTTCAACATTCGTTCCACAAGGGACATAAGTAAAGTGTGATCACGCAGTAAATCCATCAGTAAATAAATAGAACTCAGGATGAAAAATAAACTAAATCTATGAACAGAAAACACAGAGTTAGTACATATGTGCTCTTATGATGTGGGTCTGGGAGTGTGAGGGGGTTATTAACAAGTTTAATCTAAATCTAAAACACAATTTAGGGCTGAAGCTGTCAAATAAACATCGTGGTATTAACCCACATTACTGTAGCTCAGGTTTTTAATTACATGAGATGAATTAATATATTTTCTATCTCGTGCATTTATGGAAAACTTTTCCTGTTATGGAGCTTTTTATTAACAATGTCATAAATGTTACTCCACATTGTTTTATATGTGAAATAAAAGTCAGAAGATTATATTTTAAACATTTTTACCAGTTCAGTAACATTTTTCTTATTTTTCCTTATTTTTTGGTTTCATTTTATTTTCATTATTTTTTTTTTTTTAATGCTTTTCTTTAACGTCTCTGAACTGGTAATGTTTATAACCTATAGGTTATTATAGTCGATAATCACCTAGTGAACATGAGTCTGAACAGAAAATCATAAATATCTATAAATTCCAATAATGTAGAATAAATTCATGTATATTTTAAGATGCATTTCACTCTTTTAAATAAGTAAATTGGACAAATGGTTAAAAATAAAATAAAGTTCACAACTTTTCAACATGATTTTATTCTAACATGGCATTAAGTACAGGTCGCTTCACTGAAGTAAATATTTATACTGAAATATCAGTAACAACAGAAATTATATTCTTACAGGAAACTTTTGAAAATGATCAAAGATTTCTTTGACAAAAATGTCCATGACGGCGGCCATTTTGGAAATGGCTGCCAGAAGCTGCTGTAGATAAATCCACCAGGAGGCAGGTGACTAATTAAATGTGTTTAGCTCAGGTGTTTCAGGTGAGTATTGATTGTGTTGGTGGAGTCAAGGACTCATAGAAACACAGTAAAAATAACTAGAAACCACAGATGTGCAGTAAATATTCTGCTCTGAACTGTTGGTTAGAGGCACAGAGACACAAAAAACAGAAAAACCTTCTTTTAGTCTTCATTAAAAGTGAAGCATTTAATCTTCTTGGTTTTATTTATTTATTTGGGCAGAAGAGAAGAAGCAGAAACTTCATGTCACGGATGTGTTCTGGAGCCGGAAATGTTTTCATAAAGCAGCATAATACAAGATAAAAAGGGCTGTTAACACCACACACCAGTTAAAACATTTCAGTCAAATATTCACAAGTTGATTTGAGGGTAAATTTATTTTGCAGACACATGAAGACGTCCTTCGTCAGATGCGGATCACCGACCACGACCACTCAGGTGATGGCGAGGAAAAAGCGCAGAGGGGTAAAATCATTTCGTACTCTGAGATACTGGCGCTGGGTTTGTGTCTGGACGTCATGGATCTACATTTGAATTTATTCATTTATTATTATCTTCACGTCAGATAATTGAGAAGAGACGCAGAGACAGAATCAACAGCAGCTTGTCTGAGTTGAGGAGACTCGTCCCAACAGCGTTTGAGAAGCAGGTGAATGTTTGTTTCTATAGAAATAATGAAAGGAAGTTGTTTTATTGTCACAGGGTGCACATCTAGGAGAACAGCATCCAAATATATGTTAAAAGTTGAGGCTTTGTCTCAGTTTTCAAACAAAATGCAAAATATTATTGGAATTTTTTATTAAATTGACACAAAAATTAAAATTTTCTTGGATTTACTCGTGTTTTGTCCAAATTAGTCACTGGAGTCAAAGGTTTCTAAATAAAACTGAGTGTCATCTGCGTAGAAATGCACAATGATTAGGTATCTTATATGTTTGAGATTAGACCTGTAGTCGTGGGATATAATTGGATGGAAACTGGGCCTAGGACTGAGCCTTGAGGTTCTCCGGGAGGGAAAGTGGTTGTCAGAGCTCAGGTCTTTAGACCCAAAGTCACAAAATCAATAAATAACTGAAACAGTTCTTGTGTAAAATGTTGGAAAAAGTGTAGATTCATAAATGAAATTAATAAACTGTTTGGTTCTGTTTTAAATTCTTCCAGTAGATTATTTATTCCAATAATAGTAAAAACCTGATATGTGAGATCCTGATTGATTTTAACAATATTTAGATTATTCAAACGCTTTATTCCATAAGGTTTTTTCTTTCTTTTCTTTTACACCTTCAGGCTCAGCAACAACATATATTTTCATTAATTTTTGATTAAATTAATGATTATTTTTACTTGTACTTGTGTGAAACATTAGCAGTTTCCCGATGTTTGATTGTTTTTTTGTTTTTTTATCAGGGTTCAGCTAAACTGGAGAAGGCAGAAATCCTCCAGATGACTGTGGACCATCTGAAGCTGCTTCAGGCCAACGGAGGGAAAGGTAACAACAAATAAACACATAATATCACAATAATTGGATTACGTTGATCAGAGTTTTGTCTTAGATCAGATTGAGATTATCTGGCTAAGTTATCTAAGTTAAAATTATATCTTGGTTACAGACAAAGACTAGATCAAATTTAGGTTTAGACTAAGTTTTATTTAGATTAAGGTCAAGATAAATTTAGATTAGCTGAGTTTATTTTAAGGTCTCTTTTACTTTTGATTATGGTAGTTTAAACCCAGGTTAAGTTTAAGTTGTCTTGGGTCAGTTTAGATGAAGGTGAAGGGGTCAATGTTATGGTATCGGTTTAGACTGTGGCCTGAAACTAAGATTAGATTTAAGTCTTTTTCTAGGTGAGGTTAAAGTTGAGTTTACAGCCACAAGCCAATATTGGGGATTTGGGTTTAGGGTTTAGGTTTAGGTTTAGGTTTAGACTCTGTTCTACTGGAAATGAATCATGTCGTCCTCTGAAGTGATAGAAATTGAGTGTGTGATAGAAGGAGAGTCCATGGGAAAACGCTGCAGGGATAAAAGCTCCACTTGACCCTGAGGCTGTTTTCATAAAGCTGATGGGGGGAGGAGGAGGAAGAGGAGGAGGAGGAGGAGAAGGAGGAGGAGTAGGAGGAGGAGGAGGAGAAGGAGAGGAGGAGGAGGAGGAGGAGGAGGAGGAGGAGGAGGAGGAGGAGGAGGAGAAGGAGGAGGAGGAAGAGGAGGAGGAAGAGGAGGAGGAGGAGGAGGAGGAGGAGGAGGAGGAGGAGGAGGGTGGGTTAGCGTTGGGGCTTCACAGGCGTTCTCTCTCTGCAGGGTTTGTTTGGGTTTACCAGAGACAGTGTGAGCGTTAGAGTCCGTCGAGGTCACAGGAAACATTTCTGATGTTTCTGCAAAGAGTTTAAAACCTTCTCTCTGCAGCTCAGACTCTAAACACTTTTTAAATGTTGGTTGGACAGATTCCTCCTCTGTTTGGAAATTTTTGAGAGATTTTTCAAACAAGAGCTGAATTTCTCTCTCAGACAGACAGAAAACGTTCTCTTAAAACCAGGGTTTTGTTTTTTTTTGTTTTGTTTTTTGCCACCTGATCCAGTATAGATTTATCTTTAGCTGTAGGTGCTGGTACTGAATCCACATGTTCTTCTCCTCCATCCTTCTTCATTTTCCTCTTTTTCTTGGAGCCTCTTTGAAATGAGGGAAATAACCAATGACTAGATGACAGTGTCTGAATCATTTTTAGGTTTCCTGTAATTAAATAACACAAACACATGGGTTTCACAGTATATATGACGCTAGCTGCTATTTTTCTAGATAACTAGCTAGCATAGAGCTAGCATAAGGCTAGCATAAGGCTAGGCTAACTTCAGACTTCATTCATGTGTAAAGTGGTGTGTTTGAGGTTCACATTAATGATGGTGTGACTTTATTTTTCTATATAAAATCTTAACAAACATCAAACAGAGACATTGACATTTACCTCATCACATAATAGAGAGAAACCAGCTGACGTCCAGTTCTTCTTTTTAATCTTCTGCTCCATAACTTTCTGTGTTTTTGTTCACTGGGGAAACGGTGGAGTTTCCTCCGTGTTTTCCTGATCCTGTGCTGGAGCCGTAGGCTGAGCACTGTGGCATATTTTAACTTTTAATCCAACTTTATTCTCTGTTATTGCCACTTCTCTATGGGTGAATATTGGTTAGATGGATCCAACATGGCGCCCATGAAACATGTGACCAGCTCAGAACCAATCAGCACAGAGGGACAGCTCAGACGGTCTCTAGTGGCCACTGGATGAACTGCAGCTGTCATGGCGTCCCCTGTGTCTCTGGTGTTGACCGTGTCCTTGTCCCCAGGCTACTTTGATGCCCACGCTCTGGCTCTGGACTTCCTGTCTCTGGGTTTCAAGGAGTGTGTGACGGAGGCGTCCCGCTACCTGAGCGCCGTGGAGGGTCTGGACTCCAGCGACCCGCTACGCTCCCGCCTCCTCTCCCACCTCACCTCCTGCGCCTCCCAGCGGGACGCCGCCGCCCTGGCGGCCGCCTCCCATTCCCACCACCACCAACACCACCACCACCACCACCAGCAGCAGCCTCCCCCTCCGCCTCACCCTTTCCCTCCCCATCACTGGGCCGTGGCCTCGTTGCGTCCCCTCCCGTTCGGACTCAGCGGGTACCAGGTTTCTCCCGACGCCGGAGGAGGAGGAGGAGGAGGAGGAGGAGGTGGAGCCCCCCAGAGGCTGGCGGAGCTATCCCAGCGCACCGTGGCCTCCTCCTTCTCCACCCATGCAGACTCCACCTCCTCCTCCCCTTCCTCCTCCTCCTCCTCCTCCTCTTCGTCGCTCGTGCTCCCCTGCACCCCCACCCCCCTCTCCACCTCCCTCCTCTCCCTCTCAGCGTCGTTTCCCATCGCCTTCCACGGAGGCTTCCCCTTCCTCCCTTCTTCCTCCTTCACCTCCACCTCAGCCAACAGTCCTCCCATCTCCTCCTCCTCCTCCTCCTCCTCCTCCTCCTCCCAGACTCCTCACAGTAGCAGCACTAAGCCCTACAGGCCGTGGGGGACTGAGGTTGGAGCTTTCTGACTAACCAGCCTGGAAAACATCTGGTTCTAACATCTGGTCCCAGACACTCGTTCCATTAACAACTAAACGTTTGGGGAAGTTTCCTTTGACTCTTTTCCAGCTGCTGCTGCTGCTTTCACAAAGTCACCACGTTTGTCCTGAAACTCGTGTGTTTTAATTTGTGTGTGTGTCTTTGTGTTGCTCACATGTGAGATTTATTCCACTACTTCTGTTTAATGGTGTGAAACTCAAAAAGACACGTTCAGATTAAACATGAAGATCCTGATCTGGTCTCCAGAGTCCAGGTGTGAACACTGATCTGGAGTCAGTCCACATGTGGAGGTGTCTGGACCCATGTGACCTCATTCCTTTGGTTAGTGTGAATCCACACACAGTACATTTACATGCATGTGAAAAAAAAACTAATTACTGCCTTAATCCGACTTTAACTGGACAACTTAAGCCTGTAAACACGTTACTGCGACTAAAATCAGAGTTCTTCTCATCTGATGACGTGATTGGAAATAGATTTCCCCGGCATGTATACGCCTTAATCAGAGTTTAACTAGACAATGGGTGTGACCCCGGAACAAAAACATTCAGAAAAAGCTTATCGCAGAAGAAGAAGGTAAACAGAGCCGGTAGAAGAAGCACCTGAGCGGTAGCGCCATCTATCTGCACCAGGAGTAGCACACATTATGTACAGGATTAAAAAATCTGAACTATTATCCATCTGGTCGTTGTTTGAGATGAGAGACTCTAGTTGTTTCTTATATGATGTATTAGATCAGCCAGAAAGGGACGTATTAACCCGCTGACGGTCAGTTATTCCATGTAAACTAGGACAATGACTCATTCAGAAAGTCTCATTTTGAGCTTAGCTCCATTAAACTGCATGGAAACGTACTTTAATGAGTCCTGGTCCCATTAAAAACCACCTACTGACCAGAAGAGGAGTTGAACTCATTCATTCATCGAACCTGTTCAGTAGTGATGAGACCTTTTAAGATTCTGGAAACTGGAGCTGAGAATCAAACTAAACTAGAAACTGATCTGAACCAGAATCCACTCAGGAGATGATTGAACGTGAGTTCACTTGGCGACTTAATGTCCCACAGTCATGACACAAACACAAAAAACATTAGTTTATGGTTCTGAAATAACAGTAGAGATCCACTTGGTGGCGCTGCTGCTTATTTACACACAAATTGAGATCAGATCTTCAGTTATTTGAATTAATTACCACCAGGGGAGACCAGGTTGTTAATGAAAGGACTGATGCATAATGATCATAAGAAGATATCAAAGAAATACAAAGACAAAGAGACACAACACGACCACAAACAACAAGTCCAATGACATGGTCCAGTATTTTGTCCATCCACTCTCTTCAGAGTTTTTTTTTTTATTTTACCACATGATTCTCCTCCGTTTTTGTTTTAATGTGTCGACTTTTCATTTTGTGGGTGTTTCTGTTGTTTGTTATTGTTGATAAGTCGGGTTTTATTCTATATTCCAACGTTTCTTCTGCTGCAGACGTGAACCCAGAGCTCCAGGTGTGGATTTAACCAACCACTTCCTTCTTGTTTGTTTGTTTGGGTGATTATACAGAACGTCTCTTTTAATACTACTACGCATTGACTGGAGTGTCTTTAAACATCTGCATCATCTGTAAGAACCTGTTACATGAACTCAGACTAACACCAGACACACAAACCAAAGTCTGCATCTAAAAGTCAACGTTTAACCGACTCATTTTTGGACATTTCACGATGAAGAACCAAAGAGTTCCTGTGAGACGAGACCAGACGCAGCTGCAGCTTCTTCTTTAACTGTGTGTTAACTGTCACTGAATGTTCCTCCAGATATCTGTGTGGCCTCGTACAAATAAAGATAAAGACTAACGGTGCTGCTGTGGTGAAAGGTGCAGCTGTCCTGTGTTTTTAGAAAACCTCCGTCGTCCGTCCTTCTTTTTCCCAGAAGCTGTTGGACTGAACTACTCAGACGTTTCATGGTGCAGCAGGTGGAAGCAGCTCGTGTTTTATGGCCACTTCTCGTCCTCATTCATCATCTTCCTGATACCATCTTTGTAGCTGTGAAGCAGGAAGTTGACGTCTCTGTTCCTGACTCCACCTACAAAGCTCTGATTAGGACCTTTATTATTTTTTCTGTCTGAGCAAAGCCTTTATTATCAGAGATGATGGAAACTTCCAGGAGTGGAGTTATGTGCGGATTTCTAAAGTAACTAATGTCAGGGTGGAGACCAGTAAATAATAAGGCTTAGAGACTTAGAGACTTATAGATTTCCATCCAAATGAAATGTTGGCGCAATGGCTCAGAGCTCAGTGGGAACATTAAACAGAAACAATATGTACAGGAATACGAATATACATTTAAAAACTGTATAAAAAAGCTAAATATAGGATACAGGAAACATATTGAACACTACTGTTCACAGGGAAAAATAACAGCACAGAGGTGGAAGTGGAGAAGTCCTGTTCATGGTTCTGAAACAGCAGTAGAACCATTACAGAGTAACTGGTTTATAGAGACCTGACATTTTTTGAGGGGCGGGGCTTAGCTGGAGGCAAACATCTCAAACTCTATAGCCTGTAAACAGTGGTTAGCATATTTCAACAACAACAGACTGTTTTGGTAAGAATGGACGAGGAAAAGTCATATTTTAGAGAATATACTGATACACTCACTATCTGAGACCATAAGTGTTATTTTAAAACGTTGACTCTGACTGATGGGACTATATTAACCGACTTCTACAATTAAAATCATAGCTTCATAAAAAACACAAGGCATCAGAGTAATTTATTCATTTATTTATTTTTATCTCTGAAGTATATTGAGGTTGTGGCCTCAAAATAACAGAGATACAATCATAGAAAATATATGAAAATGCTGTTTCAAACACTAAAAAAAGTAAAATAATAAAACCATTAAAATAAATGATTGTTAAACTATGAAGAACTACTATAAAATGAAACCTTTCATCTTAAATGTGTCTCTGTTCTCTTCTGTCCTCCTCATAAATGCGTCGTGTTCTGTGTTGTGGTTTAACCTGAGGTTTGTTGAATTGCCACAACTCAATAGTTTAGTTACTTTCCACTGTGTTCCTACCTCCAATGACTGAAGTATCAAAAGTATCGATATTTCGGTATCGACCAACACATCGCGAGTTCCCAGTTTCCAGTTTCCTCCAGGATTAGATTTGTGTCCTTGGATTTCACCATCATCCCTGCAACACCTCACATTCTGGTTTTTATTCAAGTCACTTTGTTCCCTTAGTGTCCTCCGTCCTTTGCTACTGTACGAGACAGAGACACAACACCATGAAAACCAATCAGTCAGCAAGTACAACGTCTACATGATGCTGCAAATTGTACCAAAGTCCATCCAAGCAGATATATATATATATATATATATATATATATATATATATATATATATATATATATATATATATATATATTACCTTTTTCTCTGAAACAATTATGTGCAGGAAAAGATTAGTTAAATTGTTTTATCTTGTAATTAGTTAATAGAAACAGGTTTATTTGACTCAAATATTTGTCTTGTGTTTTATCATAATCAACGGACTAAAGGCAAAACTACGAAGTCAAAATCATGACATTACAAGAAAAAACGTATCGGTATCGGCGATGGGAAGGATAGTTTATTAAACGTTAACATTCTCCCACGTTCCTTGTTCTTCTTTGCACTAAAACGAATGGAACCAGTCTGGAGTCGTCGTTACTTGTAAGTTAAGTTATTATTCTGTTGTGTTACTGGTCGAGTCCCTTTGGACCAAACTGGGCTGAATGAATGTGGCCCCTGAGCTAAAATGAGTTTTAGTGACTCGTCGTTTTAATGACCGTCCTCATGTTCTGGAGGGTTTTTTTTTCCGTGTTCTTCTGAACATTTTAAGCAACTACTTGAGTAAAGTCTTGATAAAACGTGCCCCCCATGGATGGAGACGTGTCTGAATGTTGGAGGAATGTGTGAGGAGCCAGAGAGCGTTTGATCCACTCCTCCCAGCTCCAGCCTTCGTCTCCCAGTTGATTTACTCCCTGAAATCACTGTTGCAGCCGTTAAATCCTCCCAGAGAAGAAAGCGCCGTCACTTCCAGCTGAATGGAGGATTAGAGGCTGACAGGCCTGGGAACGAGTCCTGGGCCGTAAATCCAGCCCCGGTCAGACGACACGGTTCTCACGCCGGGACGCCGCTTTGAAGTGGCCGCCGGTGAATTAGGTGACATGAGCCGAGGTCAGAGTTGGACATGGAGACGGAGACAGAGGCTCAGAGAGGAGGACGGGAACCTGGAGGACGCTCAAACCAAGTCTCTGCATCAACACTCAAAGTTTATCTCAAAATAAAATGAGATTTCTGAGATTTGGATAAAGTCCAGCTGCTCTTTGTAATTTTGACGCTGTTGAAGATGAACTTGTTTCATTGCCCGAAGTTCAGGGGAAGAATCCTGATTTATTTAGTCTGAGTGCGATACAGTTGGTTCTCTAAGGAGGAGACTTATGTTTTAGCACTGACTTTTTAGACTATGGACAAACCCATCGTGACGTCACCCGTTGGATTCTGAATCTCAGACATGAACAGTCAGTTCCATTTGTGCTCAGAAGTCGGAATTTCCGAGTTCCGAGTTGGAATTTTTGAAACGACGCTGAAGTCAAATTTCCCCCCTCAGAAACTCGTAGAATCCAAGATGGCCGCCCCGTGTGTAAACAGTGACTCCTGTGATATTCTGTTTATTAGCTCTTCTGATTAGTTAGTTTTCGTTGCACTAGAGTATTTTCCCACATACGTACGTTGAAATGCTGTTACAGTGTAATTTGAGTTTTTCTTGTGTTATGTGGGAACTACAAGCCCCATGTCGCGCTAACAACGGCTAAAAACATTAGCCTGGTAAAACCAGAACAGAGACAAACACCCAGAACCAGTGGGTGATGGAGGCGTCGCCATCTTTGAATTGTTTAAATGTAAACTGTGTAGAGTCTCTGTAGGACTTAAATAAAGAAACAAATCAACCAATGAAAGTCCGTGTTCACTGAATGAGCTGTCACATGACCGGAAATTTAAAAAAAAAAAAAAGTTTCCACTCCACTTTAAGGATAAACTTTTATATCAATACGTCTGAAAAACCTCCTCATTTCATCCAGTGGCTTGAGGATGATGACGACTATGATACTATGATTTGATTGGCTGAAGCCAAACAGTGGGTGTGGCTTCCCTTGACACAGGTGAATAAATGTGGGTCTGGTTCAGGTTTTATCTGATACCAGAGTCTAAAAAAAAACATACAAACTTATTATTTTATTTTTACTTTTTTATTTAATTTTGAATTCAGTCATTTATTTATTTATTTTTTCAGTTAAACTTGAGTTAAACAACTTATTATGTGACGTCATCCATCAAAGAAAACTCATCCCATCAACTCACAGTTCCTCAATAATTTAACTCACGTTTCCAAGTTAAGACAAATTCAACTAAATTCATATTAATTGACATTTTAACTACATCACTGTCCACATTTAATACCTTATTGTATCATATTCCATTTTTTTTTTTAATTCCCCGCCCACCCTGTATGTACTGACGACCAGACGCTGTTATATTCTTGTACGTTCTTTCTAGTTTGACATTGACTCTTATTGATTCTTGTATATTTTCATCCTAATTCTGCTCCACTGAGACAAATAAACGGTGAGAGTTTCTGTTTCTACTCAGATTTAAAGTCTCAACAGATTCAATTGTTATTAAATTGAGTTCAGCATAAGAACGTTGTCATGGCGACTGGAGCTGCAGAATAAAGAGTTAATTTACAGATGTTGAAGGCAACAGGGTGGAGGTCATGGAGGCCGGACTCAAGATCTCGATCCAGTATCCGTCTGGGTCCTGAATGAAGGCCAGGTCCTTGATTTTACCTGAGACGAGGGAACAGGTTAGAAACGGTCATTAATGTTATTATTGTATTTATTTTATTATTATTATTATTATTATTATTATTATTATTATTATTATTATTATTATCATTATTATTATTCCCAGGACCAGCTCTAAAGTCATTTATTGGTTCATCTCCTGAAAAGATTCAAGTCTGTGACAATAGTTATACACCCATCAGCCATAACATTATGATGACATTATACCCCACTGATACTGTCTCGGTTCTCCTGACCTTCCTGCTCTTCTTCTTCCTCTTCACCCTCCTCATCCTCCTCTACTTTTTCCTCTTCTTTCTCTTCTTGCTACCATTCTTGTCTTTACCTTCCTCCTCTTCTCCTTCCTCTTTTCCTGCTTCTATCATAAACTCTGAGGAGCTAAATGTTCTCTGATGTCTCTCATCCACCCACAGACCAGATAATCACTGGTCATAATGTTGTGGCTGATCATCTGTGATCGTCTTGATCTGTGCTGCCCTCTACAGGCAGACAGCTGTAACCACGGAAACGTGTGAGGGAAGGCTGTAAATGCATCATTATTATTATTTATGAACTGCTGCAGGTTTTGTTTCTGCAGAAGAAGAAGAATCACCTGAGTCTGGTTTCTTAACGAACGTCGCTCCTTCTCTTTCAAACACTTCGCAGGCGGCTTGAACATCAGGAACAGAGATTCCAATGTGACCTGCAGACACAAACACAACCACACTAATTTCATTTAATTCTTCCTCTTCTCTGTCTCTGTCTCTTAATTTAACTTTTATTAAACTTCTCACCAAAGCCTTGAGGTGGGCTGTTCCCGCTGTGGTACGACAGGTTCTCATCGAGCTGTGAGCCCCAGTTACTGAGAGAAAGAGAAATCATATTTATTATCAATGACGTTAGACAAAACTGTGTCACAAAAGCCTGAAAATACACTTTAATTTCTGCCTTAAAGGAGACAAACAGGCGTCCACATACTTATGGAACATACGTGGTGCTTGGAAATATTTTAGTCCTTCAGAAGTTTTTACTTTTTCTTTAAAAAAAATAAAATAAATGACTGGGCAAGGAAGGAAGGAAGGAAGGAAGGAAGGACTAAAAAGCCTTCTAGTGGATGTGTGTTGTGGTGTCGTGGTGCGTTGTCGTACTGCGTCAGCTCTATCGTGGCTCTGCGGGAGAACGTCCACGCCGTCCTCTCCTTGATGTCGGCCGGGATGTCCTCCTTGTCCTCGTAGCCCAGGAAGTAGAGGTGAACTCTGAGGAAGTCGATCTTTGGGCAGCCTGAGGAACGCAGAGGGAGATCGTTAGGAGGAGCTAGAGGAGGACGGAGCAGAGAGAGGGAGAGAGGAGAGAGGAGAGTCGGTGAGCGAGAGGGCGGGGAGGAGGAGGAGGCTGACGGGTAGGAGGAGGAGGAGAGGAGGAGGAGGAGGAGGAAGAGGAGGAGCAGGAGGAGGAGGAGGAGGAGGAGGAGGAGGAGGTTTGAACCAGAGTCAGGGACCAGGACTCACGTCATTCCCAGGACTCGGGTGTAGAAGTCCAGAGACCGAACCGGGTCCTTGACCCTCAGCATCGTCTGCTGCATCATGAAGTCCTGCAGAGACACACAAGCATGAGGAGGAGGAGGAGGAGGAGGAGGAGGAGGAGGAGGAGGAGGTGGAGGAGGAGGAGGAGGAGGAGACTAAAGCAGAACCCTGTTGACCTGGAATCATGTTCGGATTCTTTTCTGTTTCATTCTAGTTTTTTTCTTCTTTGTAGTATTTAACTCATTTTGTTTCTTTCATGACTTTAAAGTCATTTGTGTCTTTTCTGTGTCTTTGTGGTAATTTTCCTTCTTTTTGAGCTCATTCTGTGTCTCTTTTTATTTTATTTTACACCTGTTTGTCTCAGTGAACTTGTTATGTGACGTCTTTCTGTGCTAAATATTTCATCATCATTAATAAGAATTAAATCCTGTTTCCTAAGAGGAAAAACTCCTCAGACAGAACAGGGCAACAATTAAAGTCGAAGTTTTCAGTTAAAATTAAACAACATGTCATAAAGAAAGAACTAACACATAAATGTAAAATCTGAGGTCTGCAGCTTTTTGTGAGTCGTTTCTGTTCCTTTTGTTTCTTTGAGGTATTTGTGTTTTTGGGTCTGAATCTGTTTCTCTTCTCGTTCTTTTTAGACTCGTCTGGTGTCATTTCTCATCTCTGTGTCGGTCTCCTGTCTCTTTACAGTCAGTTTGGTCTTTTTTCTGGGGATTTAATGACGTATTTGTGCTCATTTCCGTCAGTTTTTTGTTGTTTTGCACATTTTTTGGATCATTTTCCACTGAGAGTTATTCAGACGCTGTGACTCTGCTGCTCTATTCGCTGGAAGTCAAAGCAGTCGACTACATTTTATGCATCAATCCGTCAAAAATCTTCTCCACTAAAAGACAGAATGAGGTGAAAACAGTGGAACAATGAGATGTGACACATTTTATGCATCATTAACATGAGAAGAACCAGTTAAACTGCACACGTGGTTCTAATAAACCTCCTCCCCAGGAAGCCGACAGTAAAACCTAAAGGCTTCATGTGCAGAGATTTCAGGATTTCAGACTTTCAGTTTTATTTCGTGGACTCAGCTGAGCTCAGGCTGGAG
Source organism: Mugil cephalus (assembly GCF_022458985.1). NCBI lineage: Eukaryota > Metazoa > Chordata > Actinopteri > Mugiliformes > Mugilidae > Mugil > Mugil cephalus. The sequence goes on from NC_061790.1 coordinate 1,280,028, forward strand.
GTTCCTGCAGCTCCACCACTAAGAGTCAAAGCATTTGAGGCGTGGGCCTGGAGGCGCCACACAGGCCGACAGGCTCGACTACGTTTCAGCCTCCGTCCTGATCTGAACAGACAAAATGAAACGAAGGAACGTTTGAAGGAAGGTCCAGACCTTAGTGGACGGGTGTCCCTCTGAGCAGGCGGCTGCTGCAGCCTCGTCCGACAGCCCCGGTCCCTCCATGGCTCAGGTCCGACTGACGGATCAACCTCCCCCCGCCTCCTCCTCTGGCTCCGCGCTGCCTTCAGGTGCAGCTCTGCAGGATTTCCTACATGTTACAGGTTGTTGTTGTGACAGGACGCTCCCACACAAACATGTTCCAACCTGAAGAACCAACCAGGCAGCGACGAGTTCAGCTGCAGCGAGAAAACCACGTCTGGAAGAGTCAGAACGAAGTTTAGGACGAAGTAAAAACTTCATCAAAGTTAAATATTAAATGTTTGTCACCAAAAAAGTCAAAACCACGATTTCATCAGATATTTCTGAGAGGCAGTGAACGCAGCACGTTGTTGTTTTAAGAGTTATTTCTCAGGAAGTCAAAGATAAATATGAGTGAAGCTGAACTCCTCCTCCTTCTCCTCCTCCTCCTCCTCCTCCTCCTCCTCCTCCTCCTCCTCCTCCTCCTCCTCCTCCTCCTCCTCCTCCTCCTCCACCACATCATGTCTGAGCTGCTCAGCAGGTTTTAGTTTTATTACCAGAACAGAGAAATAAAAGAATAAAATGTTGAAGGAGTTACTGTGTAGATGGAGCCTGGAGAGGAGGTGGAGGTGGAGGAGAAGGAGGAGCAGGGAGGAGGTGGAGTAGCTACAGGTCTGGACAGGGAACAGGAGGAGGATCAGGTTGGACTCGTTTTATTAAACATGTCATAAAACACATGAACGTCACCAGGAGATGAAACGTTCAGTTTCCTTTGAGTTTATTATTTAACTGCAGGAAAAAAAAGATAATTATTAGACAATAGTTTATTGCTACGTTCATGGCTCATGTCGTCCTTATGGGATACATACATACACCAATCAGCCATAAGATTATGACCACCTGCCTAATATTGTGCAGGTCTCCCTGGATCCTCCCACAGACCCTGGACGGGTTTGGGATTTATAAGGAGCCCATCAGAAACCTGCATGGACATGGTCTATGACACGATGTTACACCACAGTTACAGCTCCAGCTGTGTGTGTGTGTGTGTGTGTGTGTGTGTGTGTGTGTGTGTGTGTGTGTGTGTGTGTGTGCGCATATTGTTCGTTCTACAGTGTGTGACATCATCACTTAGAGTGGAGGACGGTCTCTGAAAGTGTCTGAAACTTTTCTCCTTCCACGCTCGTCCCAGCCACAGTTTCCACACCAGACACATGACTTTTTCCACAGTTGCAGACAAACTTGTTGTGTGTCTCACAATGTGCTCAGCAAAGCAGTGAGACAAACAGAATTTAAACAGTGAGCCTCTGAATGCGGCCACGTCTCCAGAAAAGGGCCAGAGCCTCGGTGCGTCGCCCCGTGTGATGAGAGTGTGTCTGTGTCTGCGTCCTGACTGGGGACAACACTGTCCTGCGGGGGGACCTCATAGAGGATCGACTTCATAGTCCACGTCCACATAGACAGGATGAAAAGTCCTCCCCCTAGGACTCTTCATCAAGTCTTTATCGAGTCTTTATCGAGTCTTCATCGAGTCCTGATGGAGCAGGAGCCTGACGGATGCATCGGAGCAGCTTCACTGGTCTGTTGTGGTGAAGACAGAGCTGAGACGATGGGACGAGGAGCTCAGAGTGGAACCGCTGCTCCTCCTCATTGGGAGGAGGCGGCTCAGGTGGTTCTGGTAAGGATGCTCCTGTTAGAGGTGTTCTGGGCCTGTCCCACTGGAAGGAGGTGTGGGGGTCATCTGGCCCGGGAACGTCTGAGGATTCCTCTGGAGGAGCAGGTGGAAGTGATGGATGGAGACGCATGGTCTTTGTCTCTTTTTAAAGACCAGACTCTGAAGTTTCTATCACAGAATTCAGAATCTCTCTAAGTGGTTTAGTTCTGGAGGAATCAAAGTTGTCGGGTTCACCTGATTTTTTTATTTTTATTTTTTTAAACGTGTTGGTTGAATCCTATAATGACTTTTATCAGTGGAACCAGAAGAAAATAACATATTGCATCATCTACATATTGTTTTTTTCATTATTGTTTCTCGTATATATTCTTGTCTTTGTCTAATTCTGCTTCACTGTGACAAACTTCTCATACATGGGATAAAAAAAACAATGTTTCATGTCTCATTTTTTTTTTTATTTGTGTGTGTCTATAACAGATACACATATATATTTAATATTATATTCAGGTTTCATACAAAATGAACTCCACTACACTCATCCCTTATAAATATATATATATATAGTGTAAAATGTACTAATAAAATATGTCACAATTAATCAATTTAAAACATTTCTGATACTTAAATATTAGTCTTTTTAGACGTGCAGACAGATTCAGGACAAAGAAAAGCGTTTTTTGGACGTTGTCCCAGAATCAGACCGGCTGCGTTTCCTTTCTGCACACGATAAAAAGACGAAGGGAGGAAGTCACATCACAGAAGCTGCATCAGTCTGAGAACAAGGAAGACGTGATGGACGAGTTCAGACGGATTAAACTCCTGATGATGATGATGCTGATGCTTCAGTT